>NC_091283.1:60456888-61056888 GCF_032444005.1 Ranitomeya imitator | reverse complement strand
ATGTAAAAAACAGGGTATTTGGTTGATACGTTTTTTGCAAAAAATGTATACTAAGCTGCTCTACCAATCTTCACGGTATACCCTTATCAGAGCAGTCCTAACTAATGTATGCAATCCCTATCTGATGTATTTAAAAACCTGATCATCTGTATATAACCTGTGTGAACAGGGTTCAGAGAGGAAAAATCCATGTGTGCATACAGGGTAGAACAGCTTTTGTGCAGATAGCCCAAGAGGAGTGGTGGAACTCCCCAGTCTTGTAGACACAAGAGAACAATTATGGAAACAGGAACACATGGGCTACTTGCACAGTGAACAAGTCTGTATGATCATGTTCACACACCACCAAGAAACCTGAAGACACAAAAGAGAATAGTAAAACCAAAAACACTCAGTTTGAAAAAATGTTGCAGTAATCCGCAAGTGCTAGTAAAAGATGTAAAAAACAGGGTATTTGGTTGATACGTTTTTTGCAAAAAATGTATACTAAGCTGCTCTACCAATCTTCACGGTATACCCTTATCAGAGCAGTCCTAACTAATGTATGCAATCCCTATCTGATGTATTTAAAAACCTGATCATCTGTATATAACCTGTGTGAACAGGGTTCAGAGAGGAAAAATCCATGTGTGCATACAGGGTAGAACAGCTTTTGTGCAGATAGCCCAAGAGGAGTGGTGGAACTCCCCAGTCTTGTAGACACAAGAGAACAATTATGGAAACAGGAACACATGGGCTACTTGCACAGTGAACAAGTCTGTATGATCATGTTCACACACCACCAAGAAACCTGAAGACACAAAAGAGAATAGTAAAACCAAAAACACTCAGTTTGAAAAAATGTTGCAGTAATCCGCAAGTGCTAGTAAAAGATGTAAAAAACAGGGTATTTGGTTGATACGTTTTTTGCAAAAAATGTATACTAAGCTGCTCTACCAATCTTCACGGTATACCCTTATCAGAGCAGTCCTAACTAATGTATGCAATCCCTATCTGATGTATTTAAAAACCTGATCATCTGTATATAACCTGTGTGAACAGGGTTCAGAGAGGAAAAATCCATGTGTGCATACAGGGTAGAACAGCTTTTGTGCAGATAGCCCAAGAGGAGTGGTGGAACTCCCCAGTCTTGTAGACACAAGAGAACAATTATGGAAACAGGAACACATGGGCTACTTGCACAGTGAACAAGTCTGTATGATCATGTTCACACACCACCAAGAAACCTGAAGACACAAAAGAGAATAGTAAAACCAAAAACACTCAGTTTGAAAAAATGTTGCAGTAATCCGCAAGTGCTAGTAAAAGATGTAAAAAACAGGGTATTTGGTTGATACGTTTTTTGCAAAAAATGTATACTAAGCTGCTCTACCAATCTTCACGGTATACCCTTATCAGAGCAGTCCTAACTAATGTATGCAATCCCTATCTGATGTATTTAAAAACCTGATCATCTGTATATAACCTGTGTGAACAGGGTTCAGCCTAAGTATGTAGCAGTATAGACACAGAGGGCTAATAACTGCATAAAGTGAATGAGAACATGATGCGAGGAACCTGATTATGTTGTGTTTTTTTTTTGTTTTTGTTTTTTTTAAATAGGCCACACAGGGATCGTTAGGTTAATGCATTGAAGCGGTAGGCCAATCTGAACAAATGAGTTTTTAGGGCACACGTAAAACTGTGGGGATTGGGGATTAATCGTATTAACCTAGGTAGTGCATTCCAAAGAATCAGCGCAGCACGTGTAAAGTCTTGGAGACGGGAGTGGGAGGTTCTGATTATTGAGGATGCCAACCTGAGGTCATTAGCGGAGCGGAGGGCATGGGTAGGGTGGTAGACTGAGACCAGAGAGGAGATGTAGGGTGGTGCTGAGCCATGGAGTGCTTTGTCTTCACCAGTTTAGCACAGCCCTGTGACTCTTCACCAGTCTAGCACCGACCCATGACTCTTCACCAGTCTAGCACCACCCATGAATCTTCACCAGTCTAGCACAGCCCTGTGACTCTTCACCAGTCTAGCACCGCCCCATGACTGTTCATCAGTCTAGCACCACCCCTGTGACTCTTTACCAGTGTGGCACCACCCCTGTGACTCTTTACCAGGTGATGCAATTATCACCTTTGCAATACTAAGGAAATCCTGAAAACATGACCTGTTGGTGGCTCTTGAGGACAGGAGTTGGGGAACACTGCTCTAAACTTTCATCTCAAACAAGGAGAAGACTGATCAGAGATGCAGCCAAGAGGCCCGTGATCACTCTGGATGAGCTGCAGAGATCTACAGCTGAGGTGGGACAGTCTGTCCATAGGACAACAATCAGTCGTACACTGCACAAATCTGGCCTTTATGGAAGAGTGGCAAAAAGAAAGCCATTTCTCAATGATATCCATAAAAAGTGTCATTTAAAGTTTGCAACAAGCCACCTTGGGAGACACACCAAACATGTGGAAGAAGGTGCTCTGGTCAGATGAAACCAAAATTTAACTTTTTGGCAACAATGCCAAACGATATGTTTGGGGTAAAGGCAACAAGGCAACACAGCTCATCACCCTGAACACACCATCCCCACTGTCAAACATGGTGGTGGCAGCATCATGGTTTGGGCCTTCTTTCCTTCAGCAGGGAAGATGGTTAAAATTGATGGGAAGATGGATGGAGCCAAATACAGGACCATTCTTGAAGAAAACCTGTTGGAGTCTGCAAAAGACCTGAGACTGGGACAGAGATTTGTCTTCCAAAAAGACAATGATCCCAAACATAAAGCAAATTCTACAATGGAATGGTTCACAAATAAACGTATCCAGGTGTTAGAATGGCCAAGTCAAAGTCCAGACCTCAATCCAATCGAGAATCTGTGGAAAGAGCTGAAAACTGCTGTTCACAAACGATCTCTATCAAACTTCACTGAGCTCGAGCTGTTTGCCAAGGAAGAATGGGCAAGAATTTCAGTCTCTCGATGTACAAAACTGATAGGGAAATACCCAAAGAGACTTGCAGATGTAATTGCAGCAAAAGGTGGCGCAACAAAGTAATAATTTAGAGGGGCCAAATAATATTGCACGCCCCACTTTTCAGTTTTTGAATTTCCACCAAAGTTTAAAATGACCAATACATTTTGTTCAACTTCACGAAATCGGCTAAATAAGATTAAAATAGATAAATCTCCGGGTCCGGATGGCATACACCCACGAGTACTAAGGGAACTAAGTAATGTAATAGATAAACCATTATTTCTTATTTTTAGGGACTCTATAGCGACAGGATCTGTTCCGCAGGACTGGCGCATAGCAAATGTGGTGCCAATATTCAAAAAGGGCTCTAAAAGTGAACCTGGAAATTATAGGCCAGTAAGTCTAACCTCTATTGTTGGTAAAATATTTGAAGGGTTTCTGAGGGATGTTATTCTGGATTATCTCAATGAGAATAACTGTTTAACTCCATATCAGCATGGGTTTATGAGAAATCGCTCCTGTCAAACCAATCTAATCAGTTTTTATGAAGAGGTAAGCTATAGGCTGGACCACGGTGAGTCATTGGACGTGGTATATCTCGATTTTTCCAAAGCGTTTGATACCGTGCCGCACAAGAGGTTGGTACACAAAATGACAAAATGAGAATGCTTGGTCTGGGGGAAAATGTGTGTAAATGGGTTAGTAACTGGCTTAGTGATAGAAAGCAGAGGGTGGTTATAAATGGTATAGTCTCTAACTGGGTCGCTGTGACCAGTGGGGTACCGCAGGGGTCAGTATTGGGACCTGTTCTCTTCAACATATTCATTAATGATCTGGTAGAAGGTTTACACAGTAAAATATCGATATTTGCAGATGATACAAAACTATGTAAAGCAGTTAATACAAGAGAAGATAGTATTCTGCTACAGATGGATCTGGATAAGTTGGAAACTTGGGCTGAAAGGTGGCAGATGAGGTTTAACAATGATAAATGTAAGGTTATACACATGGGAAGAAGGAATCAATATCACCATTACACACTGAATGGGAAACCACTGGGTAAATCTGACAGGGAGAAGGACTTGGGGATCCTAGTTAATGATAAACTTACCTGGAGCAGCCAGTGCCAGGCAGCAGCTGCCAAGGCAAACAGGATCATGGGGTGCATTAAAAGAGGTCTGGATACACATGATGAGAGCATTATACTGCCTCTGTACAAATCCCTAGTTAGACCGCACATGGAGTACTGTGTCCAGTTGGGCACCGGTGCTCATGAAGGATATAATGGAACTAGAGAGAGTACAAAGGAGGGCAACAAAATTAATAAAGGGGATGGGAGAACTACAATACCCAGATAGATTAGCGAAATTAGGATTATTTAGTCTAGAAAAAAGACGACTGAGGGGCGATCTAATAACCATGTATAAGTATATAAGGGGACAATACAAATATCTCGCTGAGGATCTGTTTATAGCAAGGAAGGTGACGGGCACAAGGGGGCATTCTTTGCGTCTGGAGGAGAGAAGGTTTTTCCACCAACATAGAAGAGGATTCTTTACTGTTAGGGCAGTGAGAATCTGGAATTGCTTGCCTGAGGAGGTGGTGATGGCGAACTCAGTCGAGGGGTTCAAGAGAGGCCTGGATGTCTTCCTGGAGCAGAACAATATTGTATCATACAATTATTAGGTTCTGTAGAAGGACGTAGATCTGGGGATTTATTATGATGGAATATAGGCTGAACTGGATGGACAAATGTCTTTTTTCGGCCTTACTAACTATGTTACTATGTTACAATTGTGTTCCACTTGTTGTTGATTCTTCACCAAAAATTTACATTTGGTATCTTTATGTTTGAAGCATGATATGTGGGAAAAGGTTGAAAAGTTCCAGGGAGCCGAATACTTTCGCAAGGCACTGTATACAGTTTTTTCAATTCTACCCACAAGTGTTTGATTGGGTTGAGGTCTGGGGACAGTGGGGCCAATCCAGCACCTCTACTTCATTATCATTGAAACATTTCTTCTACAATCCTGACATATGTTTCGTGTTGTTATCATGTTGGAACACTATGTCGTCCTTTTCATACCCATATTACTCCAGTGTATGAAGTAACTCATCTTGTAGGATACTCGCATATAGCTCAGCATTGAGAACACCATTAATCCTGGTCAAGTGTCCAACGCCTTTGGCTGTGAAACAAACCATTTGCACCCATCAGAGCTGTTTCCAATCTTTTATGGTCCACTTTTCGTATTTGATTTGTAAATTTGAGCCAAAGCTTTTTATGATGATATTGAAGTTGAGGCTTCTTCACCATTTTTTGGGCCACCATTCCAGACTTCGTGAGTCGCACGGTGTTTGCATGGGCGTCTGAGATCTCACTGTTATGAAGCATACGAGCCTCCTCCACTGCAGCGTTTGTTGCACCAGAACTGATAGACCTTGGGATGAGACGACTTGTTGACTGCAATATTTTGC
This sequence comes from Ranitomeya imitator, assembly GCF_032444005.1. Taxonomy (NCBI): domain Eukaryota; kingdom Metazoa; phylum Chordata; class Amphibia; order Anura; family Dendrobatidae; genus Ranitomeya; species Ranitomeya imitator. Next base: position 61,051,456 of record NC_091283.1, on the reverse strand, counting down.
CTGGACGTCTACCTCTTGGCTTCTGAATGGATGGACAGACTTCATTTTGCATCCTTACAACTGTCATGGCTCTCACATGATGCAATTTGGCAATTTTCTTGGCCGAGAGACCACTATCGATCAGCTGGATGATGCTGTTTCTCTTTTCTTGGGAAATCTTCTTCATGGATGCTCCTCGATTAGAACCAGTGACCTTTCTTTTGGGAATCAACCTAATAATACACTGAGCTATTAGGAAATATGAGAACAGGTTGTAGTTTCTAGTATACAGAAAGATATTTTTTTACAACCAGGAGCAAAACAGTAACACTTCAGTGCCATGAGAAGAATCTGCATAACTAATTATATGCTAAATGTTTGCAAGTCAAATGTATGTATAAGATAGCCAAGATGATTGTCTATAAAATGATGGTAGTCTCAAGTTCTAAACAGGAGTTTATGGTCAGATATGGAGCCTGAAAGTCAAAAGTTCAAAACATTGTTACCCTTTTGCTCATCACTGTATGTTACATAACAAAATTATACTAAGTTTCAGTCTACAATCTTCATTGCTACCGTGAAAGAGTATGAGTCTCTCACCAGGGCCGTGGGGCACTCGGTACCGGGTCCGGTACTTAAAGGGAATGTCACGGTGGCTGTGACCCGGTCTGTGGCCCTGGGCACCCAATGAAAAGGGGGAAAGGTCCTTTAAGGGTTTGATGAAGTTTGTGTTCGTGATGCCACCTGTGGTATTTGGTCAATTGGGACCGACGCTGCTTAAAGGGGTCCTCTGGGTGTTATGAACAGGTAATTCAGAACCACTATGGACATTGAAGTTCAGAGAACACAAAGTGACCTGACAATTACCAAAAACATAGGACGAGCTCTGAGACGTGGAAACTCTGCTGACCTCAATCCCTAATCCTATCACACCACACTAGAGGTAGCCGTGGATTGCGCCTAACGCTCCCTATGCAACTCGGCACAGCCTGAGAAACTAACTAGCCCTGAAGATAGAAAAATAAGCCTACCTTGCCTCAGAGAAATTCCCCAAAGGAAAAGGCAGCCCCCCACATATAATGACTGTGAGTAAAGATGAAAATACAAACACAGAGATGAAATAAATTTAGCAAAGTGAGGCCCGACTTACTGAATAGACCGAGGATAGGAAAGATAGCTTTGCGGTCAACACAAAAACCTACAAACAACCACGCAGAGGGGCAAAAAGACTCTCCGCACCGACTAACGCTACGGAGGTGCTCCCTCTGCGTCTCAGAGCTTCCAGCAAGCAAGAAAAACCAATATAGCAAGCTGGACAGAAAAAATAGCAAACAAAAATAACACAAGCAAAACTTAGCTTATGCAGGATAGAAAGGCCACAGGAACGATCCAGGAGGAAGCAAGACCAATACTAGAACATTGACTGGAGGCCAGGATCAAAGCACCAGGTGGAGTTAAATAGAGCAGCACCTAACGACTTAACCTCATCACCTGAGGAAGGAAACTCAGAAGCCGCAGTACCACTCTCATCCACCAAAGGAAGCTCATAGACAGAACCAGCCGAAGTACCACTCTCGACCACAGGAGGGAGCTTGGCCACAGAATTCACAACAGTACCCCCCCCCTTGAGGAGGGGTCACCGAACCCTCACCAGAGCCCCCAGGCCGACCAGGATGAGCCACATGAAAGGCACGAACCAGATCGGCAGCATGGACATCAGAGGCAAAGACCCAGGAATTATCTTCCTGACCATAACCTTTCCACTTAACCAGATACTGGAGTTTCCGTCTCGAAACACGAGAATCCAAAATCTTCTCCACTATATACTCCAATTCCCCTTCAACCAAAACCGGAGCAGGAGGATCAATAGATGGAACCACAGGTGCCACGTATCTCCGCAACAATGACCTATGGAACACGTTATGGATGGAAAAAGAAGCTGGAAGAGTCAAACAAAAAGACACAGGATTAAGAACCTCAGAAATCCTATATGGACCAATGAAACGAGGCTTAAATTTAGGAGAGGAAACCTTCATAGGAATATAACGAGATGACAACCAAACCAAATCCCCAACACGAAGTCGGGGACCCACACAGCGCCTGCGGTTAGCGAAACGTTGAGCCTTCTCCTGGGACAAAGTCAGATTGTCCACTACATGAGTCCAAATCTGCTGCAACCTATCCACCACAGTATCCACACCAGGACAGTCCGAAGACTCAACCTGCCCTGAAGAGAAACGAGGGTGGAACCCAGAATTGCAGAAAAACGGCGAAACCAAAGTAGCCGAGCTGGCCCGATTATTAAGGGCGAACTCAGCCAAAGGCAAAAAGGACACCCAATCATCCTGATCAGCAGAAACAAAACATCTCAGATATGTTTCCAAGGTCTGATTGGTTCGTTCAGTCTGGCCATTTGTCTGAGGATGGAAAGCCGAGGAAAAAGACAAATCAATGCCCATCCTAGCACAAAAGGCTCGCCAAAACCTCGAAACAAACTGGGAACCTCTGTCAGAAACGATGTTCTCTGGAATGCCATGTAAACGAACCACATGCTGGAAAAACAACGGCACCAAATCAGAGGAGGAAGGCAATTTAGACAAGGGCACCAAATGGACCATCTTAGAGAAGCGATCACAAACCACCCAAATGACCGACATTCTTTGAGAGACGGGGAGATCCGAAATAAAATCCATAGAGATATGTGTCCAAGGCCTCTTCGGGACCGGCAAGGGCAAAAGCAACCCACTGGCACGAGAACAGCAGGGCTTAGCCCGAGCACAAATCCCACAGGACTGCACAAAAGAATCCCGCGTCACATCCCGCGACAGAGACGGCCACCAAAAGGATCTAGCCACCAAATCTCTGGTACCAAAGATTCCAGGATGACCAGCCAACACCGAACAATGAACCTCAGAGATAACTTTATTCGTCCACCTATCAGGGACAAACAGTTTCTCCGCTGGGCAACGGTCAGGTCTATTAGCCTGAAATTTTTGCAGCACCTGCCGCAAATCAGGGGAGATGGCAAACAAAATTACCCCCTCTTTGAGAATACCCGCCGGCTCAGGCAAACCCGGAGAATCGGGCACAAAACTCCTAGACAGGGCATCCGCCTTCACATTTTTAGAGCCCGGAAGGTACGAAACCACAAAGTCAAAACGGGAGAAAAACAGCGACCAACGAGCCTGTCTAGGATTCAACCGTTTGGCAGACTCGAGATAAGTCAAGTTTTTGTGATCAGTCAAGACCACCACGCGATGCTTAGCTCCTTCAAGCCAATGACGCCACTCCTCGAATGCCCACTTCATGGCCAGCAACTCTCGATTGCCAACATCATAATTTCGCTCAGCAGGCGAAAATTTCCTGGAAAAGAAGGCGCATGGTTTCATCACCGAGCAATCAGAACTTCTCTGCGACAAAACAGCCCCTGCTCCAATCTCAGAAGCATCAACCTCGACCTGGAACGGAAGCGAAACATCTGGTTGGCACAACACAGGGGCAGAAGAAAAACGACGCTTCAACTCCTGAAAAGCTTCCACAGCAGCAGAAGACCAATTGACCACATCAGCACCCTTCTTGGTTAAATCAGTCAACGGTTTAGCAATACTAGAAAAATTAGCGATGAAGCGACGATAAAAATTAGCAAAGCCCAGGAACTTCTGCAGACTCTTCAGAGATGTCGGCTGAGTCCAATCATAAATGGCCTGAACTTTAACAGGGTCCATCTCGATAGTAGAAGGAGAAAAAATGAACCCCAAAAATGAAATCTTCTGAACACCTAAGAGACACTTTGACCCCTTCACAAACAAAGAATTAGCACGCAGGACCTGGAACACCATTCTGACCTGCTTCACATGAGACTCCCAATCATCCGAGAAGACCAAAATATCATCCAAGTATACAATCAGGAATTTATCCAGGTACTCTCGGAAGATGTCATGCATAAAGGACTGAAACACTGATGGAGCATTAGAAAGTCCGAATGGCATAACCAGGTACTCAAAATGGCCTTTGGGCGTATTAAATGCTGTTTTCCATTCATCGCCCCGTTTAATACGCACAAGATTATACGCACCACGAAGATCTATCTTGGTGAACCAACTAGCCCCTTTAATCCGAGCAAACAAATCAGACAGCAGCGGCAAGGGGTACTGAAATTTGACCGTAATTTTATTTAGAAGGCGGTAATCAATACAAGGTCTCAGCGAACCATCCTTCTTGGCCACAAAAAAGAACCTCGCTCCCAATGGGGACGATGACGGGCGAATATGACCCTTCTCCAAAGACTCCTTCACGTAACTCCGCATAGCGGCGTGCTCAGGCACAGATAAATTAAACAGTCGACCCTTAGGAAACTTACTACCAGGAATCAAATCGATAGCACAATCACAATCCCTATGCGGAGGTAGGGCTTTGGACTTGGGCTCATCGAATACATCCCGGTAATCAGACAAGAACTCTGGGACCTCAGAAGGGATGGATGATGAGATAGACAAAAATGGAACATCACCATGTACCCCCTGACAACCCCAGCTGGACACAGACATTGATTTCCAATCTAATACTGGGTTATGGACTTGTAGCCATGGCAACCCCAACACGACCACATCATGCATATTATGCAACAACAGAAAGCGAATATCCTCCTGGTGCGCAGGAGCCATGCACATGGTCAGCTGGGTCTTATACTGAGGCTTATTCTTGGCCAAAGGCATAGCATCAATTCCTCTCAATGGAATAGGACACTGCAAGGGCTCCAAGACAAACCCACAGCGCCTAGCAAACTCCAAGTCCATCAAATTCAGGGCAGCGCCTGAATCCACAAATGCCATGACAGAATAGGAAGACAAAGAGCAGATCAAAGTAACGGACAAAAGAAATTTCGACTGTACCGTACCAATGGTGGCAGACCTAGCGAACCGCTTAGTGTGCTTAGGACAATCGGAGATAGCATGAGTGGAATCACCACAGTAGAAACACAGCCCATTCTGACGTCTGTGTTCTTACCTTTCCGCTCTGGTCAAAGTCCTATCGCACTGCATAGGCTCAGGTTTATGCTCAGATAATACCGCCAAATGGTGCACAGATTTACGCTCGCGCAAGCATCGACCGATCTGAATGGCCAAAGACATAGACTCATTCAGACCAGCAGGCATAGGAAATCCCACCATAGTAACATAGTAACATAGTAACATAGTTAGTAAGGCCGAAAAAAGACATTTGTCCATCCAGTGACATCCTTAAGGGCTTCAGAGAGACCCTTTCTGAAAATAGCTGCCAGCGCACATTCATTCCATTGAGTGAGCACGGACCACTTTCTAAACTTCTGACAATAAATCTCTATTTCATCCTGACCCTGACACAGAGCCAGCAAATTTTTCTCTGCCTGATCCACTGAATTAGGATCGTCGTACAGCAATCCGAGCGCCAGAAAAAACGCATCAATATTACACAATGCAGGATCTCCTGGCGCAAGGGAAAATGCCCAGTCTTGAGGGTCGCCACGTAATAAAGAAATAATGATCTTAACTTGTCGAACTGGGTCACCAGAGGAGCGGGGTTTCAAAGCCAGAAATAGTTTACAATTATTTTTAAAATTCAAAAACTTAGCTCTATCTCCAGAAAATAACTCAGGAATAGGAATTTTAGGTTCTAACATAGGATTCTGAACCACTAAATCTTGAATATTCTGTACATTTATAGCGAGATTATCCATCAAAGAGAACAGACCTTGAATGTCCATGTCCACACCTGTGTTCTGAACCACCCTGATGTAAAGGGGAAAAGAAAGACAGAACACAGTGCAAAGAAAAAAAAATGGTCTCAGAACTTCTCTTTTCCCTCTATTGAGAAGCATTAGAACTTTGGGCCTCCAGTACTGTTATGAACAGGTAATTCAGAACCACTATGGACATTGAAGTTCAGAGAACACAAAGTGACCTGACAATTACCAAAAACATAGGACGAGCTCTGAGACGTGGAAACTCTGCTGACCGCAATCCCTAATCCTATCACACCACACTAGAGGTAGCCGTGGATTGCGCCTAACGCTCCCTATGCAACTCGGCACAGCCTGAGAAACTAACTAGCCCTGAAGATAGAAAAATAAGCCTACCTTGCCTCAGAGAAATTCCCCAAAGGAAAAGGCAGCCCCCCACATATAATGACTGTGAGTAAAGATGAAAATACAAACACAGAGATGAAATAAATTTAGCAAAGTGAGGCCCGACTTACTGAATAGACCGAGGATAGGAAAGATAGCTTTGCGGTCAACACAAAAACCTACAAACAACCACGCAGAGGGGCAAAAAGACCCTCCGCACCGACTAACGCTACGGAGGTGCTCCCTCTGCGTCTCAGAGCTTCCAGCAGAGCAAGAAAAACCAATATAGCAAGCTGGACAGAAAAAATAGCAAACAAAAATAACACAAGCAAAACTTAGCTTATGCAGGATAGAAAGGCCACAGGAACGATCCAGGAGGAAGCAAGACCAATACTAGAACATTGACTGGAGGCCAGGATCAAAGCACCAGGTGGAGTTAAATAGAGCAGCACCTAACGACTTAACCTCATCACCTGAGGAAGGAAACTCAGAAGCCGCAGTACCACTCTCATCCACCAAAGGAAGCTCATAGACAGAACCAGCCGAAGTACCACTCTCGACCACAGGAGGGAGCTTGGCCACAGAATTCACAACATCTGGGGTGATGTTATGGGAGCCAGATGGTATAACTTCCCACAGGTGAAGTAGGTCCCCAGGGCTCCCGTTGTGTAGGTGAAGATGGTGAATGGTACAGTAAAGAACAAGGACACAGGTTTGCCGTCTCTTTACCTGGTTTACTGGAGACTTCAGGTATCCACAGTCTAGGGCACCAGATCACAGGTACAGGCAGGGTCCGGCCAGCTTGGAAGCAAGTTCAGGGTCCACTTCACCAGATGGAGATGAAAGCGCAGTGGTAATGAAGTCCCTTACTGCCTATGGCTTCTAGCAAGGTCCTCACAGTTCCTCTCTGTCCTCCATAAAGGTGGGACACAAACGCGTATGACAGGTGACTCGAGCCTTTTTACAGGGTCTCTATCATGACTCGGGCTCTATGTGTCACTGTGCCTCCTGGGTATTAAGGCAGACAGGTGATATGCAATCCAGCTGTTCTGCTGGTTTCTGCTGTGCCTTCTAAAGTCCGACACAACCTCAGTCTTCCGGCTACCGGTATCTGCGCTCTTCCAGGGAGGTAGCCCAGTCACAGCTATCATCCCAAAATGTCACTCTCCTGTGCTTTGCTCTCCTGCATGTTCTCTACAAGCTGTTCTTTCCTTCTATAAGTCACAATCCAGGAGCTGCAGCACCTCTGGCTGCACGGCCCCTTACACGTCTTCCTGCCTCAGACTGCTCCAGTCTGCTGTCTGGCACTAACTGTCTTTCCCTCCAGACCAGAATTTATATATAGGGGAGCCACCCATAAGCAGGATCAGAGCTCCCCCTTCTGGCCTGGAGTGTGAACTGTTTCATGCTTGTGTTTACCTGATAGAAGAGATCTTCCCCTGCTTCCAAGCGTGACATCACTCTCCCCATGAGGAAAACAGAGCCAGTGTAACAACCGGGACCCTGGGGTGTTACAAGTACATGCTTTCTTCCCCCCTCCACATTGAAAATCTGCTTACAACCCCTCCACACTGCTATCTCCAACACCGAGAGATGGAAGGGAAAGAGCAGAAAGAGCCAACAGAACCAGGAGCAAAAGCTCTGAGGAAGCACTGAGGTAGATAAAGCACTTACAGACAAAATGGTAAACATTTTTATAAGGACTATTTAGAAAGTTGCATATCTTTGCATTTAGGATGCAAATCAACAACAACAAAAAGTCTATTCCATGGTGTACATAAGCTTTAAAGATCCAAAGTTATGAAATACAACAAATCTTTCACAAAATGCGCAGTTAGGGGATTTGCCATTTTGCATTTAAAAGTGATAATGTATCCAAACACCCAAGAGTCAAGTCTGTTTAATGTACGATTATCTATTGTTCTCCAACAATGCAAGTTAAATACAGACCTTCTATTATCTTCATGACCGATAATAACATGGGAGGAATAATTAGCTCTAAGTTCCTGTTCCTCTCACAGTCGGGAACACCTGCCAGCTCCTTTACTATGAAACTAATACCAATGCTAAGGGTGATACAAAGGAAATAATTGTATCTCAGGAGGCGATTCCAATGTACAGTATGCCTGCCTGCTAAGGTCATTTTTTCTTAATGGAAATGAGCCTTTCCTTAAACCATGTTTTTATCATCAACATTTTTTTAAATTTTTAAATCATTATAAAAAATAATGAATTCTGAAATCTTGCAATTTTCACAAGGGGTCTAATATTTGTTTCCTACTTTCTGAATTGAGAATTTTGATAATGACCGATTAGTTCTGTTAGAGAGTGAAGCAGATTTCTCTGATTAGATATATTATTATTATAATTATATTATAATATATATATATATACTATTATACTATATTATATTATACTATTATATACTATTATAATTACTATTTAATAATTATAATAATAATAATATTACAAAATCGCTGATTTTCATGTGTACCGTACTATTGATCTATGAACTAAAAATTAAAATGACGGTTATATTTTAAAGAATAAAAGAAGGGTGGAAACCTTTTTTATTTCTAATTGAAGATAATTAATGGTCATGTGGGGCCATTCAGATAAAATGGAGTTGGAAGCCACCCGGCACTATGACTAATGCTGACTATAATTAAATAAATAAATAAATAAGACGTTTATGGAGACGTTTATTCTCAGTGAGGTAGGTCAAGCGTAGGACCTCGTATAGGAGAGATGCCGTAAAGTGGCTACGAGGTACACATAAAATTGGCCATTTTTGTGCGCTAAAAGCTCTCATTTTTCATATTTCTAGTGCAGTAATGCAGTTCAAATTTCGTGTTTTCAAGTTTGCATGTTTTGGCGCTGCAGTGTGCTGCCCTATTTATTTAACTATATACGAGTTGGCGACTCTGGGTTCAGCACCTGTTCACACTCAGTCTATGTTTGGATGTGCAGGTCAGGTTTTTGAAATGTATTCTCTAGCCTTCTGATCGTGCACTCCCCGCCTCCTAGCTTCAGGTGTTTTAATTATAGTAGGTCCAATACCCCTCCACAGAGAGAGAGAATTTGAGTCCAAGAAGAGGTTTCACATGTACCCATTCAGATGGAGACGTTTATTCTCAGTGAGGTAGGTCAAGCGTAGGACCTCGTATAAGAGAGATGCCGTAAAGTGGCTACGAGGTACACATAAAATTGGCCATTTTTGTGCGCTAAAAGCTCTCATTTTTCATATTTCTAGTGCAGTAATGCAGTTCAAATTTCGTGTTTTCAAGTTTGCATGTTTTGGCGCTGCAGTGTGCTGCCCTATTTATTTAACTATATACGAGTTGGCGACTCTGGGTTCAGCACCTGTTCACACTCAGTCTATGTTTGGATGTGCAGGTCAGGTTTTTGAAATGTAATGCTGACTATAAGGCCGGCTTCCAAAAACTTCATGAATTTCCTAATAAGATATTATTAACAATCATCTCGGCTGAGCGCAGTTCTTCTTTCAATAAGAGGACTTGGAGGAAGACATCCAGGTGCCATTTATCTCTGTGCTCCAAGATCATCAGATAGGTTATGTTTTAACTATTACACCCCTATTAGATGGTCCCTGTGCCAACTTCAATACCTTTGCCCTTTGAACACCAATCAAGTTGTAGTTATAATTCTAAAGGTCTTGAAGGGGAACTAATTGTACTATTATTCCATAAAGACCTTGGCTGACCCTCCTTTTATTTCACCGCTGCAGTGGTGCTTTAAATGTAAGTCCCCTGCCCCCTGTCTCATACTCACCTTCTGGCGTTTTCATCCAATTTCGCCACCACTGCTATCGGTCTCTGGCGAAAAGTGACTTGATGGCTGCTCCAATGTTTCATGGAGCTGCTCGGAAGTCACTTTACAATGTAAGTCTATGAGAGCCTCGTCCTGTCCTCGTTATGGTTCTCATAGACTTGCATTGCGCTCTTGTAATGTAGCTTTGGACTTCCGGACAGTCAGAAGTGGCGCATGTGGGCCACCCCATAGGGCCGTGGGGTACTCAGTACCGGGTTCGCACAGTTCTTAAAGGGGACGTCACGGAAGCAGTGACCCGATCCGTGGCCCTGGGAGTCCAATAAGAATAAATGTGATTAAAGGGGATTAAAGTTTTTAGGGAAAAGGGGGATTGTTCGTGACGCCACCCGTGGTGTTCGGCTATAATAGCCGACGCTGCAGTCATCATCTGGGGCGATGGTGGCGCAGCAAAGATGGTGCAGCTCTCCACGGGTAGAGCTAGCCCCAGGGCAGATGTAATGTTAAGGGTTAAGATGGCAGTTGTGGTTGTGCCAGGCAGGTGACGCAGCAATAACTCAAAGGACACAGCAAGGTGCAGTTTCCACTTTTATTCACAGTTCTCCAGTCCACAAACACCAGACGGATGGTGTGTTCTCCAGGTCAGTGGCCCAGCAAAATCCCAGGTAAATTGGGATGCACTTTTCCAGGACTCCTTTCTTATGCCTTTCTCTGGTCATCTCACTACGCTGGCTTCCACTTCTCCTGCCCAGCGTCTCACCCACAGTGTCCCAAGCCAGCAGCCACGATCCTGGTCGGGCGATGTCCTCTGAGTCCCCTGGATTCTAACCGGCTGCCTTTTTGGCGATTTATGGGGAGATGTGGCTGTGACACTTACAGATGTCACAGCCTCCAGTTTCTTAGCTGCACCTTGAAGATTTCCACTAAGTTGGGGCCGGTCCCCTGACTGCGGCCTGGTCCCTCCGGCTGATGCTGGTCAGCCTGGATGCGGGCCCCCCACGGGTGGCTTCTGCACTTTCCGTTGCTCTAGGACACCTTCTGTCCTCCTGGGAGCTTCCTTCTTGTTCTCCCTCACACTTCTCTTCTCAGTTATGTTCTCCACTCCTCTTCCTTTGGTCTTCTAGGACCAACTGTCCTAGCACACTGGCTTTGCTGCCTTCTAAGCTCATCCTCCTTTTCCTACCTACCACACCCCCTCCCACCATCCAGTCCTATCCAGCCTGGGATGTCTTCCTCCCCAACAGTAGGCCCAGGTACCCTGATTGAAATGGTGTGTGTTGGTGTAGGGAGGAAAACCAAGTTGATAGTCTCTCCTGCGTATCTGGGCTGGAACCGTCGGGGCTGTCACCAGTGTTGCAAAGGGAAGAGATAACTGACCAATGCAGCACAGGGCACCTGATTGATGGGGGCGGGTTGGATTTAAAGAACAGTTTGAGCGGGAAGACAGGACACTTGGCGGGGACCAAGCTTGTGAGTAGTAAGACGGTTAACTGCCTCTTCATGGACCCACGGCTGCTAGCTGTGGCTATATCCCCAGCTAGCCAGACTGTCGACACTTTCTACCCTCACCTCAGAGAGACTTCCTTACCGGGTAGTGACCAGGATAGAGTACGGACCTTCTCTCCACTCACCTCGGCGGAAGCACCGCTTTGTCCCATCCTTGTGGTGCCTGCTGAGGACCGGCCCATGCCAGTGGCTGTGTCCGCTGGACTGTGTGCTCCTGCTGTGGCCTTGTTCACTGAACTCTCTGCTTCGTCTTCTGTGCCGCCGACTATCACTTTTGCGTCACCATGTGCACGGATCAGGAGATCACGTTGCCGAAGAACCTGGAGGATTCGTCGTCGCAAGGAGAAAGTGCATCGCTCATCTGTGGGACCGGATCGGAGACATCTCGCGCAGCCTGAGGCGCCGTCGTTTAATCTTCCAGCCGCCTTCCTCCAGCGCACAGAGACTGATAAGTTAACCTGTTACATTCTATTCCATTTGACTTTCCCCCTATCCTCCAATCACATTCCTTACCCTTCTGCTTGTACCATTACTGTTCTTATACATAAAGAACCTGTTAACCCTTGTTCTGCCTCCTGTGTGTCACTTCATCCTACACACCTGCTAGCATCCTACAAGTGGCGTAGTTGGCAGGATGCAGTCAAAGAGCATGCAGGCGGCAGACCAAGCAGTTGGGGGTGGCCCCAGGACTAGCCTTTCCTTGGGAGCCATGCTGAGTAATTTGCCCAAGTTCACGGGGAGCAACACTATGCTTTGGAGCTGGATTGAGCGCCTTAGAGGCATGATGAGAATGCACCCCATGACCCCTGCGCTGGAGGCCGAGGTGGCCATTATGGCCTTGGAAGGAGAAGCCTGGGATTCAGTAATGTTACAGACCACACGAGACCAGAATACCTTTAATAATGTGCTACAGATCTTGGCGGAGACCCACGGGGAACACACAGACATAGGGTAAGGCTACTTTCACACTAGCGTCGGAATCTCCCCGTCGCAATGTGTCGGGCAGAGATTCCGACCCTAGCGTTTGACACACTGCACAACGGGTGCAGCGGATGCATTTCTCCGGCGCATCCGCTGCCCCATTGTGAGGTGCGGGGAGGTGGGGGCGGAGTTCCGGCCGCGCATGCGCGGTCGGAAAAAGCAGTCCGTCAGGAGCAAAAAACGTTACATGTAATGTTTTTTGCTCCCAGCGGTCAGCCACAACACGGCGCAACCGTTGCACGACAGTTGTGACGTGTGGCAAAGCGTCGCAATGCATTGCTAATGTTAATCTATGGGGCAAAAACGCATCCTGCAAACAACTTTGCAGGATGCGTTTTTTGCCATAAACGACGCATTGCGACGTCTGGCAAAAAACGCCAGTGTGAAAGTAGCCTAACTGAGAACACAACTTTTTAGTAGGAGGCAGACAGAGGGAAACCATCACTGAATATATGAATGCCTTGCAAGAGCTACACACTGCATTTATTAGGAAAGACGGTAGGGGAGTAGGACCCACAGACATAATGTTACAAGACCTCCTAGTGACAGGCTAGAGAGAGGTGCTGCGAGAACGTGTATGGGTAAACCCCCAAATGACTTTCCCTGAAGTAGGGAGTGAAGCACGCATGCGTGAACAAAAGCAGGGGATGACAGACCTGATGGGGAAGGTCCAGAGTGTGGGGGTGTCTGTAATGCTATTGCTGAACCCCAGTGGGTAGAAGAACTGAGAAGAGAACTTCTGAGTGTGAAAGTAGAACTGGCTGACATCAAGAGAAAAACGGAGCTACCAGTAACCCTTCAGAGGGCAGGGAGGGCCCGGAGCCCTGCCATGACTCCAGAATACTTAGCCGACTGAGGCTTATCACGTGTTACAACTGCGGAGAGAGCGGACACATTGCATGGGAGTGCACTTGAAGCAATGGCCGGGGGACCACCACTGTGCAGGAAGACTACTGTACACAAGATAAGGTGCAAACAACAAAGGGTAGATTTATTGGGAGACAGGGAATGGAAGCGACAAGGAAGGTGCAAACAGGGGTTTACAATAGCAAAAGATAATGCACATGAGTTATATTGTCTGTAAAATAACACAGTGCTTCAACAATTACAAACTCAGAATCTGTCTCACAAGCAACTTTAAACAAACAAATATCGATGCTACTCTGCATATAACCTCCCTGGCCTTTACTACGCAGGCCACACGGCTACCGTGCTCTAACTACTGAAGCCTGCACTAGGCCCTCACTGGTGCACCATACAGGAACAAACTCACGGTGATGTTGGGGACACAGGTCCAGTCCCAGGGGGCCCCCCCAAAGTCCAACACGGTGGTGCGCACGGATTCCTGTCAGCTCTGCAAAGTGTGGTCTTCTCCTTGCTTCTGGATCCTAGGGATGCTTCTGGAAACTGTAAGTCCCCTTCTCAGTATCTTCATGGCTTCACTAACTAGCACAGAACAACCACCTTTGCTGTAACCGGGAAAGTCTATTTCACAAACGCAGTTCGTCTCAAGCTGTGTAATCTTTCTTGCAGCCAAAACTCTTTCTTGCAGCCAAAACAGCACACAGTTCTCTCTCTAGAAACTTCTTCTCACACACGCTGCTTCAGCTCCACCCCTGCACACAGCACCGACCAGTTCATAACAACCATAAGAGCAGGGGGGAAAGCAGAACATACCATCACACCAGACAAGGGGATGCAGCCTCTTAAAGTGACAGCGTGTTTCTTATTGTCCATAACAGCACCACCCTCTTACACACTCGCCGCGGAAGAGTGATGTCTCGTCACCCATTAAACTAGAGGGCTCCAAGCCGGGGGGATACTGCCTGGAGCCAGACCAAGTAAGGAAGAGTAGTGGAAGTCCCGCAAGTTTAGTGTCAACATGCCCCCTGATATGGGCAGAAATGGACGGACGTGCAGTGCTATGCCTGGTGGACACGGGCTCGCAGGTGACAACGATGCCAGAGGCTTATGTTGTGAATTCTGTTGTCAAGCTCCCTCCTGTGGTCATGAATGGTACTTTGGCTGGTTCTGTTCATGGGCTTCCTCTGTTGGTTGTGAGTGGGGCTGCGGCTTCTGAGTTTCCTTCCACAGGTGACGAGGTTAATTCGTTAGCTGGCTGCTCTATTTAACTCCACTTAGATCATTGCTCCATGCCACCTGTCAATGTTCCAGTATTGGTCTAGTTCTCTCCTGGATCGTTCTTGTGACCTGTCTTCCCAGCAGAAGCTAAGTTCCTGCTTGTTTTTCTTTGTTTGCTATTTTTCTGTCCAGCTTGCTATTTTGATTTTTGTCTTGCTTGCTGGAAGCTCTGGGACGCAGAGGGAGCGCCTCCGCACCGTGAGTCGGTGCGGAGGGTCTTTTGCGCCCTCTGCGTGGTCTTTTTGTAGTTTTTTGTGCTGACCGCAAAGTTACCTTTCCTATCCTCAGTCTGTTCAGTAAGTCGGGCCTCACTTTGCTAAATCTATTTCATCTCTGTGTTTGTATTTTCATCTTTACTCACAGTCATTATATGTGGGTGGCTGCCTTTTCCTTTGGGGAATTTCTCTGAGGCAAGGTAGGCTTTATTTTTCTATCTTCAGGGCTAGCTAGTTCCTTAGGCTGTGCCGAGTTGCATAGGGAGCGTTAGGAGCAATCCACGGCTATTTCTAGTGTGTGTGATAGGATTAGGGATTGCGGTCAGCAGAGTTCCCACGTCTCAGAGCTCATCCTATATTATTTGTAACTATCAGGTCATTCCGTGTGCTCTTAACCACCAGGTCCATTATTGTCCTTACCACCAGGTCTGTTATGAATAGGTAATTCAGAACCACAATGGACCTTGAAGTTCAGAGCACACAAAGTGACCTGACAATAACCAAAAAACATAGGACGAGCTCTGAGACGTGGGAACTCTGCTGACCGCAATCCCTAATCCTATCACACCACACTAGAGGTAGCCGTGGATTGCGCCTAACTCTCCCTATGCAACTCGGCACAGCCTGAGAAACTAGCTAGGCCTGAAGACAGAAAAATAAGCCTACCTTGCCTCAGAGAAATTCCCCAAATGAAAAGGCAGCCCCCCACATATAATGACTGTGAGTAAGATGAAAACACAAACACAGAGATGAAATAGATTTAGCAAAGTGAGGCCCGACTTACTGAATAGACCGAGGATAGGAAAGATAGCTTTGCGGTCAACACAAAAACCTACAAACAACCACGCAGAGGGGCAAAAAGACCCTCCGCACCGACTAACGGTACGGAGGTGCTCCCTCTGCGTCTCAGAGCTTCCAGCAAGCAAGAAAAACCAATTAAGCAAGCTGGACAGAAAATATAGCAACAAAAGTAACACAAGCAGAACTTAGCTTATGCTGAGCAGACAGGCCACAGGAACGATCCAGGAGGAAGCAAGACCAATACTAGAAGATTGACTGGAGGCCAGGATCAAAGCACTAGGTGGAGTTAAATAGAGCAGCACCCAACGACTTAACCTCATCACCTGAGGAAGGAAACCCAGAAGCCGCAGTACCACTCGTGACCACAGGAGGGAGCTTGATCACAGAATTCACAACAGTACCCCCCCCCCCTTGAGGAGGGGTCACCGAACCCTCACCAGAGCCCCCAGGCCGACCAGGATGAGCCATATGAAAGGCACGAACAAGATCGGCAGCATGGACATCAGAGGCAAAGACCCAGGAATTATCTTCCTGACCATAACCCTTCCACTTAACCAGATACTGGAGTTTCCGTCTCGAAACACGAGAATCCAAAATCTTCTCCACTATATACTCCAACTCCCCCTCCACCAAAACCGGGGCAGGAGGATCAACAGATGGAACCACAGGCGCCACGTATCTCCGCAACAATGACCTATGGAATACGTTATGGATGGAAAAAGAATCTGGAAGGGTCAAACGAAAAGACACAGGATTAAGAACCTCAGAAATCCTATATGGACCAATGAAACGAGGCTTAAACTTAGGAGAGGAAACCTTCATAGGAATATAACGAGATGACAACCAAACCAAATCCCCAACACGAAGTCGGGGACCCACACAGTGTCTGCGATTAGCGAAACGTTGAGCCTTCTCCTGGGACAAGGTCAAATTGTCCACTACATGAGTCCAAATCCGCTGCAACCTGTCCACCACAGTATCCACACCAGGACAGTCCGAAGACTCAACCTGCCCTGAAGAGAAACGAGGATGGAACCCAGAATTGCAGAAAAACGGTGAAACCAAGGTAGCCGAGCTGGCCCGATTATTAACCCCTTCCCGACCTTTGACGCCACGTAGGCGTCATGAAAGTCGGTGCCAATCCGACCCATGACGCCTATGTGGCGTCATGGAAAGATCGCGTCCCTGCAGATCGGGTGAAAGGGTTAACTCCCATTTCACCCGATCTGCAGGGACAGGGGGAGTGGTAGTTTAGCCCAGGGGGGGTGGCTTCACCCCCCGTGGCTACGATCGCTCTGATTGGCTGTTGAAAGTGAAACTGCCAATCAGAGCGATTTGTAATATTTCACCTATTATAACGGGTGAAATATTACAATCCAGCCATGGCCGATGCTGCAATATCATCGGCCATGGCTGGAAACACTAATGTGCCCCCACCCCACCGATCGACCCCCCAGCCCCCCGATCTGTCGGGTACACTGCTCCGGCTCCCCTCCGTCCTGTGCGCCGCTCCCCCCGTGCTCTTGTCCGCTCCCCCCCTGCTCCAATCACCCTCCCCCGTGCTCCAACCACCCCCCCTGCACTCCGATCCACCCCCCCTGCAGTCCGATCCACCTTCCGATGCGCCAATGCACCCCCCGTGCTCCGTTCCACCCCTCCCATGCTCTGATCCACCCCCCCATGCTCCGATCCCCCCCCCCCCGTGCTCCCCCCCACCCCATCATACTTACCGATCCTGCCGGGGTCCGTCCGTCTTCTCCCTGGGCGCCGCCATCTTCCAAAATGGCGGGCGCATGCGCAGTGCGCCCGCCGAATCTGCCGGCCGGCAGATTCGTTCCAAAGTGCATTTTGATCACTGAGATAGATTATTTCTCAGTGATCAAAATAAAAAAAATAATAAATGACCCCCCCCCTTTGTCACCCCCATAGGTAGGGACAATAAAAATCTAAAGAATTTTTTTTTTCCACTAATGTTAGAATAGGGTTAGGGTTAGGGGTAGGGTTAGGGGTAGGGTTAGGGGTAGGGTTAGGGCTAGGGTTAGGGGTAGGGTTAGGGGTAGGGTTAGGGCTAGGGTTAGGGCTAGGGTTAGGGCTAGGGTTAGGGTTTTGGTATGTGCACACGTATTCTGGTCCTCTGCGGATTTTTCCGCTGCGGATTTCATAAATCCGCAGTGCTAAACCGCTGCGGATTTATGGCGGATTTACCGCGTTTTTTCTGCGCATTTCACTGCGGTTTTACAACTGCGATTTTCTATTTGAGCAGTTGTAAAACCGCTGCGGAATCCGCAGAAAGAAGTGACATGCTGCGGAATGTAAACCGCTGCGTTTCCGAGCAGTTTTTCCGCAGCATGTGTACAGCGATTTTTGTTTCCCATAGGTTTACATTGAACTGTAAACTCATGGGAAACTGCTGCGGATCCGCAGCGTTTTCTGCAGCGTGTGCACATACCTTTAGAATTAGGCTATGTGCACACGGTGCGGATTTGGCTGCAGATCCGCAGCGGATTGGCCGCTGCGGATTCGCAGCAGTGTTCCATCAGGTTTACAGTACCATGGAAAACCAAATCCGCTGTGCCCATGGTGCGGAAAATACCGCGCGGAAACGCTGCATTGTATTTTCCGCAGCATGTCAATTCTTTGTGCGGATTCCGCAGCGTTTTACACCTGTTCCTCAATAGGAATCCGCAGGTGAAATCCGCACAAAAAACACTGGAAATCCGCGGAAAATCCGCAGGTAAAACGCAGTGCCTTTTACCCGCGGATTTTTCAAAAATGATGCTGAAAAATCTCACACGAATCCGCAACGTGGGCACATAGCCTTAGGGTTAGGGTTGGAATTAGGGTTGTGGTTAGGGTTGTGATTAGGGTTATGGCTACATTTGGGATTAGGGTTAGGGGTGTGTTGGGGTTAGTGTTGGAGTTAGAATTGAGGGGTTACCACTGTTTAGGCACATCAGGGGTCTCCAAACGCAACATGGCGCCACCATTGATTCCAGCCAATCTCGTATTCAAAAAGTCAAATGGTGCTCCCTCAATTCCGAGCCCCGACGTGTGCCCAAACAGTGGTTTACCCCCACATATGGGGTACCAGCATACTCAGGACAAACTGCGCAACAATTACTGCGGTCCAATTTCTCCTGATACCCTTGTGAAAATAAAAAAATGCTTGCTAAAACATCATTTTTGAGGAAAGAAAAATGATTTTTTATTTTCACGGCTCTGCGTTGTAAACGTCTGTGAAGCACTTGGGGGTTCAAAGTGCTCACCACATATCTAGATAAGTTCCTTGGGGGGTCTAGTTTCTAAAATGGGGTCACTTGAGGGGGGTTTCTAATGTTTAGGCACACCAGGGGCTCTGCAAACGCAACGTGACGCCCGCAGACCATTCCATCAAAGTCTGCATTTCAAAAGTCACTACTTCTCTTCTGAGCCCCGATGTGTGCCCAAACAGTGGTTTACCTCCACACGTGGGGTATCAGCGTACTCAGGAGAAACTGGACAACAACTTTTGGGGTCCAATTTCTCCTGTAACCCTTGGGAAAAAAATTCTGGGCTAAATAATTATTTTTGAGGAAAGAAAACTTATTTATTATTTTCACGGTTCTGCATTATAAACTTCTATGAAGCACTTGGGGGTTCAAAGTGCTCACCACACATCTAGATAAGTTCCTTTCGGGGTCTAGTTTCCAAAATGGGGTCACTTGTGGGGGGTTTCTACTGTTTAGCCACATCAGGGGCTCTGCAAACGCAACGTGACGCCTGCAGAGCATTCCATCAAAGTCTGCATTTCAAAACGTCACTACTTCTATTCCGAGCCCCGGCATGTGCCCAAACAGTAGTTTACCCCCACATATGGGGTATCACCGTACTCAGGAGAAACTGGACAACAAATATTGGGGTCAAATTTCTCCTGTTACCCTTGGGAAAATTAAAAAATTCTGGGCTAAATAATTATTTTTGAGGAAAGAAAACGTATTTATTATTTTCACGGCTCTGCATTATAAACTTCTGGAAGCACTTGGGGGTTCAAAGTGCTCACCACACATCTAGATAAGTTCCTTTCGGGGTCTAGTTTCCAAAATGGGGTCACTTGTGGGGGGTTTCTACTGTTAAGCCACATCAGGGGCTCTGCAAACGCAACGTGACGCCCACAGAGCATTCCATCAAAGTCTGCATCACTACTTCACTTCCGAGCCCCGGCATGTGCCCAAACAGTGGTTTACCCCCACATATGGGGTATCAGCGTACTCAGGAGAAACTGGACAACAACTTTTGGGGTCAAATTTCTCCTGTTACCCTTGGGAAAATAAAAAATTGCAGGCTAAAAGATCATTTTTGAGAAAATATTTTTTATTTTTTATTTTCATGGCTCTGCGTTATAAACTTCTGTGAAGCACTTGGGGGTTCAAAGTCCTCACCACACATCTAGATTAGTTCCTTTGGGGGTCTAGTTTCCAAAATGGGGTCATTTCTGGGGGATCTCCAATGTTTAGGCACACAGGGGCTCTCCAAACGTGACATGGTGTCCGCTAATGATTGGAGCTAATTTTCCATTTAAAAAGCCAAATGGCGTACCTTCCCTTCCGAGCCCTGCCGTGCGCCCAAACAGTGGTTTACCCCCACATATGGGGTATCAGTGTACTCAGGACAAACTGGACAACAACATTTGGGGTCCAATTTCTCCTATTACCCTTGGCAAAATAGGAAATTCCAGGCTAAAAAATCATTTTTGAGGAAAGAAAAATTATTTTTTATTTTCATGGCTCTGCGTTATAAACTTCTGTGAAGCACCTGGGGGTTTAAAGTGCTCAATATGCATCTAGATAAGTTCCTTGGGGGGTCTAGTTTCCAAAATGGGGTCACTTGTGGGGAAGCTCCAATGTTTAGGCACACAGGGGCTCTCCAAACGCGACATGGTGTCCGCTAACAATTGGAGCTAATTTTCCATTCAAAAAGTCAAATGGCGCGCCTTCCCTTCCGAGCCCTGCCGAGTGCCCAAACAGTGGTTTACCCCCACATATGAGGTATCGTTGTACTCGGGAGAAATTTCCCAACAAATTTTATGATCCATTTTATCCTATTGCCCATGTAAAAATGAAAAAATTGAGGCGAAAAGAATTTTTTTGTGAAAAAAAAGTACTTTTTCATTTTTACGGATCAATTTGTGAAGCACCTGGGGGTTTAAAGTGCTCAATATGCATCTAGATAAGTTCCTTGGGGGGTCTAGTTTCCAAAATGGGGTCACTTGTGGGGGAGCTCCAATTTTTAGGCACACGGGGGCTCTCCAAACGTGACATGGTGTCCGCTAAAGAGTGGAGCCAATTTTTCATTCAAAAAGTCAAATGGCGCTCCTTCCCTTCCAAGCCCTGCCGTGCACCCAAACAGTGGTTTACCCCCACATATGAGGTATCAGCGTACTCAGGGAAAATTGGACAACAACTTTCGTGGTTCAGTTTCTCCTTTTACCATTGGGAAAATAAAAAAATTGTTGCTAAAAGATAATTTTTGTGACTAAAAAGTTAAATGTTCATTTTTTCCTTCCATGTTGCTTCTGCTGCTGTGAAGCATCTGAAGGGTTAATAAACTTCTTGAATGTGGTTTTGAGTACCTTGAGGGGTGCAGTTTTTAGAATGGTGTCACTTTTGGGTATTTTCAGCCATATAGACCCCTCAAACTGACTTCAAATGTGAGGTGGTCCCTAAAAAAAATGGTTTTGTAAATTTCGTTGTAAAAATGAGAAATCGCTGGTCAAATTTTAACCCTTATAACTTCCTAGCAAAAAAAAATTTTGTTTCCAAAATTGTGCTGATGTAAAGTATACATGTGGGAAATGTTATTTATTAACTATTTTATGTCACATAACTCTCTGGTTTAACAGAATAAAAATTCAAAATGTGAAAATTGCGAAATTTTCAAAATTTTCGCCAAATTTCCGTTTTTATCACAAATACACGCAGAATTTATTGACCTAAATTTACCACTAACATGAAGCCCAATATGTCACGAAAAAACAATCTCAGAACCGCTAGGATCCGTTGAAGCGTTCCTGAGTTATTACCTCATAAAGGGACACTGGTCAGAATTGCAAAAAACTGCAAGGTCTTTAAGGTCAAAATAGGCTGGGTCATGAAGGGGTTAAGAGCGAACTCAGCCAACGGCAAAAAGGACACCCAATCATCCTGATCAGCAGAAACAAAACATCTCAGATATGTTTCCAAGGTCTGATTGGTTCGTTCAGTCTGGCCATTTGTCTGAGGATGGAAAGCCGAGGAAAAAGACAAGTCAATGCCCATCCTAGCACAAAAGGCTCGCCAAAACCTCGAAATAAGCTGGGAACCTCTGTCAGAAACGATGTTCTCTGGAATGCCATGTAAACGAACCACATGCTGGAAGAACAATGGCACCAAATCAGAGGAGGAAGGTAATTTAGACAAGGGTACCAAATGGATCATCTTAGAGAAGCGATCACAAACTACCCAAATGACCGACATTTTTTGAGAGACGGGGAGATCCGAAATAAAATCCATAGAGATATGTGTCCAAGGCCTCTTCGGGATCGGCAAAGGCAAAAGCAACCCACTGGCACGAGAACAGCAGGGCTTAGCCCGAGCACAAATCCCACAGGACTGCACAAAAGAACGCACATCCCACGACAGAGACGGCCACCAAAAGGATCTAGCCACCAAATCTCTGGTACCAAAGATTCCAGGATGACCAGCCAACACCGAACAATGAACCTCAGAGATAACTTTATTCGTCCACCTATCAGGGACAAACAGTTTCTCTGCTGGGTAACGATCAGGTTTATTAGCCTGAAATTTTTGCAGCACCCGCCGCAAATCAGGGGAGATGGCAGACACAATTACTCCCTCTTTGAGAATACCCGCCGGCTCAGGCAAACCCGGAGAGTCGGGCACAAAACTCCTAGACAGGGCATCCGCCTTCACATTTTTAGAGCCCGGAAGGTACAAAACCACAAAGTCAAAACGGGAGAAAAACAGCGACCAACGAGCCTGTCTAGGATTCAACCGTTTGGCAGACTCGAGATAAGTCAAGTTCTTGTGATCAGTCAAGACCACCACGCGATGCTTAGCTCCTTCAAGCCAATGACGCCACTCCTCGAATGCCCACTTCATGGCCAGCAACTCTCGATTGCCAACATCATAATTTCGCTCAGCAGGCGAAAACTTCCTGGAAAAGAAGGCACATGGCTTCATCACTGAGCAATCAGCACCTCTTTGCGACAAAACATCCCCCGCTCCAATTTCAGAAGCATCAACCTCAACCTTGAACGGAAGCGAAACATCTGGTTGACACAACACAGGGGCAGAAGAAAAACGACGCTTTAACTCTTGAAAAGCTTCCACAGCAGCAGAAGACCAATTGACCACATCAGCACCCTTCTTGGTCAAATCGGTCAATGGTTTAGCAATACTAGAAAAATTACAGATGAAGCGACGATAAAAATTAGCAAAGCCAAGGAACTTTTGCAGACTCTTCAGAGATGTCGGCTGAGTCCAATCATAAATGGCCTGGACCTGGAGAAAAAATGAACCCCAAAAATGAAATCTTCTGAACACCAAAGAGACACTTTGACCCCTTCACAAACAAAGAATTAGCACGCAGGACCTGGAACACCATTCTGACCTGCTTCACATGAGACTCCCAATCATCCGAGAAGACCAAAATATCATCCAAGTATACAATCAGGAATTTATCCAGGTACTCTCGGAAGATGTCATGCATAAAGGACTGAAATACTGATGGAGCATTGGCAAGTCCGAATGGCATAACTAGGTACTCAAAATGGCCCTCGGGCGTATTAAATGCAGTTTTCCATTCATCGCCCCGTTTAATACGCACAAGATTATATGCACCACGAAGATCTATCTTGGTGAACCAACTAGCCCCCTTAATCCGAGCAAACAAATCAGACAGCAGCGGCAAGGGGTACTGAAATTTGACCGTGATTTTATTTAGAAGGCGGTAATCAATACAAGGTCTCAGCGAACCATCCTTCTTGGCCACAAAAAAGAACCCTGCTCCCAATGGCGATGACGACGGCCGAATATGACCCTTCTCCAAGGATTCTTTTACGTAACTCCGCATAGCGGCGTGCTCAGGTACAGATAAATTAAACAGTCGACCCTTAGGAAACTTACTACCAGGAATCAACTCGATAGCACAATCACAATCCCTATGCGGAGGTAGGGCATTGGACTTGGGCTCATCGAATACATCCCGGTAATCAGACAAGAACTCTGGGACCTCAGAAGGGGTGGATGATGAGATAGACAGAAATGGAACATCACCATGTACCCCCTGACAACCCCAGCTGGACACAGACATTGATTTCCAATCTAATACTGGGTTATGGACTTGTAGCCATGGCAACCCCAACACGACCACATCATGCAGATTTTGCAACACCAGAAAGCGAATATCCTCCTGGTGCGCAGGAGCCATGCACATGGTCAGCTGGGTCCAATACTGAGGCTTATTCTTGGCCAAAGGCGTAGCATCAATTCCTCTCAATGGAATAAGACACTGCAAGGGCTCCAAGACAAACCCACAGCGCCTAGCAAACTCCAAGTCCATCAAATTCAGGGCAGCGCCTGAATCCACAAATGCCATGACAGAATAGGAAGACAAAGAGCAGATCAAAGTAACGGACAAAAGAAATTTCGACTGTACCATACCAATGGTGGCAGACTTAGCGAACCGCTTAGTGCGCTTAGGACAATCGGAGATAGCATGAGTGGAATCACCACAGTAGAAACACAGCCCATTCTGACGTCTGTGTTCCTGCCTTTCAGCTCTAGTCAAAGTCCTATCGCACTGCACAGGCTCAGGTTTATGCTCAGATAATACCGCCAAATGGTGCACCGATTTTCGCTCACGCAAGCGTCGACCGATCTGAATGGCCAAAGACATAGACTCATTCAGACCAGCAGGCATAGGAAATCCCACCATGACATCCTTAAGGGCTTCAGAGAGACCCTTTCTGAAGATTGCTGCCAAAGCACATTCATTCCATTGAGTGAGCACAGACCACTTTCTAAACTTCTGACAATAAATCTCTATCTCATCCTGACCCTGACACAGAGCCAGCAAATTTTTCTCTGTCTGATCCACTGAATTAGGCTCATCGTACAGTAATCCGAGCGCCAGAACAAAAACGCATCAATATTACATAATGCAGGATCTCCTGGCGCAAGGGAAAATGCCCAGTCTTGAGGGTCGCCACGTAATAAAGAAATAATGATCTTAACTTGTTGAACTGGTGTTATGAAAGGCAATTCAGAATCACAATGGACATGGAGGTCAGAGCACATACAGTGAACTGACAATAACCCAAAATAATAGAACGAGCTCTGAGACGTGGGAACTCTGCAGACCGCAATACCTAAGCCTATCAAACCACACTAAAGGTAGCCGTGGAGCGCTCCTGACCAGAACCTAGGCGCCTCGTCACAGCCTGAGAAACTAGCTAATCCTGAAGATAGAAAAATAAGCCTACCTTGCCTCAGATAAATTCCCCAAAGGAAAAGGCAGCCCCCCACATATAATGACTGTGAGTAAGATGAAAACACAAACATAGAGATGAAACAGATTTAGCAAAGTGAGGCCCGACTAGCTGAACAGAACGAGGATAGGGAAGATAACTTTGCGGTCAGCACAAAAACCTATAAAAAACCACGCAGAGGGGACAAAAAGACCCTCCGCACCGACTAACGGTACGGAGGTGGTCCCTCTGCGTCTCAGAGCTTCCAGCAGGCGAGAAAAACCAATAAAGCAAGCTGGACAGAAAAATAGCAACAAAATAACATAAGCAAAACTTAGCTTTGCAGAGCAGCAGGCCACAGGAATGATCCAGGGAAAAAACAAGTCCCACACTGAAACATTGACAGGAAGCATAGATCAAAGCATCAGGTGGAGTTAAGCAGAGAAGAAGCCAACGAGCTCACCAGATCACCTGAGGGAGGAAACTCAGAAACTGCAGTACCACTTTCCTCCACAAACGGAAGATCCCAGAGAGAATCAGCCGAAGTACCACTTGTGACCACAGGAGTGAACTCTGCCACAGAATTCACAACAACTGGGTCACCAGAGGAGCGAGGTTTCAACGCCAGAAACAGTTTGCAATTATTTTTGAAACTCAGAAATTTAGCTCTATCTCCAGAAAACAAATCAGGAATAGGAATTCTTGGTTCTAACATAGAATTCTGAGCCACAAAGTCTTGAATATTTTGTACTCTTGCAGTGAGAAGATCCACACATAAAGACAGACCTTTAATGTCCATCACCACACCTGTGTCCTGAACCACCCAAATGTCTAGGGGAAAAAAAAGGCAAAACACAGTGCAAAGAAAAAAAAATGGTCTCAGAACTTCTTTTTTCCCTCTATTGAGAAGCATAGTACTTTGGGCCTCCAGTACTGTTATGAATAGGTAATTCAGAACCACAATGGACCTTGAAGTTCAGAGCACACAAAGTGACCTGACAATAACCAAAAAACATAGGACGAGCTCTGAGACGTGGGAACTCTGCTGACCGCAATCCCTAATCCTATCACACCACACTAGAGGTAGCCGTGGATTGCGCCTAACGCTCCCTATGCAACTCGGCACAGCCTGAGAAACTAGCTAGGCCTGAAGACAGAAAAATAAGCCTACCTTGCCTCAGAGAAATTCCCCAAAGAAAAAGGCAGCCCCCCACATATAATGACTGTGAGTAAGATGAAAACACAAACACAGAGATGAAATAGATTTAGCAAAGTGAGGCCCGACTTACTGAATAGACTTTGGGGAATTTCTCTGAGGCAAGGTAGGCTTATTTTTCTGTCTTCAGGCCTAGCTAGTTTCTCCAGTAGTGCACACGGTTTTTGTATCTGATAATCTTCCCCTACGTGATTGCACACTGACGGGTCATGTCCACATTCTCCTATAATGCTGAGGAGACCTCGAATATCCTGGCACGTTCCACTTTCAGTAGCGATTTTTTAAAAATCCCTCCTAGGGAAGCAAGGGGGAGAGATCTAGAAAGGGAACTCCGTCACTTTACCAACATCGAACTTCACTGTGCCACACTCTCTGAGTATCTTCGAGCACAACGGATCCCTAGGGGTCTACGGGTTCCACTACGTCCCACACTGTTTCGGGACTCTCCCGAGTATTGCACCAGATATGAACAAATATTAAATAAATGTTCTTTCGACATTATTACCCTGACGATTGAGCACCTGCAGAAAGCGATCTCCACAAGCTCCGAGACCATCAAATCCATCGAGGCTCAACTGTCTTCATCTGGGACCCCCGAGGAACTGATTACCCTCAAGGACCAAATATCCAGAAACATCGAGAAGCACCGACGGGAGACAGAGGACAGAAAACGTAGCAAATTCAATAGGGACACGGAGGACTACGAGCGCCAACAGGTATACAGATGGCAGGACAATTATGCCGGACGTCGAAACCCATCTCGCCAGGCCCAGCGTACCTCCCTCGACTACTCAACATCAGGCTCAGAACAGGAGTTGGGTACCCCTGCCACACTTCCACCCCGTTTTTTAGGCCAACGACAACGCTTCCCGAGAAGAAGACCACGAGGCGCGGCCACGGACATAGGAGGAGACTCGGCCCAAGGGAGGATAACGAGATCTCAGGTACCAATCCATTGGTAATTAACATCTCTGATAGATTACTTGGTGTAGCGGAATACAAAGTCCTGCAGAAGGGTTTGTCTTTTTGTCCATCATACCAATGTCATACATTTGATCTTGAAATGGATCTTCAGAGATTCTTTCGATCACTTAGACTTAAGGCCTTTTTCTCCACATCTCCCGAATCATCTTCTACCCTACCCTCCACGGGCTCATCTGACGGTCCTCTCTCTTCACGGAGCCTAGGGCTCTACACCAAAAGTCATTTCAGACCTCCCCAAGGCTCACACGCCATGGAATCTTTCATAGGTTTCGTGAAAGAATCATTTAAATTACTATGTGAGGATATCAGAAAGGGTAAATTGTTTTTTCCCCCCAATCTCTCTCCCATGGAACGACAAGCCATACGGGGCCTACAAAACGACAACAACCTCATTTTCAAACCTGCAGATAAAGGGGGCGCCCTTGTGATTATGAATAGATCGGACTACCTTCTTGAAATCAAACGCCAACTAGGTGATCCCACGATCTATGTTAAATTACCATATGACCCCCTATCCGTGACTCGTCAAATCATCTCGGACACTCTTTTGAAATATATTGAGTTAGGGGTCTTAGACCCTAAGACACGGGACTTCCTCACCAAACTACACCCTATCACCCCAGTATTTTATACCATTCCCAAAATCCACAAAAACTTAGAGAAACCCCCAGGGAGGCCCATAGTCGCCTCTACCGACTCTATCCTCTCCCCACTGGCCATTTACCTAGAAAAAATTCTCACCCCATTGATTAGGACATCAAAATCCTTTATCCTGGACACAGGATCCTTCCTTAACATCCTGAAAGACATAAGTCCCATTCCTCCACACTCAATTCTGGTAACAATGGATGTAAAAGACTTGTATACATCTATCCCCCATATAGAAGGCATCAATTCGGTCCATAAACTCCTGACCCAGTCCGGCTTGCTACCCAACCAGATCAACTTGTGTATTGACCTACTAACCATCATTCTTACCCGTAATTATTTTTTGTTCCAGGATGACTTTTATCTACAAATCCGTGGTACCGCGATGGGCTCCAACGTAGCACCCCCGTATGCTAATTGCTACATGGCCGATTTTGAGGAGAGTCAGATATACCCTCACCCACTATTTCGTGACCACGTCCTTGTATGGAAACGTTACATCGACGACGTCTTTTGCATATGGGGGGGCTCGTTGGAAGCCCTCGCGTTCTTCTTCGATTGGCTGAACACGGCCTGGCCAGGTATCTCTTTCACCATGTCTTACAGTACTACACAGATCAATTTCCTAGACACCTTAGTCATTCTACAACCTGATGGCTCTTTCACTACCGACCTCTACACTAAAAGCACTGACCGTAACAGTTTGTTACATTTTACGAGTTTCCACCCTCCGGCCACAAAAAATTCAGTACCTAAGTCCCAATTTTATCGGGTCTCTAAGATTGTGTCTGACACAGAGCTTAGATCGATCCGCCTCCAGGAAATGGCTTCTAAGTTCACTCAACGGGGTTACCCGCCAGCGATACTGGAAAAAGCCGCTGCCCCCCCTACCCCACGACCCA
Organism: Ranitomeya imitator; assembly: GCF_032444005.1. Classification (NCBI taxonomy): domain Eukaryota; kingdom Metazoa; phylum Chordata; class Amphibia; order Anura; family Dendrobatidae; genus Ranitomeya; species Ranitomeya imitator. Next base: position 61,022,685 of record NC_091283.1, on the reverse strand, counting down.
ATAGAGCCTCTAATCGGATCCCGTTTGTTCATTCATATCACCCGTTTGCGTACATTCTACATAGGTCAATACGCCGGAATTGGCACCTGCTGTCCAAGGGTTACCCCAACATTACTGAGTTTCAGAACCCTTTTCTTCCCTGTTTCAAACGTCCACCCAACTTAAAGGACTCGTTGGTCAGGGCAGACTTGGGATCAGGTATTCCATCCCCCCGCCAACGGTTCTTACAGAGTCCACGTACCGGGACCTTCCCATGCCTGAACTGCTCTCAATGTCATAATGTCCTTAAAGGACCCCGCTTCCATCATCCTCGCTCTGGAAAGTCATTCCGAATCCCGGAGTATTTCACATGCGCTTCATCATGGGTTATATACTTAATCAAATGTCCCTGTGGACTTCTATACATAGGTGAAACAACGCAACCTATTCGCGATCGGATTTCCAAACATAAATCCACGGTCCGCTGTAAGAACCTGTTGTTACCCATCCCCCTCCACTTCCATAATTTGGGTCATAATATCTCACAGCTACAGTTCCAGGTAATAGAACATATCCCCCCCATCCGGCGGGGTGGTGATCGGGTTGCTCGCCTAAAGCGGAGGGAAGCGTTTTGGATCCACACATTGGAGACCCTCCACCCATTGGGACTCAATAGAGACTATGATCTAGCCTCTTTTCTCTGAGACTGTATGGTACTATCGGGTGATTTGCCCTGCAATGTGGTATCATGTTATTTTCCCACAGGTCATTACGGACTTCTTCTATCTTACTGGTTTTGTTATTTTTACCATTGTAAGTCATTGATGCAATTTTTACCATTGTCTAATTCTTCCTTTCTTTTACCTCTAGAGTCGTCTGTACTGATCACTTCGGTCTACCCGCACACCTCACTGGACCAAGCTGGTTATCCTCACCTAGCTGATCATATCACTAATCAGACCTATAGACCATAGGAGCACCTATCACCATGGAGATTGTTCACCCAGCATATCATCTCCGTATAGGCACTTCAGCTCCATATCACTTGTCCTATGTTGCCTGTATTTTCATTCCTTTTCTACTTTCTCCTTGCCGCGCTTTCCGCAGCGCTCGTGTTTTTTTTTTTTTTTTTTTTCCATTGTATTGCCCTATCCCTATGACAACGTGATGTCACTTCCGGTTACCATACACAGGAACTCTCATTGAGCTGCACACTGAGGTAGTCCTCACAGCGCGCCGTCACTTCCTGTCTGCCACCCAGCCGCTGATTGGCTGTTGGAGCTGGCTTGTCCCGCCCCTTTCTTATAAGATGGCGGCCGCACTTACTTCTGATCAGACTAGCGGTGGACACCGCGTCTGACAGCACCACCATCCAGCTCGGTCTCCTCAGGTAAATCCCCTGCACTAGAGCGTTTCTCTGATCGGCCGGTTTTTGCTGTATGTAATTTTTTTTTTTTTTTTTTTTTTTTTTTTTTTTTTCGGCATGTAATTTCTTTTTCATTATCCACCCACAGTACCGCTCCTGTCTGACTCACACATAAGGTATGTTTTACCTTATATCCCCTGACACCCTGTGCTTACCGGTCCATGGGAATTTTATGGGACTTTCTTACACTTACAGACGCTGCTTTTTTGTACCCTATGACCATACGGTCTATTCTATTATTCTACAGTACGGTATGTACCTCCTCTCCCACTATCATCTTTCTGGTGTATCTCTCCTTATTTCATCCTGAGTGGAACATAATTCAGCCTAGATATTCGGGTTATTTTCTCCCCAGCATGTACTCTATGTATAGATTGACCAGAGTTTTGTATCGATGCTATTGTCCTTTTCCAAAATACCTTGTATATACTTTATTTTGTATGCAACTTTATTTTCTGTAATTTTTGTTTACACTTGTTTTTGGTTTTCACATGTAGTTACTGACGAAGGTCCATTCAAGGACCGAAACGTTTATTGGGTACTACTACGATTAAAATTGCACTAAAGCATCAGTTGAGTGCTGGGTTCTTTTTCTTTATAGTCTATGAAGGTGTGGGAACCTAACCTAGCACCATTCTTCTCCAGTAGTGCACACGGTTTTTGTATCCAATACTAGAACATTGACTGGAGGCCAGGATCAAAGCACTAGGTGGAGTTAAATAGAGCAGCACCCAACGACTTAACCTCATCACCTGAGGAAGGAAACCCAGAAGCCGCAGTACCACTCGTGACCACAGGAGGGAGCTTGATCACAGAATTCACAACACAGGTCATAACAGGCTTATTACCAAAACCATTTTCCCTGGGCAAACCAACCCGAATGGGGCTTTGAGATTAAGTTAATGGTAGCCAACCAACTACCCATCCCAGTCGCATAGGTGGTATGGATGCAAGTACCCATCTGTGTAAAAGACCTGGGACCGAAAAGCGTGGTAGTGACACATGGAGAGGTAAACTATGGACCCATCGTCACCTTGGGGATGAATGTTCTGAAGGAGTTTGGAAGCCTTTTCGTCAGAGACCCCTCAAATGAGACTTTGAAACAATGGGGCCCACACACACACCACAGAGAAAAATTTTCCAGCAATTGACACAAGTGGCACAAGCACAGGAGTCTTAACTGCAAGGAGGGAGTGTTAGGGAAAGTAATTGTTCCGGCCTCCACCAAGATTGTACTTTCACCAGGACAAGCAGTGCTGTCCCTGCCCGTTCGTGCTTGTATCCCCCTGGAGGGGGTTGAGGTCCAAATCGAACCATCTTCTTCTGAACAACTACCCACGGGACTCCTGGTGGCGCGTATGTTAGCTATTGTAAGGAAAGGCAAACAAAAAAGAAAAAAAAAGAAAAAATTGAGTCCGCACCAGCAGCACGCTAGATCATCAGCACTTACTGGTCACAGCTCACTTTGCGTTATATTGCCAATAGCGGAATTCGGGTGCTCATTCAAGTGAAGAGTGAGTCCAAACAAATATATTGGTATAGAAGAAGAAGAGCACTCACCCTCCGCCAACTTTTTCAGTCTTTATTCTGGCATCATATAAATAGCAGGAACATATAGGGAGAACAGTGGATCCAAAAGACTAAGACTTAGGGAAGGAACTGTTTCGGTGTGGTGCATCAACTTAGAAGATTAGGACATTACTGTCATTCCCAGAAGTGTGGTGGCCCAAATCATGAACCTACCGGACGAAGTAATACCCTCTTCAAACAGTGCAATTGGAGGTACAAACTGGAGACCCTGTTGTGAATTCTGTGGCTGAGTTCACTTCTGTGGTCACAAGTGGTATTGCAGTCTCTGGGCTTCCTCCCTCAGGTGTTTTGGTGAGCTCGTTGGCTGCCTTGCTATTTAGCTCCACCTGAGTCTGTCTTCCTTGCTCCTTGTCAATGTTCCAGTGTTGGATCTGAGCTACTGCATCTTTCCTTGGGCCTGCTGCTCTGCTAGATAAGTGCTTCTAGTTTGTTTTCTGTTTTTTTCTGTCCAGCTTGCTATTGTCTTTTGCTGGAAGCTCTGAGAAGCAGAGGGGTGCACCGCCGTGCTGTTAGTTCGGCACGGTGGGTCTTTTTGCCCCTTTGCGTGGTTTTCGTTTTAGGGTTTTTTGTAGACTGCATAGTTCTCTTTGCTATCCTCGCTCTGTCTAGAATATCGGGCCTCACTTTGCTGAATCTATTTCATTCCTACGTTTGTCTTTTCATCTTGCTAACAGTCATTATATGTGGGGGGCTGCCTATTCCTTTGGGGTATTTCTCTGAGGTAAGTCAGGCTTGTATTTCTATCTTCAGGCTAGTCAGCTCCTCAGGCAGTGCCGAGTTGCATAGGTAGTTGTTAGGCGCAATCCACTGCTGCTTATAGTTGTGTGAGGATAGATCAGGTACTGCAGTCTACAGAGATTCCACGTCTCAGAGCTCGTCCTATTGTTTTTGGTTATTGCCAGATCTCTGTATGTGCGCTGATTACTGCACGCTGTGTTGCCTGATTGCCAGCCATAACAGTACAAGGAGCCACCCAATGATTCCCAATAGAGGGAAAAAAGAAATCCTGACATCATTTTTTTTTCTTAGCTCTGTCTTCAGTCTTTTTTTTCCCCTAGACATTAGAGTGCTTCAGGACACAGCTGTGGACATGGATATTCAGGCTCTGTGCTCCTCAATGGATAATCTCGTTGTAAATGTACAAAAGATTCAAGATACTATTGATCAGAAATCGATGCTAGAACCAAGAATTCCGATTCCTGATTTGTTTTTTGGTGACAGAACTAAGTTCCTGAGCTTCAGAAATAATTGTAAGCTATTTTTGGCCTTGAAACCTCATTCTTCTGGTAATCCTATTCAACAGGTTTTGATTATTATTTCTTTTTTGCGCGGCGACCCACAGGACTGGGCGTTTTCTCTTGCACCAGGAGATTCTGCATTGAGTAATGTTGATGCATTTTTCCTGGCGCTCGGATTGCTTTACGATGAGCCTAATTCAGTGGATCAGGCTGAGAAAAATCTGCTGGCTTTATGCCAGGGTCAGGATGATGTAGAAGTATATTGTCAGAAATTTAGGAAATGGTCAGTACTCACTCTGTGGAATGAATCTGCACTAGCGGCTTTGTTCAGAAAGGGTCTCTCTGAAGCTCTTAAGGATGTAATGGTGGGATTTCCTATGCCTGCTGGTTTGAATGAGTCTATGTCCTTGGCCATTCAGATCGGTCGTCGCTTGCGCGAGCGTAAATCTGTGCACCATCTGGCGGTACTGCCTGAGAGTAAACCTGAGCCTATGCAGTGCGACAGGACTATGACTAAAGTAGAACGGCAAGAACACAGACGTCTGAACAGACTGTGTTTCTATTGTGGTGATTCTACTCATGCTATTTCTAATTGTCCTAAACGCACTAGGCGGTTCGATAGCTCTGCCGTTATTGGTACTGTACAGTCCAAATTCCTTTTGTCCATTACCTTAATGTGCTCTTTGTCATCGTATTCTGTCATGGCGTTTGTGGATTCAGGCGCTGCCCTGAATCTGATGGATTTGGATTATGCTAAACGTTGTGGATTTTTCTTGGAGCCTTTGCGGTGTCCTATTCCGTTGAGAGGAATTGATGCTACACCTTTGGCCAAGAATAAGCCTCAGTACTGGGCCCAGCTGACCATGTGCATGGCTCCTGCACATCAGGAAGTTATTCGCTTTCTGGTACTGCATAATTTGCATGATGTGGTCGTGTTGGGGTTGCCTTGGCTACAAACCCATAATCCAGTATTGGATTGGAACTCTATGTCGGTAACCAGCTGGGGTTGTCAGGGAGTACATGGTGATGTTCCATTTTTGTCTATTTCGTCATCCATTCCTTCTGACATCCCAGAGTTCTTGTCGGACTTTCAGGATGTATTTGAAGAGTCCAAGTCTGATGCCCTACCTCCGCATAGGAATTGTGATTGTGCTATCGATTTGATTCCTGGTAGTAAATTCCCTAAGGGTCGTTTATTTAATTTGTCCGTACCTGAACACACCGCTATGCGCAGTTATGTGAAGGAGTCCCTGGAGAAGGGACATATTCGCCCATCGTCGTCACCATTGGGAGCAGGGTTATTTTTTGTAGCCAAGAAGGATGGTTCGCTAAGACCGTGTATTGATTACCGCCTTCTTAATAAGATCACTGTTAAGTTTCAGTATCCCTTGCCATTGATTTCTGACTTGTTTGCTCGGATTAAGGGGGCTAGTTGGTTTACTAAGATTGATCTTCGTGGTGCGTATAATCTGGTGAGAATCAGGCAGGGAGATGAATGGAAAACGGCATTTAATACGCCCGAGGGTCATTTTGAGTATCTGGTGATGCCGTTCGGACTTGCCAATGCTCCATCTGTTTTTCAGTCTTTTATGCATGACATTTTCCGTGAGTATCTGGATAAATTCTTGATTGTTTACTTGGATGACATTTTGATCTTCTCAGATGATTGGGAGTCTCATGTGAAGCAAGTCAGAATGGTTTTCCAGGTACTGCGTGCTAATTCCTTGTTCGTGAAGGGATCAAAGTGTCTCTTCGGTGTGCAGAAAGTTTCATTTTTGGGGTTCATCTTTTCCCCTTCTACTATCGAGATGGATCCGGTTAAGGTTCAGGCCATCCAGGATTGGACTCAGCCGACATCTGTAAAAAGTCTGCAGAAATTCCTGGGCTTTGCTAATTTTTATCGTCGCTTCATCTGTAATTTTTCTAGCATTGCCAGACCATTGACCGATTTGACCAAGAAGGGTGCTGATTTGGTTAATTGGTCTTCTGCTGCCGTGGAAGCTTTTCAGGAGTTGAAGCGTCGTTTTTGCTGTGCCCCTGTGTTGTGTCAACCTGATGTTTCTCTTCCGTTCCAGGTCGAGGTTGATGCTTCTGAGATTGGTGCAGGGGCGGTTTTGTCACAGAGAGGTTCTGGTTGCTCAGTGTTCAAACCATGTGCTTTCTTTTCCAGGAAATTTTCTGCTGCTGAGCGTAATTATGATGTGGGCAACCGAGAGTTGCTGGCCATGAAGTGGGCATTCGAGGAGTGGCGTCATTGGCTTGAGGGTGCTAAGCATCGCGTGGTGGTATTGACTGATCATAAGAACTTGACTTATCTCGAGTCTGCCAAGCGCTTGAATCCTAGACAGGCCCGTTGGTCGTTATTTTTTGCTCGTTTTGATTTTGTGATTTCATACCTTCCGGGCTCTAAAAATGTGAAGGCGGATGCTCTGTCTAGGAGTTTTGTGCCCGACTCTCCGGGGTTATCTGAGCCGGCGAGTATCCTCAAGGAAGGAGTCATTGTGTCTGCCATCTCCCCTGATTTGCGGAGAGTGTTGCAGAAATTTCAGGCTAATAAACCTGATCGTTGTCCGGCCGAGAAACTGTTCGTCCCTGATAGGTGGACTAGTAAAGTTATCTCTGAACTTCATTGTTCGGTGCTGGCCGGTCATCCAGGAATCTTTGGTACCAGGGAGTTGGTTGCTAGATCCTTCTGGTGGCCATCTCTGTCACGGGATGTGCGTGCTTTTGTGCAGTCCTGTGGAATTTGTGCTAGGGCTAAGCCCTGCTGTTCACGTGCCAGTGGGTTGCTTTTGCCCTTGCCGGTCCCGAAGAGGCCTTGGACACATATTTCGATGGATTTCATTTCTGACCTTCCCGTTTCTCGAAAAATGTCGGTCATTTGGGTGGTCTGTGATCGCTTTTCTAAAATGGTCCATCTGGTGCCCTTGGTTAAATTGCCTTCCTCCTCTGATTTGGTGCCTTTGTTCTTCCAGCATGTGGTTCGTTTACATGGCATTCCTGAGAATATTGTTTCTGACAGAGGTTCCCAGTTTGTCTCGAGGTTCTGGCGAGCCTTTTGTGGTAGGATGGGCATTGACCTCCTCGGCCTTCCATCCTCAGACTAATGGCCAGACCGAACGAACCAATCAGACCTTGGAAACATATCTGAGATGTTTTGTTTCCGCTGACCAGGATGATTGGGTGTCATTTTTGCCGTTGGCTGAGTTCGCCCTTAATAATCGGGCCAGCTCGGCTACCTTGGTCTCTCCATTTTTCTGCAATTCTGGGTTCCATCCTCGTTTCTCTTCAGGACAGGTTGAGTCTTCGGACTGTCCTGGTGTGGATTCTGTGGTGGACAGGTTGCAGCAGATCTGGACTCAGGTAGTGGACAATTTGACCTTGTCCCAGGAGAAGGCTCAGCTTTTCGCTAATCGCAGACGCCGTGTGGGACCCCGACTTCGTGTTGGGGATTTGGTTTGGTTATCTTCTCGTCATATTCCTATGAAGGTTTCCTCTCCTAAATTTAAACCTCGTTTTATTGGTCCGTATAGGATTTCTGAGATTCTCAATCCGGTGTCTTTTCGTCTGACCCTCCCAGACTCCTTTTCCATACATAATGTATTCCATAGGTCGTTGTTGAGGAGATACGTGGCACCTATGGTTCCATCTGTGGAGCCTCCTGCCCCTGTTTTGGTGGAGGGGGAATTGGAGTATATTGTGGAGAAGATTTTGGATTCTCGTGTCTCTAGACGGAAACTCCAGTATCTGGTCAAATGGAAGGGTTATGCTCAGGAAGATAATTCCTGGGTTTTTGCCTCTGATGTCCATGCCCCAGATCTTGTTCGTGCCTTTCATGTGGCTCATCCTGGTCGGCCTGGGGGTTCTGGTGAGGGTTCGGTGACCCCTCCTCAAGGGGGGGGTACTGTTGTGAATTCTGTGGCTGAGTTCACTTCTGTGGTCACAAGTGGTATTGCAGTCTCTGGGCTTCCTCCCTCAGGTGTTTTGGTGAGCTCGTTGGCTGCCTTGCTATTTAGCTCCACCTGAGTCTGTCTTCCTTGCTCCTTGTCAATGTTCCAGTGTTGGATCTGAGCTACTGCATCTTTCCTTGGGCCTGCTGCTCTGCTAGATAAGTGCTTCTAGTTTGTTTTCTGTTTTTTTCTGTCCAGCTTGCTATTGTCTTTTGCTGGAAGCTCTGAGAAGCAGAGGGGTGCACCGCCGTGCTGTTAGTTCGGCACGGTGGGTCTTTTTGCCCCTTTGCGTGGTTTTCGTTTTAGGGTTTTTTGTAGACTGCATAGTTCTCTTTGCTATCCTCGCTCTGTCTAGAATATCGGGCCTCACTTTGCTGAATCTATTTCATTCCTACGTTTGTCTTTTCATCTTGCTAACAGTCATTATATGTGGGGGGCTGCCTATTCCTTTGGGGTATTTCTCTGAGGTAAGTCAGGCTTGTATTTCTATCTTCAGGCTAGTCAGCTCCTCAGGCAGTGCCGAGTTGCATAGGTAGTTGTTAGGCGCAATCCACTGCTGCTTATAGTTGTGTGAGGATAGATCAGGTACTGCAGTCTACAGAGATTCCACGTCTCAGAGCTCCTCCTATTGTTTTTGGTTATTGCCAGATCTCTGTATGTGCGCTGATTACTGCACGCTGTGTTGCCTGATTGCCAGCCATAACAAGACCCCTGGACTGTGTCAGTGTACTCCATCTCAGTGTCAGAACCTCGTTACATCAAGGAAGGCCGGCCCATATTTGAACAAATGCGGGCAGAAGTGGCCAAACTCGAACCCGCTCAGGTACAACAGGTAGAACCTCTGCTGGGGAAGTATAAGGAAGTCTTCACCCTCCACGAAGATGATTTTTGCTGCAATGCGGCCATTGCGCACGAAATACCAACATGAAGTGCCGTGTCCATACGAGATCGATACCAACAAATTCTCCCACAGTTGTACCAGGAAGTGAAAAGCATGCTGAATCAGATGTTGCAGGCCGGTGTGATCCGAGAGAGCCAGTGTCAGTGGGCTGCCCCAATTGTGTTGGTGCAAAAGAAAGACGGCACCTTGCGGTTTTGCGTGGACAACCAAAAACTTAACGCCGGTATGGTGAGGGATTCGTACCTGCTGCCCCGGACTGAGAAGTCCCTGTTTGCTCTGGGGAAAGCCAGGTTCTTCTCTACACTGGACCTCGCCAGCGGCTACTGACAAGTCCCCATGTCTGAACAAGATCGAGCAAAGACTGCCTTCATTCTTCCCATGGGTCTATATGAGTTCAACCACATGCCGTTCGGCCTAGCAAACGCTCCTGGAACTTTCCAACGTCTCATGGAGAGGTGCCTGGGGGACTTGAACTTTGAGTTGACACTCATGTGTCTGGACAACATTATAGTCTTCGCAGCTTCATTTGAGGAACATCTGCAACGCCTGAAACAAGTGTTGGCCTGCCTTCAGAAGCATGAACTAAAGGTGAAGCCCCAGAAGTGTCATTTGTTCCGCACACAGATTGAATACCTGGGTCTTGTCGTTTCTGCCGAAGGGGTGGAACCCTGCAGAAAGAAGGTCACTGTGATTCAAGACTGGCCCACTCCAGAGACCGTGAAAGATGTGCGGGCGTTCATGGGACTGAATAGTTATTACATATAAACATAAGGATGAATGACCTCGGGGAGATCAAAACATCCAACACCGCAGAGACACCATCACGTGTTTCTCAACGCAGTGATCCAGAACACTGCTCCCATCCCATATGGGAAATATGCAAATGCATGTAGAAAAGCTGCGGAGACACCATCACGTGTTTCTCAACGCAAGCAATAAATAGCCAGGTCATTCACTGGGAAGGAACAACCACGGGAAGGGCAGCATCCAAAAAGGAAAACCACCTATGCCAAAACATGGTATCCATCCACAGACAGCTGTTTCGGGGTATTTGCCCCTCATCAGTGTGGAGTAGGAAAGTGGCTATTATTAGCAGTGCCTACTAAAGGACTATAAACATAAGGATGAAAGACCTCGGGGAGATCAAAACATCCAACACCGCGGAGACACCATCACGTGTTTCTCAACGCAGTGATCCAGAACACTGCTCCCATCCCTTATGGGAAATATGCAAATGCATGTAGAAAAGCCGCAGAGACACCATCACGTGTTTCTCAACGCAAGCAATAAATAGCCAGGTCTTTCACCGGGAAGGAACAACCACGGGAAGGGCAGCATCCAAAAAGGAAAACTACCTATACCAAAACATGGTATCCATCCACAGACAGCTGTTTCGGGGTATTTGCCCCTCATCAGTGTGGAGTAGGAAACTGGCTATTAGGAGCAGTGCCTACTAAAAGGACTATAAACATAAGGATGAATGACATGCAAATGCATGTAGAAAAGCAGCGGGGACACCATCACGTGGATGGGAGCAGTGTTCTGGATCACTGCCTTATAAAGATAATTTTTACTGAACATGGCCACATCCAGGAGGCATACGGGTATGACTAATTGTAGCTGTATACAACCTATATGCCCATATTAATAACTCAAAAAGCTCAAATTGGTGACAGATTCCCTTTAAGACAACCTTGTTAGCCATTGTGCTTGACTGCCCCATTCAGAACAACTTAAACTTTAAACCTCATGACCCAAACTATATGTGCCTCACCTTATTCTGGACCTCCAGTTTGGAAATTGGACGATGATTGGCATTTAAGGAGGTGCAATTGTACTAACTAGTACAGAGTGATCTGTGGTCATATTTCCCATCACTATGATTAAAAAGAATGTTTTATGATGGAAGAATCCCCTTAAAATGTTAATTTTATTTTACATGGATTAGAATGAAGACTATAAATGTAAAACAGTCTGATTGTTGTCATCTGATGACATATATGTTGGAGATATATGATGTTATATTCCGGATCAGTAGTGGAAAATGTGTTTTTTAGAAGGTATAAAGTATGTGATTCGTTGCTGATTACTAAACCATTTAGAATGGTTCCTCAGGGGAGGAGAAAGTCTTGATGATAGGTCACAGGAGAATGTAATGATTGCTCTGCCGACAGCTATCTCTCCTGACTCCTCCATACATAGGAACGCTCAGACTCCACTGGCATCGTCTTATCTCCAAGGAGAACAAAAGGATCGACTGATGGAATGCCAACGGGTAACGTGCCAACGAGCCGATCCTTCTCTCCCCAAATAGTATCTATCGTGGGAGAGTTGGGAAGGGCCCCACGCACATTACATTGTTGGCCGATCCTGCTGATCAGACTCAGTTGATTTTAGTCTATTGTATACGAAGGTCTTAGGTCATTCTGGAGTTCTGGGAGTTTTGTGGCAGGGAAATGATGTGTGTTGGCGTGGATGGTTGAAATGAGATAAAATTACTGTAATGTTAATACCATGACAGCCGAAAGATTTGTGCGCTCTCCTGTGACTAATTTGCCTGCGAGACGTGATCATTTACATGACTCACCAGCAATTATTCCACAATTTGTCATTGGAACTGGATGAACTGGAAATACCAAGGTTGTGGAAAGAAGCCCTGTATTATACAAAGATATTGCACTTTCTGCACTGCTGTAATAATTTTTATTTTTTTTTAAAGTGAATATTTTACAAATGTTATGACTTAAATATAATATTTTCACACTAGATCCTAGATGTTTTTTTTCCTGTAGTACCATATGGTTGATCCAAGCTATGTATTACATCCATTATTTAACCAGTTTCTGACCAGGCACATTTTGTTTTGTTTTTTTCTACATGATAGAGTCTTGTTTGGATATTCAAGCAAATTTTGCGCCTTTTGTTTCGTGATACACGGGGCTTCATTTTTATTGTCATTGCGATTTTATGAGATTCTGGCTGAACATTCAACATTTTTGGGTGTTTTCGGACAAAACAGAATCTGGACAAAAACAACCAGACGCCCTTGACAGTTTCTGGGAACTATCGACCACTGCTATGAGACTCAGATGATAACATTGTGCAAGACTTGTTTTTCTGCTATTTTTCTGATATTTAAAAGATGAAGATTAACCATTTCTTTAACACTGTCATATTCACTTTCTTTTTTTTGGTGGTAGATAAACAAATGGAAAAATAAAGGAAATAAGTGTTTGTTTTCCCCATTTTTTTTATGAGCAGGAAGAATTACTAAAATATAATAAAGAATTTGCTCCCCGTTCTGTAACATGTATTTTTAGATATTGCACATGTTTTTTTCATGGGGATGCGCCAGTAATAGCAGTTTGCATTGACATACGCATTTTTATTTTTTTTATTTTTATTTTTTTACCAGTTATTTTAATTGATTTGTTTTTCATTTATTTTACACATTGTGTCATAAAGTGCCATTTTGAGGGGTGAAGGGGGGGGGGCATTTAAATATTTAATTTTTTTTTTTATCTTATTTCCCTTGCAACTGAGGCTGGAATAATAGCCCCAGTTACAGGGGAGATGCAGACTCTTGGCTACATAGCAGAGCGGTCAGGTTCTCCTATGACCCAGCAGCTCCTGCTCCCTCTCTATACCCAGCGATCACATGACCGCTGTGTATAGGAGAGGTAACGCCATCAGCGCTTCTTTTTACTGCGTACCCAGCACTTCTTGAGCTGTCTATACAGCAATCTAGAAGGCAGAGACGGTAATAAATAGTCTCTGCCTTCTCTATAGGAACTATGGCTGTCTTCGATGCCGGACTCCCTCTCCCAAAGCTACATGATAGCGTGTAGCCATGCTACTATGCAGAGTAGGAGCGAGACCACCCGGATGTTCTAAGTCTATGGGTGGTCCAGCAGTTAAAGTTGGTGATCTGCAGATTTACAGCTACTGTTTAATTTACAGCTACTGGAGAAACCATGATCTTTAGTAAGAGCCATACAGAACAAGAACCTATTGCCCTCAGATTTTATCATCTGTATTTTAAGCACAATGTTTTGTATTTTGTAATTTATTTCTTTTGTGAACGGGCAATTTTTCCTTTTTGCCTTCAATTATTTCTCCCCTTCTTCCAAGACCCATAACTATTTATATTTTTCTATCAACATAGCTGTATGAGGGATGGATTGACGTGATTCAGTACAATTATGACTATTGAAAACTTGTATCTTTTTTTTTTTTTTTTTTTTTTTAGATTTTAGAGGCTAAAAAAATAAGTATTTTGTAAAAAAAAAAAGAAAATATTGGTTTGGGGTAAAATTTTTCTGAGACCTGTAATGTTTATAGTTTTCCAGTAAAGTACCCCTGGGAGGGCTTTTTTGTTTTTCTTTTTTGCATTGTGAGTTGATGATTTTATTCATACCATTTTGGGGTACATACAATGCTTTTCTTACATTTTATTGCATTTTTTAGGGAGGTGCGGTGACTGTAAACAGCAATTGTGGCGTTTCGATTTTTACAATGTTTACCATTAATTTTATATTTTCATTTTTTATTCTTTCAATTTCATTTTTTTAACTGGGAAAAAGCAGGTGCTATTTAAAAAAAAAACTAAAACTTTTTAATATTCTTATTAAGGTATACTCTACCTAGGGGACTTGAACTTGTGATCAGTTTTCCTTTATACTGAGGTACTGCTGTATATTGTGAAATTGCTGATCTTCTATAACTCACACTCACTGACATGTAAAGGGAACCTGTGACGTGAAAAAAAATGGATTAATAGTGTTCTGAACCTGCCAATCGCTGGTACGTAGACCCTTGCTTTTGGAAGGTGATGATCTTTGCTCCTCCCGGCAGTGTTCAGGTTTCAGTCATAGGGCTGACGCCGGCACAGGTTCAGTTATCGCTCTGTGTATAGAGAGCAGCGGCTGTAGCTGTGCCCCGGGCACTGACTGACAGCCAGCCCTAATGCTGAGCTGCTGTCAGTCAGTGCCAGATCGCAGCTATTGCCTCCGCTGTCTATACACAGAGCAGTGACTGAACGCGCACCGGTGCCGCTCCTGTGCCTGAACGCTGACGGGAGGAATAAAGTTAATTTTCTCCTGGCTGCGGAGCTTTCAGTGCCAGGTTCAAAACGCTATTAACCTACAGATTAACTTCAAAGCTGCAGGTTAACCGCATTATTTCACATGACAGGTTTCCTTTAAATGACTGCAAAACGCAGCCGTGCCACATAGGCATCTTTTCGATGTTGGTGAGTTTTCAAAGTTGAAGTTGCGGTCACTTTCCTGACGCGGCATCATCAGCGGTTTTGCCATCGTTCTTGCGGCAGCTCATTTCCTACTCTGTACCTTGAAGTATAGAAATCAATGTCATTGTACACAGCAATGTCGTTGTGCATTATGTTCATTATCATTTATGGGGCATTTATCTTTTTTTCTAGTGGATTCCAGGCTGAATCCGCCTGAAAAAGACATTGTGTGAACATCCCCTTAAATGCTGTGTCATAAATGAAGTGCCAGTTAAATAATAGATGGCTGTAATCACTCCTGTTAGAAGCAGGTGCCCTCTGTACCCCACAGGTGGCACCCGCTGTGTATGGAGTAGGCTCAGCTCCTGAGCCTGATCCATACACACACATGACATAGAACGTACCAGTGTGTCAGGTATGGGTTAATACTGTAGGAATAAATCCCTTATATAATTCCTGAATTTGGTTGAGTCATTCTGTGTTATGGTAACAGAAATATTCAGACTAACTGGTTTGGAATCGCTGCTTTGAGTCTATATAGCATTGTATCAGCCATTACTAAGGACACAAGTACTTGTCAAACATGGGGAATACAAGCTGCTGCTTAAAGTGAGGAGGTCATTACACTCCCTGGGCTGAGAGCCAAAGCTAATACTAGTACATGGCGAAAAGGCTTTTACTAGGGACGACAGGTACATTTTTATTTTGTGGTTGTATGACTATTGTATTGTGATCACGCTATACAATTGTTACACCGGCCACTGGGGCTTTTTTAGACTCATACTTCTTATTCTTTCAGGAAGAGCTTACAGCTGTCTCCGTATCATCAGAGTCAGGATTATGATGATGGGTAACAGCTCTCTACCCAATGGGTAACACAGGATCTACTAATCGCCATAGGCGATGTCACAGCTCACCTCCTCCTCCCTTCACAATGCCCTTTGCACACCCTCATTAGATGCATCTATACAAATGATAGGATCTAACTCAGTTTATTGCTGCTAATGTACATGTGTATTTCCTGAAACAGCAGGAAGTTACAGTCTAAAAAAAACCCAATGGCCAGTCTGAAAATTGCAAGATTTCTAATTTTTTTTTATAAACATACCGGTAATAATATAAAAAAAAAAAATGCCATAGGTGTTTAGAAATGCATTTACACCAAAACCTGATTAAAACAAAAAGTCATTGTTTTTATGACAAATTTACTTTCAGTGAATGACTTCTTGGTCATTACCTACAACTGTAGATCATATATACTTATTTTAGACAATAGACCTATTTTAGCTGGGAAAACAGAAGTTAGAAATTCCCTTTTATTAATGGTTCCCTTTAATAAAGTTCTACAACTTTTTATTAAACTTTAGGACTGATACCTCAAGACCGGCGTTACTTATGCCAGTCATGGTCAAGATTCTGATGAGTCAAATCTATTAATAGGGCGATTGACCACGTCCCCGTCCTATTAAGCTCTGTCCACTTTTCAAAAACTTGGCAGAACTTGCAGAAAGAAAAGCCAGAAGTCAAAAAAGTTTTGCGCAACTACAAGTTGAGCAAAAAGTTTGTGACTAAGTTTGTGACTTTTGAAACAGCTTTACTCTAGATCTCTGGTGCAAACGGCTCCTTTGTGTTTCAGTTTTTGGAAATTTTCAAGATCTTCAATCAAAGTCAGAGAATAAAGATCTTCTTCTTTACATACAGAGTCAAGGTCTATAAGTCCAATACCCGATTCATCAAAGCTTTGACATCAGAAAACTGGAGTAAAAAGCATTGAAAAGTTTCAAAATTTTTGTGTAAAAAACAAAACAAAAAACTTTTCACGCCATTTTTGCACAGCTCTGACAAAAAAAAGTGGATCTGGAGCAGGATGGG
The DNA here is from genome assembly GCF_032444005.1 of Ranitomeya imitator. NCBI lineage: Eukaryota > Metazoa > Chordata > Amphibia > Anura > Dendrobatidae > Ranitomeya > Ranitomeya imitator. The sequence continues at coordinate 61,006,481 of NC_091283.1, read as the reverse complement.
GTGACCCCTGCTTGTCAACTTCATAATAAGTGGTGGTGTACCTTACACCACAAATCTTGCTCCAGTGTCAGACCGGAGTAAGATTTATGGCCAGGCACACATGGAGGCGTACACCACTCTGCTCCTCGTCCGATTAACTAAGAGATGGGTGCCTCTTAATGGATCAGGCCTCTTGCACTCCATCAGAACCCCTCCTCAAAACCAGATTGAAAAACGCTGGGCTTGATGAATCGGGGTCTTAATCTATGCAGGTTTTGGGTCTTTAATTTAAGACCTTGGAGGCCAGTCTCACACGTCCAGATAATTCCGGTACTGGAAAAATCGGTACCGGAATTATCCGTGTCCGTGTGTCCGTGTGCTCCCGTTGTACATCAGTGTGGCACACGAGCGGCACATGTGTGCCGCCCGTGTGCCGACTGGGTACCACACGGAGCGTGCAGGAGACAGCGCTAAAGAGCGCTGTTCCCTGCATCTGGTGCTGAAGCAGTCATTCATATCTTCTCTCCAGCAGCGTTCGCTGGAAAGAAGATATGAAAAATCCTTTTTTTTTGTCCTCGTGTTTAAAATAAAGATCCCTGTCGCCATACTCCTCCCACCCCCTGTGCGCCCCCCCGCTGTTACCAAAATACTCACCCGGCTCCCTCGCAGCGTCCTGTCCTCGCCGCACCTTCTCCTGTATGAGCGGTCACGTGGTGCCGCTTATTATTAATATGCGGCTCCACCCCTATGGGAGGTGGAGCCGCATATTCATGACTGTAATCGGCGGCCCCACGTGACCGCTGGGATCTTTATTTTAAACACGAGAACAAAAAAAAAAGGATTTTTCATATCTTCTTTCCAGCGAACGCTGCTGGAGAGAAGATATGAATGGGGGCTTCAGCACCACGTGGGGGGGGACAGCGCTTACAGTAGCGCTGTCTCCTGCACGGCATATGGACTGCACACAGACAGCGTCTGTGTGCGGTACGTGTTTTACACGGACTCATTGACTTTGATGGGTCCGTGTAATCGTGCGCTCCCACGAACACTGACATGTCTCCGTGTTTTGCACACGGACACACGGTCCGTTAAAACACGCTGACATGTGCAGTGACACATTGCTTTCAATGTGTCTACATGAGTCAGTGTCTCCGGTACGTGAGGAAACTGTCACCTCACGTACCGGAGCCACTGACGTGTGAAACCGGCTGGAATAAGAGTTTCTGCTCAGCTTTGTAGTCATTAACTTCTTTTAATAAAAGTTTGAATAAACATGCAAATAATGAGATAGGTGCTCCCAATCTGCCAGAGTGTCAGCACAATATGGTTTATGTTCCTAAGTTATGATGTACCTTTTCCTAGTGATAAAGCCGTAATGATAAATCAACCTTTGGTAGTTAAGAATCAACCAGAGGAACATTATTATTATTATTATTTATTTATATAGCACCATTGATTCCATGGTGCTGTACATGAGAAGGGGTTACATACAAGTTACAAATATCACATACAGTAAACAAACTAACAATGACGGACTGATACAGAGGGGCGAGGACCCTGCCCTTGCGGGCTTACATTCTACAGGATGGTGGGGAAGGAGACAGTAGGTTAAGGGTTGCAGGAGCTCCGGTGTTGGTGAGGCGGTAGCTCCGGTGTTGGTGAGGCGGTAGCTCCGGTGTTGGTGAGGCGGTAGCTCCGGTGTTGGTGAGGCGGTAGCTCCGGTGTTGGTGAGGCGGTAGCTCCGGTGTTGGTGAGGCGGTAGCTCCGGTGTTGGTGAGGCGGTAGCTCCGGTGTTGGTGAGGTGGTAGCTCCGGTGTTGGTGAGGCGGTAGCTCCGGTGTTGGTGAGGCGGTAGCTCCGGTGTTGGTGAGGCGGTAGCTTCGATAGTGATGAGGCAGCAGCGGTGTCAGTGCAGGCTGTAGGCTTTCCTGAAGAGATGAGTTTTCAGGTTCCGTCTGAAGGATCCGACTGTGGTTGATAGTCCGACGTGTTGGGGCAGAGAATTCCAGAGGATGGGGGATATTCGGGAGAAGTCTTGGAGGCGGTTGGATGAGGAGCGAATAAGTGTGGAGGAGAGAAGGAGGTCTTGGGAGGACCAGAGATCACGTGAGGGAAGATATCGAGAGATTAGTTCAGAGATATATATCTCATCTGCCTGATAAATCATTATAGGTCCGAAAAACAGGATGGAAGCAATGCAACCTATTTTATGCTCAAGACAATGCGGTAAATTAAATATTAAAATAAAAATTTTTATTCCCTGTTATGTCCTCCTGTTGCCAGAAAAGCAAAATTGACATAATTTGCACCAATCTTTTACACTACTCAGTCCAACTCTGCCACTCCATAGTAATAAGATGAGAAATATGACACAGATGATGGCAGCGCAAAGTCTTCACTTCTCTTAGTACTCTTCCCAATGTTAGATAGGAGAGGATCATTGTACCAAAATTTGCATGTTAAGGATGAAATTCTGCCCAAATCCTGACTTTTTAAACATAATTATTCCATGTCCCGGCATTCGTAAACAGGAGAGTAATGTGTCGCTTGTTGATGTAATATTTTGTGTAAATTGTGGCTTTTTTTTTGCATATTAAAAATGGTTGCATCATAAATGTATTTATTTGTTCCTTGTCTCCTTTAAGAGAGCGCTGACGGGTGACAAGTATGCAACACATTAAAGGGGTCTTCTGGTTTTAGAAACACCCTTATTCCCAGCAGCAGTTTGCTTATCAAAAAAGGCGTTACTCACCGTCTCCAGGTCCAGCGCGGCGTCTCTCCTGCTGCTCTCGTTGTCGGTTATATTCTGCAGCACTAATGTCATATGGACAACGCTGCAGCCAATCATTCAGTTCAGCAACTCGGGCTGAGCCAATCATACCCTGTAGCGCTGTTGATCTGACGTCAGAGCTGCAGAGAATAACAGACACGGGCAGCACTGGCAGAGACTTAGCGCCGGACCTGGACGGGGTAAGTAAAGCAATTTGTTGATCTTAAAATAAACTGCGCTGGGGGAAAACCATATAATAGTGCTGCACAGTAGAGGTCACACAGTAGCGCCCCACAATATGTAATACATTCAGTAGTGTCACTAGTGTACTTTCTCCAAAAGTACTCAGACATATTGTAGTGTCTCATGGACAGGGATCCCTCCCTAAAAAGGATTTTCCATCTAGTCAGGACATTACCATACCTGACCATCTCCAACCATGGATGAAATCCATGCCAACATTAGAAATTAAAATATGTACAGTATAAGAAATTGGACAAGTTAGAATACAGTTGAAGTTGATGCTTAGCTGAGTATTTGCAAGCGAACACAGCCAACTGCTGGTCAAAGTCAAAAGTGAAAGGAAATAAATTATTACAGTAGTAGGAACCTAATAATTGGAACCTATGTTCCCAGAGGCGGAGATTAAAGATGACACCGGGTCAGGTGACAACTGTGTCCCAGTGACTAATTATAAAAGGCCTGGCTGGGCCAAGAAGAGGCAGTTGGTGCCAGAACTTACAGCCACCACTGCTACAGAAGGGTCCGAGAGTGGTAAGATGCCGGAGAAGGTCTGAGCTGTGAGGAAGATCTGTGCCCCGCACCAGTGGATGTCTGTGACCAGCGACAGAAGTCCGTGAGCAGCACCATAAGACTATGACCAGCGCCAGTAGAAGCCCATGACCAGTGCCAGTAGAAGTCCATGACCAGCACCAGTAGAAGTCAGTGACCAGCGCCAGCAGAAAACCGTGAACAGCGCCAGTAGAAGTCCATGACCAGATCCAAACCAGGCTCGGGAGACCGTTCGTGTGGATCATTATTTCCAGTGTAGAAGTACAGGGTGTGGGCTGGGGCCATGCTTCAGGGAACGGAGACGGCCAGTGTGACAAGCACACTGTATACTCAGTGACTCGCATATCTAGGGCATGCGACCTAGCAAGAAATGCCGGTGACCCGAGCTAGGGCCAGTGCAACGATCAGAGGTGTTTATAGAGACTACGATGGGAACGGGTCTAGTACTGAGAGTGACGCCCGTGAAGTTGAGACATAAAGGTATTAACAATCATTTAACTGCTAGATAATAAGATCAGTGTGTAATAGAATGTTGCATAGATATTGTATGAAATCACATTGCTGTGTCATAATGTACTGCATTAACGCTGTTAGTGTAACCTGCCATATAGTGCTTACTTTTACATATACAGTATACTTAGAAATAGTTTTTCCTTCTGTTTTAGTCAAATAAATAGTATTGGTGAAGTACCACTACCTCCTCATTGTCTGCGCTGATGCATCCAAGTAACCAGCTCACATACTCGTATGTACAAAGTAGGGTCAATTGTGCTGCAAAGTCGGAGATTTCTGCAGCCACACAAAAGCTTGGTATAGTAGAGCAATATACAGTAGTCGTGTGCTACAGAAGTGCGGTATTGTGATAGATAACGGTACCCTGCCCAATATTCAGCATGCAGCTTTCATGTCTTTGCATCTTCCCATCCAATTGTTCCAGCCTCCATGGTGATCAGTCGCCCATACAAGAAGAAATTCATTGTGTTCAGATTCATGGTCTTTCTTGATATTAGTAGCAAATTTTAATTTTTCTAATTCCACATATAAAAAAAACAACAACTTAATAGTAACCAAATACCAACATTACGCCACATTCAGTGCATCATCACGTCATTACACAGGGTAATCACTGCTACTTTCTTCCATACATTAGTGCTAGAGCTTATTTCACAGGTTGGCCACGAGAAAATCAAGACAGATATTTTCTGGTCTGAAGGTTGTCCGAAACGACAACGATGTTAATGATCTTCAGGCTCAGCCTATAAAAATACTGTCTGTCCTATACTCCTATAAGAAGTTATCAGGGGCACAATAAACACTTTGATGAATTCTATTTTATTATCTTTTGGGAGATTCCTTCCTTCATGGCCTCCTCAATCACATGGGAAATTATAGAAGTGGTGACATATTTGGAGTGAGGCAAGGAGGCTCAGAATGGGGACAACACAAAGTCCTATGTCCTTGGGTACGTTTGCTTCACTGGACCACTTTACATCTATATATAAAAAATGAATACATACAGGGCGTTTGCAATGACAAAGAAATAAATTAATGAATCATCTTTGAGTTTCAGTCCTTCTTGGCCAGCTCACATTCTCGCTTCACCCGGGAGAAAGGTCCAAGTTCCTTGCAGAATATGAAATCCCAAAGTACTCGTCCCCATGACGTATGGTAAGGGAGGGTGTCGTAGTATTCGGCAGCAATTCTACGGACCTGTCATAGTGAAAAACAGAATAAATTAATTTATCGCACCAAAGGATGATGACAAAGATTAACAACTAATGTAACCCAAATTACAAATTGACAAAAAATATATATATTGTAGCAATGACAGGTTTGCTAGAGTTAAATCTTATCTCTGCAGGCTTTGATTAGTGCACTTGACTAGCTCTGCATAAAAACAGGCTAGGTGTTCATCTGATGCAGTCTGCTCAGGGAAGCTGACCAGACTGGATGTGTCTTGAAGCTGAAAAGAGAGACAAGCCAGAATCCCTCTCTTAGAAGAATCTACATAGACCGTGTGCAGAGAACCGCAAGTATCCGTGCTTGCTATGGACAATAGCTGTCTTGTTTGACAAAGCTGAGGCTACCCCAGCTGTGCATGAGTAGTCAGGGTCTGTTCGGTATAGTTAGCGCCTGGACAAGGTTAAGGATTTATGTTTATGATTTTGTTTTGGTGCTGTGCCACCTGTGGAAAGCAATAAAAAACTGTATATGTTTGGACCAAAACTAGATTGCCTGTGTGAATGCTACCTAAGCTGTAATGCCTACCAGAGAGAGTGAAACCCTATAATTGGTGGATGAAATGCTGCAGCAGTGTGAACACAGTCTGAGAGCAAGGGGAAGCTTATTAGGCACCTAGTCCACGTGCAGCAACAGCAGGAACAGCAGCAGCTGACCCAACAGGAAACCAACAAACTCCTGATCCAGCAGGATCAACAACAGCAGCAGGAATTAGAGCAACAGCTTCTGCAGCAGCAACAGTTTCATCAGCAGCAGGTTTAACAGAAGATGGCTCTCTTGGCAGAACTGTCCGGGCCCGGGAGATGGCACCACCCGCCAGTCAAAGTGAAGGTAGCTGGGTGAGGCAAATGATATGGGAGGCCTTACAGAAGACTGGAGGATGGCTTTGAGTCTTTCCTGACTGTATTTGGGATTATGGCAGACAGGGAGAAACTGCCCTCAGAGCAATGGGCAGAGGTCCTTGCTCCATTCCTTACGGGGGATCTGCAGAAAGCATACTATGCCCTTGCCCTACAGGGTGCCAAGGAGTGCGATAAGCTGAAGGCGGAGATTAATGGCATGTGTAGGCATCACCCTGGCAGTTTGGGCACACCGGTACACCTCTGGATCTACCAAAAGAACAAACCTCCCCGGTCCCAGATGTTCAACCTGTTACACCTGGTGCAAAAAATGGAAAGAGCTCGAGATCTACTCTCCAGCACAGATGGTGGAAAGAGTGGTAGTGGACCAGTTTATCCACTCACTACCGAAATCTGTGAAAAGCTGGTTTGCCCAAGGAGATCCCCAGAATGCAGATGACCTTGTGACCCTCATGGAAAGATACTTGGCCACAGAGAACTCCCTGAGCAATCAAGGGAGCCTGAGGTCACATTTCTGGGAGACCCAAAAAAGGGTCCCAAGCCAACATTACGGACGCCAAGGTAGCAGGAAATTTGTCACCTTCCCAAAGACAATACTGCCGGGAATCGGTATCCAAAAATAGGGGCAGGGTCTTGGAGTTACCATGTCACAAACATGATTCTCGCAATCAGGTCAATTGAAAGCACTGTAGAATTCCTGAAGAAGTCAACCGGGGGGCAGTCTCAGAGGAGGCAATACAAAAATGGCCACACCCCCTCACCAAATCAGTTTTGGTAAAGTGGTCCCCTGTATGCACTGGGGGGGATGGTAGATGGTTCCCAGCCCTCAGCTTTGGGAAGAGGAAGAGGGGGAGGGTATGTGGAAATGCTAGGTAGGCTAGGGTTAAATCCTATATAATAATAAACTTGGCACTCAGTATTTGAACAAAAAAGAGCTTCCTTTTATTTGTGCATCCAGACAAACATGGTTCTGAATGTTTTCGGTCCGTCACAGGACCTTCATCAGAAGATTCTTTAACATGAGCATGAAAAGGAAGCTCTTTTTTGTTCAAATACTGAGTGGCAAGTTTATTATTATATTTTGACGGGTTGGATACCTGACCTGAGCACCAACAACACTTTTACTAGAGAATGCCGTGTTAGTCTATATTAGGGTTAAATCCTAGCTCTGAAAGCTTGGATTAGTACACCTGCGTACACCTGCATCTGCATACAATCAGGCTAAGTGTTCATCTGAGTCAGTCAGCTCAGTGAAGCTGACCAGACTCGATGTGTGTTGAAGCTAAAAAGTGAGACAAAATTATAATGCCTCTCTGAAAAGAGTCTGCACAGGCCATGTGCAGAGAACCGCAAGTATTATCTCTGGGCGCTGATTGGGAGCCTTAAGAACAGTCTCCCACCTCCCATCATCCACTGCCCTTCTTTTGACTAGCCAGACTGGCATTATGTCACTCGTGCATCCCATCACAATCATGACACTGTGGCAGAATGGCTAATCAAAAGAAGATCTGCAGATGCTGGCAAGTAGGAGGTGATTCTTAAACCAGTGGACAGAGATTTAGGACCTGGCTGTCGTCCTGCAATTGATTTCCACCAACTCTAATATATATGTATGCATATATCAAGAGAATGCCAAGAGTATGCAAAGCAGTCATCAAAGCAAAAGGTGGCTACTTTGAAGAACCTAGAATATAAAACATATTTTCAGTTGTTTCACACATTTTTGTTAAGTATATAATTCCACATGTGTTAATTCATAGTTTTGATGTCTTCAGTGTGAATGTACAATTTTCATAGTCATGAAAATACAGAAAAATCTTTAAATGAGAAGGTGTGTCCAAACTTTTGGTCTGTACTGTATATATATATTGTGAGGCAGTGACTGGTGTTACATGTGAGGGTCGCTGCATGTTCCCCCTAGGATGCGCACAGAGGCGTATTGAGGCCATGAGAGTGCTCTGTAGTCACAGGTGTAGCTGTGGTTCCAATGCAGGCTAAAGTGACTATAGGTTTTGGACATGTTGGTTGTCCAAGGCAGATTTAAGAAAACCTGCTTTGGCTTTGTTGTGTTTTGAAACAGATTGCAGGATGGTGGTCGTGCAGTCTGTTTCATTCATCCGGGTTTTCCATGTGGCTGAAGGCCACAGGTTGCTTGTAAAAACCCCTGAAGCAGAGGGTTGGGTGTGTCAGGTTCAGAGCCAGTGTCAGTGTGGTGTTGGCAGAACAGAGCAGGAGGCTCTGTAGCGCTCCACCTGTGTGAAGCAACACAGGTCAGTGGAGCCAAATGGCCAAGGCAGCTGAAAGCCTGGCACCGCGCAGTGTACACAGCAGTGCAGTCGCCCATGGTAACTGGTCTCAGGAGGTGGACTGGCGTGTTTAGTGACTGTAAACTGGAGGATATGGTTCCTGGCTGCGATCCGGAGGATGTCGTATACTGTGTAATGCTGTGAGTAGAACATTAACACGGCGGTGCAGTCGCCCACGGCAAGAGTCAGAGGTGGGCTGGTATGTTTAGTGACTGTGATCCAGAGGATATGTGCCTGGCTGCAATCAGGAGATGGATTGTCTTGTTCCTGGCTGTGATCCGGAGATGGACTGCCCTGTTTCCCGGCTGCGAACCGGAGGATATTGTGTGCTGTGTTTTTTGAGTTGAACATTAAAGAGACGTTTTGCTTTGAACTTTGCTGGGTCACTGCCTCATCACTGCACAGAGTGCTACCATTGCTCTGCTATATATATACATATATATATATATATATATATATATATATATATATATATATATATATACTGTATATATATATATATACACGCACACACACATATACAGTGGGGCAAAAAAGTATTTAGTCAGTCAGCAATAGTGCAAGTTCCACCACTTAAAAAGATGAGAGGCATCTGTAATTTACATCATAGGTAGACCTCAACTATGGGAGACAAACTGAGAAAAAAAAAACAGAAAATCACATTGTCTGTTTTTTTTAACATTTTATTTGCATATTATGGTGGAAAATAAGTATTTGGTCAGAAACAAACAATCAAGATTTCTGGCTCTCACAGACCTGTAACTTCTTCTTTAAGAGTCTCCTCTTTCCTCCACTCATTACCTGTAGTAATGGCACCTGTTTAAACTTGTTATCAGTATAAAAAGACACCTGTGCACACCCTCAAACAGTCTGACTCCAAACTCCACTATGGTGAAGACCAAAGAGCTGTCAAAGGACACCAGAAACAAAATTGTAGCCATGCACCAGGCTGGGAAGACTGAATCTGCAATAGCCAACCAGCTTGGAGTGAAGAAATCAACAGTGGAAGCAATAATTAGAAAATGGAAGACATACAAGACCACTGATAATCTCCCTCGATCTGGGGCTCCACGCAAAACCCCTCCCCGTGGGGTCAGAATGATCACAAGAACGGTGAGCAAAAATCCCAGAACCACGCGGGGGGACCTAGTGAATGAACTGCAGAGAGCTGGGACCAATGTAACAAGGCCTACCATAAGTAACACACTACGCCACCATGGACTCAGATCCTGCAGTGCCAGACGTGTCCCACTGCTTAAGCCAGTACATGTCCGGGCCCGTCTGAAGTTTGCCAGAGAGCATTTGGATGATCCAGAGGAGTTTTGGGAGAATGTCCTATGGTCTGATGAAACCAAACTGGAACTGTTTGGTAGAAACACAACTTGTCGTGTTTGGAGGAAAAAGAATACTGAGTTGCATCCATCAAACACCATACCTACTGTAAAGCATGGTAGTGGAAACATCATGCTTTGGGGCTGTTTCTCTGCAAAGGGGCCAGGACGACTGATTCGGGTACAAGAAAAAATGAATGGGGCCATGTATCGTGAGATTTTGAGTGCAAACCTCCTTCCATCAGCAAGGGCATTGAAGATGAAACGTGGCTGGGTCTTTCAACATGACAATGATCCAAAGCACACCGCCAGGGCAACGAAGCAGTGGCTTCGTAAGAAGCATTTCAAGGTCCTGGAGTGGCCTAGCCAGTCTCCAGATCTCAACCCTATAGAAAACCTTTGGAGGGAGTTGAAAGTCCGTGTTGCCAAGCGAAAAGCCAAAAACATCACTGCTCTAGAGGAGATCTGCATGGAGGAATGGGCCAACATACCAACAACAGTGTGTGGCAACCTTGTGAAGACTTACAGAAAACGTTTGACCTCTGTCATTGCCAACAAAGGATATATTACAAAGTATTGAGATGAAATTTTGTTTCTGACCAAATACTTATTTTCCACCATAATATGCAAATAAAATGTTAAAAAAACAGACAATGTGATTTTCTGGATTTTTTTTTCTCAGTTTGTCTCCCATAGTTGAGGTCTACCTATGATGTAAATTACAGACACCTCTCATCTTTTTAAGTGGTGGAACTTGCACTATTGCTGACTGACTAAATACTTTTTTGCCCCACTGTATATATATATTTATATAAGCTATATTTACTGAAGCATGTAGTTTGTATAGTGAAACATGGTAAATGACTAGCTTATCACAAAGATCCGCTTCTTTCTCCACTTATAAACCTCTTCTTCTCCCACCCCTATTTCCTTCAGAACTCATTATTCAAGAGGGGAGTAAGCTCAAATCCATTTTGGTCAAAGCAAGACGGACTGCCAAATCACTGAAGTATCAGGTTACAGAGCCTATTAAACTATAAGGAGAGGGAAGAGGGAAACAGGAGTGAGGAGCTGGAACACTGACAAAGGGCAACAAAAGAGATCCATGCTGCATCTTCTGGCAAGTGATGTATCTAACCCCAGAGCAGGAGTCACAGCTACGTAGCTTAGTACTGCTTTTAATATCCTCCATGATTCTGCTTTTGTTTGTTTGCTACACAGAGAAAGAAGAGCAAGAGTCCATCATCTCTGTATGTGCTGTGTATGTGAGACATCATAGCAGTTTGTCTCCACACCCTTGTTACGAGGCAACTGATTATTAGCAATGGAGCCTGCAGTGGGGAAAACTGGCGAAAAATGCAGGATATAAGCAGTGCGTGTGATGTAAGGATTCATGAGTGACTGCAGACTTGTAGCTTAAGACCAGACAACCACGTTAAGCATAAGGGCAGTAGGGGTAGGAATTTACAGAATGAGGATAGTTTAGAATAAGAACATTGCATCATGTCTGAACTCAAGGTGACTGCATTTATGATGCACTTAGGTAATGAGTTACCAAAACGATCAATTTCTTGCTGACAGCAAAGTCCGATCAACCAGTCCTACCTGAAAGCTTAAGTGAACTTTGAATCTATGACTACTGCTCCAAACAGCCTGCCCTGTCCGTGTCACTGTGAGCGTGGAGGTGCCACCATTGATTTGGCGACACAGTCTGGTCCCACCTGTGTCCCTGACTTCCTGCGCTCCCCCATAACTGCATCCAGGGCTAATATTTATCATGACCTCGTGCTGTAATTTCTGCAATAGCCATCTCCAACTTTTGCCTTAAATAAGTAGTGTACAAATGATATTTTGCAGTACACTTGTTAGTCATTTATTGGATATTGTGAGTTATTGAGCTCCTGCAAATGCAACATAAGAATATGGTATAACCACCGGCACAGCTGGGTGGGAGAAACATGCGATTCTGCCTTATGTGGAGTACTTACATACAGAGCTATGGCAGGTAACGTAAGGACAATAGGGGTCCCGAGTACCCCGTTTGGATGCAATGCTGTCAGCTCCTGCATGCTGCTGTTTTCTCCTTCGGCCCCATAGGCAATGGATAAAGTGTTATACTTTCCCCCCACAAATAATGAATGGACCGCAGCACATATGCGAAACCACCACTCCATTCAAATGGGGGGACACGGGACCCCTGTTCTCAGTATAGCTCAGTATCTAAGCACATTTATCGCCCAGGTGCTGGAGGCCTCTCATCTAATGTGAATGGCTGCCTAAACCTTCTAAGTGTGGAAGACAAGGAGGCACCACTTATCACCTTTGGTAATTGTCAGCTTTTTTCTGATGACAGTAATTCTTCCGGACTCCCCTGTACACTCGCAAGCTCCACTTGGTCATACTTACATGTGTCACCAGGATTTTCCCCCCAAAACTATTCATATGTGCATGTAGCTTTTTCAATGACAAGTCCAGCAATATCTTTATATGGCCAGTTTGTTTCTTCCTAACTGAGAAATCAGAGTTCGAATTGATATTCAAATGAGGCTGAAGAGCTATGGTAGATCTGAAGCCTCTGTAACTACAGTTCTATTCCCCACCCAGCGCCACTTCCTCCTTCTGCTTGACTGATGGCTCCTTTGCCGTTAAGTCACACAGCATAGATGCTGTCAGTCCAGCAGGACGTGGCAGAGCTAGGCGGGGAATAGATCTGGAGTGACAGAGGCTTCAGATCTACCATAGCTCTTCAGAATTATTTGCAAATCAATTCAAACACTAATTTCTCGGTGATGGAGGAACAGACTGGTCTTGTAAAAGGTATTGCTGGACTTGCCGATATTTGGTTATTCAGACTACTTTATGTGTATGTGCACCTTTAGCACAATAAGGCAATAGAAAGCTCGGCAACAATGTGATGGCTGGGGTCTTACCTCTGGAAGCTTGCTGCCTGGTATACTCGGAAAGTCATGATGTTCCATGTGGTAGCCAACATTGAAGGTTAACAGGTTAAGCGGTCCGTAATAAGAATAGGTTTCATAACCCTTTAAAAACATATAGTGTTCAGCAATAAAATGTCCAGATATTGGATGAAAACCCATGGACAGGATGGATCCACCTAGTAAGTAGACAACAGGCTTCAAGCCCCACAAGGAATATATAACCAAGTCAAAGGAGAACTGAACAACTGAATTGATGATTTCCATGTGTGTGATGGGTTTAGGATTGATGTATAGTGGGCGAAGGACATAGAGGAGAGGTTGTAAGATGATCCAAATTATCTTGCGTGTCGGAGTGCAGAAAAAGTTCCCCTCAAAATCTGTTGGTATGTCCACGTCCAGGCCATCTCCCCCGAGATACCGGTGGTGGTCAATGTGGTATTTCTTGAAGGATGTTGAGTAGGGCACTGCGATCGGGAGGTTAGCAAACATTCCAAAAAATCGATTCCATCGTGCCGACTTGTTACCAAAAGCAACATTGTGAGAAATGTCATGGATGGCGAGAGTCAATGAATGATTGATCACACCTCCAAATGCGTACGACCAGAAGAAGAGCCACTTCCAAGAAAGATCACGGACGAGATAACAGCAGAGAATCTGAACAAGTACCATGCACGAGACGGTCCATTTCAACTGTGGGTCTGGTCCCATCAAATTCTTGATCTGTGGGTATTTAGCTGAATAAAGAAAAAAAACATTGTGTGAGGTGGCAACAAAATGGGTATTCAGAGGGCGACCTTAGCGCCCAATACTTCAGCAACTTACTGTACACTGAATCTAACGATCTTGGCCAAATCCAGACATCGGCCTATACTGACATTTGTATGGTATAATCAACTAAAACACTTACACCATCGCTATTAGGCCTCATTCAGACATCTGTTTTTAGGTATATGGTTTCATACAGTGTTTAATTTACCACAAATAGTAATAATAATAGCCATCATTTTCAAATTTTCTACCCCAAGAAAGTGGCGTAAATCTCTCCCATGCCCACTTCTATCTAATAATTAAATAAATATTCCTAATTCTGATTTATATTGCTTTTTGGGGTATCTGGCTTGTGCACCGGATCACCAGTACTACATCTCCCTCAGCTTTTCTCGCCCATGATAGCAAATTTGCCAGGACCTATGTTGGAGTAAGGGATGTGTAGTTAGATAACTAAGACGATTGCAGACTTAGGGCTAAGAGGGTAGTAAACCCGTATACTGGAGACCCCCTATAGTAGATAAACTCCATAGTGGAGGGCAATATGGGGTCAATGCAGTCAGACACAGAAGTTCGGTTTAAGCAAGATGTCTCCTGTTCTTTGTTGTTGGCATCTAAAAAAAAATGTAAAACCTATATATCCAGGCCCAAACCATACATTATCCCCTGCACTCACTACACATCAGCTTCCCTGACTATACAGGTGGACTTCTGCCACCACTCCAAAAAAATCCCCAAAAGTTCTTGTGTTGCCTCACAACGATTGACACACTCCACAAGGAGGGTAAGCCACAAAATGCCTCGTGCTTTCTTAAAGGCATTATTCCATTTATTCGGCTCTGGATATAGTCAACATCGCTTTGAGAGATATTTCGCTCTCCTCTCCAGCTTTCGACTGGAGTTTAGCCTTTACGGTATTTATCATCTGGGTATGTGTTATCTGTATTGACCTTATATGTTATAACTGCATCTTGATTTATACATTTTTACAATGAAAACCCAAAAGTTATTATCTCAGTAAATTAGAATACTTTATAACACCAGCCTGAAAAATTATATTAAAATCCGAAATGTTGGTCTACAGAAATATATGTTCAGTAGATGCACTCAATACTTGGTCGGGGCTCCTTCTGCATCAATTACTGCATCAGTGCTGCATGGCATGGAGGCGATCAGCCTGTGGCACTGCTGAGGGGTTATGGAAGCCCAGGTTGCTTTGATAGCAGCCTTCAGCTCGTCTGCATTGTTGGTCTGGTGTCTCTCATCTTCCTCTTGACAATACTCCATAGAATCTCTATGGGGTTACGGTCAGACGAGTTTGCTGCCAATCAAGCGCAGTGATACTCTTGTTTTTAAACCAGGTATTGATACTTTTGGCTGCTGACTTTTGACTGCTGACTTGACAGAAGTCTTTCTGGACATCTGTCAAGTCAGCAGTCTTCCCCATGATTGTACTGAAACAGATTAAGGGACCTTTATAAACGCTTAGGAAGGCTTTGCAGGTGTTTTTTTGTTAATTATTCTAATTTACTGAGATAATGTCTTTTGGGTTTTCATTGGCTGTAAGCCATAATCATCAACATTAACAGAAATAAACACTTGAACACTGTTTGCAATGACTCTATATAATATATGAGTATCGCTTTTTGTATTGAAGAACTGAAATAAATTCACTTTTTGATGATATTCTAATTTTGTGAGAAGCGCCTGTACTGTTCTTACTATTCCTTGAATTGAGCATTTTTCCAGCCATAAAACTGTTTGCGGTTAATAAGTTACTTGGACAGAGATGCCAATCAATAGTGATGGCTGCACCGTGCACATTATCATCATGCAGTTTGCTAATTATTATCAGGATATAGTAACGGTGCCCATAAAGGCTCGAACAAGGAATGTGTAATGAAGTCCTATATTTATGGTCCTATGAGGTATCCAGCGACATCGCAGCCAGAGACATCACTGTCCCAGACCAGATCGTCATCTCCCCTGACATTTGCTAATGGTTTTATCAGTGCGATATGTAGAACAATAGCCGCATACCGCGATGTGCCAGGTGCGGCAAAGACCCGATGTCGGGGGGGAGAATCTGTATCTACATAATTGTCCAGGCAGGTACTTTGCCCCGTCATAGAGATAACGACTCCCTTCCTCTTTATGAGTGTCACTGTGTTGTTAGTTCCCCCTTCTCCACCGCTGACTCTTCTGTACATGGCCATATTCATCCCAAATAATGGTGAGTGCTCAATCAGAAGCCATATAAGTGACATACTCCCTTTCACAAGCATCAAGCCTCATTCACACGTCCAGTTTTCTCATATATGTGCTATCTGTTTTTAAAGGAGTTTTCAGATGTCGGAAAATCCCTGTCCCTCGGCTGAAGTTTGTTTAAAAAATGCAATCTGTGCTTTACTCACCCTGCTCGGGTCCAGCGTTGAGTCTACACCCTGCTTCCAGTGTCTGTAGCGATGTCATCATGTAGACAGCGCTGCAGCTAATTAGTGAGCTCAACAGCTCTGCCCAAGTCGACAGCACGAGGCGCCCAGATCACTGATTGGCTGCAGCGCTGCCGACATGAAATCAACACTGCTGACAATAACAGACACAAGAAGCAGTGGTGGAGACTCAGAACTGGTCTCGAGGAAGGAGAGTATAGCTCAAACAGCAACCGGAGGTCAGGGATTTTTTGATTCCCGAAAACCCCCTTAAGTAAGCACACTGGCACGGTATACTCTATGGGCGATATCACTGTGCCGACAGATGATCCACATAAACAAATGCAGACGTGTCTTACGACTTATTCAGACGTCCATGCAAATGCACATACTTGGACCACCATGCACGTACTGGCCACGGCTTTCCCAACCCCAGTGTGACAGCCTCAAAGAAGTATATGACACTGTCATACTCTGGTCGGGAGAGCCGTGGCCAGTCCAGGCATTGCGGTCTGATATCGGACCGATTTGCACCAACGATTGAACCCACCATGGGTCTCTTGGCCCAAACTCAACTTGTCTCATACATAAGGACGTTGAGTTTGGGTCAACCCGGACATGGGCCGTGAAATGCGGATGTGTGAAGCTGGACTCAGGTTGCCTTTTAATGTCTTCTTTGTGACTGCGCCACCGGGTTCTCCTACAATTGAACTGAACCGAGTTTACATCACCATTGAGTTCTATGGAGGTCTAAGCTAAGCTGAGTTCAACCATCGGAGAAACACGTGTTATGGCAGTAATAGGACTCTGATAAGCCACACTGGTGCCATCTGAATGAGGCCTAACATGGCGCCATACATGGTGCCAAAGATTGGCATGTGGATTGCATCCAACTATGGAGGCAAATCGTCTCTGAGTGTCCACATAGGTTGGATATCTGAGCGCTGCGGCCGAGGCTACATTGTATTGGTGGCAGGTTCAGTTCACTGTTCGATCCCTGTATCTAAATATCTTGACCATCATGACTTGCTATCAGCCCCGCTGATATTTAGCACCCGGGCGAATATGCAGACTGGTGCAGAAGAAAGGTGCCTGATAAAACCAGGGGTTGACTTTAAAGGGTTATATCCATCTTCACAGATAGGCATTGTAGGATGGAGCTTCTAATACAAACACTTTTGCAATTTACTGTTTATAAAAATTTTCATCCATTCTTGAGATATTAACACTTTTCTTGTCTTTTGATTACAGCTGTTGCTTGGAGACCGACCACCGCTGCTAGACACCAGAGCCTGCACACAGTGCTTACAAGCTCATTTTTATTGATTTTTTTATACACTGGGTTTGAAGCCGGCCAAATTTGCTTGAACGCGCTGTTACTTCCTAATACTGGCCAGCATCAGTGCAGCGTTTACAAGCCAGGCAGCAGCGATGGTCGGTCTCCTTGGCAACAAGCTGTAAACAAAAGAAAAGTGGTAACGTCTCGAGAGCAGTTGTAAATTTCGAAAAAAAGCAAATTGCAAAAGTGCTGTTTTTTTTTACAAGCTCTATGTGGCAATACCAATTTGTGAAGATGAGAGCAACCCTTTAAGTACTTCTACCGGCAAGTCCAAGACACAGGCGCCATAAAAATCGCTATAAACATTTGGCTCTCATAAGGCAGAGCATTATATTACCAAGTAATTGTATATTGGCACCCGGTGTAATATGTACTCGCTATAATAACAGATTTGCAGTCATAAATGATTCACTACATCGTAACAATACCAATATTAAATACAATGCCAATCTTACATACAAAGACATTTCACAAGACATCCATAAGTGCAGGCGGTATCAGATGTCTACCATGACACCTGTGCGGTGTTAACCAGCATCCGTCTCACACTGTGACGACAAGTGATTAGTTTTAGTTTGAGGCTCGGCACCTCCATGACGACAACTGACACCTGACACAGTTCTGTGACCGGGGGAAGCGACATAGGTCATCTCCAGGGTGTCCGGGTAATGGAATCTCCCCAGGTACAGTGCGAGCACCATTCTTTACAATGACGTCAGTCCAAAGAAAGACAAGGCTGGAGAAATATTGCCCTGGAGAGCACCAGTCCGATGACGAGTCTTATGTTGGTCTAATGTTGGAATGTCACTATTAGTAAACCATTAATGCCAGTCATCCCTTAGGCCTGTGGTCTTCAACCCTTCTTACCTTCAAGCCACATTCAGCTCTTAGAGATGGTCACGAGCCATACCTACATTGTCCCGAGTAGTGACATTCAAGCCAAAGCTTCTCTAGGAAAATCCAACTGTGATCTTGGCCTCCGCCCTACATTTAGGGTCTCCCTCCTAAAACCATTCAATAATCTTAAAGCGATCCTGGCTGTATCTCCTATCTCCAGAGCTTACCATATCTACCTGTCCACCACCACAACCAGGTCTCGTCTTCTGTGTGGGGCTACTCACAAGAATCACCATCTGGTGACCTTCTCTTCATAGCTGTTTGCTAGACCTGGTGCTCCAGAAATATTGCATACATCATGAGGCTTCTAGCAACATGTGGCTCTCGAGCCATAGGATGGGTACCCCTGTCTTAGGGTATGTGCACACTGAGGTTTTCTTTTTAGGAGGTTTTGGAGCAGAAACTCTCTAAATTCACCTCAAAAGCACAAAACTCCTCAAAAACCTGGAGTTTCTGCTGAATTTGTGCTCTGGAAACAGAGCACAACGACTCTGTGTGCACATACCCTTAGGTTTCATTCACAACGCGCTCTTTTTAAGAGATTTTTGAGCGGATCTGCTCCAAAATCCTCCTCACAAACCACATGAAAACTCTCCCATTTCATTTCTATGGGAAATCCACTTTGCAGTTTATATCAGGAGTTTTTGAAAAACGAATGGTGGAAAAAAATAAAGTGCATGTTACTTTGAAGCGTCTCCTGATAAAATCTGATTAAAACTAGTCAAAAAGATACAAAAACGGCTTAGGAATAAAAACATTTCCAAAACCTTTTCAAAATCATTTCAGGAAAAGCTTCTTCAAGGAAACTAAAAACTCCTCCAAACATTTCTGAAAGATGAAGTATCTCTTGAATTGGTTTTCCCTTAGCTTCGGGGTATGTGCATACATCTTTTTCAGGGCAGTTCCACACGTCCAGATTTTTTCCGGTACCGGAATTATCCGTGTTCGTGTGCCCGTGCGTTTCTGTGGCACATCAGTGTGCCGCCCGTGTGCCCACCGGGTACCACACGCACCGTGCAGGAGACAGCGCTAAAGTTTAGCGCTGTCCCCTGCATCTGGTGCTGAAGCCGCGATTCATATCTTCTCTGCAACAGCGTTTGCTGTAAAGAAGATATGAATAATCCTTTTTTTTTTTTCGTTTCTCGTGTTTAAAATAAAGGTCCATGTTCGCCCGCCCGCTGTTCTTAAAATACTCACCCGGCTCCCTCGCTGGCTGGCGCTGCTTCCTGTCCTGGCCGCACCTTGTACTGTATGAGCGGTCACGTGGGGCCGCCGATTACAGTCATGAATATGTGGCTCCACCTCCCATAGGGGTGGAGCCGCATATAGTAACATAGTAACATAGTTAGTAAGGCCGAAAAAAGACATTTGTCCATCCAGTTCAGCCTATATTCCATCATAATAAATACCCAGATCTACGTCCTTCTACAGAACCTAATAATTGTATGATACAATATTGTTCTGCTCCAGGAAGACATCCAGGCCTCTCTTGAACCCCTCGACTGAGTTCGCCATCACCACCTCCTCAGGCAAGCAATTCCAGATTCTCACTGCCCTAACAGTAAAGAATCCTCTTCTATGTTGGTGGAAAAACCTTCTCTCCTCCAGACGCAAAGAATGCCCCCTTGTGCCCGTCACCTTCCTTGGTATAAACAGATCCTCAGCGAGATATTTGTATTGTCCCCTTATATACTTATACATGGTTATTAGATCGCCCCTCAGTCGTCTTTTTTCTAGACTAAATAATCCTAATTTCGCTAATCTATCTGGGTATCGTAGTTCTCCCATCCCCTTTATTAATTTTGTTGCCCTCCTTTGTACTCTCTCTAGTTCCATTATATCCTTCCTGAGCACCGGTGCCCAAAACTGGACACAGTACTCCATGTGCGGTCTAACTAGGGATTTGTACAGAGGCAGTATAATGCTCTCATCATGTGTATCCAGACCTCTTTTAATGCACCCCATGATCCTGTTTGCCTTGGCAGCTGCTGCCTGGCACTGGCTGCTCCAGGTAAGTTTATCATTAACTAGGATCCCCAAGTCCTTCTCCCTGTCAGATTTACCCAGTGGTTTCCCGTTCAGTGTGTAATGGTGATATTGATTCCCTCTTCCCATGTGTATAACCTTACATTTATCATTGTTAAACCTCATCTGCCACCTTTCAGCCCAAGTTTCCAACTTATCCAGATCCATCTGTAGCAGAATACTATCTTCTCTTGTATTAACTGCTTTACATAGTTTTGTATCATCTGCAAATATCGATATTTTACTGTGTAAACCTTCTACCAGATCATTAATGAATATGTTGAAGAGAACAGGTCCCAATACTGACCCCTGATCACTGTAAATGAGCGGCCCCACGTGACCGCTCATACAGTGGTAGTTCTGTAGAATGGCATACTATGAGTATCAGATATCTCATTGTCTATAACAAGATTAACAGGTTTCCTTCTGTTTCCAACATCTAAATCTCCAATTATTACCTCTTCTTACAATATGATGTTGATATTGGCAGAATCTTATGTTGGATAGAAACTTTCCACAACTCAGCGATCACTGTTCCAACCGGATGTTTAATGTCCTCATACTGTTAGGACTGGCGGAACGCACCGAGTAAAAAGTAAGATGTTATTAGGTGTGTTCGCACTCCAGGGTCCACCGTGCAGGTGAGAACCTGCTGCAAGCAAATGGCAGCGCTATATGGCGGTAGAAGTGAATCCTGTTAAGTCACAGGGCCGGGGTACCGCACAAAAGAGCGCAAGCAAGGAGTCACCGAACTCAGTCCCAAGACTCGGGATTTGAGTACGTCTAGACTACTTGCGCTCGGCACCGCTACTGGGTGTAAGAGGTAAACTGAAATAATAATTTTGAGCACGAGAGTGCGAGCTGTGCCGTACTGGCGGACGCCACTAACCACCCAGACTGGCGGTCACAGCAGTAGGCGCTGTTTCGTGTGTTAAGGCTGTGAGTTCAGTCGGGCGCTAGATAGCAGCCATACACCTTACGCGAACAGTCATACACAAGGGATGGATTTTTTAAGGAACGACTTGCACTCATCAACACACACACGATTACAAATGTACACTAGCGCATGGCCGTGCGGTCATGCGAACCTTTTATAGCTGCAGCATGTACAGGACCTTCCCAGAAGGACCAATGGGAGGCTGCCACAGAAGTTGAGCACCTTCAGGACCTTCCTGGAGGACCAATAGAATCTGCTGCAGTTTTTGAGCATATGACCCTCGATCCTCAATGGGAGATCTTGCCCTGGGCCTGCTCAGAAGAGGAAAAGCAGGACTTAGTCCCAAAAGCATCTGCTTGCCGCTTCCCAGCATTGGCCTCAATGGCAGAAGCTGGAAAAGCAGCAGTAACCCTTTTGCACAGAGTGAGACTGAGCAAGACGCTGGGACCGACGTCTCTGCTGAGCAGGCTCCACTGCGGCTGGAGAAGAATGGGAGACCGCAGCGGAGATGGCCCGAGATTCCCCCTGTGCAGAGGCGGGAACTCGACCCCTAACACATACACATTTGACATCTCCTTGTTCTTATAAATTCTCAAGAAAAGAGGGATATTTAATTTATTGTTTACTGTCCATTGCCTAGGTTACCGGCCACCTCTGCAGTCTAGCAACCAAGGCAGAGCATGAGCAACGAGTAATTTTTAAATAGAGCTGCCCGGATTGCGAGAGAGCACTGTTATCTCCTGATTTCAGCCGGCTTCACTGCAACTGCATGCCTCCGATACCGCAGGGGCAACACTGCCTCATATAGTAACATCCGAGAGTGCACAGTTTGGGCAAGAGGCTCAGTGATTCCGCTGGTCCAAACCGTCAATTAAGTACAATCGGAACGTTCAAATCACAGAAAACCCTTAATCTGCCTACTTTAGCGAGACCAGCAGACAATCTTATGAATATGGGGTGTGGGGACACTCACCCAACGGATGATGCTGGGGGACCAAAAGATCGGGCATGTAGCACTCTAACATCTGATCCTTTCAGATTACTGATGATAAGCTGCAGCATACGCCACTCTCCCCATAGGCTTAGCTGAGTACTCCTGTGTATGGGGGAGATGGGAAGATATAGATGTCGGCCAAACAAGCAATTTACCTATATTGTAATTTTGGGCTTCAAGGTAACACTTTATCACAAGTGACTTGCACAAAAATTGTGGGATTAACACAAACTCATTGGTTATGGAAAATCTCGTAAGTTAATACTCCAACAGGTTTTTAGAAATTGACTGGAAATTTGTAGTGATGGTCTGGCATCACTGAGATCGTACGGTGGTAGACCCTCAACTTAACATCTTCATGTAGCATCGTCTTAGAAGGACAGATTCCACTTTAATGCTCTACACACCTGTAGGAAACTAAGATGATATCAAACTCCCAGAACATGAGTGCATCTCCCATGGTCCTACATCGCTGAAGGAACTACTGCCATCTAAGACCATCTTACTAGATCTGTTGAAGGCCAAAATGTCATCTGTAATGAGGAAGCTATAGTACCCTGAATAGAGGCCTCCAGGTCGTTGTGCGGCACAGTCGGTGATCCATCATGAACAACTTATTAATTGGCTTCTGAAGTTAACAGAACCTATTTTTACCTTTCTCTGAATCCTTCTAATTAGAACGTTCACAAGGCAAGTCTGGACCTGGAGGATACAGGCATAACATTTGCTCCAAACCACAAGGGATATTTCCTTTCCCCTTCCGAGACACTTTATTGTGTTTTCATTCAATTCTCAGCTTTCCTAGAGTCGTGAACAGTAGGTCTGTGCCGATTCACCAAGAATGACGTCTAGATAAAGAGTGTGCCGGATTGAGATGTGCCAAATCCAATAAGAGCGGTGCACCTTTTAAATAATTTGGTACACCACCATTACTGTGAGATTGTACGATTCAGGGACTGGAGTACCATTCTGTTGTAATTTACGCCTCTCTTTACTAGCGGATTGGAAATAATG
Source organism: Ranitomeya imitator (assembly GCF_032444005.1). NCBI lineage: Eukaryota > Metazoa > Chordata > Amphibia > Anura > Dendrobatidae > Ranitomeya > Ranitomeya imitator. The sequence goes on along the minus strand of NC_091283.1, from coordinate 60,983,359 downwards.
ATAAATTTGTCTGCCACGCTTGACCATGCCTTCTCCAGCTAAACTTTACGCACTTTTCGAAAAGTTGGCGGAGCTGGAGTAAAAACTTCAAAAGTCGTTAAATGTTTGTGCAATTAAGAGTTGTGCACCATATGATTTTGATGCCAAAAATACTGTATATTCTTCATAATGCGCCAGTTTGGATACCATGCGGGAGATTTAGACAGATTAATTCTCTGTTCATGAATTTGATATGGGGGAGACAGCATCCGCGTATCAAACTGGAGACACTTCAGCGACCCAAGGAAGATGGGGGATTGGCATTGCCTAACCCTGAAATATATTTTCTTGCAGCCCAGAGTCAGCATTTAAAAGGCTGGGTGCATGAAGGGTCATCTGGGGCGGTACAGCGGCTGATGGAAGTGGTGACAAAAAGAAGGCCAGTGGTACAATGTTTGGAGGATGGATCCCTGGGGGCTCTGGGGAAATTATACCCGACTGTGTTGATACGCAGGCTGTGGGGTAGGCTGAGACATATACGGGGGGTCACGGATTTGACTAGATTCTCACCGCTATGGCATAACAGCAACTTACAGGAGTTTGAGGCACTGGGGGTACTGACAGAATGGCAGGTCAAAGGGATTCAGTACGTGTATGAAATAATTGAGCGAGGTGAATTGAAATCATTTTCCCAATTACAGGCGGAATTTGGTCTTGGGACTGTGGGGGAATTTCAGTATTTGCGGATGAGGCATGCTTTTGGAGCTCAGAGTAGAAACGGAGGTATTGGAATTCAGAGGGATATAGTACCGGAGTATGTGTGTAATGAAGGGACTACTGGGGGAGTCATATCTACTTTGTATAAAGATCTGTTGCACACTTTCCTATTGGGGTTTCCAATAATGGCGAGAGCTAAGTGGGAGAGGGATCTGGGTCCAATGGAGAATGAGACTTGGGAGTCGGTGCTAGAATGGGTCCCACGATTGTCACTGAGCGAACCGTATAGACTGTCACAGCTCTATGTGATACACAGGGTTTATAAGTCACCGATGGTGCTATATAAGGCTGGTTTGTGTGATGATTCTGAATGCCCGAGGTGTAAAACTGCAGATGCTGATATACTCCATATGATGTGGACGTGTCCGAGACTGGCTGCTTTTTGGGTGGTAGTTTTGAGTCGTATGGAAGGTGCGTATGGATGTAAGGTGCCAAGGGATCCTATAGTGTGCTTGTTGGGATGTGTGGATGAGATTGGAGTGGATAACAACCTAAAGATAGCTATTGCCAGATTGTTATACATGGCTAGGAAGGTAATAGCTCGAAATTGGATTAGGGAAGAACCGCCGTCAAGAGGAGAGTTCCTCCAGTATGTGAAGCAGGGCCTGACACTGGAAAAGGGGTTTTATACAAAAAGAGGGAAAATCGAAATGTTCAATAAAATGTGGTCTCCGTGGATTGCTATGGGATAGGGGTATTATAGAGGGAGAGTTAATTAAGGTTCCTAATTAATGGTAATGTTAAATGTGGCTTATATTATTGGCCGAGGGATTAGATAGTATATTGGTCTAATGATGGAAGTGCTAACCAAGGTGAGCTGCTTTGTTGGGTGGGGTTGGGGGGTGGTGGGATTGAAGGGGAATGTTTGAAGGGGGGGAAGAAAGCTTTGTATTGAAAATAAGAATGTAACATGTCATTTATCTTGTTATTCTTAATAAAAATTTATTTGAATAAAAAAAAAAAAAAGAGTTGTGCACCATTTCAGGCTGAAAACTGCTGGATGGGCCAAAATGCTAAGAGTTACACATAGTGAGGTGGAATTGGTGGGCGACATTTCACAGTTAGGAGACTGTCAGGAGACTAGACAAGCTATGCACATCAATGCCTCGTCTGATGTCAGGTCAATTTTAAAATGCGAATAGAATATTATAAAAATGATTATCTGTATGTTCTGGAAGCATTCATCACCTCATTGTATTAAATGCTCTCGAACATTAATTGTACAACGGTAATTCCCAGTGCATCTCAAGGCTATGGTGACTGCTAGATTGCGCTCTCATTCCTGGGAGATTTTTCAGTCCCTTGGAGAAAAGACTTAATTAAAATTCCCTTCAACCCTTTGGTAAAGAGCGGTACGCATATAGAGGCACTTTAGGGATTATTACTATTATCTAGACCTGATGGATGGGGTGCATTTAATTTAGTACTTTTTATTAGATTTTTGGCCCATGTAATAGGAACTGGGAGAGTGTGTGACGCTGTGACCATTTTCCTTTGTTACACTATGTACATAAATCAGGAGGCAGTTCGGTAGTAAACTGAGAATTTGCCCTTCGCTGTTTAGCGGCTCCAGTGTTTGGGATGACCCTGGCTACTCACCTGCAATGCTCAGGTACGGTATAAAAGGGGCAGCGAAGACACAAGAGGACGGCTCTCTCAGTGCTCCGGGGAAACTGCTGCAGGAGTAAAGCAATTGTTTGGTTTGGAACTATGCACCATTCCTAGTTCTGGTTAGTCAGGATTTTTCCTGTTTAGTTAGCAGCCAGCCGGTTTAGGATTTATTTTGTATCATTTGTATTTAGTCATGTTTTTGCACAAACCAAATAAAACTGGTTGTGGACAGTTGTATCAAACCTGGCTGGTATGAACTGTATCTTGGAGTGACTAAAATGACAGTCAAGCCCTTGAGATGACGATCCTGGGAGCTAATCTCCTAATTCTGTCACATATCCCCTATACGCACTACGCTGGCACAAAACTCCAGCGGGTTGTATGTTGCAGGGCTGAGGAGTTGGAGTCATGGAGTCAGAGTCGGAGCCCATTTTGGTGGAGTCGGAGTCATGGAAATTGAGGAGTCGGAGGTTTGGCTTACCGACACCACAGCTCTGTCAGGGTTATGGAGTCGGAGCCCATTTTGGTGAAGTTAGAGTCGGTGTCATGGAAAATGAGGAGTCGGAGTTGAAGTCGGTGGTTTGGCTTACCGACTCCACAGCCCTGGTATGTTGTAGGTTAAATCTGTTGCTTCTGCAAAACCAAACATTGCAGACATGGAGGATGTTGTTAAACAACTGATCCAGACAACCGCGGATGAGCAACAGACCACTGCGGATGAGCAACAGACAACTGTGGTTGAGCAACAGACCACTGCGGATGAACGCCAGACCACTGTGGACGAGCGTCAGACCACTGCATATGAGTGACAGATGATGGCGGATCAGCAACAGACCACTAAGGATTAGCGACAGACCACTGCAGATGAGCAACAGACCACTGCGGATGAGCAACAGACCACTGCGGATGAGCAACAGACCACTGCGGATGAGCAACAGACCACTGACAATGAGCAACAGACCATTGCAGATGAGCGACAGACCACTGCGGATGAGCAACAGACCATTGCGGATGAGCGACAGACCACTGCGGATGAGCAACAGACCACTGTGGATCAGCAACAGAACACAGCAGATGAGCAACAGACCACTGAGGATGGGCAACAGATCACTGCAGATCAGCAACAGAACACTGCAGATGAGCAACAGACCACTGTGGATCAGCAACAGACAACTGCGGACGAGCGACAGACTACTGCAAAGACATACTGTTAGGCAATTTAGATTGTGAGCCCCATCGGGGACAGCGATAATAATGTGTGCAAACTGCAAAGCGCTGCGGAATATGTTAGCGCTATATAAAAATAAAGATTATTATTATATTATTCTTATTGCTGCAGATGAGCGAAATGATCGGGAGGGAGATGTCACTCCTGCGCTGCTGCTGATGAATCCACAATGATTTCCTACGGATAAAATGTATTTAAAAAAATGCCACTTTATGTTGTGTGTATATTTCAGATTTGGGGGCATTTAGGATATTACAGGACGGTTCTGGGTCGGGTAATGAAAGGCTTGAATTTTGGATAGTGAGTGTTGGTAATTACTATTATTATTATTTATTTGTTATAGCGCCATTTATTCCATGGCGCTTTACATGTGAAAAGAGGCAAATATAGACAAACACAATTAAACATGAGCAAAAAAAAAAAAAAAACAAGGCACACAGGTACATAAAGAGGGAGGACCCTGCCCGCGAGGGCTCACAGCCTGCAGGGGATTGGTGAGGATACACTAGGAGAGGGAAGAGCTGGCTGTGTGGCGGTTCATTAGGTTGAGGATCACTGTTGTGGCTGTAGGCTTGTCGGAAGAGGTGGATCTTCAGGCTCTTTTTGAAGGTTTCTATGGTTGGCGAGAGTCTGATATGTTGTGGTAGAGGGTTCCAGAGTAGGGGGAATGCGCAAGAGAAATCTTGTATACGATTGTGGGAAGAGGAGATAAGAGGGGAGTAGAGAAGGAGATCTTGTGAGGATCGGAGGTTGCGTGTAGGTAGGTACCGGGAGACGAGGTCACAGATGTATGGAGGAGACAGGTTGTGGATGGCTTTATATGTCATTGTGAGGGTTTTGAACTGGAGTCTCTGGGTGATAGGAACCCAGTGGAGGGCTTGGCATAGGGGAGAGGCTGGGGAATAGCGGGGAGACAAGTAGATTAGTCGGGCAGCAGAGTTTAGAATAGATTGGAGGGGTGCGAGAGTGCTAGAGGGGAGGCCACAGAACAGGAGGTTGCAGTAGTCGAGGTGGGAGATGATAAGGGCATGCACTAGTGTTTTTAATTATGTACCTCTCATTGTAATCCTGCCTGTGATAGACACTTAGATGACTACAGAACAGGAAGTGTCAGTCTATTTTGAGGCTCAGTTAGAAAGAAAACTGTAAAATTTCAAGATATTTGTTTAATCAAGATAATGACAATTATGTATTTAAAAAAATCTTTAAAAATATGTTTAAAAGGATTTCCCACTATTTTAATATTGATGACTTATCTTTCGGATAGTACATTATCATCAGATCGTTGGGGGTCCGACATGGATCTGTCATTAAAGGGGTTGTCCAGGTTTGTTATGATAGTCTACAGTTACTCTATGTGACTGCAAACTTGTGAATCCTCAAACGCGTTGTCAGGATTCTCTAGTGGCGAGAGCGGTCAGTCATGTAACTGCGAGTATTTGATATGCATACTTATGGCCACATTCTGACTAGACATCCGTGGCCGCACGACTAGTGGGAATGTGGTCGGAAATCGCATACTTGCAATCACATGAGCGACCGCTCTCACTCACCAGCACTGTGCACGCCGTCAGGATACAAAAAGTCTGCAGTAACATACTGTAGAGTGACTGCAGACTTATATGACAAACCTGGATAACCCCTTTAACTCGGGCAGTGATTGGATGTAAACAGGGAACAGAGTTGGAACAGCTCAGCTCCATTCACTGGTTGGAGGCTGTAGGAGAGAACGGCCGCTCAGCGTCTACACAACTGAATAGGAGAGGTCAACACTATCAATAGCAAAGTAGTAGACGACCCTTTTAACACAAAGAACTAAATGCGAACATTTAGGGGAAGAATGTATCACTCCCCCTCCTTAGTAATGTTCCAAATTAGAGCCATAATTTTCATTATTTGGGACTTCTTTCTAGTCTTTCATTCCTTATGGCACATTTCAGAGCGCTTATAAATGAGATGTTGCATTCAATAGGCTGACAAATTTGTCATAATTTGATCCAAAAAATTGGTGTCAACTATGGCGCAACTGTATGGCAGCCCAGATTTGCTTGCCTGGTGCATGAACAGCCAGAATGCTGCTAATTTGTTGAAAGGTGCGTACCTCCGAATAAATAAGGCGCGTCTTAATTCTGGCATATAAAATACAGACTTAATAAAACCCGGCAGAGTCTCCATAACTGCTACCTTGTGTTCCATTTGTGCCCCACTTCCAATAGTGAGCAGCCTAATAACTGGACGAAGCTTCTGCAGTGCGTTAGTCCCTTGGGTGGACAGTAGTAGTGGTGCGCAAACGATTAAGCACTTGTGAGAAACTAAATTCAACTTCTTAAAGGGGTATTCCAAGTTGGAACAAATTATCAGTAGAGACGGGCGACCCCGAACAGTAAAGTTTGGCATCCATACCGAACACCTACTGTTTGGGCACGGACACCAAACACAAACTTCCCCAGGAAGTCCATGTTACTGTTCGGGTTCGGCCCCCGAACATTAGGTGTTGTGTATGACAGCGTGGCAAACACTGCTTCTGATCGGCGATAAAATCATCACCGCTGGTCACATAGCCGCGGTTCCCACACTGTCAGATGACAGCGTGAGCCCGCAGCTGTGATCGGAGGTATAAAGTTCACCTCCGGTCACTGGTGTTAGCTGATGGGACTACTGCTCCCATCAGCCGATGCGTGAGAGCAGGAGTGACTGATGGGAGTATTAATCAGCTGGTGCCCGCGCGGTAAATAAATAAAAAAAAAGAGGTTTCTTGGTGTTGTGCATGACAGCGCGGTAAACATTGTTTTGATTGGCAGTAACATCATTTCCACAGATCAGACAGTCACAATTCCCAGCGTGAGCCCGCAGCTGGGATCGGAGGTATAAAGTTTACCTCCGATCACTGTCATGGGCTGATGGGACTACTGTTTCCATCAGCCTATGTGCTTCCGCTAATTACAGCAGGCGGCGGCTGATGGAAGTATTCATCAGCTGGCGACGGCTGATGGAAGTATTCATCAGCTGGCGACTGTGCTCCAAATACATTTTTTAAAAAATGGCGTGGGTTCCCCTGTTTTTTTTTTATATAACCAGCCGAGGCTGAGGCCACCGCAGTTCATTGGCCTGGCTGGGAACGCAGCCTCAGTGACCGGAGACTAGCTCAGTGACGTCACCGCTAGTCACTGATGCTGCGCTCACAGCAGCTGATTCACCAGTGGTTCTGAGCATGGATGGTTGCATCTTGGCACCGTCCAGGTTAAAAACTATTTATCCCCCAGACATGGATTATGGCATGAGACAGAACGACCAACAGGTGCGGGATATTGTTTTGTTTTTTTTGTTTTGTTTTATTTCAAGGGATTCAGTGGAATTAGGCGTTAGGTGAGTATGACTGTTTGTTGTTTTTAAATAAAAATGGAAAAGTGTTTTGTGTTATTTAAATTAAAGGACTTTACTCTTGTTGTGTCTTTATTTACATTATAACTATAAGATTAGTAATAGATAGGTGTCTTATAGACGCCTCTCCATTACTACGCCATGGGCTTGATGTCACCAGATAATACAATGGTGACATCAACCCCACAAATATGAACCCCACTTGCCACCACTACAGGACAAGTGGGAAGAGCCGGGCAAAGTGCCAGAATTGACGCAGCTAATAGATGTGCCTTTTCTGGGCAGCTGATGGCTGCTATGTTTAGGCTGGGGAAATGGTCAGTATCTGTGGCCCCTTAAGTCTGATAATACCAGCCCCCAGCTGTCTGCTTTAGCAAGGCTGGTTGTCAAAAATGGGGGGGACCCCACGCTGTTTTTTTTAAATTAATTATTTAAATAATTTTAAAAAATCAGACAGGGCACCCCTCTATTCTTGATAACCTGCCTTGCTGAAGTTGACAGCTGAGGGTTGCAGCCCCCAGCTGTGAGTTTTGCCTGGCTTTTTATCAAAAATACAGGGGTATCCACACTGGTTTATTTATTTATAGCGCAAGCGGCAGGTGATGAATACTCTCATCAGTCGCCACCTGCTCTTGCTCTTATTAGCGGCAGCAGGCGTTGTCTGATGGGAGCAGTAGTCCCAACAGCTGACACAAGTGACAGAGATAACTTTACAACTATTATCACAGCTGCTGGCTCATGCTGACTTTAGAAAGAATGGGAACTGCGTCTGTCTGACCGGAGGTGATGATTTTACTGCGGATCAGAGGTGGTGTTTGCCGTGCTGTCATGCACATGACAGCGTGGCAAACACTGGATGTTCTGGCTCCCCATTCAAGTGAATGGGTTCCGTGTTGGGGTTCAGGTCCAGGTACTGTTATGGTACCCGAACCAGAACTTTTTGGAACTGTTCAGCTGAACCCGCCGGATCCGAACATTCAGGTGTCCGCCCATCTCTGGGTATCACCAATCCACAAGATAGGTGATAACTTATAGATGAGTGGGGGTCTGATTGCAGGGACCCCACTGATTGCTGAAACAGGCAACTTTTATCTCAGTCATAATGAAGTGGCAGTGCGTATGTTCGACCAAAGCTCAATTCATTCATTCCCTATGGCACTTTCAGAGCAAGCTGAAAAAAACCATTACAGCAGTCCTATAGAGAATGAATGGAGGGGTGGCTGAACATACACATTGCAGTGGTCTCACATACGCAGGGATAAAAGTGCCCCATTGTGGTGATCGGTGACAATCACAACCCCACAATGTGGAGCGAATGTGCTGGGATAATGTGTTATCTGAGCATGCTCGTGCACTAACCGCATGTCTGGCGGGTGTTCGACAGCAGCAACACATGCAGACAATCCCTGCATGTGTTGCAGCTGTTGAAAAGCCACAACACATGCAGCTGCGGCGACTCAAACATATTTTTTGAGCACGACGAAGACACTCGGTTAGCACCTGAGCATGCTCAGATAACACCTTATCAGAGCACGTTAGCTCATCACTAAACCCCACGGATCTAAAAGTTATCACATCCTGTTCCAAAGTCCTTGTGTAAGCGAGACATTAAAATACTAAACCCTATCAATTAGCCTAGTGCCATTACTAAGGTACGTATCATAGAAGTATGGGGGACAACGTACAAAAAAGAACAAGAAAGTGTCACTGTAGCCAAATACTCTCAGAAATCACACGCTATACGCATCAATAACATACACATGTACTCACCCAATATCTCTTTCCTTCTGTCCGAGTGCGGCTGGTCTGTGTACACCCACTCGAAGTTATCCCTTACCACTTTATTGCCCATGGTGGAAAATCAGGTTCTAGAATGAAGACCACACATTGTATTATTACATGCTATTCTCGTTCCTGTGTGTGGTTATTAGGATTCTGCACTTGTTATAATTTGCTGTTTATATATTAATCCATATTTTAGTATTTGGAGTGACTAAAGTTAGCAATGCTCGCACCCTCTAATGTAACTCTGGGGTGGGGTAACTGCTGTCTACACCCAGATTCTCGACTATAACAATATATAGGTAAATCAATGACCCAATATTATACTATGGTGCCTGCTGATGGTATAAGTCGTAGGACTATCAGTAATGGTACCATACCTGGGATGTGTCCTATGGTCAGCGCTGCAGAGAGGAACGAGAGAGACAGAGAAGGAGGAAAAGAGAGTGACAAGGTGTGCGAGAGTGTCATAACCTAGGGGAGGATCAGTCTCACCCCGGACTCCGCGCTCTTACAGGATACGCCCGCAGTTTCAACAGAAAAAAAAAACTATTACAGATAAGATGCCCATGTGACTACAAGTCCAACCTGTTAGTCTATAAAAGCGCAGAATACTCCCCAATCCCACGTCACGCCCTGCAGGCTGTCACCTGTTCAACCTGTTCAGCCACAACCTGCAGGGAAAGAAACTTTTTTTTTTTTTAATGGCCCTCAATGGACTCATTTATATAGTAGTTTTTCTTTTTTTTACTTTCTTTATGAATTCTAAGGAAGGGTGATGGGCAAACGTAGTGTTAGTCCAACCTGTGATGACTTCACGGCATGGAGGAATCGGAAATGTACAATCAGTAAAACGCCCAAAATCGTAGAGCGATTCCAAAGATAGTAACCAAATCTGGACCAAAAGACCCAGAATAAATTACCAAAATATAACAAAAATTGGAAAGATATTATGCTATCCTCCATGCATAAGAGTGGGAAAGATGTACGGTACTTATCTCTGGGGTTAATCTGTCCGCGATGCCAAGGACGGGGCTCTGAAACTTGAGTAGAGGTGCGCATGGCCATCTTCCACTGTTCATTGTCTATGGTTCTGCTGGAAACAGCACAACGCTAAACTCGGCTTTCTCCAGCAGTCCCATAGACAATGGAGAGGAAATCGAGCAAGCGCACTTCTGCTCCTCAATATCGGGCTCCAAAGAACTCGGTTCCCAGATCTCAGAACGCCATTACTAGACTAGCAGTCAGACTCTCAGCAATCAGTAAGGTATCCCCTATCATTTCAGACTAACCCTTAAGTACAAAAATGAAGTTTTCTCCAGCGATGGACTTTATGAAGAAAATTTAACGTTTATTGTATTGTCATTATAAAAGCAAGGACAATGGCATACCGTGGATACCCCGAAGGCTAAACCGATGCTAGGTCTTAGTCATGGTTTGAAACGCGTCGGTTTTGCCTTCGGGGTATCCGTGGTATGCCATTGTCCTTGCTTTTATAATGACAATACAATAAACGTTAAGTTTTCTTCATAAAGTCCATCGCTGGAGAAAACTTCATTTTTCTATATGTAACCCCCGCCCCGGACCAGGGCGGCTCCATGCGAGGATCCATTGCCGGACAAGGTGAATCTACACATGCTGAGCTGACATCCCCTCTTTTCATTAGCTGCTGTAACCCTTTGAGTGGTCTATAGTGATGAGTGAACGTGTTGGGATAAGGTGCTAACATGCTAGTAGAGTGCCTTCGGCGTGCTTGAAAAATATGTTCGGGTCCCCACGGCTGCATGTCTCATGGCTGTTTCACAGCAGCAACACATAAAGGAATTGTCTACCAAACAGTCAATCCCTGCATGTGTTGCGTCTTTCAAACAGCCATGAGACATGGGGAACTAAATGCAGCGCCCCAGAGACCTGGTCGTTGCAGTATGACGCTCTGCCGCTAAGGGGAGTGATGGTACGTCTGATGGCACTAAAGGAGTTCTTCTGACCAGGTATCACCAGCACACATTACACTTCACACTCCGGCCACTAGGGGGAGCAAAAGGCTTTATTTACTAGGCCACTCCTCACACTGAACGAGGGGTTGGATAGGAAGTTAGTCAGAAGCTGACTGGGTTGGATTCAGGCAACATCCCGTGGCAGGGGGTGTTGCAGGGAGAAGACACAGGGGGGTCCCTGTCAGGCGTGGGAACCTGGCAGGTACCTATCGACTAGAACAGAACGTTACGGAACCGCGCCTGCACACCCCGCGGCGGTATCCTAAGAAAGAGACACGAAGCGAAGGATATTGTGGACAGTGAGAAACGAGATCAAGCACAAAGGAGAGCCAGTAGGAGTCGTGCCCGGAGAACGGCAACATCCTACTGAGGCACATAGCCGGTGGCCGGAACACCGAGGAAGTAACTGACTCTATGCCTTACTTCAAACTCCGCAGGACAGTTAATTATAGGTTGGCTGTCTACCTTACATCACCTACGCAGACATAGGGGGCAATGCGTGGAGAGGGGCGTCTCTAGGGTCCCGGAAGAGCTCCGAGCCTACCCGTCAAACGGGTGCGTCCTAGCCATAACATACCTGGGGGACGGAGAACTAGAAAGAACTGGAACGAATTAGAAAGAACGAACGAACGAGAATAGAAGTTGTGAGGACTATTCTGAATGCTCAGCAGGGTAGCACTACAACACACAGGCGCTATTGGTAGGCAACGATTTCCACCTGTAAAGGGAACTCTGGATGTGGCTTCGGACCGGCCGGTCTCTGATAGCCCTGTTAACCGTGCTCTGGATTGCGGATCCTGAAGTCTTCAGTAAAGAGGTAAAGAGACTGCAACCCTGTGTCCTCGTGTTTGTCTGCACCTCACACCATCACCATCCACCATACTGGGAAGCCCTGGGGACATACTTCACCTGTGGGAAGGTATACCATCCAGCTGCCATTCCATCACCCCAGCGGACCCCACAGCAGCGTCGGTCTCCCTGACCGAATACCACAGGTGGCGTCACAAAACCTTGACAAACTACCATCACCCCTTTTATTGGAAGCCCCTTAACAGGGTCACGGACCGGGTCCAGCCACCGTGACAACCCCAGAACTGAGACAGAAAGGACCGGTACTGAGTAACCTGTGGCCCTGTGTCTGGGGGCGCTCCATAAACATATTTTTCAAGCATACTGAAGACACTCGGATAGCGCTGGAGCATGCTCAGATAACACCTTATCCCAGCACGTTCACTCATCACTAGTTTTAGTAGTAATCGGGTTGTGGTCAGGCTCAGCTTTTTTGTAGGTGTCATTTTTCTGTACATTTTATGCCATTTTTAGACCATACAAGTTAGTCCAGCTTAAATGCGTTGCCCCCTATCTATTGATTGGCAACGGGGGGAACTTGTGTTTCCTGTTTTATTCTGGTTCTTCCTTGGACACAAGACTGCGTCCAGAATAACCTGAATGGTGCGGACTGATGTGACCCAGAAATGGAACAAGGAAAGAATATGAGGCACAAGTCCCCTATACAGCGGAGAACCTGCCTCTGAGGTACATTGCAAACCCAGTGTGAATAGGCCCCTATCCAGCTGCCCTCCTGAGCGTGTGATTAACAAAATTATCATTATTATGATTTATTATAACTGGTGTGAAGCAATTTGCAGGACCAGTCAATCGGCCTGATCAGTAATCTATGGCCCTTGTACTGGAGCCCTAAGAACCGCTTCCTACTTCCTGGAAGTTGCAGCTCCGCTTTTGACTAGCCGGCCTGGCACAACAATATCGCGGTGGGGTAATGCCCATGTGATGTCGTGCCAGGTCGGCTAATCAAATGAAGAGTCGTGCATGTCGGGAGGTAGGAGACAGTGCTTAGGGCTGTCGTCCATCAGCCACAGATTACTGATCTGGGTCCTTCAAATTGATTTGCACTAACTCTATTATTTAGTTTAAAGGGCTTATGATGCTGTATATATTACACTGATAGAAATGGGGCTTACCATACATAGGGTGACATGCGTATAACACTAAATATCATAGGCATAGAACAAAAAGTAGAAAACAAGGTATAATAAACAGAAGCGTAAGGATCGACTTCTGGTGGAGGCTTGCCGATGCCAGTACAAACTTCAACTGGATGTGAGTCCTTGGAAGCACATTCAGCTGAAGTGTATTGTGGTGCAGAGACCCGTCAGTTCCATGCACTGCAACACACACTGCCAGCCAATCAGAAGCCAGCAGCTGACGCCAGCGTGCACATGACTGTGGGCGCATGACAGTGACACCATGCACTCCCAATGATTGAACGCTGAAGTCAGCTGCCGGATTCAGAAGAGGACACCACGTGGGAGGGAAGGAGAGTAAAATCATTTTTTTTCCCTATGCATTAACGACAGAATGGGAGACAAATACCAGGATGAGGGATACTGTATATAAACCAGGATGGGGCACATACAGTGCATTGCGAAAGGAATTCAGCCCCCCTGGAACTTTTCAACCTTTTCCCACATATCATGCTTCAAACATAAAGATGCCAAATGTAAATTTTTGGTGAAGAATCAACAACAAGTGGAACACAATTGTGAAGTTGAACAAAATTTATTTGTTATTTTAAATTTTTGTGGAAATTCAAAAACTGAAAAGTGGGGCGTGCAGTATTATTCGGCCCTTTTACTTAAGACTTTGTTGTGCCACCTTTTGCTGCGATTACAGCTGCAAGTCGCTTGGGGTACGTCTCTATCAGTTTTGTACATCGAGAGACTGAAATTCTTGCCCATTCTTCCGTGGCAAACAGCTCGAGCTCAGTGAGGTTTGATGGAGATCGTTTGTGAACAGCAGATTTCAGCTTTTTCCACAGATTCTCGATTGGATTGAGGTCTGGACTTTGACTTGGCCATTCTAACACCTGGATACGTTTATTTGTGAACCATTCCATTGTAGATTTTGCTTTATGTTTGGGATCATTGTCTTGTTGGAAGACAAATTTCCGTCCCAGTCTCAGGTCTTTTGCAGACTCCAACAGGTTTTCTTCAAGAATAGTCCTGTATTTGGCTCCATCCATCTTCCCATCAATTTTAACCATCTTCCCTGTCCCTGCTGAAGAAAAGCAGGCCCAAACCATGATGCTGCCACCACCATGTTTGACAGTGGGGATGGTGTGTTCAGGGTGATGAGCCGTGTTGCCTTTATGTCAAACATATCATTTGGCATTGTTGTCAAAAAGTTCGATTTTGGTTTCATCTGACCAGAGCACCTTCTTCCACATGTTTGGTGCGTCTCCCAGGTGGCTTGCTGCAAACTTTAAATGACACTTTTTATGGATATCTTTGAGAAATGGCTTTCTTCTTGCCACTCTTCCATAAAGGCCAGATTTGTGCAGTGTACGACTGATTACTGTCCTATGGACAGACAGTCCCACCTCAGCTGTAGATCTCTGCAGTTCATCCAGAGTGATCATGGGCCTCTTGGCTGCATCTCTGATCAGTCTTCTCCTTGTTTGAGATGAAAGTTTAGAGGAACGGCCGGGTCTTGGTAGATTTGCAGTGGTATGATACTCCTTCCATTTCAATATGATCGCTTGCACAGTGCTCCTTGGGATGTTTAAAGATTTTGAAATCATTTTGTATCCAAATCCGGCTTTAAACTTCTCCACAACAGTATCACGGACCTGCCTGTTGTGTTTCTTGGTCTTCATGATGCTCTCTGTGCTTCAAACAGAACCCTGAGACTATCACAGAGCAGGTGCATTTATACGGAGACCTGATTACACACAGGTGGATTATATTTATCATCATTAGGCATTTAGGACAACATTGGATCATTCAGAGATCCACAATGAACTTCTGGAGTGAGTTTGCTGCACTGAAAGTAAAGGGGCCGAATAATACTGCACGCCCCACTTTTCAGTTTTTGAATTTCCACAAAAATTTAAAATAACCAATAAATTTAGTTCGACTTCACAATTGTGTTCCACTTGTTGATTCTTCACCAAAAATGTACATTTGGTATCTTTATGTTTGAAGCATGATATGTGGGAAAAGGTTGAAGAGTTCCAGGGGGCCGAATACTTTCGCAAAGGCACTGTATATATCAGATTGGGAAACATACTTTCCAGAAAAAAGGGACAAATATACCAGAATAGGGGACATATATACCGAGATGGGGCCAGGGTTAGGGACATATGTATCAGGATGGGGGCATATATATTAAGGTGTGTCCAGGATGGGGGACATGCAATGGTGAAAATAAGTATTTGATACACAGCCAAGTTTGCAAGTTTTCCCACCTACAAAGAATGGAGAGGTCTGTAATTTTTATCGTAGGTACCCTTCACCTGTGAGAGACAGAATCTAAGAACAAAGAAAAACAGAAAATCACATAGTATGATTTTTACATAATTAAATTGCATTTTATTTCATGAGATAAGTATTTGATCACCAACCAACCAGCAGGAATTCTGGCTCTCACAGACATGTTTGTGTTTCTTTAAGAAGCCTCCTACTCTGCACTCATTATCTGTATTAATTGCACCTGTTTGAACTCGTTACCTGTATGAAAGACACCTGTCCACACACACAATCACACTCCAACCTCTCCACCATGGTCAAGACCATAGAGCCATCTAAGGACACCAGGGACAAAATAGTAGACCTGCACAAGGCAGGGATGGGCTACAGGACAATAGGCAAGCAGCTTGGTGAGACGGCAACAACTGTTGGGGCAATTATTAGAAAACTAGATGGCAGCCCGATTCTAAAGAATCGGGAGTCTAGAATCCATATATACTTGATTTATTCAAATGTAAGAATAATACAATTAATAAATAATAGTAAGAAAGAACAAAAATAATAGGCAGTATATGGAGAAAACACCAAACAAAAGTTCAAAATTGGTGTGAAAATGTCACTGAACCACTTCACAACTAAATATATATAGTTTTGGTAAATGGTATTATCATTTTTTTGACGAAATTCGGCAGGAGCTTGAAGAGCAACGTCACTGGGCCCGCCTCCACGCAGTAGAAACTTGCTGTGAGGTAAAAATTCAAAAATCACACCAAAATGGCTGGCGGAGTGTGTCACAGTACGGCACGTTTCTGATTGGTCGCTCGCAGCAGGCGGCAACCAATCAGACACTGGACACTGTTGACGTCACTTAGCTCCGGACATTAGCTCCGGACATTAGCTCCGGACATTAGCTCCGGACATTAGCTCCGGACAGGAAGTTGGCACAAATTGCAGGAAGTAGTATTCTAGGCAATTATATATTAGATAGAAGAAACACAAGATGACTGTCAATCTTCCTCGGTCTGGGGCTCCATGTAAGATCTCGCCTCATGGGGTAAGGATGATTCTGACAAAGGTGAGATATCAGCCTATAACTGCATTGGAGAGATGGGACCACAGTCCCAAATATTACTGTTAGTAACACACTACGCCGTCATGGATTACAATCCTGTAGGACACGCAAGGTCTCTCTACTCACGCCAGCACATGTCCAGGCCCGTTTGAAGTTCACCAATGACCATCTGAATGATCCAGAGGAGGAAAGGGAGAAGGTCATGTGGTCAGATGAGACCAAAATAGAACTTTTTGGTATCAACTCCATTCACTGTGTTAGGAGAAAGTATAAGGATGTGTACAACCCCAAAAACACTGTCCCAACCATGAAGCATGGTGGTGGAAACATCATACTTTTGGGGGTGCTTTTCTGCAAAGAGGACAGAACAACTGCACTGTAATGAAGGGAGGATGGATGGGGTCATGTATCACAAGATTTTGGCCAACAACCTCCTTCCCTCAGTAAGAGCATTGAGAATGGGTCGTGGCTGGGTCTTCCAGCATGATAATGACCCAAAACACACAGCCGGGGCAACGAAGGAGTGGCTCCGTAAGAAGCATTTCAAGGTCTTGGAGTGGTCTAGCCAGTCCTCAGACCTGAATTCAATAGAAAATCTTTGGAGGGAGCTGAAACTCAATGTTGCCCAGCGACAGCCCCGAAACCTGAAAGATCTGGAGAAGATCTGTATGGAGGAGTGGGCTGAAATCCCTGCTGCAGTGTGTGCAAACCTGGCCAAGAACTACAGGAAACGTCTGACCTCTGTAATTGTAAACAAAGGTTTCTATATCATCTATTCAGTTCTGTTTTTCAAATACTTTTTTTTTATGCAATAAAATGCAAATTAATTATGTAAAAATCATACAATGTGTTTTTCTGGATTTTTTTTTTTAAGGTTCTCACAGGTGAATTGTACCTACGATAAAAATTACAGACCTCTCCATTATTTGTAGATGGGAAAACTTGCAAAATCGACAGCGTATCAAATACGTATTTTCCCCACTGTATATACCAAGATGGGGTACATACATACCAGGAAAGAGCCCATGATGGGAGGCATTACTACATAATGGGGGAGGGGGTTCAACTCATATGTTGTCATAGGATTTGTAATGCTACAAGGGGCCATACATCTGACCAACATGCAGGGGGTATAAGGGAGGTGGTGTTCAAATTTTGCACCAGTGCCCATCGGACTATAGCTACGCCACTATTAATAAACATGATTTAATGCATAACAGACTGGTTTATAGGGATAGAGGACCCTGCCCACGAGGGATTACTGACTATGTAAATGGTAAGAGGAAAGGAGAGATAAGGTGAGTGTAAAAGCCGATGCTACTCTTGGGTAGAGGTACCAGAGTGATCATGGGTTGAAGGGTTTTCTGGTAAGGGCTTGAATGTACAGTCTGAAAGACAGGCACAGTTAAGGGTTACCTAGAGGCAGTGGACTTGTGAGACTAGGGGAAGTGTCGAGTCATTAGCAGATTTTTGGGCACAAGCCCATAGTCCCTTCTGCTAAGCAGACGCTTTTCAAAAAATTGGTGTAAAAACGCCAAATGTCAGAAAAAAACTTGATGAATAAAAGTCCTTTTATGCAACACATTATATTTTGTAACAGAAGAAAAGAATACAATGGAGGTCTATGGGAGAAAAATGGCCAAATAAATGCAATAAATAATGCACGTGGTGATTTTGAGAAATAAAATAAAAAATACAAGTCAAAAAAAGCCATCGAAAAAAAGCAGTGCACGTATTGGGTTTAATATTTCCCTACTTACTACTAGCAAACATCAGGCCACAGCATTTTTAGCACCAGCAATCAACTTTCCTCCTGTATTTCTAGAAGTTGGAGCACAAGATATTGTGACAACTTTACAACTACAGCAATAAAAGCGAAGCGGTGCAACGGAATGTAATGTACGCAGATAGCATGTTCCTTTCTAGGTTCTCCGCCCTAAATAGCTGACCAGGCATATTACATATATATAATATTTTTTACCTTTGGGTAATGACATGTAACTCACGTATTCCATGCGCGGATTGTTCTATATACTGTATGAAGTCATGCGATTGGTAATTATGCTAAATCATTCTCAAAATGCCAACACCTTCCCTTTAGCTTTAGGTTCATGTGCAGTTACAGCCAAAAATTTAGAGGTTTAGACAAATTTTGTTTTTCACAGAAATAACTTTGCATTAAGTACAGAGATTGGACTGCAGAGGACGGAGGTGACCTTATTTTCTCTGATGAAGCCCCCTTTGATTCTCTTTGGGATATCCGGAAGAACAATTCTCCGAAGAAGAAAACGTTAGCGCTACCATGAGTCCTGTATCTGAAAACAGTAAAGCCTACTGAGACCTTTCATGTTTGGAGGATACTCATCCATGGAAGGGACGCTCTCACAATTTTTACCCAAGAAAGAATAGGATCTAAACATCTTCCAAGAGCAACGTTTCCCAACCATCCAGGAGCAATGTGGTGATGGACAATGCTTTTTCCAGCAAGATGGAGACCATGTCACAAGGCAAATATGATAAGTGACTCGGTGAAGAAAATATTGAAATATTGGTTCACCACGGCCAAGACACTTCTCAGACCTCAATCCCATTGAGAACCTGTGGTCAATCCTCATAAAAGCGGGAGGTCAAACAAAAACACAGAAATTGTGGTCGACTTCAACCGCCGATTAGACAACAATGGACGGTCATCAGTCAAGATTTGGCCCAGAAATCGATATCCAGCCGGCCGGACGAAGGGCACAAAATCAGGGACAACTCTGTAAATATTGAGTCTTTGCATAAACTTTACATATTTCTCAATAAAAGTTTAAAAACTTATTAAATGCCGATTAGACACAGCTGACTAAAGATCTAAAAACACTGAAGCTGCAAACTGTGAAAACCAAAAACGGGTGACGGTCTCAAACTATTGGCCGAACATGTATATCTGCAGCAAAATAATGTAAAACATTGTTTTAAGGGGGCGCTCATACTGTTAGAGGGTGCAATATGTGCCCCGTCCCAGAGTCTCACCCTATACCACTGCCATTATCAGTAGTTTGGTACTCAACGTGTAGGATCTGGATAGATCTCCATGTTACACATCCCATACATTAATATTTTTTTTTGCTGCTGCCATACAGGGGGCAGATGAGAACAGGACGAACTTTGTAAGTAGGGGAAGAAATGTGAGATTAGAGGCGCATTCTTGTGTGGCGCTCACTGCTCGCCCTATCCCTGCGCAGTGTGTGTGTGCTCAGTACGTGGTGTTTACCGTGTAAATATTTACCTTGGCAAAGCTCTGGCAACTTGTGATCTGCGGATACAGAACAGGTTATGAGATACAGGATGGCACCTCCTTTACCCCCTGTGCGGCCAACAGATGTCAGCTCACAAACAGACAGGAAACGTCTGGATAAATCTTGGGTGCCGCAAAAAAAAAAAAATTTGAGAAGGGAACCCGTCCCCTGATTCATGCAGCCCAAACTGCGGGGAGCACGAATCACAGCCTGGATCCATGACTGCAGAGACCGATGAGTACGGAGTCTTACAGGCAACGATCAACTGGAGAAAATTAAAAAGGTTTTCTGGTTTTGTAAGATCCTTGTTGTCTGGATGCAGTTTGTTTAAAAAAAATAAAATAAAATGTGCTTTACTCACCCCAGGGCCGGCTCCAGGATTTTGTGGGCCCCGGGCAAAAGAGTCTCAGTGGGCCCACATACCACGATTCATGATGCACAGATACGGAGGAGAAATATAGATATACTACATAGGGCCTAGCCTTCCCCCTCATCCTTCACATAGGCACACACACAATGCGCAGACATACACACACACACACTACAGTACGCAGACATGCACACTCACACACACATGCACACACACAAATACGCAGACATGCACACACACACACACAATACGCAGACATGCACACACAATACGCAGACATACACATACAGTACGCAGGCATGCTGCACACACATACAGTACTCAGACATGCACACACACAATACGCAGACATACACATACAGTACGCAGGCATGCTGCACACACATACAGTACTCAGACATGCACACACACAATACGCATACACATACAGTACGCAGGCATGCTGCACACACATACAGTACTCAGACATGCACACACACACGCAGCACTCAGACATGCACACACACAATACGCAGACATGCGCGCACACAGGGCCGGCGTCAGCACCCGGCGTACCGGGGCAAATGCCGGGGCCCTGAACATATGGGGGGGGCCCACTCGTGGCCAGGATACCAGGGAGCAGCTTCGCCACTACTTGAGCTGAGCCGTCACTTGAATAAACATGGCCGCGCACAGTGCACGCTGCTGCAGCGATGTCTCTGCTTCTGCTAGTAATGACGCGGCCGGGCGGACACACAAGCAAAGTTAAAGGCATAGTGTCTGCCTGACCGCATCATTAGTAACAGACACAGCTGCAGCGTGCACTGTGGGTGGCCATGTATGTTTAAGTGACGGCCATCGATCAAGCAGCGCTCCCTCCACAGCCACATGCCAGAGGAGGGGGGAGTCTGGAGAGATACGGGAGCAGTCTGCTGAATGATCATTTTCCTGGTGTGTCTGGATGGATAAAACACTGACTGGAGATTTGGCCCATAATCAATAAATTAAGGTAGAGAACTGTGAATGTTCCCAGATAAGAAACGCTTCCATAGCAAAAGTCAAAAATGGAGCAAGAGAGTCGACCATCCCACAAGCTTTGGCAATATGTGTATGTCTGCGTATTGTGTGTGTGTGTGCGCGCATGTCTGCGTATTGTGTGTGTGTGCATGTCTGAGTGCTGTGTGTGTGTGTGTGTGCATGTCTGCGTATTGTGTGTGTGTGCATGTCTGCGTATTGTGTGTGTGTGTGCGCGCATGTCTGCGTATTGTGTGTGTGTGCATGTCTGAGTACTGTATGTGTGTGCAGCATGTCTGCGTACTCAGAGCCGGTTTTAGACAAAGTGGGGCCCTAGGCAAAAATTTAAAGTGGGGGCCCCAAATGATAACATTGCACTGTGGCCCCCATATTTAGGGGCCTTATATCGGCCAATGGGTCTGCCACTATTAGCTGTGTGCAGGGTCACTGCTGGCACTTTGAAAAGCAGCTTTTGGCCATGTTCATAGGCAGAATTTTTGCAGCTTTTTCTTCTGCAAATAATAAGTTTACAGCAGTTTACAACACAAGCAAAAACTGAGATTTTCAGAAATCTCCTGCACACCCTTTTATTTTCCGTTGACTGAATTTCACAACTGCGTCTCTCCAGACCCCAGCATGTCAATTTATCTTGCGCAGACACGAGTCTCTGCAAGAGAAATCTCACCCCTGCAATGTATAGGACGCGGTGATTCCGCACGGTTCAATGAACACACGCGGAATCATCTGTGTTCAAAAGATGGCAGCACTTTGGACGCAGCACATGTCCGCTGCATCCAAAGGGCTGCCATTTCCGGATCCTCTGTACGTACC
The DNA here is from genome assembly GCF_032444005.1 of Ranitomeya imitator. NCBI lineage: Eukaryota > Metazoa > Chordata > Amphibia > Anura > Dendrobatidae > Ranitomeya > Ranitomeya imitator. The sequence goes on along the minus strand of NC_091283.1, from coordinate 60,961,789 downwards.
CTAAAAAATGGGTGTTTTGAAAGCAGTGTTTTTACTGCCAAGAGAGCAGGCTTTGGCTGAAAAAAAAAATGCACCAAAAACGCTGATTCCTATGCACACCTGTACTATATATGTGTATGATTTATCCTTATTATTTCACGTGGGAATTCATTTATTTCTATATAATAAATGCCCTGATTCAGCAGACAATATTCCTGCCTTGTGTCATCCAGACAGTAGTGACAGGACATCGCCCTATCAGATTACAAACAATGATTTAGTGACTGGTCAGAGCCCATGCTGATCCCTGCTGTATGTGACTGTGAAACCTGATCCTACAGCAATCATCACAGAGCTCCGGGACCAAATGAGTAAATCACAGCACTGAGGGGGTCTCGGGGAATTTGGGAGACACGTTCTGGGACTGCTGCTTCACTGCTGTACACCCTCTGGGCACTTCATACAGGGGCTGCAGAGGCAGGGGGCCCCCTTTCTAGGTGGGGGCCCCAGGCGACTGCCTGGTCTGCCTGTGCCAAACGCCGGCCCTGTGCGTACTGTATGTGTATGTCTGCGTATTGTGTGTGTGTATGTCTGCGTATTGTCTGTGTGTGTGCGCGCAGGGCCGGCTCCAGGATTTTGTGGGCCCCGGGCAAAAGAGTCTCAGTGGGCCCACATACCACGATTCATGATGCACAGATACGGAGGAGAAATATAGATATACTACATAGGGCCTAGCCTTCCCCCTCATCCTTCACATAGGCACACACACAATGCGCAGACATACACACACACACACTACAGTACGCAGACATGCACACTCACACACACATGCACACACACAAATACGCAGACATGCACACACACACACACAATACGCAGACATGCACACACAATACGCAGACATACACATACAGTACGCAGGCATGCTGCACACACATACAGTACTCAGACATGCACACACACAATACGCAGACATACACATACAGTACGCAGGCATGCTGCACACACATACAGTACTCAGACATGCACACACACACGCAGCACTCAGACATGCACACACACAATACGCAGACATGCGCGCACACACACAGACAATACGCAGACATACACACACACAATACGCAGACATACACATACAGTACGCACAGGGCCGGCGTTTGGCACAGGCAGACCAGGCAGTCGCCTGGGGCCCCCACCTAGAAAGGGGGCCCCCTGCCTCTGCAGCCCCTGTATGAAGTGCCCAGAGGGTGTACAGCAGTGAAGCAGCAGTCCCAGAACGTGTCTCCCAAATTCCCCGAGACCCCCTCAGTGCTGTGATTTACTCATTTGGTCCCGGAGCTCTGTGATGATTGCTGTAGGATCAGGTTTCACAGTCACATACAGCAGGGATCAGCATGGGCTCTGACCAGTCACTAAATCATTGTTTGTAATCTGATAGGGCGATGTCCTGTCACTACTGTCTGGATGACACAAGGCAGGAATATTGTCTGCTGAATCAGGGCATTTATTATATAGAAATAAATGAATTCCCACGTGAAATAATAAGGATAAATCATACACATATATAGTACAGGTGTGCATAGGAATCAGCGTTTTTGGTGCATTTTTTTTTTCAGCCAAAGCCTGCTCTCTTGGCAGTAAAAACACTGCTTTCAAAACACCCATTTTTTAGGGTACGTACAGAGGATCCGGAAATGGCAGCCCTTTGGATGCAGCGGACATGTGCTGCGTCCAAAGTGCTGCCATCTTTTGAACACAGATGATTCCGCGTGTGTTCATTGAACCGTGCGGAATCACCGCGTCCTATACATTGCAGGGGTGAGATTTCTCTTGCAGAGACTCGTGTCTGCGCAAGATAAATTGACATGCTGGGGTCTGGAGAGACGCAGTTGTGAAATTCAGTCAACGGAAAATAAAAGGGTGTGCAGGAGATTTCTGAAAATCTCAGTTTTTGCTTGTGTTGTAAACTGCTGTAAACTTATTATTTGCAGAAGAAAAAGCTGCAAAAATTCTGCCTATGAACATGGCCAAAAGCTGCTTTTCAAAGTGCCAGCAGTGACCCTGCACACAGCTAATAGTGGCAGACCCATTGGCCGATATAAGGCCCCTAAATATGGGGGCCACAGTGCAATGTTATCATTTGGGGCCCCCACTTTAAATTTTTGCCTAGGGCCCCACTTTGTCTAAAACCGGCCCTGAGTACGCAGACATGCTGCACACACATACAGTACTCAGACATGCACACACACACAATACGCAGACATGCGCGCACACACACACACAATACGCAGACATACACATATTGCCAAAGCTTGTGGGATGGTCGACTCTCTTGCTCCATTTTTGACTTTTGCTATGGAAGCGTTTCTTATCTGGGAACATTCACAGTTCTCTACCTTAATTTATTGATTATGGGCCAAATCTCCAGTCAGTGTTTTATCCATCCAGACACACCAGGAAAATGATCATTCAGCAGACTGCTCCCGTATCTCTCCAGACTCCCCCCTCCTCTGGCATGTGGCTGTGGAGGGAGCGCTGCTTGATCGATGGCCGTCACTTAAACATACATGGCCACCCACAGTGCACGCTGCAGCTGTGTCTGTTACTAATGATGCGGTCAGGCAGACACTATGCCTTTAACTTTGCTTGTGTGTCCGCCCGGCCGCGTCATTACTAGCAGAAGCAGAGACATCGCTGCAGCAGCGTGCACTGTGCGCGGCCATGTTTATTTAAGTGACGGCTCAGCTCAAGTAGTGGCGAAGCTGCTCCCTGGTATCCTGGCCACGAGTGGGCCCCCCCCATATGTTCAGGGCCCCGGCATTTGCCCCGGTACGCCGGGTGCTGACGCCGGCCCTGACTCACCCTCCCCAGGTCAATCAATGAAGTCTGTGGCTCTGTCCACTATAATAGCAGGAGCCACTCAGATCCTGACTGGCGGCAATATAGTTGACATGACATCAGTGCCTCAGATAATGACCGACATCAGGGGCAGCTGTGGACACTAAGCTCTGGACTTGAGGATGGTGAGTTAAGCATAGAAACTGTAGAAACTGCAGATGAAGAAAGCACGATGGCTCAGTGGTTAGCACTGCAGTCTTGCAGCACTGGGGTCCAGGGTTCAAATCCCACCAAGGACAACATCTGCAAAGAGTTTTTATGTTCTCCCCGTGTTTGCGGGGGTTTCCTCCCACACTCCAAAGATATACTGATAGGGAATTTAGATGGTGAGCCCAAATAGGGACAGTGATGACGGGGGTTTCCTCCCACACTCCAAAGATATACTGATAGGGAATTTAGATGGTGAGCCCAAATAGGGACAGTGATGACGTCGGTAAAGTGCTGTGGAATAAGATAGCGTTATATAAGGAAAGCATAAAAAATAAAAAAGTACGAAACTGGAAAACCCCTTTAATTCTCTAGAACCCCTTTAATGTCAAACTGCACTCCTCGAGGGCTGCAAACAGGTCATGTTTTCAGGATTTCCTTGTACTGCACAGGTGATAATTTAATCACCAACTCATTATTTGTGTAGGTGATTAAATTATCACCTGTGCAGTACAAGGAAATCCTGAAAACAGGGCCAGCTCCAGGTTTTTGAGGGCCCCGGGCGAAAAAGTCTCAGTGGGCCCCCCCTTTAACACATACCACGATTCATGATCGCATATAACACAGCCATGTAGTTTATAACAGCCACATAGTATATAGCACAGCCACGTACTATATAGCACAGCCACGTAGCATATAACACAGCCATGTAGTTTATAACAGCCACATAGTATATAGCACAGCCACGTACTATATAGCACAGCCACGTAGCATATAACACAGCCATGTAGTATATAACAGCCCACGTAGCATATAACACAGCCATGTTACATAGCACAGCCCACGTAGCATATAACAGCCCATATAGTATATAGCACAGCCACATTATATAACACAGCCCACATAGTATATAACACGGCCCATGTAGTATATAGAACAGCCATGTACTATATAGCACAGCCCACAAAGCATATAACAGCCCAAATAGTATATAGCACAGCCACATAGTATATAACACGGCCCACGTAGTATATAGAACAGTCATGTAGTATACAGCACAGCCCACGTAGCATATAACAGCCCATATAGTATATAGCACAGCCCACGTAGTATTTAACACGGCCCATGTAGTATATAGCACAGCCATGTAGTATACAGCAAGAATGGCCCCATAGTCCAGTACTCGCTTATAGTTTAAAAAAAAAAACACTCCTCACCTCTCAACGTGCCCACGCTGCTCCCTGCTCCGGTCTCGGTGGCTGACGCTGCACTGCCTGACACACAGGGAGTGCGCAATGACGTCATCGCGCAGCGGCAGTGTCAGAGGCAGAGTGGGGAATGATGGGAGAGGGAGCATCAGGAGACGCTCTCTCCTCCATCATTTGCTTTGAACTTTACCGGCAGATGCCAGTATAGTTCAATGCGGCGCCGGGGGAGTTGGCGCTGGCGACAGGTGGGCCCCCCTGCCTCACAGAGGCCCCATAGTGGCTGCTGATGTGCCGCTAGCTGAGGGCCCCTGGGGGAGCGAGGGCCCTAGGTAGCTGCCTTCCCCTAAAGCCGGCCCTGAATGGGCCCCCCTGTCTCGCCAGGGCCCCGGCACTTGCCCGGGTACGCCGGGTGCTGACGCCGGCCCTGCCTGAAAACATGACCTGTTTGCAGCCCTCGAGGAATGCAGTTTGACACCCCTGCTCTAGAAGAACAAAAAGTACCATCTTGGATAGGTGTTTAGCATATAAGTCAATGTTTGACTCTTTAACGAGCCTTGGAACATGACCAGCGTCTGGACGTCATCTCCAGCCTGTTTTGGGGTGTTTGCACCTCCTCAGTGTGGAGCACGGTCCGGCGTTTGTTCTGCTAGAGAGCTAATCTGCATAGGTTTCATCCATGGAGCATTGCTCGTAATACTCCCAACTCAGCCGCTCTCTCCAACCAGTTCAAAACGGAGCAATTGTCCCCTATTCATGACTAGGATCATGTTCGGGGGGATACTTGCAGTTCTAAATAAATTCTCACTTGGATATTCAAATCATTTTTGCCTCTTTTTGCATGATACATAGGGTCTAATTTTTATGTGGGTTTTTTTTTCAGATATCTGGAGAAATATAAAGTAAAAATTGTATGTCAACTATTTTTTTTTTATGATGACAAAATACATTTTTAATTTTGCTCCCCTTCCCATAACAAATATTTTTATATATCTGACACAGTTTTTTCCCTATACGGCAGGGCTAGAAACAGTGATTCGGACTGGCAGTGGTTTTCTTTTTTGATTTTAACTGCATTTTTTTCCTGCTTGCATTTATTTATTTTTTTTATTTTTTTCACACATCATGGCTCCAATAAGGTCATACAAAGGCATATTAGGCAGAGTTACAGAGCAAATACAGTGCCTTGCGAAAGTATTCGCCCCCCTGGAACTTTTCCACCTTTTCCCACATATCGTGCTTCAAACATAAAGATGCCAAATGTAAATTTTTGGTGAAGAATCAACAACAAGTGGAGCACAATTGTGAAGTCGAACTAAATTTATTGGTTATTTTACATTTTTGTGGAAATTCAATAACTGAAAAGTGGGGCGTGCGATATTATTCGGCCCTTTTACTTTCAGTGCAGCAAACTCACTCCAGTAGTTCATTGTGGATCTGAATGATCCAATGTTGTCCTAAATGCCTAATCAGGGGCGGACATACCGCCGGTTCAGCCTGTGCAGCTGCACTGGGGCCCCGAAGGAGAGGGGGCCCGATCAGCTGCTGAAATGTCTTGTTCTGTCATAGAGGCAGCGGCAGCATCTCCAGTAAGTGGAGAGGAAGGGGGTCGGTACCTGAGTCATTTGCGTTAGAAAGGGCCCTGCAATTTGCAGCAGACGCTGTAGGGGGCGCTTCCTCTCCTCTTAGGGTACGTTCAGACTAGCGTTGTGCTAGTGTGCGTCGGCGCCCCTATGTTTAACATGGGGGACGCATGCGTTTTTGCTTGTTGTGTTTTGCGACAAATGCGTCTTTTTTGCCGCAAGCGTCGGACCAAGAAAACGCAACAAGTTGCATTTTTCTTGCGTCCGATTTTCGGCAAAAAACGACGCACGCGTCGCAAAACGCAGCGTTTTTGCGTGCGTTTTGCCGCGTTTTTCGGTGCGTCGTGTGTCGCGTCGCCGACGCAGCGGCGCACAACGCTAGTCTGAACGTAGCCTTAATGCTGCTGCTGGCTCTGTGATGCAGGTCAGGAGAATCGCAGCATTGCTTTCAGTTCTACTTGCAGGGGGTGGCCCTGCAAGGGACGCTATGGAAGTTTGCAATCAAACTATTTAGTATAGTTTGATGTCAAACTTCCATAGCACCCCTTGTGCACACACGCTGAGCTGGTCCGTGAAGCTCCTCCTCTGGGCCCTCTCTGCTTGTTGTCACATGACTGCTGCTCCAGCATCCATCCTGTGCAGAGCTGTCTCCTGCAGCTGCTACAGACCTCAAGGCCTCATCTCTTGGAGCACAATGTGAGGGATGGCTGGGAGTTATCACTGCTGCTGGTTACTATCTGCAGAGCAGCAGTGTGTCCATGACAGCAGTGACTTAGTGACTGTGCGCTCGGTGCTTCCTGGTCGGTGCTGTGAATGGCTGAGAAACCTGATCCTGCACTGATCAGCTAGCAGGGAGCTGCATCACAGGCACTAATTCACTGCTTGTAATCACTGACCCCAGATGCCTCCTGCCATTACTGATGCAATATCTCCAGGCTCAGAGTGGCCCCTGACCCCAGCCTTCCTCCTGTACTGTATTTTGTATTGCTGCACTTAATATATACAGTATAGTTCTGTATAATATGCGCACACAAACAGTATAGTACAAAGATGTGTATTTTATGAGTATATCCCACTTGTGCAAAATCATAAAGAAATCCTCAATATATATAAAACCAATTTTTTATTAATTAAAAGCAAGGCAACGGACCCCACCAATAGTGACAAATAACTACCAAAACCCAAACCAAAAAGACAAAAAAGTGCTACTAAAACACCGTAAAACTGATGGGGAATAACTATACCACCCTAGCTGAGGCACCTATATCCGCCCCTACCTGGCTGGGGAGGTAGACACCCTAGGGGGGAACGTTGTGGCACCCCCGCTCCACGATGGCTGTCCCTAGGGGCCCTAATATGCCCTGCAGCCACTAATGACAGCCTCTACCCAGAAGCTACAGGGTCCTCTAGCACTATACATAGACCAACTGTGCTAGGGAAGACCTAGATCCCCAAAAGAACAAAGTTTTACATAGACACATATGGCGGTAACTGGTGAATGTACTGGATGATAATAGCTCCCCAGTGGACTATTAGAAGTATCTCACATTCATATGGATACACTACTACCGGACATACTTCATTATTTACACAGGCAGGAGCACCAGTGCTGTGTTCCCCTGTTGCATCACCAGTCTAGATGATAAGCTCCAACAGCATAAATAGTTTCCTATGTATCGATATATATGGAAGCCATCAGTACTCATCTGTCAGTAAGTCCACTGTGCCTTTGAGGCGTTCACTTTAGATGGCGGTGTGGTGGAGCACAGTGGACTTACCGACAGATGAGTACTAATGGCTTCCATATATATCAGTACTCATCCTTAATTGCATAATTTCCTCTTTACTAATGTATAACACCGTCCCTTATTACGTAGCATCCTTTTTAGTTATGTATGTTGCTGTCCTTTATTATGTAGTGTCCCCTGTTGTTAGTTTTTTTTCTGTTGGAGAAGGCTATCATGCTCCATCAGCAATCATTTCAGCTTATATCTAACAAAAGAGGACGGTATGAAATAAAGACCAGGGCACTGTAAATAACAGTACTGTATATAATGGAGAAGGCACTGTGTAATAAGAGATGGTGTTACACATAACAAGAGAGGGCACTGTGTAATAAGGGACTGGTGCTCTTTATAACAAGAGAAGGCACTGTAATAAGGGACTGTGCGTTATATAACAAGAGAGGGCACTGTGTAATAAGGGGCGGCAATATACATGAGAGGATACTATGTAATATATGTATACTGTATATCTGTACATTGGTAGCCATAAAAGGAGGGGGGCCCAAACACATTTCTTGCACAGGGGCCCCAAATCGTCTGTGTCCGCCCCTGTGCCTAATGATGATAAATATAATCTACCGGTGTGTAATCAAGTCTCCGTATAAATGCACATGCTCTATGATAGTCTCAGGGATCTGTTTGAAGCACAGAGAGCATCATGAAGACCAAGAAACACAACAGGCAGGTCCGTGATACTGTTGTGGAGCAGTTTAAAGCCGGATTTGGATACAAAATTATTTCCAAAACTTTAAACATCCCAAGGAGCACCGTGCAAGCGATCATATTGAAATGGAAGGAGTATCATACCACTGCAAATCTACCAAGACCCTATCGTCCCTCTAAACTTTCATCTCAAACAAGGAGAAGACTGATCAGAGATGCAGCCAAGAGGCCCCTGATCACTCTGGATGAACTGCAGAGATCTACAGCTGAGGTGGGACAGTCTGTCCATAGGACAACAATCAGTCGTACACTGCACAAATCTGGCCTTTATGGAAGAGTGGCAAGAAGAAAGCCATTTCTCAAAGATATCCATAAAAGGTGTCATTTAAAGGTTGCCACAAGCCACCTGGGAGACACACCAAACATGTGGAAGAAGGTGCTCTGGTCAGAAGAAAACAAAATTGAGCCTTTTGGCAACAATGACAAACGATGTTTGGTGTAAAGGCAACACAGCTCATCACCCTGAACACACCATCCCCACTGTCAAACATGGTGGTGGCAGCATCATGGTTTTGGCCTGCTTTTCTTCAGCAGGGACAGGGAAGATGATTAAAATTGATGGGAAGATGGATGGAGCCAAATACAGGACCGTTCTTGAAGAAAACCTGTTGGAGTCTGCAAAAGACCTGAGACTGGGACGGAGATTTCTCTTCCAACAAGACAATGATCCCAAACATAAAGCAAAATCTACAATGGAATGGTTCACAAATAAACGTATCCAGGTGTTAGAATGGCCAAGTCAAAGTCCAGACCTCAATCCAATCGATAATCTGTGGAAAGAGCTGAAAACTGCTGTTCACAAACGATCTCCATCAAACCTCACTGAGCTCGAGCTGTTTGCCAAGGAAGAATGGGCAAGAATTTCAGTCTCTCGATGTACAAAACTGATAGAGACATACCCCAAGCGACTTGCAGCTGTAATCACAGCAAAAGGTGGCGCAACAAAGTATTAAGTTAAAGGGGCCGAATAATATGGCACGCCCCACTTTTCAGTTTTTGATTTTCCACAAAAATTTAAAATAACCAATAAATATTGTTCAACTTCACAATTGTGCTCCACTTGTTGTTGATTCTTCACCAAAAATTTACATTTGGTATCTTTATGTTTGAAGCACGATATGTGGGAAAAGGCTGAAAAGTTCCAGGGGGGGGCGAATACTTTTGCAAGGCACTGTAAATTCAACATCTCGGCTGCGGAGCAGAATTCATCTTGGTTTGTTAGGACCAAGTAGCTCCTGCTTGTTTTGGCACCCGGTAATCACTAAAACAGGAGGAGGAAGCACTTGGCTTCACAGTTTTTAATGGTACCATTTTGAGATATACACTATGTTGTGATTTTTTTTCTTTATTGTATTTTTTTGTGAGAGGTGCAGTGATCAAAAACTGGCAGTTTTAACACTTAGATTCTTTACGATGTTTACTGTACGGGTTAACATTTTTATAGACCTGACTTTTTCATGAGCAGTTGTAATAAGTATGTAAAGAATATCTACTTTTTTCTTTAATTACGGAATTGGATTTGTGATTCAAATTAATTTATTTCATCTCTTTTAATATTTTTCTTTCTTTTTTTTTACTTTTCACTTTTTTTTGTCCCGATAGGTGACTTGCTCTATATACTTCAATACAGCAGTATTCTAGTATATAGTCCTAATAATGGTATGTGCACACTATCTTATAGACGCCAGTATAGCCATACTATATTTGAAGTAGAAGCCGCCTGACAAACAAGCAGACATAGTTTTTCCTGAAACGTAATTTTTTTTTTTTTTTACAGTGGCTTTGTTTTATGTTAAATCGTTGAAGAAAAAGAACATTTTTGGTTTTGCGCAAGATACGTGAACCAAGAGTGTCGATTTGAGGAGTGTGATTAAAACAAAAAAGTGACCTAAAAAAACAAAACCTCACAAATAATGTCACTAGTGCCATTCTGTACACCTGATAAAACACACTAACTTTGATTTCTGGTTTTGAGGCCACAAACAGCATTTATCCACAAGACCTCGGGAGTCCTTGGACCCCTACAAATTCCCAGGTGTCCCATGTGTGGGCATCCATTTAATTCTATAGGTTTACAGAAAAAGTAGCGCTCACGAGACCACAGCTCCCATAGATAGTGAATGGCTTTGGGGTCAGTACGCTCCATTCACATGGGAACCTTGAGACCCCCTCTGTCAGGATCAGTGGGGCTCCCAGTTGTTAATACCCCAATTATCATATATTTATAATTTATCCTGTACATTAAGCAGAACACGGCGCAGTCATTAATGGCCATGTAATTTACTGACGAGCACAGTCATCCGGGCCGGCCACTCGTTACAGCGACTCTTCATTACAGCATCTACAGCTCTGGCAAAAATCAAGAGACCACCACATCAAAACCCAGTCATGGGCAGCCCAATCTCCAGACCTGAACCCCATTGAGAACCTCTGGAATGTAATCATGAGGATGATGGATAGTCACAAGCCATCAAACAAAGAAGAACTGCTTACAGTGTGAAAGACTGGTGGAAAGCATGCCAAGACGCATGAAAGCTGTGATTAAATATCATGGTTATTCCACAAAATATTGATTTCTGAACTCTTCCGGAGTTAAAACATTAGTATTGCTGTTTCTAAATGATTATGAACTTGTTTTCTTTGCATTATTTGAGATCTGAAAGCACTGTTTTTTTTTTTTTTTTAATTTTGACCATTTTCCTTTTCAGAAAAAAAAAATACAAAATTTATTGCTTGGAAATTTGGTGACGTGTTGTCAGAAGTTTATAGAATAAATTAACAATTTATATTTTACTCAAAAATATTCCTATAAAGAAAAAAATCAGACAAACTGAACATTTTGCAGTGGTCTCTTAATTTTTTGCCAGAGCTGTATGTATCTTGATGACCAAACCGGACAACCTCTATAACCCCGGGGAAGTTTAGACCTCCAAGCCGTTCTTTGGACAATCTATTCCTACGTCTTTGGAAAATTAGAGGCAAAATCTGCCCCACATGAACAACAGATCCATCAACAGCAATCCAGGGAAAAACCTATAAACAAAAGTGTATAGCCAAAACTGGTAACAAAAAATTATAAATTGTAATTTAGAAGAAATGTAAACAGTATTTAATACATAGGCGCAGTGAGCGAGCTAGGGCAACAAAACAGGAAACTATGAGGGTAATGGGCTCATAGGAAGAGATCCCATGTAATAACCTCTCCTCCTGCGGACGGATCTGGCGCCAGGACAGAGGGACACGACCACACCTATCACTTTGCCGATGTTTATTGCCCTTTCATCTGCTTTTGTACCTCGACCTGTTTCTGTGATGACACACGCATTTCAGGTATGAGGTTATTACGCGGAATCTCTTCCTTTGAGTCCATTACCCGTACAGTTTCCTGTTTTGCAGCCCTGTGTACACAAATTTGTTCATCACCTCTTGCACCCTAGCTCGCCCGCTGTACCTATGTATTAATTACTTTTTACATTTCTTCTAAATAATATTTTTTACTATATAATTTTTGTTTATAGGTTTTTCACTACTTATGTACAGCTTCTTTACTATTTGCTAGATTAGTGGTTTACATTCTATATTGTTATCATTATCCCTTTATAGCGCCCTACTTTGGCTCATATAGGTTAGCGATCCAGGGAAGTAGGAGCCTTCCTGACTTCACGCCATGTCCGCCACTATAGTACGCAGCTGTCTGCTGCTGACACCTGGTGGTCAACAGCAGAGGTGGCAGATGCGGTCAAAAAGATGGTTGGCAAATGTTGTTGTTTATATAGCACCAACATATTCCACAGCGCTGTACAGAGATTGTCATCTTTTACATCAGATGGTGTGGTGCAGTGACAAGTGTTGCAGCCAGGGGGCGCTGCGTGTGCACTTCGGGATGCACATGGAGACATAATTGGGTTGAAACAGCAACTGGTCATGTGATTGATGGACGCTATGTATCACAGAGGTAGGTGGCCCTGTGATGGAAGCCTGGGTATGTTTTGCTCAAGCAGATCTACTACTGAGGGATTTGTTTACATTGGGAAGGCTTCCAGGTGATTGGAGAGATGGGTGGGTCTAGTCACCTACAAACCCACCCAAAGAGGCGTGTCTGAATACGTAAGTTGGTTTTGTGTTGAAGGACCTGTGGTGATGTCACACTCACCTGACTAGCCACGTGACAGGTACCTGGGTGTGGTTACACCTATGAAAAGTAGGTGTGTGTAGCACACGGTGGGAGTGTTTGGGAGACTGCAACTGTGGACAGACTTCCATGTGTCCTGGCTGGACACTACAGAGTGGCCTGGGTGCTGCAAGGTCCTGGACGTCGGTGTTGGAGGCTCCTAGGAGTGGAGTCCTCCTGGAAGCACCTGGAGACCGTAGACCTGGATGATCTGTGTTGAGGACCTGGGACTGACGTGAAGTCAGTGTGAGGAGTGGACTCCTGAGAGGTAACCCCGGACTGGGGGAATTGTAATATACAGCAGAGAAGCCTATCTGCTACATGAACTGTCTGATGTCCTTTAATGTTTCGTGGCTGGATTGCAATGGACTGTACATCATATGGTTTATGCAGTTTAATAAACCAGACTCATGTGAGGTACCGTGCCTGAGTGCTTGAATCTTGTGCCAAGCGAGTGTCCCCCAACACACTCAGGTAGCGTAATCTTACATATGAGTCTGGTTTATTAAACTGCATAAACCATATGATGTACAGTCCATTGCAATCCAGCCACGAAACATTAAAGGACATCAGACAGTTCATGTAGCAGATAGGCTTCTCTGCTGTATATTACAATTCCCCCAGTCCGGGGTTACCTCTCAGGAGTCCACTCCTCACACTGACTTCACGTCAGTCCCAGGTCCTCAACACAGATCATCCAGGTCTACGGTCTCCAGGTGCTTCCAGGAGGACTCCACTCCTAGGAGCCTCCAACACCGACCGTCCAGGACCTTGCAGCACCCAGGCCACTCTGTAGTGTCCAGCCAGGACACATGGAAGTCTGTCCACAGTTGCAGTCTCCCAAACACTCCCACCGTGTGCTACACACACCTACTTTTCATAGGTGTAACCACACCCAGGTACCTGTCACATGGCTAGTCAGGTGAGTGTGACATCACCACAGGTCCTTCAACACAAAACCAACTTACGTATTCAGACACGCCTCTTTGGGTGGGTTTGTAGGTGACTAGACCCACCCATCTCTCCAATCACCTGGAAGCCTTCCCAATGTAAACAAATCCCTCAGTAGTAGATCTGCTTGAGCAAAACATACCCAGGCTTCCATCACAGGGCCACCTACCTCTGTGATACATAGCGTCCATCAATCACATGACCAGTTGCTGTTTCAACCCAATTATGTCTCCATGTGCATCCCGAAGTGCACATGCAGCGCCCCCTGGCTGCAACACTTGTCACTGCACCACAATGGTTACAGGGGTTTTTGGAAAACTCCAGTTCCCTGGTCGCAGTACAGGGCCGGACTGAGACTAAAATTCAGCCCTGGCATTTGAAGTCACACAGGCCCACTTGTCACATGGTGACTGTATAATATCTTTGTACACTTGAAGGTTACAAGAAGTGTGGGGAGTGTAACATGACTATATAACATATAGTCACAGCTGTATCCAGCATTACAGCTCAGTCCCCATAGAATGTAATATAGCCAGTCCCCATAGAATCTAATGCAGCCAGCCCCATAGAATGTAATGCAGCACAGCCCCCATAGAATGTAATGCACCACAGTCCCCATAGAATGTAATGCAGCACAGCCCCCATAGAATGTAATGCAGCACAGCCCCCATAGAATGTAATGCAGCACAGCCCCCATAGAATGTAATGCAGCACAGTCCCCATAGAATGTAATACAGCTCAGTCCCCATAGAATGTAATACAGCCAGTCCCCATAGAATGTAATGCAGCCAGCCCCCATAGAATGTAATGCAGCACCGCCCCCATAGAATGTAATGCAGCACAGCCCCCATAGAATGTAATACAGCCAGCCCCCATAGAATGTAATGCAGCCAGCCCCCATAGAATGTAATGCAGCACCGCCCCCATAGAATGTAATGCAGCACAGCCCCCATAGAATGTAATACAGCCAGCCCCCATAGAATGTAATGCAGTACAGCCCCCATAGAATGTAATGCAGCACAGCCCCCATAGAATGTAATGCAGCACAGCCCCCATAGAATGTAATACAGCACAGCCCCCATAGAATGTAATACAGCCAGCCCCCATAGAATGTAATGCAGCACAGCCCCCATAGAATGTAATGCAGCACAGTCCCCATAGAATGTAATGCAGCTCAGTCCCCATAGAATGTAATGCAGCTCAGTCCCCATAGAATGTAATGCAGCACAGCCCCCATAGAATGTAATACAGCTCAGTCCCCATAGAATGTAATACAGCCAGCCCCCATAGAATGTAATGCAGCACAGCCCCCATAGAATGTAATACAGCACAGCCCCCATAGAATGTAATGCAGCACAGCCCCCATAGAATGTAATGCAGCACAGCCCCCATAGAATGTAATGCAGCACAGCCCCCATAGAATGTAATGCAGCACAGTCCCCATAGACTGTAATGCAGCTCAGTCCCCATAGAATGTAATGCAGCCAGTCCCCATAGAATGTAATGCAGCCAGCCCCATAGAATGTAATGCAGCCAGCCCCATAGAATGTAATGCAGCCAGCCCCATAGAATGTAATGCAGCCAGCCCCATAGAATGTAATGCAGCACAGCCCCCATAGAATGTAATGCAGCACAGTCCCCATAGAATGTAATGCAGCACAGCCCCCATAGAATGTAATGCAGCACAGCCCCCATAGAATGTAATGCAGCCAGCCTCCATAGAATGTAATGCAGCACAGTCCCCATAGAATGTAATGCAGCACAGCCCCCATAGAATGTAATACAGCCAGTCCCCATAGAATGTAATGCAGCCAGCCCCCATAGAATGTAATGCAGCACAGCCCCCATAGAATGTAATGCAGCACAGCCCCCATAGAATGTAATACAGCTCAGACCCATAGAATGTAATACAGCCAGTCCCCATAGAATGTAATGCAGTACAGCCCCCATAGAATGTAATACAGCACAGCCCCCATAGAATGTAATACAGCACAGCCCCCATAGAATGTAATACAGCACAGCCCCCATAGAATGTAATGCAGCACAGCCCCCATAGAATGTAATGCAGCACAGCCCCCATAGAATGTAATACAGCACAGCCCCCATAGAATGTAATACAGCCAGTCCCCATAGAATGTAATGCAGCCAGCCCCATAGAATGTAATGCAGCCAGCCCCATAGAATGTAATGCAGCCAGCCCCATAGAATGAAATGCAGCACAGCCCCATAGAATGTAATGCAGCACAGCCCCCATAGAATGTAATGCAGCACAGCCCCCATAGAATGTAATGCAGCACAGCCCCCATAGAATGTAATGCAGCACAGCCCCCATAGAATGTAATGCAGCACAGCCCCATAGAATGTAATGCAGCACAGCCCCCATAGAATGTAATGCAGCACAGCCCCCATAGAATGTAATGCAGCACAGCCCCCATAGAATGTAATGCAGCACAGTCCCCATAGAATGTAATACAGCCAGTCCCCATAGAATGTAATGCAGCCAGCCCCATAGAATGTAATGCAGCCCAGCCCCATAGAATGTAATGCAGCACAGCCCCCATAGAATATAATGCAGCACAACCCCATAGAATGTAATGCAGCACAGCCCCCATAGAATGTAATGCAGCACAGTCCCCATAGAATGTAATACAGCTCAGTCCCCATAGAATGTAATACAGCCAGTCCCCATAGAATGTAATGCAGCCAGCCCCATAGAATGTAATGCAGCCCAGCCCCATAGAATGTAATGCAGCCAGCCCTCATAGCATGTAATACAGCACAGGCCCCATAGAATGTAATGCAGCACAGACCCCATAGAATGTAATGCAGCACAGCCCCATAGAATGTAATGCAGCCCAGCCCCACAGAATGTAATGCAGCCAGCCCCCATAGAATGTAATACAGCACAGGCCCCATAGAATGTAATGCAGCCAGCCCTCATAGCATGTAATACAGCACAAGCCCCATAGAATGTAATACAGCAGAGCCCCCATAGAATGTAATGCAGCACAGCCCCCATAGAACGTAATGCAGCCAGTTCCCATGGGATGTAATGCAGTACAGCCCCCATAGAATGTAATACAGCACAGGCCCCATAGAATGTAATACAGCACAGGCCCCATAGAATGTAATACAGCAGAGGCCCCATAGAATGTAATGCAGTACAGCCCCCATAGAATGTAATGCAGCCAGTTCCCATAGGATGTAATGCAGCACAGCCACCATACAATATAATGCAGCCCAGCCCCATAGAGTGTAATGCAGACCCCCCCCCCAATAACCCCACAATCCAGTTATCACTCATTGATATATAATAATAATAAAAAAACAAACACTCTACTCACCTTTCCTCTTGCCCCGCGCTGCTCCTGGCTCCGTTCTCAGCAGCTGCAGTCTGCCCGTCCAGTCACACAGCAGGTACGGGATGATATGACGTCATCGCGCACCCGCAGTGTCAGCGGCAGGCAGAGCGGGGAATGATGGGAGAGGGAGCGACAGCAGACGCTCTCTCCTCCATCACTGCATTCATCTGTACCGGCGTCTATGACACCGGTATAGTTGAATGCGGGGCCGGGAGTGTGCCGACAGCGGGGGGAGTGTGCCGACAGCGGGGGGAGTGTGCCGACAGCGGGGGGAGTGTGCCGACAGCGGGGGGAGTGTGCCGACAGCGGCACACTCGAGCGGCCCACTACTGCCACCGGCCCTTCTGGCATTTGCCAGAACTGCCCGATGGCCAGTCCGGCCCTGTCGCAGTATGTTTAAAAGAAACTGCACTTTACTTATCCAACCGGAGTCCAGCGCGGAGTCTCTGCCGCTGCTACTGGTGTCTGTAATAATCTGCAGTGCTGACGTAACGTTGACAGCGCTGCAGCCAATCAGTGGCTCTGAGCGGCTTGTGACATCAACTCATGAAGTCACTGAGATCACTGATTGGCTGCAGCGCTGGTGACTTGATGTTAGTTCTGCAGGGCACCGGGACTCAATGCTGGACCAAGGGAGGGGAGGTAAAGAACTGTTTAACACTAGAAGTCCCAGAAATTTCGAGCTCCAAAAGGTTCCAAATGTAGAAATGTTAAATGACCCCTCTCTGGGACTTCTAGTGTCAAGAAAAAAAATCTGCATGTTCAAGTTAAAAGTACTAAAAAAAATGTATAAAAGTAAAAAAATAAATAAAAATAAAGTGTGAATCTGCTCAACATATTAGATTTCACCGCGTTGGTAAAAGTTTGATCCTTCAAAATCTAAAATGATCTAATTGGTAAACGGTAAATGCCGCAATTCTAAACACCAAAATGGCTTTTTTTGGGGGGTCTCGGCCGTTGCTTCATTAAAACATTGGTGAAAACATGGTGCGCTCAGCAGAAAGATGCTAATAAAGAAACAGCTCGGCACATGGTAGACGAGCGCGGCTCCGGGAAAGGAAAAAAGTGACGTCAGAAAACAGCGACATAAAAACAAATTATTATTATTTTTTTTTTAAGTTTTGATTTGAGTTCTATATAAATAATCTATACAGGTTCGGTGTCCCTGTAACCGGACGCACTGGGGGAACCAGATTTCACAGTCACTTTTATTGCACAGTAAATACTGTCAAAAAAATTTAAAAAAAATACAAAAAAGTGTTTTTTTCACCTGAGAATTTTTTTTTTCATTTTTTTTCTTCAGTACATTATTATTAATGTCCTTCAAAAGTACAACTTGTACCACAAGAAAAAAAAAAAGCATTGAAATGGCTATGAGGATGGAAAAAATAATAAAAAAAAAAGTTATTACTCTTGATTAAAGGGGAGGAAAGACCGAAGGGGTTAAAAATCTGGCATTGTTGGGGAGTGTGCATTGTTATCATGGCTCCCCCTATACATGCTAATGGTGTATATAGAGCATAGCGCGGCCTTCTATCGGTTGCTATGGGTTACCTAAGGCTAATGTCCAACCTAGTTTCACAAAGCGGAATGCCATACTTGTTTGCGTCTCATAAGTTGCGTTCCAGTCTACCATTGGCTGACAGTATCCGCCTTTCTCTTCTGATTGGCTAAAGTTAGGGCGGCATTGAAACATCTATTGGTCTGTTACTCCTCCTTGATAAAACCAGCGCGTATTCTCATTGGTTCATCTAGTAGGCGAGCCCCGTGAAAGGAAAAATCTCAAAAGTGATTGGGTACATTGACAAGAACCAGATAGCGATTGGCTGCAATAAATGCACCATCTTCCGTTTCTTATTGGTTGTAGCGGACTTAATATGGATTCTTATGATTGGTTGTTCGAGCAGTAATGTGCTCTCTGATTGGCTGATTCTTTTGTCTTGATCATAACCGGGGATTTGGAGGCGCAGCAAGCAGCGGCAAACGTCGATTCAGCCATGAGCTCCGTTATCGTCAGGACGGCCCCGGTCGTGACCGTAATGGTCAGCAGCAGCCTTAACACGTTCACAGCAGAAAAGAGGCTGGACAGAGGGCTCACTTTGGCTGAACTAAAGGTTGGGAGGAAAAAAAATGGTGGCCTGGGGAAAAACATGTGACAGGAGTGGGAGTGGTGCTGCCAGGGTGATTGTAGTCACTGTGGATAAAGGCTGACATGTCTGGGTGATGGGGCAGAACACAGAGGTCTGTGCCATCCAGGACTGACCATAGATGAGGCTCCATCCCGTGTAGTCTGCGGTCACATGGCCAGCGGTGATATGCAGGCTTCTGGGTGATGGGGCTGATCGCAGAGGTCTGTACCATCCAGGACTGACCATAGATGAGGCTCCATCCTGTGTAGTCTGCGGTCACATGGCCAGCGGTGATATGCAGGCTTCTGGGTGATGGGGCTGATCGCAGAGGTCGGTGCCATCCAGGACTGACCATAGATGATACTCCATCCTGTGTAGTCTGCGGTCACATGGCCAGCGGTGATATGCAGGCTTCTGGGTGATGGGGCAGAACACAGAGGTCTGTGCCATCCAGGACTGACCATAGATCAGGCTCCATCCTGTGTAGTCTGCGGTCACATGGCCAGCGGTGATATGCAGGCTTCTGGGTGATGGGGCTGATCGCAGAGGTCTGTGCCATCCAGGACTGACCATAGATGAGGCTCCATCCCGTGTAGTCTGCGGTCACATGGCCAGCGGTGATATGCAGGCTTCTGGGTGATGGGGCTGATCGCAGAGGTCTGTACCATCCAGGACTGACCATAGATGAGGCTCCATCCTGTGTAGTCTGCGGTCACATGGCCAGCGGTGATATGCAGGCTTCTGGGTGATGGGGCTGATCGCAGAGGTCTGTGCCATCCAGGACTGACCATAGATGATACTCCATCCTGTGTAGTCTGCGGTCACATGGCCAGCGGTGATATGCAGGCTTCTGGGTGATGGGGCAGAACACAGAGGTCTGTGCCATCCAGGACTGACCATAGATCAGGCTCCATCCTGTGTAGTCTGCGGTCACATGGCCAGCGGTGATATGCAGGCTTCTGGGTGATGGGGCTGATCGCAGAGGTCTGTGCCATCCAGGACTGACCATAGATCAGGCTCCATCCTGTGTAGTCTGCGGTCACATGGCCAGCGGTGATATGCAGGCTTCTGGGTGATGGGGCTGATCGCAGAGGTCTGTGCCATCCAGGACTGACCATAGATGAGGCTCCATCCTGTGTAGTCTGCGGTCACATGGCCAGCGGTGATATGCAGGCTTCTGGGTGATGGGGCTGATCGCAGAGGTCTGTGCCATCCAGGACTGACCATAGATGAGGCTCCATCCTGTGTAGTCTGTGGTCACATGGCCAGCGGTGATATGCAGGCTTCTGGGTGATGGGGCTGATCGCAGAGGTCTGTGCCATCCAGGACTGACCATAGATGAGGCTCCATCCCGTGTAGTCTGCGGTCACATGGCCAGCGGTGATATGCAGGCTTCTGGGTGATGGGGCTGATCGCAGAGGTCTGTGCCATCCAGGACTGACCATAGATGATACTCCATCCCGTGTAGTCTGCGGTCACATGGCCAGCGGTGATATGCAGGCTTCTGGGTGATGGGGCTGATCGCAGAGGTCTGAGCCATCCAGGACTGACCATAGATGATACTCCATCCTGTGTAGTCTGCGGTCACATGGCCAGCGGTGATATGCAGGCTTCTGGGTGATGGGGCTGATCGCAGAGGTCTGTGCCATCCAGGACTGACCATAGATGAGGCTCCATCCTGTGTAGTCTGTGGTCACATGGCCAGCGGTGATATGCAGGCTTCTGGGTGATGGGGCTGATCGCAGAGGTCTGTGCCATCCAGGACTGACCATAGATGAGGCTCCATCCCGTGTAGTCTGCGGTCACATGGCCAGCGGTGATATGCAGGCTTCTGGGTGATGGGGCTGATCGCAGAGGTCTGAGCCATCCAGGACTGACCATAGATGATACTCCATCCTGTGTAGTCTGCGGTCACATGGCCAGCGGTGATATGCAGGCTTCTGGGTGATGGGGCTGATCGCAGAGGTCTGAGCCATCCAGGACTGACCATAGATGATACTCCATCCTGTGTAGTCTGCGGTCACATGGCCAGCGGTGATATGCAGGCTTCTGGGTGATGGGGCTGATCGCAGAGGTCTGAGCCATCCAGGACTGACCATAGATGATACTCCATCCTGTGTAGTCTGCGGTCACATGGCCAGCAGTGATATGCAGGCTTCTGGGTGATGGGGCTGATCGCAGAGGTCTGTGCCATCCAGGACTGACCATAGATGAGGCTCCATCCCGTGTAGTCTGCGGTCACATGGCCAGCGGTGATATGCAGGCTTCTGGGTGATGGGGCTGATCGCAGAGGTCTGAGCCATCCAGGACTGACCATAGATGAGGCTCCATCCCGTGTAGTCTGCGGTCACATGGCCAGCGGTGATGGCTTCTGGGTGATGGGGCTGATCGCAGAGGTCTGTGCCATCCAGGACTGACCATAGATGAGGCTCCATCCCGTGTAGTCTGCGGTCACATGGCCAGCGGTGATATGCAGGCTTCTGGGTGATGGGGCTGATCGCAGAGGTCTGTGCCATCCAGGACTGACCATAGATGAGGCTCCATCCCGTGTAGTCTGCGGTCACATGGCCAGCGGTGATATGCAGGCTTCTGGGTGATGGGGCTGATCGCAGAGGTCTGTGCCATCCAGGACTGACCATAGATGAGGCTCCATCCCGTGTAGTGCTGGTTTTTATGGTCAGGGGCGTGTCTTTGGGCTGCTTTGCATTTTTACCGTGAGCCACGCCCCCTTGGGGGGGAAAAAAACCCATAAAAATTTAACACTGAAAACTGAAAAAAGCCATATAGCAGATTAAAAAGAAAAAGTGAATCCTCTGGGAAGCAGCAATATTAAAATAGGAGAAAGGTGGACAGTTTTGACCTAGTGATGGCTCCTCGATAGATAACCTGTCACTTGCCATAAAGGTCATATTTTTACCTATTTATTTATTTCTTCGTTCCCGAGATTTGCTCACTCTATCAAGTCTTTTCATCCAACTGGGCGTGGTCGTCATGAAATGAACACACCCACAGAAGTGTTTCACCACACCCAGCCGCTTTGTATATTTACCTCCTTGGAAAAAATCATAAAAAGGCCACAGCTCCGGAATGGTGTGGAAGATTGGAGAAAAAAAATAAAATCTGACCACCCCGGGAAGCAGTGGGAATAAAATCGGGGCAAACACTGCGCACCTGTCGGGTGGTGATAGCTCCTCATTATGGCTGCTTGATCCCCCTGAGGGGGAGATATATATATTTATTTTATTTTTTTTATTTAATTTTTTATTTATTTTTTTTCAGTGTAAGCTGGAGCTGGTGGTCGGGTCTCCCGCGTCATGTATGGACCTGCAGTTATTCAGCACCGATAATGCATTTATCCAGGACCTGGATCAGGATGATGCGCTGCTGGGCTCCTACCCCGTGGATAACGGCTGCAGGATACACGTCAGTAACCTTTCTACCCCCAGGGGGGTGTGATTGGGATGGATCTGTATTGTGAAGGGTCTGTGAGAATATTCCGATGAAACGTAACACAATAAATATCTACCCCCAGGTGATCGATAAGAGCGGTACCAGGGCCGGCGAGTACGAGGACTTGTCCAAAGTGGAAAAATATGAGCTCTCCCAGGAAGCCTATGAAAAAAGATCAGGTGTGTATTCACACTACGCTGAGCTCTGATCGTGGCTCTTGGTTCTTTAGATTCATCTGTCAACTTTTTTTTTTTTTTTTTTGCATTCAAATTAGTTATCTACCGTATATACTCGAGTATAAGCCGACCCAAGTATAAGCCGACACCCCTAATGTTGCCACAAAAAACTGGGAAAACTTATTGACTCGAGTATAAGCCTAGGGTGGGAAATGCAGCAGCTACCGGTAAATGCCAAAAGTAAAAATAGATACCAATAAAAGTAAAATTAATTGAGACATCAGTAGGTTAAGTGTTTTTGAATATCCATATTGAATCAGGAGCCCGATATAATGCTCCATAAAGTTTATGATGGCCCCATAAGATGCTCCATACAAAATATACCCCATATAATGCTGCACAAAGGTTAATAATGGCCCCATAAGATGCTCCATAGAAACATTTGCCCCATACAATGCTGCATAAAGGTTGATGGCCCCATGAGATGCTCCACACATTGTGGCCCCATGAGATGCTCCACACATTGTGGCCCCATGAGATGCTCCACACATTGTGGCCCCATGAGATGCTCCACACATTGTGGCCCCATGAGATGCTCCACACATTGTGGCCCCATGCCATGCTCCACACATTGTGGCCCCATGAGATGCTCCACACATTGTGGCCCCATGAGATGCTCCACACATTGTGGCCCCATGCCATGCTCCACACATTGTGGCCCCATGCCATGCTCCACACATTGTGGCCCCATGAGATGCTCCACACATTGTGGCCCCATGAGATGCACCACACATTGTGGCCCCATGAGATGCTCCACACATTGTGGCCCCATGAGATGCTCCACACATTGTGGCCCCATGAGATGCTCCACACATTGTGGCCCCATGAGATGCTCCACACATTGTGGCCCCATGAGATGCTCCACACATTGTGGCCCCATGAGATGCTCCACACATTGTGGCCCCATGAGATGCTCCACACATTGTGGCCCCATGCCATGCTCCACACATTGTGGCCCCATGCCATGCTCCACACATTGTGGCCCCATGCCATGCTCCACACATTGTGGCCCCATGCCATGCTCCACACATTGTGGCCCCATGCCATGCGCCACACATTGTGGCCCCATGCCATGCGCCACACATTGTGGCCCCATGCCATGCGCCACACATTGTGGCCCCATGCCATGCGCCACACATTGTGGCCCCATGCCATGCGCCACACATTGTGGCCCCATGCCATGCGCCACACATTGTGGCCCCATGCCATGCGCCACACATTGTGGCCCCATGCCATGCGCCACACATTGTGGCCCCATGCCATGCGCCACACATTGTGGCCCCATGCCATGCGCCACACATTGTGGCCCCATGCCATGCGCCACACATTGTGGCCCCATGCCATGCGCCACACATTGTGGCCCCATGCCATGCGCCACACATTGTGGCCCCATGCCATGCGCCACACATTGTGGCCCCATGCCATGCGCCACACATTGTGGCCCCATGCCATGCGCCACACATTGTGGCCCCATGCCATGCGCCACACATTGTGGCCCCATGCCATGCGCCACACATTGTGGCCCCATGCCCCATAAGATGCTCCTCATATATGCCCCATAAGATGCTCCATACATTTGCCCCATTTGCTATTGCTGCGATTAAAATAAAAAAAAATCACATACTCGCCTCTCTTCGCTCAGGCCCCCGGCATTTGCGATAGTCACCTGCCACGTTCCATTGCTGCGCGCTGCTCTGTCTTCCATCCTCGGCACTGACTGTTCAGGCAGAGGGCGGCGCGCACACTAATCGCGCCCTCTGACCTGAACAGTCACAGCCAGAGGATGGAAGACATAGCAGCGCACAGCGATGGAACGTGGAAGGTGACTATCTTGCAATGCTCCCCCTCCCCTGATACACTCACCTGCTCCCGGCGCGGTCCCTGGCAGCGTCTCACTGTCAGATGGTCTCCGGGAGCCGGCGGCATCTTCCTGTGTTCAGCGGTCACGTACCGCTCATTAAAGTAATGAATATGCATGCATATTCATTACTTTAATGAGCGGTACCACGTGACCGCTGAACACAGGAAGAGCTGCCTGGAGACCATGGGACATGCAGGGACAGCGTCAGGAGCAGGTAAGCATATCACAGCCGCCGCTCCCCCTCACCCGCCAACCCCACACCGACACTGACTCGAGTATAAGCCGAGAGGGTCACTTTCAGCCCAAAAAAGTGGGCTGAAAATCTCGGCTTATACTCAAGTATATACGGTATTTGGATGTGAGCTTGATCTTTAGCAAATGGGCGGAGCTCACAGGGTAATTAAGCAGAGATGTCTAGACACGCCCCCAAGGATCCTGTGAGCTACGCCTGTTTGTAAAGATAAAAACTATCACTTATTTTATTTTTTTTAAGAAAAAAAAACCCTGGTATTCAGTGTAGTAGCGGGAATAAAATAAGAGGAAGAACTGTTCGCTTTTGACCGGGTTGCGGCTCTTCTTTAATGCTTCATCCTCTTCCTGCAGACTCGGTGCGTTCCTTCCTGAAGAAGAATAAATTGGGGAAATTCAATGAAGAAGAAGCGGCTGAAAAGTCTGCAGAACAGCAACGCAAACTGGAGGAAGATAAGCTGGCAGCAGAGGCGGTCACCCCGGGGTCCCGATGTGAGGTGCGGGTGGTCGGACAGCCCACGAAACGAGGCACCGTTATGTATGTGGGTGAGTCACATTACAGACTTGTCGTTTTCACCACGCCATTGTCTTTCACTCGTATAGATGGCCGTTTGTCCCGGTGGTTTACTACTGTCCATTTTGGAATGCAGTGCCTTATTAATCCAGCTGACAGACGCCCACATACGGTTGGATCATAAAGGGGTGGTCCGGGTTTCAGAATCCATTCTCATATGACTTGATAGAAAATTCTAAGTTTTTATAGGAGGGGGGTCTCCTATTCAGCATGGGTGGGGGGTGGTCACAAAGAGCATCTCGCTTTGGAGAACTTGTCCTCTTCTGTGCTACTCGGACAACCTATTGATTTGATTAGTCTCCGTATGATGCTTAATATCCCATATGATGACACTGCTGGGAAAACGAGTCACAAGCTAGATTCTCTCCGACTTGGGTAGAAAGTACATCAGACACAACCGGTCCCACCCAAATCTGACTCTTCAGCCTATTGTGCGTAACTACAGTCATGGCCAAAAGTATTGACATCCCTGCAATTCCGTCAGATAATACTCATTTTCTTCCTGAAAATGATTGCAATCACAAATTATTTGGTATTATCTTCATTTAATTTGTTTAAATGAAAAAAACACAAAAAGAATTGTCCTAAAGCCAAATTGGATATAATTCCACACCAAACATAAAAAAGGGGGTGGACAAAAGTATTGGCACTGTTCGAAAAATCATGTGATGCTTCTCTAATTTGTGTAATTATCAGCACCTGTAACTTACCTGTGGCTCCTAACAGGTGTTGGCAATAACTAAATCACACTTGCAGCCAGTTGACATGGATTAAAGTTGACTCAACCTCTGTCCTGTGTCCTTGTGTGAACCACATTGAGCATGGAGAAAAGAAAGAAGACCAAAGAACTGTCTGAGGACTTGAGAAACCAAATTGTGAGGAAGCATGAGCAATCTCAAGGCTACAAGTCCATCTCCAGAGACCTGAATGTTCCTGTGTCTACCGTGCGCAGTGTCATCAAGAAGTTTAAAGCCCACGGCACTGTGGCTAACCTCCCTAGATGTGGACGGAAAAGAAAAATTGACAACAGATTTCAACGCAAGATTGTGCGGATGTTGGATAAAGAACCTCGACTAACATCCAAACAAGTTCAAGCTGCCCTGCAGACCGAGGGTACAACAGTGTCAACCCGTACTATCCGTCGCCGTCTGAATGAAAAGGGACTGTATGGTAGGAGACCCAGGAAGACCCCACTTCTTACCCCGAGACATAAAAAAGCCAGGCTGGAGTTTGCCAAAACTTACCTGAAAAAGCCTAAAACGTTTTGGAAGAATGTTCTCTGGTCAGATGAGACAAAAGTAGAGCTTTTTGGGCAAAGGCATCAACATAGAGTTTACAGGAGAAAAAAAGAGGCATTCAAAGAAAAGAACACGGTCCCTACAGTCAAACATGGCGGAGGTTCCGTGATGTTTTGGGGTTGCTTTGCTGCCTCTGGCACTGGACTGCTTGACCGTGTGCAAGGCATTATGAAGTCTGAAGACTACCAACAAATTTTGCAGCATAATGTAGGGCCCAGTGTGAGAAAGCTGGGTCTCCCTCAGAGGTCATGGGTCTTCCAGCAGGACAATGACCCAAAATTAACACTTCAAAAAGCACTAGAAAATGGTTTGAGAGAAAGCACTGGAGACTTCTAAGGTGGCCAGCAATGAGTCCAGACCTGAATCCCATAGAACACCTGTGGAGAGATCTAAAAATGGCAGTTTGGAGAAGGCACCCTTCAAATATCAGGGACCTGGAGCAGTTTGCCAATGAAGAATGGTCTAAAATTCCAGCAGAGCATTGTAAGAAACTCATTGATGGTTACCGGAAGCGGTTGGTCGCAGTTATTTTGGCTAAAGGTTGTGCAACCAAGTATTAGGGCTTGTTTTCACTTGCGAGGAACACGTCCGTGTCTCGCATGTGGAAACGAAGCTCTGGCGTCGACACTTGGGAGCGGAACGTGTGGCCGCATAGCAACACATGGAGCTGCACGCTCCGCTCTGGAGTGCCGGCACCAGAGCTTCGTTTCCACATGCGAGACACGGACATGTTCCTCGCAAGTGAAAACAAGCCCTTAGGCTGAGGGTGCCAATACTTTTGTCTGGCCCATTTTTGGAGTTTTGTGTGAAATGATCAATGTTTTGCTTTTTGCTTCATTCTCTTTTGTGTTTTTTCATTTAAGACAAATTAAATGAAGATAATAATACCAAAGAATTTGTGATTGCAATCATTTTCAGGAAGAAACTGAGTATTATCTGACAGAATTGCAGGGGTGTCAATACTTTTGGCCATGACTGTATGTTTGCTTCCAAGTTTCCCCATACGTGGCAGCTACATGCCGCAGATCCAAGTAAGACACTTTCCGATGAGTTTGTCATTGGGCCCAAATGGGGATTGTCAAAGATAAAGACCCATTTAAAGGATGGAAAATGGAACATATGGACAGGGGTTGTGGTGTTCTGTTTTTTTTTCTTATGAGATGACTCATTTAGGCAGTCGTTGTGATTGGAAAACTTTGTAGATCTTCTGCTTCCAACATTTATATTTGTCTTTTAGGTTTAACAGACTTTAAGCCCGGAGTGTGGGTTGGTGTAAAGTATGACGAGCCTCTAGGAAAACATGATGGAAGGTGAGTGACACCTATTCCTAACAACCAAGACCGGGCTGAATGGCCAGTGTTCTGTTATCCAGTGCTAATTATACCGGGATTTACTTAGAGCAGCTCGAGTGAAGTTTAGGATTTTATTTTTTGTTAAAGGGGGACCCAAGACCTGAAACCTTCCTTATTTTACTTAGGGGGCGAGTAATGGCCCAAGTTGATTGACTGCTTTTAAATGGACTTTTTATACGGGCAGATCTGAATTCTATCTACACAGAACGATTGTTAACACAATGTGCGCTTAGAACATCATAATTATCGACAGCACATACCCTTCCCCATTTACACTAGAAAATGTGCTGTCGAGAATGATTGACATCAGCAATAACTGATCCAATAATCTGAATAATGAGCTTTTACCCATCCTATAATCGGGAATAAGCGTTGCAACAAATTCTTGTTCCCGATTATCGGCTGCTCTAAATGGGCCTGAGGATAGTGACAGCCTGATCCAGGGCATACACCTGCTCTCCCTGGTTTCTTTTTTGTAAGATGCTCATACACCATAGATCGCTGTCGGCAATGAACTCGCTCTGAGTCTGTCCCATTCTTCATAATCTTGGCTTGGTCGAGCCTTCATTCTATTCTGGAGGGGACCTTTCTGCTGCCATCCACTAGGTGGCGTCCTATCTCCTGGGAAAACAACAGGTTTGGGGGCTGAAATTCAACACACACAATCCTTCCCCCCCCCCCCCCATCACCTGTGGGGGAGGAATCGGGGGGCCGCCATCCGCATAGACCAGCCGGTTATGTGTGTTTTTGCATTGCAATATCTTTTGTTCTAACTATCTCCAGATAAAGTCCTTTAATCTGAGCTTTTTGTGGCCGTAAAATATAAGTTTTCCTAACTTTTACCTATAATCATTGCCAGATTAAGAGGAATACACCTAGCAATCTGCTGTTTCTTGGTTCTATGGTAAATTTCCAAGGTTATGATGGAATCCCTACCACCTTTTTAAAGGGCTTGGCTACCTGTCTGGAGCTGTGTACGGTTCTTGCATCTAGCCGGAGATGACATGTCAGGCTCCATCTGTGTGATCTGTCAAAGAGCATTTAAATGGAATCTGCCACCAGCTTTTTCCATCATATCTGAGTGTTGCATATGTAGAGACGGAGACCCTGATTCCAGCAATGTGTCGCTTACCCTGCTTGCTGCAATTTTGATGAAATCAACATTTTCTCTGCTGCAGATCTCCCACTTCTCTGACTGTTGAGCTCTGTATAACCCCCTCCACTGACTGGCAGCTTTCTGTGTACACTGTGCATAGGCAGAAAGCTGCCAATCAGTGGTGAGGGTGTAGTTATTCAGAGCTCATGAATATGGAGGACTACATGGCATCAGGTTTACTAGTCCTCTAGTGATAACCTCCTGCTAATAAAACTGATTTTTAGAAAAACTAGAACAAGCAGCCCAGTAAGTGACATCACTGGAATCAGGGTCGCTGCCCCTATTACATTATGCTGCTCTCGGATTAGGTAGCAAAAACCTGGTGATAGATTCCCTTTTAATGACCTATAGATGTATGAAATGGAATATCGGATAATCTGACACCTCGGTATTTCTGCCAGAATATCAGATAAGTTCACTACATCTGACGTTTGTTGATATTGGCTTTTTTTTAAATATTTTATATTAATATATATTTTCATTACTATTTTGTCCAGTGTCGAGGGCAAGCGTTACTTCACCTGTTCTCCAAAGTACGGTGCGTTCGTCAAACCCCAATTTGTGGTCGTCGGTGACTTCCCAGAAGAAGATTACGGTCTGGATGACGAGATGTGACAGCCCAGCAGCACTATAACTTCTCGGTGCCTCCTCGACGTACAAACTCCAAGCTTCATCACCATTTAGTGTAATAACCTCGTGACTCTCATAGATTTTTTTTTTTTTTTTTTTTCTCCTTAGAATTTAGCCGATGCTTCAACTTTCTACTGTGTTTTTTTTTTTTTTTTTTTGTTCAAAAAGTTGGCGCTATGGTTCCGGACCCCCCTAACAATGCTGATGTATTGATCTACGTGGCAAGAAGGGGAATCAATATGTAAAAAAAAAAAACTGTTTAACATATAGGATGCCTGTACCTGGCATAGGAAGGGACATATCTCTGGGGGACCACCAGTCCTCGTAGACCCTCTGCCAAACAGGACGTTTTGTAGCATGAAATTCAAGATGCCATGGGCTTGTTGCTGCCTATCCTCCAGAGCCGGAGCTTTGCTGGAGAAGAATTTTTATGGAATCTCCGATCCTTAATATAAAGTAGCCCAGGAAATTGATGACTCCCGATCTGACCCCAAAAGCTCGGACACTTCCAGACTTCTCTGTATATAACGCTACTTCCACCTCCAATATTGTTCGGACCGTCGTGTCGTCTCCATGACCAAGTGTATAGAATGTGTTTTTCAATAATTTATTATGTTTTTTTTTTTTCTTTTGTCATTGCAAGATCCCGGGGATTTCTCACTTCTCCTCCTCTCCACCATCTTTTACTGATCGCTTTTCTTTCTAACCTCATTTTAAGCCTCATAAAATTTTTCTTTTCCCTTCTTTTTTTCCGCTTTCTTCTTTGATATTTGTACGTACCAGCAGTGTTTTGTTTTATCATTGCCCTTCATACAGTTTGTGTAAATCCCGAGGCCGTTAAATAAAGCAAGCTGATTTTTTTTTCTTTTTCGCATTGAAGGATGTGATGGGAAAAATATGGAGAAACCAGATGGTGATATATACTGAATATTACTAATGAGGGCTGGAGATCTTATTGTTTTTACAGCAATTTAGATGGGAGGTAAAAAGTTAAAGGGTTGTGCTCAAAATCCTCCGGGGTGGGGTTAAAATACTAATCACTGGCGGTCTCACTGCTGGGACCCCAGCAATCCTGAACTCAGTGTTCTGGAAACCCTAGAATAGGGCTAGCTATGCCACCCCATCTGGTGCACATGGCTGACCTGAGTATCATCGTTGTCTATGGCATTGTATCGGACATTGACAGTCTATTTGGCCTGTGGACACCCAGGATCCATAATTCAGACCAGAGGTCTGTGATTAATGCATCCCTCGCCAATCAAAAAAAAAAATTAAACCTGTGGGCAAACACTTGCTGTTTTTTTTATTTTTTGCTTGCAGTGGCCCTCTGTATAGGAAAAAATAGTCCACTGCCATATAGTTTAAGGGGTTTTCTGCTCACAAGCCATGCTGACCCCCAAAATGCATCAGCTGCTTTGTCGGCCTCCAATATCATTCCTGAGGCCACGGATTGGTACAAGGGCACATGGCTGGTGGTCAGGACGTCATGGCTTCTGGTGGGGTCCATCAAGGCGGCAGGAGTGAGTATGGCTTCCCATTGTGAGCTAGCTGCCTCGTAGGCTTTTTGGGGGGGCAAAGGATAGGAGACGCAGTCCTCAGGCCGGGGTTCGTGAACATCTAAACACAACCTGAGGCTCCTTCACGCGTCCATATAATACCGATGCCATCACTATTTTGGTAGAGCGCGCCATCCATTTTTCAGGTACGGATTAAGAAAAATCAATTCCAAAGCCTCTCGTGTATTGTATTGCTCATGGATGACACACGGATGTGTTCTGTAGATGTTTTACACAGACCTATAAACGGACTTGTATTGGCCACTGTCATCGGTTCTGTTGGGAAAAAAAAGGACACGTCTCCGTGTGGTTCAGATGGACCATAGGTTTTAATAAGGGAAAGGAAAGAAATCCAAAGTAGTAAAACGATCCCCAAAAGTTTTATTTAAAAAAAAAAACATTTATTCCTTTGTATAAAATCTCCATCGAGGTCCAGAAAGAAAGAAGGTGGACACGGGAGGAATCGCAGATTAAAAAAAATACCGACACGTTTTGGCAAAATGCTTTACTTATAGTCAGATTATTATTTTAATCTCAATTTAACAAACTCGTCTTATTGAAGACTATACACTATAACAACGTCACAGAACAAACATTGCTCATTAATGCTGTCTGGCAAAGTTCTTGACATACAGCGGGTCTGAGATCTTAACCAAACCCATGAGACCCCCATGTCAGGCACTGATTATCACATGCTTCATCATGAGAAAATGCTCCTCATCGTCTCGGGACTAATGTGAGTGAAGGGGGAACCATTAAGGTTTCCATACCTTGTCACATTTTTCCGGACAGTGTCTAGCTTTATATAGAAAGAAGCCGAGCGCACCGTAATGGACGACCTTAGGTGTTCGGAGCACAGGAAACGTCAAGGCGAGGTGCAACCAGAGGAGTCCAGCTCAACAAACTCGTGAACAAACTTTTTTTCTTTATTCACCAAAAGTTTATCTCATTTTTCTGATGTCAAATATTGACTGCGTACTGACCGTGTGAACGTGGCCTAAGTGGGTGAGTTTTTCTTATCTGCAAACAAAACCTGTGGAAAATCATGTTTTTGTTGCCCTAACCACCCACAATCAGCCTAAGCTGTATCTCGATGCATGGAATTTCTAATATGCGCAGGATCTACCTGTATTCTCATGGTGTGTAATTTGCCATGCACTCTGTTTCAGTGGACAGTTCCTTTTCATTAGCATTCTACCAGCACTATACAGGTCCTTCTCAAAAAATTAGCATATAGTGTTAAATTTCATTATTTACCATAATGTAATGATTACAATTAAACTTTCATATATTATAGATTCATTATCCACCAACTGAAATTTGTCAGGTCTTTTATTGTTTTAATACTGATGATTTTGGCATACAACTCCTGATAACCCAAAAAACCTGTCTCAATAAATTAGCATATCAAGAAAAGGTTCTCTAAACGACCTATTACCCTAATCTTCTGAATCAACTAATTAACTCTAAACACATGCAAAAGATACCTGAGGCTTTTATAAACTCCCTGCCTGGTTCATTACTCAAAACCCCCATCATGGGTAAGACTAGCGACCTGACAGATGTCAAGAAGGCCATCATTGACACCCTCAAGCAAGAGGGTAAGACCCAGAAAGAAATTTCTCAACAAATAGGCTGTTCCCAGAGTGCTGTATCAAGGCACCTCAATGGTAAGTCTGTTGGAAGGAAACAATGTGGCAGAAAACGCTGTACAACGAGAAGAGGAGACCGGACCCTGAGGAAGATTGTGGAGAAGGACCGATTCCAGACCTTGGGGAACCTGAGGAAGCAGTGGACTGAGTCTGGTGTGGAAACATCCAGAGCCACCGTGCACAGGCGTGTGCAGGAAATGGGCTACAGGTGCCGCATTCCCCAGGTAAAGCCACTTTTGAACCATAAACAGCGGCAGAGGCGCCTGACCTGGGCTACAGAGAAGCAGCACTGGACTGTTGCTAAGTGGTCCCAAGTACTTTTTTCTGATGAAAGCAAATTTTGCATGTCATTCGGAAATCAAGGTGCCAGAGTCTGGAGGAAGACTGGGGAGAAGGAAATGCCAAAATGCCTGAAGTCCAGTGTCAAGTACCCACAGTCAGTGATGGTGTGGGGTGCCATGTCAGCTGCTGGTGTTGGTCCACTGTGTTTCATCAAGGGCAGGGTCAATGCAGCTAGCTATCAGGAGATTTTGGAGCACTTCATGCTTCCATCGGCTGAAATGCTTTATGGAGATGAAGATTTCATTTTTCAGCACGACCTGGCACCTGCTCACAGTGCCAAAACCACTGGTAAATGGTTTACTGACCATGGTATTACTGTGCTCAATTGGCCTGCCAACTCTCCTGACCTGAACCCCATAGAGAATCTGTGGGATATTGTGAAGAGAAAGTTGAGAGACGCAAGACCCAACACTCTGGATGAGCTTAAGGCCGCTATTGAAGCATCCTGGGCCTCCATAACATCTCAGCAGTGTCACAGGCTGATTGCCTCCATGCCACGCCGCATTGAAGCAGTCATTTCTGCCAAAGGATTCCCGACCACGTATTGAGTGCATAACTGAACATTATTATTTGATGGTTTTTTTGTTTGTTATTAAAAAACACTTTTATTTGATTGGATGGGTGAAATATGCTAATTTATTGAGACAGGTTTTTTGGGTTATCAGGAGTTGTATGCCAAAATCATCAGTATTAAAACAATAAAAGACCTGACAAATTCCAGTTGGTGGATAATGAATCTATAATATATGAAAGTTTAATTGTAATCATTACATTATGGTAAATAATGAAATTTAACACTATATGCTAATTTTTTGAGAAGGACCTGTAGATACCGGAACTTCCTTTGTGTTATGTCTGTATAAAATTTGACAGATAGAAGGGTAGGAGCAGAGAGGCGAATACCGACCGCCACTTCCTGTAATCTATCCCTGAGTCTTTCTTCTAGAGATTGGATTTAATTTACAATAAGCTCTGGACTTACAGAAGGGATGCACCTACCGGCGGGAGCTTAGAATTGATTTTTTGGAAGTATGACAACATTATTTTTAAATACTAATCACACATTTCTTAAAGGGAACCTGTCACCCTGTTTTTTCAGTATGAGATAAAAATACTGTTAAATAGGGCCTGAGCTGTGCGTTACTATAGTGTATTTTGTGTACCCCGATTCCACACCTATGCTGCCGAAATAACTTACCAAAGTCGCCGTTTTCGCCTGTCAATCAGGCTGGTCTGGTCAGATGGGCGTGGTGACATCGCTGTTTCTTCCCCCAGATCTTGCATATCTTTCCGTTGGTGGCGTAGTGGTTTGCGCATGCCCAACTTCTGAATCCACTGCGCAGGCGAAGAAAAAAACGCGCGATCGGCGCTATTTTCCTGGTGATCGGTGGGGGCGGCCATCTTCCTGAGGCCGCGCGTGCGCATATGGAGTCCTCTGCTGCCCGGGGCTTCAGGAAAATGGCTGCGGGATGCCGCGCGTGCGCAGGCGAAGAAAAAACGCGGCGGCCATTTTCCTGAAGCCGAGTTCGCATCTCGGCTTCAGGAAAATGGCTGCCGCGATCTCCATCTGCGCACGCGCGGCATCCCGCAGCCATTTTCCTGAAGTCCCGGGCAACAGAGGACTCCATATGCGCACGCGCGGCCTCAGGAAGATGGCCGCCCCCACCGATCACCAGGGAAATAGAGCCGATCACGCGTTTTTTCTTCGCCTGCGCAGTGGATTCAGAAGTTGGGCATGCGCAAACCACTACGCCACCAACGGAAATATATGCAAGATCTGGGGGAAGAAACAGCGATGTCGCCACGCCCATCTGACCAGACCAGCCTGATTGACAGGTGAAAACGGTGACTTTGGTAAGTTATTTCGGCTGCATAGGTGGGGAATCGGGGTACACAAAATACACTATAGTAACGCACAGTTCAGGCCCTATTTAACAGTATTTTTATCTGGTACTGAAAAAACAGGGTGACAGGTTCCCTTTAACGTTTTAACCACCTATTGCTGATAAATCGCCCCCCCCCCCTCCCCCCCGAAAAGGGCGCAGTTCAGGGGACATGAGCGCACAATAGCATGCATAGCCTTCTTAACCTAAGATTTCTATAGGATCCATACCCCGCTCTGCGTGCCCTCCTGAGCGGTGCACCTATCGGTGGCATGTCTGAGCGTTAGGTGGGGGTCTCAAAACCTGGACCCCCACAGATCTATGTCTCTGCATGCGTAAATATTTGCTAAATCCATTGCAGGAGGAGATAAATTTAGTGTTTAGATCCAGGTGGAACACAACTGATAATTTCTTAGAAACTTCCCTCGAGATCACATTTACCAGGAGCAGTTACACCCATCATTCACAGGACTACTATTTTGGGGCAGCGTGTATGGACTCCGCACACAGAGCAGCGCATGTCCCCAGCTGCCGTGTTTGCGCTGGTCGAGTTACAGTTCGGTCATGTTGATTTGGGCAGAGCTTTATCAAAGTCATTCATTTTCCGCGTAGGACATAATGGTTGGAGCAGCCTCAGTTCGTGACTGTTTGCATTTACTACGCAGCGATGGCTGCTTCCAACGTGACCGCGCCGCTCCCCCCATAGTTAAACCCACCCCAGATAACAGATCAAGGCTCACAAATCACTAATGATTTTTCAGTGAGCACTTAAGGTGTAGCTGTCATTGTAGATAACTTTTCAGAATAAGTCGGAGTGTGTGTGTTCATGGCCATCTATGACTTGAATCCTGCATTTTTCACCAGTTTTCCCCTCTGCAGCCTCTCTCATTTTCAATTCTCTGAGCTGGAGACGATCTGCTATGATATTTCCCATGCACAGTACCCACAAAGATGGATTTCGCAGGTCTCCCTAGGCAGAAGCAGTAGCAGCAGAGAAAACATGGTACTGAGCTGTGTGGCTGTGAATCCAGCACTGAATACATTTGCTGAAATCTGCAGCGTAATTTACTGGCATCATCCTGATCTTTCACTGTGCTGAGTGCCCCTCACTCTTTTTCCCCCTTTTTTCCCCCTTTTCCTCTTGATTTGATCTTTGATCCTTGTTTAATTTTGGGGAATGGGACACTTTTGAGATTTTTAATTAATGTTAACAATTGTATCACTGCCATTATAATTTTAACTTTAAAAAAAAAAAAAAAAGTTAACCCTATAAAAATGCTCAACTTAACATCAGGATTACACAGCCATCTTGACATGGATTTTAAAAGTAAGTATGCCAGTCTCATCAGGTCTAATAGATCTATTTAATAACGTATGCTGTTTGCATTGTGAAATCTGATAGCAGATCCACTTTAAAAAAAAAAAATGTAAAGCATGCTGCAGGTTTTTAAAAGTTAAAAATGTGACAAATTCTTTGCTCCGGATGTCATTTCTTCATTCTATTGATTGCATTTTGTTGCCGGTGGAATAAAAAGCAGCTTTACGTTTCCACATGGGAATGTATATTGTAGTATTAGTCAGTTGCCCCTTTTATCATGTAATTTGTAAGTGTAAAGTCCAGGCCAGGCCCATGTTGACTTACTCCAGTGTAAGCCATATCTATTATTCCATAATACCATTCCAAACAGGCGTGGAATCAGCTTTTCATACTCAGAAACACCGGGAGACGCGTATATGAAGGCAGTGAGTCTGGTAAGTGCAGCGCTCTCTTCCTGAGAGATTGTCCTATATGTATACAGGTAGTCTGGAAAAAACAAAATCCAGCTCACCATACCGACATTCCCAAGAGCTCGGAAAGAGGAAAGAGAAGGAGATCCAGCTCAACGAAATAGTGAAAAATCTATAGTTTATTTCACTTAAAATATAGTGAAAGGACAAAACATCAGCATACAAAAAAATATTATAAAACCAAGGTCAACGCGTTTCCGGTGACTAAGCACCCTTAATCATGATACCTGGTACAAGACATGTCTATACTTTTATACTAGTATCCGGTTATCGCTCCGGTGCTGCAATTGGTGGAATTGTCTAATCAAGCAAAAATAGACACACATGATAATGGAAGCAAGACAAGCTTGATAGAAGCACAAAAACAAATGTTTAAGTTAAACAAAAAAGCAGAGAAAACAGAAATAGCATAAGATACAAAAACTATATACAAAATGAAAAATGAAATAACATTACCATAATCATTGAATAAATCCAAAAATATAATGGTAAAATAATATGTACAGTGTCATATGTTGTGAACCCACATAACAATATAAAGCTTGAGTTGCTAGATATTATTTGTAAACCCTCGGAATACTAATAAAATGCCCTAGTACCTTTATACATAGCGGGTTCACAAACAACTATGAAAACAGCCAAAATAGGTTGGAGCAAGTAGGTAAAAGCACAGCTGCAGACGCCGTGACAATGTAACAGCAGTCGGCAAACAGGGGGAAACAAAAGGGCAGATTGATAACTATTAGGCCGGCTTCACACTTGCGAGTTTTACGGACGTAAGAGCGCAGAAACTACGTCCGTAAAACTCGCAAAAAATACGGCACAATTATTCTCTATGCCTCTGCTCCTATCTGCCGTATTTTACTGATCAGTATTATACAGCTTTCTACGGCCGTACAAAATCGCAGCATGCTGCGTTTGTCACCGTACTGCGCAAGAAATACGCCAATGAAAGTCTATGGAAGCGTGAAAAATACGGATTACACACGGACAAGCAGTGTGACTTGCGAGAAATACGCAGCGCTGTTAGAGAGAAAAGCCGGCAATTCAGTGCGGTGTACAGAAATATCACACTGACAGCTTACAGTAGAATAGGTAGAATAAATGTGTACACATAGAATAGGTATATATATATATATATATATATGTCAGTGAGACACATATATGTATATATATTAATATTTTTTCCAGCGCTATACAGCTTGAAAGCCGGTAATTCAATTACCGGCTTTTTCTTTCTCCTTCCTAAAACCCGACATGATTTGAGACATGGTTTACATACAGTAAACCATGTCTTCTCTCCATTTTTTTTGCAGATTCCACACTACTAATGTCAGTAGAGTGTATCTGCAAAATTTGGCCGTTCTAGCTCTTAAAATAAAGGGTTAAATGGCGGAAAAAATTGGCGTGGGCTCCCGCGCAATTTTCTCCGCCAGAGTAGTAAAGCCAGTGACTGAGGGCAGATATTAATAGCCTGGAGAGGGTCCACGGTTATTGACCCCCCCCTGGCTAAAAATATCTGCCCCCAGCCACCCCAGAAAAGGCACATCTGGAAGATGCGCCTATTCTGGCACTTGGCCACTCTCTTCCCATTCCCGTGTAGCGGTGGGATATGGGGTAATGAAGGGTTAATGCCACCTTGCTATTGTAAGGTGACATTAAGCCTAATTAATAATGGAGAGGCGTCAATTTTGACACCTATCCATTATTAATCCAATTGTAGTAAAGGGTTAAATAAAAGACAAACACAATATTTAAAATTATTTTAATGAAATAAAAACAATGGTTGTTGGAGTATTTTATTCTACGCCCAATCCAGTCACTGAAGACCCTCGTTCTGTGAAAGAAAAAACATAACAAACCAACAATATACTTACCCTCCGCAGATCTGTAACGTCCAACGATGTAAATCCTTCTGAAGGGGTTAAAACAGTTTGCAGCAAGGAGCTTTGCTAATGCAATGCTACTCCTCGCTGCAAAACCCCGGGGAATGAGTCTAAATATAGATCAATGAGCTATATTTAGCTTCATTTGCGGTGAGGCGCCCTCTGCTGGCTGTTCATAGATCCCTGGCTTTCTAGGTAATTTCCCACGATCTATGAACATCCAGCAGAGGGCGCCTCACCGCAAATGAAGCTAAATATAGCTCATTGATCTATATTTAGACTCATTCCCCGGGGTTTTGCAGCGAGGAGCAGCCTGCATTAGCAAAGCTCCTTGCTGCAAACTGTTTTAACCCCTTCAGAAGGATTTACATCGTTGGACGTTACAGATCTGCGGAGGGTAAGTATATTGTTGGTTTATTATGTTTTTTCTTTCACAGAACGAGGGTCTTCAGTGACTGGATTGGGCGTAGAATAAAATACTCCAACAACCATTGTTTTTATTTCATTAAAATAATTTTAAATATTGTGTTTGTCTTTTATTTAACCCTTTACTACAATTGGATTAATAATGGATAGGTGTCAAAATTGACGCCTCTCCATTATTAATTAGGCTTAATGTCACCTTACAATAGCAAGGTGGCATTAACCCTTCATTACCCCATATCCCACCGCTACACGGGAATGGGAAGAGAGTGGCCAAGTGCCAGAATAGGCGCATCTTCCAGATGTGCCTTTTCTGGGGTGGCTGGGGGCAGATATTTTTAGCCAGGGGGGGGTCAATAACCATGGACCCTCTCCAGGCTATTAATATCTGCCCTCAGTCACTGGCTTTACTACTCTGGCGGAGAAAATTGCGCGGGAGCCCACGCCAATTTTTTCCGCCATTTAACCCTTTATTTTAAGAGCTAGAACGGCCAAATTTTGCAGATACACTCTACTGACATTAGTAGTGTGGAATCTGCAAAAAAAATGGAGAGAAGACATGGTTTACTGTATGTAAACCATGTCTCAAATCATGTCGGGTTTTAGGAAGGAGAAAGAAAAAGCCGGTAATTGAATTACCGGCTTTCAAGCTGTATAGCGCTGGAATAAATATTAATATATATACATATATGTGTCTACTGACATTATATATATATATATATATATATATATATATATACAGTATATATATATATATATATATATATATATATATATTTTTTTTTTTTTTTCTTTTTGGGACACATGGATCATTTCTATAGCGGTATGTCGGTTTTGCAAGCCTGCGAGAAAACCACGCAGTACGGATGCCATACGGAGGATGCCATGCGCAAAAAACGCTGACACACCCTGCCTACGGAGGAGCTACGGACCACTATTTTCGGGACATTTCAGCGTATTACGGCCGTAATATACGGACCGTATTTTCATACGCTGAGTGTGAAGCCGGCCTTAGCCTCACAAAAGAGTCGATAATTATGCGGGAAATATAAACTACAAATTTAGTAACTAGATGTCAAAAAAGCGACTTCATTGTTTGCAAACCCTCGGAATACTAATAAAATTCCCTGATACCTTTGAAAGTAGCAAGCTCACAGACAACCATGGATGGAAAAACAAAACAATCAATGGCAGAGATCTCCCAAACAGGGAGTTGAAACAGCTGAAATAGGTAGGAGCAAATAGGTAAAAACACAGCTGAAGACGCCGTAACAATGTAACAGCGGCCGGCAAACAAGTGCAAACATGTGAGGCGAATAGCTATCTATTTTCCCTTCCGTTCCCTCCTGTTTGCCGGCCGCTGTTACATTGTTACGGCGTCTTCAGCTGTGTTTTTACCTATTTGCTCCTACCTATTTCAGCTGTTTCAACTCCCTGTTTGGGAGATCTCTGCCATTGATTGTTTTGTTTTTCCATCCATGGTTGTCTGTGAGCTTGCTACTTTCAAAGGTATCAGGGAATTTTATTAGTATTCCGAGGGTTTGCAAACAATGAAGTCGCTTTTTTGACATCTAGCTACTAAATTTGTAGTTTATATTTCCCGCATAATTATCGACTCTTTTGTGAGGCTAATAGTTATCAATCTGCCCTTTTGTTTCCCCCTGTTTGCCGACTGCTGTTACATTGTCACGGCGTCTGCAGCTGTGCTTTTACCTACTTGCTCCAACCTATTTTGGCTGTTTTCATAGTTGTTTGTGAACCCGCTATGTATAAAGGTACTAGGGCATTTTATTAGTATTCCGAGGGTTTACAAATAATATCTAGCAACTCAAGCTTTATATTGTTATGTGGGTTCACAACATATGACACTGTACATATTATTTTACCATTAT
This sequence comes from Ranitomeya imitator, assembly GCF_032444005.1. NCBI lineage: Eukaryota > Metazoa > Chordata > Amphibia > Anura > Dendrobatidae > Ranitomeya > Ranitomeya imitator. The sequence goes on along the minus strand of NC_091283.1, from coordinate 60,920,629 downwards.
ATTTTTGGATTTATTCAATGATTATGGTAATGTTATTTCATTTTTCATTTTGTATATAGTTTTTGTATCTTATGCTATTTCTGTTTTCTCTGCTTTTTTGTTTAACTTAAACATTTGTTTTTGTGCTTCTATCAAGCTTGTCTTGCTTCCATTATCATGTGTGTCTATTTTTGCTTGATTAGACAATTCCACCAATTGCAGCACCGGAGCGATAACCGGATACTAGTATAAAAGTATAGACATGTCTTGTACCAGGTATCATGATTAAGGGTGCTTAGTCACCGGAAACGCGTTGACCTTGGTTTTATAATATTTTTTTGTATGCTGATGTTTTGTCCTTTCACTATATTTTAAGTGAAATAAACTATGGATTTTTCACTATTTCGTTGAGCTGGATCTCCTTCTCTTTCCTATACAGGTAGTCTGCAGTGTGGGGGGCTCCTAGGGCACTGGCGGAGGGGTAGGACTCGGATATTAAAAATTATCCCTAAAAAGGTGAATTACGCAGGGATCATGCACTGAGTGCCAGGTATCAGCGACGCCGCCGCTGCTGGTGGGAGCCTACATGTACATTATTATCACCCGTTCCTTATACTCTACCAAGCATCATGTACACAAGAGCCATCGGTGGTGATCAGCTACGGATGAATTTATGACTTTTCAGTTGCATTACCGGAGAACATTTTCTGGACATGTGTGAATGCAGGACGGCATATAGAAATATCTGGCAGCAGCTTACTACCCTCTTCCATGCAGAATACATGCACATTCGGCCAAGTTGAGCGTGCATGTGTCGGCGCAAATTCCTTGAGAAATCTGCCTCAAAGAAGCCGCTCTTCTTTCACAACCTCGTCAGGAATAAAAAGAGCTCAATAACTCATCATAGGGATTTTTCTTTGATTTGAATTGGATGAGTATTCAAAGAATAATTATATCATTATTTTAGGAGGCGTTTGGAGGAAAAAATGCTGATCCTCCCCAAAAGCCTAGCCTTGGACCCGGATTCATTGTTGTCTTTGCGTCTTTTTTTTTTGCCGGAGTAAAAATACTTCACATAGTGCCTCTTTTTTAATTTACGCTTTATTATTTGTTTGAGCCTTTCTTCATTTAGCGTTATTTGGTTTCATCTGTATTTTTTTTTTTGACCTGCATTATGCATATGGTTTTCCTTATCCAAATATTTGAGCCTGATTCATCCTTTTCAAAAATTTTGAGCAACCGGGCGGAGTAGAAAACCTGTCTAATTTTACATTTTCACAGTTCAATACTAAAATGCAACTTCTTGTTTAAAAAGGCGCAAAAAAAGATAAAAGACCCCAAAAAAGAATTTTTTTATTTTGTGTAAAATTCCTTAACCCGAATTCTACGTGTTGAAAAGTTTCGTACACACACACAAAAAAAGCAGCAACGAATATAACACAGGAAAAAAAAAAACAACAAAAAAAAAACAGCAAATTATAATCAGGGCTAAAGTTTTCCTTTGTGATGGAGAAAAATGGAAATAGTTCCATGGATATAAACAAAGTTTTACTTAAGTAATTTTAATTTGACTGGTGACAATGACCGGACAATTGGACACTATAGGAATATCGAATTTTCAATTCATTAACCCCTTCCCGACCTGTGACACAGCGTATGCGTCATGAAAGTCGGTGCCAATCCGACCTGTGACGCATATGCTGTGTCACAGAAAGATCGCGTCCCTGCAGATCGGGTGAAAGGGTTAACTCCCATTTCACCCGATCTGCAGGGACAGGGGGAGTGGTAGTTTAGCCCAGGGGGGGTGGCTTCACCCCCTCGTGGCTACGATCGCTCTGATTGGCTGTTGAAAGTGAAACTGCCAATCAGAGCGATTTGTAATATTTCACCTAAAAAAATGGTGAAATATTACAATCCAGCCATGGCCGATGCTGCAATATCATCGGCCATGGCTGGAAATACTAATGTGCCCCCACCCCACCCCTCCGATCGCCCCCCCAGCCCCCCGATCTGTGGCCCGCTCCCCTCCGTCCTGTGCTCCGCTCCCCCGTCCTCCTGTCCGCTCCCCCCGTGCTCCAATCACACCCCCCGTGCTCCAATCAAACCCCCCCGCACTCCGATCCCCCCCGTGCTCCGATCCACCCCCCCTGCACACCGATCCACCCGCCCGCACACCGATCACTCTCCCCCATGCTCCGATCCCTCCCCCCCCGTGCTCCGACGCCCCCCCGTGCCCTGATCTCCCCCCCCTGTGCCCTGATCTCCCCCCCTTATACTTACCGATCCTGGCGGGGTCCGTCCGTCTTCTTCCCCGAGCGCCGCAATGTTCCAAAATGGCGGGCGCATGCGCAGTGCGCCCGCCGAATCTGCCGGCCGGCAGATTCGTTCCAATGTGAATTTTGATCACTGTGATATAATCTATCACAGTGGTCAAAATAAAAAAACAGTAAATGACCCCCCCCATTTGTCCCCCATAGATAGGGACAATAATAAAATAAAGAATTTTTTTTTTTTTCCACTAAGGTTGGAGTTAGAACTAGGGTTAGGGTTAGGGGTAGGGTTAGGGGTAGGGGTAGGGTTAGGGGTAGGGGTAGGGTTAGGGGTAGGGTTAGGGGTAGGGTTAGGGTTAGGGGTAGGGGTAGGGGTAGGGTTAGGGGTAGGGGTAGGGTTAGGGGTAGGGTTAGGGGTAGGGGTAGGGTTAGGGTTTCGATATGTGCACACGTATTCTGGTCCTCTGCGGATTTTTCCGCAGCGGATTTGATAAATCCGCAGTGCTAAACCGCTGCGGATTTATGGCAGATTTACCGCGGTTTTTCTGCGCATTTCACTGCGGTTTTACAACTGCGATTTTCTATTGGAGCAGTTGTAAAACCGCTGTGGAATCCGCAGAAAGAAGTGACATGCTGCGGAATGTAAACCGCTGCGTTTCCGTGCAGTTTTTCCGCAGCATGTGTACAGCGATTTTTGTTTCCCATAGGTTTACATTGAAATGTAAACTCATGGGAAACTGCTGCGGATCCGCAGCGTTTTCCGCAGCGTGTGCACATACCTTTAGAATTAGGCTATGTGCATACGGTGCGGATTTGGCTGCGGATCCGCAGCGGATTGGCCGCTGCGGATCCGCAGCAGTGTTCCATCAGGTTTACAGTACCATGTAAACCTATGGAAAACCAAATCCGCTGTGCCCATGGTGCGGAATATACCGCACGAAAACGCTGCGTTGTATTTTCCGCAGCATGTCAATTCTTTGTGCGGATTCCGCAGCGTTTTACACCTATTCCTCAATAGGAATCCGCAGGTGAAATCCGCAGTATATCCGCAGGTAAAACGCAGTGCCTTTTACCCGCGGATTTTTCAAAAATGGTGCGGAAAAATCTCACACGAATCCGCAACGTGGGTACATAGCCTTAGGGTTAGGGTTGGGTTGGAATTAGGGTTGTGGTTAGGGTTAGGGGTGTGTTGGGGTTAGGGTTGTGGTTAGGGTTACGGCTACAGTTGGGATAAGGGTTAGGGGTGTGTTGGCGTTAGAATTGAGGGGTTTCCACTGTTTAGGCACATCAGGGGGTCTCCAAACGCAACATGGCGCCACCATTGATTCCAGCCAATCTTTTATTCAAAAAGTCAAATGGTGCTCCTTCCCTTCCGAGCCCCGACGTGTGCCCAAACAGTGGTTTACCCCCACATATGGGGTATCAGTGTACTCAGGACAAACTGGGCAACAATTACTGGGGTCCAATTTCTCCTGTTACCCTTGAGAAAATAAAAAATTGCTTGCTAAAACATCATTTTTGAGGAAAGAAAAATGATTTTTTATTTTCACGGCTCTGCGTTGTAAACGTCTGTGAAGCACTTGGGGGTTCAAAGTGCTCACCACATATCTAGATAAGTTCCTTGGGGGGTCTAGTTTCCAAAATGGGGTCACTTGTGGGGGGTTTCTACTGTTTAGGCACACCAGGGGCTCTGCAAACGCAACGTGACGCCTGCAGACCATTCCATCAAAGTCTGCATTTCAAAACGTCACTACTTGACTTCCGAGCCCCGACATGTGCCCAAACAGTGGTTTACCCCCACATATGGGGTATCAGCGTACTCAGGACAAACTGGGCAACAATTACTGGGGTCCAATTTCTCCTGTTACCCTTGAGAAAATAAAAAATTGCTTGCTAAAACATCATTTTTGAGGAAAGAAAAATGATTTTTTATTTTCACGGCTCTGCGTTGTAAACGTCTGTGAAGCACTTGGGGGTTCAAAGTGCTCACCACATATCTAGATAAGTTCCTTGGGGGGGTCTAGTTTCCAAAATGGGGTCACTTGTGGGGGGTTTCTACTGTTTAGGCACACCAGGGGCTCTGCAAACGCAACGTGACGCCCGCAGACCATTCCATCAAAGTCTGCATTTCAAAAGTCACTACTTCCCTTCTGAGCCCCGACGTGTGCCCAAACAGTGGTTTACCCCCACATATGGGGTATCAGCGTACTCAGGAGAAACTGGACAACAACTTTTGGGGTCCAATTTCTCCTGTAACCCTTGGGAAAATAAAAAATTCTGGGCTAAAAAATTATTTTTGAGGAAAGAAAACGTATTTATTATTTTCACTGCTCTGTGTTATAAACTTCTGTGAAGCACTTGGGGGTTCAAAGTGCTCACCTCACATCTAGATAAGTTCCTTTCGGGGTCTAGTTTCCAAAATGGGGTCACTTGTGGGGGGTTTCTACTGTTTAGGCACACCAGGGGCTCTGCAAACGCAACGTGACGCCCGCAGACCATTCCATCAAAGTCTGCATTTCAAAAGTCACTACTTCCCTTCTGAGCCCCGACATGTGCCCAAACTGTGGTTTACCCCCACATATGGGGTATCAGCGTACTCAGGAGAAACTGTACAACAACTTTTGGGGTCAAATTTCTCCTGTTACCCTTGGGAAAATAATAAATTGCAGGCTAAAAAATCATTTTAGAGAAAATAAAATTTTTATTTTATTTTCATGGCTCTGCGTTATAAACTTCTGTGAAGCACTTGGAAGTTCAAAGTCCTCACCACACATCTAGATTAGTTCCTTTGGGGGTCTAGTTTCGAAAATGGGGTCATATGTGGGGGATCTCCAATGTTTAGGCACACAGGGGCTCTCCAAACGTGACATGGTGTCCGCTAATGATTGGAGCTAATTTTCCATTTAAAAAGCCAATTGGCGTGCCTTCCCTTCCGAGCCCTGCCGTGCGCCCAAACAGTGGTTTACCCCCACATATGGGGTATCAGCGTACTCAGGACAAACTGGACAACAACATTTGCGGTCCAATTTCTCCTATTACCCTTGGCAAAATAGGAAATTCCAGGCTAAAAATCATTTTTGAGGAAAGAAAAATTATTTTTTATTTTCATGGCTCTGCATTATAAACTTCTGTGAAGCACCTGGGGGTTTAAAGTGCTCAATATGCATCTAGATAAGTTCCTTGGGGGGTCTAGTTTCCAAAATGGGGTCACTTGTGGGGGAGCTCCAATGCATAGGCACACAGGGGCTCTCCAAACGCGACATGGTGTCCGCTAATGATTGGAGCTAATTTTCCATTCAAAAAGTCAAATGGCGCGCCTTCCCTTCCGAGCCCTGCCGTGTGCCCAAACAGTGGTTTACCCCCACATATGAGGTATCGGCGTACTCGGGAGAAATTGCCCAACAAATTTTAGGATTCATTTTATCCTATTGCCCATGTGAAAATGAAAAACTGAGGCGAAAATAATTTTTTTGTGAAAAAAAAAAGTACTTTTTCATTTTTACAGATCAATTTGTGAAGCACCTGAGGGTTTAAAGTGCTCAATATGCATCTAGATAAGTTCCTTGGGGGGTCTAGTTTCCAAAATGGGGTCATTTGTGGGGGAGCTCCAATGTTTAGGCACACGGGGGCTCTCCAAACACGACATGGTGTCCGCTAACGATGGAGATAATTTTTCATTCAAAAAGTCAAATGGCGCTCCTTCCCTTCCGAACCTTACCATGTGCCCAAACAGTGGTTTACCCCCACATGTGAGGTATCGGTGTACTCATGAGAAATTGCCCAACAAATTTTAGGATCCATTTTATCCTGTTGCCCATGTGAAAATGAAAAAAATTGAGGCTAAAAGAATTTTTTTGTGAAAAAAAAGTACTTTTTCATTTTTACGGATCAATTTGAGAAGCCCCCGGGGGTTCAAAGTTCTCACTATGCATCTAGATAAGTTCCTTGGGGCGTCTAGTTTCCAAAATGGGGTCACGTGTGGGGGAGCTCCAATTTTTAGGCACACGGGGGCTCTCCAAACGTGACATGGTGTCCGCTAAAGAGTGGAGCCAATTTTTCATTCAAAAAGTCAAATGGCGCTCCTTCCCTTCCAAGCCCTGCCGTGCGCCCAAACAGTGGTTTACCCCCACATATGAGGTATCAGCGTACTCAGGACAAATTGGACAACAACTTTCGTGGTTCAGTTTCTCCTTGTACCATTGGGAAAATAAAAAAAATGTTGCTAAAAGATAATTTTTGTGACTAAAAAGTTAAATGTTCATTTTTTCCTTCCATGTTGCTTCTGCTGCTGTGAAGCACCTGAAGGGTTAAAAAACTTCTTGAATGTGGTTTTGAGCACCTTGAGGGGTGCATTTTTTAGAATGGTGTCACTTTTGGGTATTTTCAGCCATATAGACCCCTCAAACTGACTTCAAATGTGAGGTGGTCCCTAAAAAAAATGGTTTTGTAAATTTCGTTGTAAAAATGAGAAATCGCTGGTCAAATTTTAACTCTTATAACTTCCTAGCAAAAAAAAATTTTGTTTCCAAAATTGTGCTGGTGTAAAGTAGACATGTGGGAAATGTTATTTATTAACTATTTTGTGTCACATAACTCTCTGGTTTAACAGAATAAAAATTCAAAATGTGAAAATTGCGAAATTTTCAAAATTTTCGCCAAATTTCCATTTTTATCACAAATAAACGCAGAATTTATTGACCTAAATTTACCACTAACATGAAGCCCAATATGTCACGAAAAAACAATCTCAGAACCTCTAGGATCCGTTGAAGCGTTCCTGAGTTATTACCTCATAAAGGGACACTGGTCAGAATTGCAAAAAACGGCCAGGTCATTAAGGTCAAAATAGGCTGGGTCATGAAGGGGTTAATTTCCATGAGGAATATCACTGGCATGGCCCAATGCAAAGGTTTTTTTTCCCTAAACGACACTCTAGAATTGTATACAAAAATTGACGAAAACAGACAGAATGGAGAAGCAGCGCCCATGCTCAATCGCCGCTCCATTCATTCCCTAAGTGCTGTAATTGGCTTTTTCCGTCAGTCCCATTGAGAATTAATGGAGCGAGGTCAGGTTAGCTCCGTCAGGGATAAAACGTCCCTGGTCTGATGATCGGGGCAGGTCCCAGCACTCGGACACCAATACCCACCGATCAGTAAGTTATCACCTATCTTGCGGTCCAGGGGTGCGGACAGTAATCTGTGGATGTCCGGCGCCAGCTCGGAGAACCTCCACTTACTTGTCAGCATACCCGGATTTTCTTCTGATTTGTCGACCAGGAGTAACGTCACATGTTTGTCACACTGCAACGATGGAACCGCGCAAAACCACTGACCAAAACAAGAGCTGGGGATGCCAACAGGTAAGAGGCGGTTCTCTTGTCTCCTGGCCGATAGCCACAGATCACCAACCCGGTTCCTTAAATCAATTTGCGCTAACTCTGGTGATAACTTGTTTTAATCGGACAACCCATTTAAGTTGCCTGTATGAATTAGATATGTGTTGTCCAGGCGGCCCGCATGCACCTGTAGGGTTGTAGGAGTGGGTGTTGGGCAGATTTCCTGAATGCTGATTGAAGATATAGTAAGTTTCCTGGAGAGTCCTTGGCACGCCAGTCCGGCACTGATAGTAATGTCATGTAAAAGGCATCTATATATATAATTGCCTTGTAATGTTTTCATTTCCTGTTCTGTCCAGATGTCACCGTATCCCAGAATTCCAAGCGGAGGAAGTTTACCGACCGCCATATTGGGACACCCAGGTGATGGGTGTCTCAATATGGAAACTGCTGCTGGTACCAACCTATTGCGCGGTACCAGCAGCGGAACACCATCGCACCACACACACACTCTATACGCCGTATGCACCACTCACACACACTCACATTCACACTCACATTCTCACACTCAAACTCACACACGCAGCCTCTTGCGTGGTACAACCAGTGGAACTCTGTCGCAAACACGTTGTTACGCTATCTGAGACGAAAGCGAGAGTGGACCCTCTGGACCGTGGCAAGGTACTACCTCCGGGCGAGCGGACCAGATGTTAACCAACCCCTATACAGGGATTGGCTGGGGCAGACCCGAAGAAGACCCTACCACGGTAGCAGATACCAGAAGGGACGGCTCAGGGAGAAACAATAAAGGAAGACACTGAACGGAACACAGGAGCGGGATACATGGAGGCAGGGAAGCTGGAGCACAATGGAAGACACGAAGACTGGCAGACAAGCTGAACTGGAGGGAAGCAGGAGACGAAGGCGAAACTGCAAAGAAAAAACGGAAGGGATGACGGGAAAACGTAAAGACACACAGGCGGAAGGAACACAAGAAGTACCGGAAGGCCAAAAGTTCACGGTCTCCGATGGTATAATTGCGTTCAGAGGCAGAAAATGTTTTAGAGAAGAATCCGCAAGGAACCAGTCGACCCGTAGAGGATTTTTGAGAGAGCACCGCTCCAGCTCATCCACCTCAAGAACGAATGGCTTGTTAACCTCAGGATGGTGCAATACTGGAGCAGACGAAAAAGACTGCTTCAGAAGAACAAAGGCATTCTCGGCCTCCGGGGTCCAAATCTTCAGGTTGGAACCCTTGTGGGTGAGAGCAGAAAGCGGCTGAATCACAGACGAGAAATGGGATATGAACTGCCTGTAGTAATTAGCGAATCCCAGGAACCGTTGGATAGCCTTTATTCCATAGGGACGTGGCCAATTGAGAATGGCATTCACTTTCTCAGGGTCCATCTTGAGACCGGAATCCGAGATTATGTAACCAAGAAAGGGCAGCGAGGTCTGTTCGAAGAGACACTTCTCATATTTAGCATAAAGACGATTCTCTCTCAATCGTTGCAGGACCAAACGAACACTTCTTCTGTGGGATGGCAGATCCACAGAAAAAACCAGGATGTCATCCAAATACACCACAACACAAGAGTAGAGAAGGTCACGGAAAATATCGTTAACGAACTCCTGGAAGACTGCTGGAGCGTTGCAGAGGCCGAACGGCATGACCAGGTATTCATAATGGCCGTCTCGGGTGTTAAAAGCGGTCTTCCATTCATCGCCGGCACGAATACGGACAAGGTTGTACGCTCCCCAGAGATCTAACTTAGTAAAAATTCGGGCCCCTCTAAGTCGATCAAAGAGCTCTGGAATGAGGGGTAGAGGGTACTTGTTCTTGACTGTAATGTTGTTCAAGCCTCTGTAGTCGATGCAGGGTCGAAGCGAACCATCCTTTTTTTTGACAAAGAAGAATCCTGCACCTGCAGGGGAAGAGGACTTACGAATGAAACCTTTAGTCAAGTTGTCTTGAATGTATTCAGACATCGCTCTGGTCTCAGTTGAAGAAAGTGGGTAAATTCTTCCTCTAGGTGGGATGGAACCGGGAAGAAGTTCGATCGGGCAATCATAGGAACGATGTGGCGGAAGAGTCTCAGCCTCTTTTTTATCAAAAACATCGGCAAAAGTCCAATAAGGAGAGGGCAATCCGGAGGGAATGGAAACTGTCTGAGGAGGAACTACAGGACTAACGGACAATAGGCATCGCTTTTGACAAGTAGATCCCCAACGGAGCACATCACCCGAATGCCAGTCCAGAGTGGGTTCATGAGTTCGAAGCCACGGCAACCCAAGTAACAAAGCATGGGCAAGGTGAGGCAAGACATAAAAGGTGATCTTCTCCCGATGTAGGGCCTCGATCTGTAGTTCGACCTCCTCCGTAATTAGGGTGATGGCGTCTTGCAAGGGTCTCCCATCCACGGAAGCAACCAGACGAGGGGAATCCAAAGAGATAACTGGTATGCGAAGTCTCCGAACTGCCTCAAGACTGATAAAGTTGCCCGCCGCACCCGAATCCACATACGCAACCTCGGAAAATCGTTTAAGATTAAGAATAAGTAAGACAGAGAAAAACAGGGGTAGAGAGGAATCAGAAACACCTAGGGAGGCCTCTCTTACCTGTCCTAGGCGGAGGAGTTTTCCGGACGGTCAGGGCAGGATCGCAACAAGTGAGCAGCGCTACCACAATAAAAGCAGAGCCCTTGGGAACGTCTCTCCTGACGACGCTGCTCTGCCAACTTGACACGATCTACTTGCATGGGCTCAGGTCCAGAGGCAGCAGAGGACGTCACAGGGCGCGGACTCCCCGGCCTATGGACTGGTGGTAGGGAGCGAACAGGTTTCCTCTCCTTGGCGGTTTCACGGGTTCGCTCTTGGAAGCGTAGATCGATGCGTGTAGCGAGGGCTATGAGGTCCTCCAAAGAGGTGGGAGTATCTCGTCCAGCCAATTCATCTTTTATCTGACTGGACAGACCACGCCAAAAAGCCCCGACTAAAGCCTCGTTGTTCCACCCCAGCTCAGAGGCTAAAGTGCGAAAGCGAATAGCATATTGGCCTACCGTTAGAGAGCCTTGCTGGAGACTAAAAAGAGACTCCGTAGTGGAAGCTAATCGCCCGGGCTCATCGAAAACTTTGCGAAAGGTTTCCAGAAAAAATGCTAACTGAGAGACTATGGGGTCGTCCCGCTCCCAGAGGGGATTAATCCAGGCTAAGGCCTCTCCCTCTAAATGGGAAAAAATAAAAGCCACTTTGGCCCGATCAGTCGGGTATTGCTGGGGAAGAAGATCAAAGTGGAGACGGCACTGGTTTAGGAACCCCCTACAGAGTTTGGGATCACCGCAATACTTGGGAGGTTTGCCGAGATGAGGCGGCGGGTGAGATAAGGAGGAAGAGTTTGGGTCCTGTGACACCACCTGAATAGGGGGCGTAGGGACAGACTGCAGGTTGAATAAATGGTCGTCAATGGAGGCCATATAAGTCAGCATGCGTGCCTGCGTATGACGCTGCTGGGAGAGCTCTTGCTGAAGGCTCGCTAGATGTGAAGCACTAACTGGGTCGGCGGCCTGTAATGAGGTCAAACGGGACTCCATTTTTTTCAAAAACGACATGATGCGCTGTTGATTGTCGCGCAAATGTCCCAGTTCCTTTTGGGCAGAAAACGCGGCACCTGCGGAGTCCATGGCCTGAGTGTTCTGTTACGCTATCTGAGACGAAAGCGAGAGTGGACCCTCTGGACCGTGGCAAGGTACTACCTCCGGGCGAGCGGACCAGATGTTAACCAACCCCTATACAGGGATTGGCTGGGGCAGGCCCGAAGAAGACTCTACCACGGTAGCAGATACCAGAAGGGACGGCTCAGGGAGAAACAATAAAGGAAGACACTGAACGGAACACAGGAGCGGGATACACGGAGGCAGGGAAGCTGGAGCACAATGGAAGACACGAAGACTGGCAGACAAGCTGAATTGGAGGGAAGCAGGAGACGAAGGCGAAACTGCAAAGAAAAAACGGAAGGGATGATGGGAAAACGTAAAGACACACAGGCGGAAGGAACACAAGAAGTACCGGAAGGTACGAGCACTAGAGCAGAAGAGGCCAGAGACAAAGCAAAAAGCAATTGACACTCAGGCACCTCCTAGCAGGGGAGGTGGCCTGAAATAGTGAGGGTCTCACCGGGATTGGTTGGAGTGCCGGATCCCGGAAGTAGGAGAAACCAGACAGGAGCGCAGGCGCCCTCCAGAGAACCCCGCGCGCCGGCGCAGACACCGAACATCCCCATCAAGACGAGGAGGAGGCGGGACCAGGAGACGACGAGCGCGCCGTCCCCCGGAAGTAACGCGGCGGGGACGAGCAGCGGCTGAAGGAGCCGGCGCCGCAGAAGAAGCAGGAGGAATGACGTGCTGGGACCCGAACGAAGTGCAGCCAGCGCAAGCAGGGGCAGCGCGCCGGCGGCCAGAAGCGGCGCGACGCGGATGAGCAGCGGCGGCCGTAACACACGTCGCCACCAGGATCAGCCGAATGATTCACTGACTGACGCCATCTTTGTACAGGAGGAGCTCATGTGCAGTTTTAATGTGACTGCTGCTATCTGTCTGCACAAAGATGGCGGCGGTCTGATTTACTGCGCCTGCACAAAATACGCGCAGGTGCAGTGAATCATTCGGCTGATCCTGGCGGCAGATGCGTGACGTGTCTACAGGCAGAGGAAGCCGGTCACATTAAAGGGATTTTCCCATGAAGGAAAGTTCATTTTAAAAATTGAGTGTGTCTGACCGTGTAGGGAGCATACCACATCTCCTGGGCAGGGGAGGAAGCAAAAGACAATACTGACATTACAGCAGGAGATCACAGAGGATACATTTTGTGAGGTAAAATGTTTCACTGACTGTTTTTAAAAAATATTTTACCTCACAAAATGTATCCTCTGAGATCTCCTGCTGTAATGTCAGTATTGTCTTTTGCTTCCTCCCCTGCCCAGGAGCTGTGAGCACATAGGGGGGGAGATTCTCAACGCTGCCAAGCCTGCCCCCATCGTGACATTACCGCCCTCCCAATGCCATAGCTTCAGGCCTCCATCTAGTTTAGTATAAACCCCCAACTCACACTTAACAATGGACCGCACGCTGATAACACCTGGATGGCAATGTGAGCTGTCTGTGACTTTCAAAGACTCAAAAACTTGTGTGGCTGATTTTGATCTTTGACGCTGATAAAAAAAAAAAAAAAGACATCTTTGTGATTTTTGCTCAGACACACGGTCCACAAAAAAAAACAAGGACAAGCGAATAGCTCTATAGACTATATGGATACATGTTCTATCTGTGAAAATCATGGCTACAGCACGTACGTGAAAAATGGATGTCTGAATGAGGCCTTACTGAGTAGCTACCTCCAAACACTGGCACTGGCATAAGTTTCCTTTCTTCCTGAGTCCTAACTTACATACTTTATCGAAACCTGGAAGACAACAGCTCCAACATCAAACACTCCCAGTGTATCCTGAGCGCTAAGACACTTGTAGGGGATCCAGAAAGAGCAGAAATGGTTGGATGTTGTGCGGCAGCCCGTGCTGATGCCAAAGACTAGGTAATGGGAGTAATACAAAAAACTGTGACTTCAGGTCAGTACTGGAAATAGTGTCAGCGCTGAAGGTTCAGTATGTGTACCTTATGGGTATGTGCACACACTGCGGATCCGCAGCTGCGGGTCCGCAGCGGTTTCCCATGCGTTTACAGTATAATGTAAACCTATGGGAAACGAAATCCGCAGTAGACATGCTGCGGAAAAAAACGTGCGGAAATGCAGCGGTTTACATTCCGCAGCATGTCAATTCTTTGTGCGGATTCCGCTGCGGGTTTACACCTGCTCCAATAGAAAACTGCAGGTGTAAACCCGCAGCAGAATACGCAATAGAAACCGCAATAAATCCGCAGGAAAAATCTGCAGCCCTCACAGATACGGGTGCACATACCCTATAGCTGTACAAACACCCTGAAACTATATGTATGGTTATACAGTCACATGGAAAAATGTTTTTTTTTATACAGTTCCTTTTAAAAAATATTTTCTTTTGGAAATGATTTGCATTATTAATTCTACCATAACGCACCAAAACGTGTCTGAAGGTTATACTCAAGGCTATACTGATCCCTGTTTACTGGATGACCACCACATCAAAACCCTGTCATGGGCAGCCCAATCTCCAGACCTGAACCCTATTGAAAACCTCTGGAATGTAATCAAGAGGATGATGGATAGTCACAAGCCATCAAACAAAGAAGAACTGCTTACATTTGTGCACCAGAAGCAGTGTGAAGACTGGTGGAAAGCATGCCAAGACGCATGAAAGCTGTGATTAAATATCATGGTTATTCCACAAAATATTGATTTCTGAACTCTTCCGGAGTTAAAACATTAGTATTGCTGTTTCTAAATGATTATGAACTTGTTTTCTTTGCATTATTTGGAGGTCTGAAAGCACTGGGATTTTTTTTCAGAAAAAAATGCAAAATGTATTGCTTGGAAATTCGGAGACATGTGGTAAGAAGTTTATAGAATAAAATAACAATTTATATTTTACTCAAAAATATACCTAGAAAGAAAAAAATCAGACAAACTGAACATTTTGCAGTGGTCTCTTAATTTTTGCTGTATATGTATATATATATATATATATATATATATATATATATATATATATATATATATATATCTGTTATCTACAAGTGCTTCTCACAAAATTAGAATATCATCAAAAAGTTAATTTATTTCAGTTCTTCAATACAAAAAGTGAAACTCATATTATATAGAGTCATTCCAGAGTGATCTATTTCAAGTGTTTGTTTCTGTTAATGTTGATTATTATGGCTTACAGCCAATGAAAACCCAGAAGTCATTGTCTCAGTAAATTAGAATACTTTATAAGGCTGTGTTCACACGTTGCGGTTTTTTCGCGGTTTTTCCCGATAAAAACGCTATAAAACCACCAAAAAAACGCATACAATAAGCATCCCATCATTTAGAATGAATTCCGCATGTTTTGTGCACATGATGCGGTTTTTTCCACGAAAAACGGCAAAAAACGCAGCATGTTCATTAATTTTCCGTTTTTTTTGTGGATTCCCCACTCCAAAATGCATTGGGAAGTGTCCGGAAAAAAACGTGGCAAAAACGCGTCAAAACCGCGGCAAAAACGCATGCGGTTTTCTTGCGGATTTCTTGCAGAAAATGTCCGGAATTCTCAGGAATTTTCTGCAAGAAATCCTGAACGTGTGCACATAGACTTACACCAGCTTCAAAAATTATTTTAAAATCTGAAATGTCGGCCTACTGAAATGTATGTTCAGTAAATGCACTCAGTCCTTGGTTGGGGCTCCTTTTGTATCAATTGCTGCATAAATGCGGTGTGGCATGGAGGCGATCAATCTGTGGCACTGCTGAGGGGTTATGGAAGCCCAGGTTGCTTTGATAGCAGCCTTCAGCTCGTCTGCATTGTTGGGTCTGGTGTCTCTCATCTTCCTCTTGACAATACTCCATAGATTGGTCTCTATGGGGTTAAGGTCAGGCGCGTTTGCTGCCAATCAAGCACAGTGATACTGTTGTTTGTAAACCAGGTATTGGTACTTTTGGCAGTGTGGACAGGAGCCAAGTCCTGCTGGAGAATGACATTTCCATCTCCAAAAAGCTTGTCGCCAGATGGAAGCATGAAGTGCTCTAAAATCTCCTGGTAGACGACTGCGCTGACTTTGGTCTTGATAGAACACAGTGGACCTACACCAGCAGATGCTCCTTGTGAATCTCCCCAAATTTTTAAATGGCCTTTTCTTAACAGCGTTTGCTGTAAAGAAGATATGATAAATCCTTTCTTTTTTTTTGTTTCTCATGTTTAAAATAAAGGTCCATGTCCCCACCCCCTCTGCGCCCGCCGGCTGTTCTTAAAATACTCACCCGGCTCCCTCGCAGCGTCCTGTCCTCGCTGCACCTTCTACTGTATGAGCGGTCACGTGGTGCCGCTTATTACAGTGATGAATATGGGGCTCCACCCCTATGGGAGGTGGAGCCACATATTCATTACTGTAAATGAGCGGCACCACGTGACCGCTCATACAGTAGAAGGTGCGGCCAGGACAGGAAGCAGCGCCAGCCAGCGAGGGAGCCGGGTGAGTATTTTAATAACAGCAGGCGGGCGCACGGGGGGTGGGAGGGGGGTGGGGACATGGACCTTTATTTTAAACACGAGAAACAAAAAAAAAAAAGGATTTATCATATCTTCTTTACAGCAAACGCTGCTGCAGAGAAGATATGAATCGCGGCTTCAGCACCAGATGCAGGGGACAGTGCTAAACTTTAGCGCTGTCTCCTGCACGGTGCGTGTGGTACCCAGTGGGCACACGGGCGGCACACGTGTGCCACACTGATGTGCCACAGAAACGCACGGGAACACGGACACGTTTAACTCCAGTACCGATTTTTCCGGTACCGGAATTATCTGGACGTGTGGGACTGCCCTAAGGCTGAATTCACACGATGCGGATTTAGTGCGCATCCGCAGCGGATTTTTCAGCGCAGAAACGCTGCAGTTCAGCACAGTGATTTACAGTACAATGTAAATCAATAGCAAAAAAAAAAAAGCTGTGCTAACGGTGCGGAAAAATCCGCCTAAAAACCGATGCGGAACAAAAGAAGTACCATGCTACTTCTTTTGTGCGGAACTGCAGCATTTCTGAGCCCTTCCATGATAGAAAATCAGCACAAAATCCACATCAAAACCGCGCAAAATCCGCAGCAAATCTGCACCTGCGGTTTCTTCCAGGAGATGCGGATTTTGTGCAGAAAATTCTGCACCCCAATCTGCAAGGTGTGCACATAGCCTAAAGGATAGGTGTTTTGGATGGGCTGAGTGACATGGGGGAAAAATGTGAACATTTATTGATTGTGACTAATAGATTACATCCAATGTGACGTTAATGCGAATGTTCAGTATCTTGTCATGTTTGAGTTAGTAAGAAATACTTTGTTCCTTTGCTAATCTTACTGGAAATGTGTAACTAATGACAACTGGATATTCCCTTATCTATACACAGGGATCATTAACACCAGTGAGTTTTCTTGTACGAGAAAATCAGTCCAAGTTTCAGCAGTCATTTTATATCAGAGTTTGGACAGTGTCAGTATTTACCATCAGACTTTGGTCCGAGTTTCATCCGTTTTTTTTTGGAAAAAAACAAAGAAAAGTTTCTCTATACTTTTCTTTGGACCGGTATATTTGCATTGCTGATTTTGATTCGATACTTGGATTAATATCGGACATGTGCAATTTTGCGCCGTCCCAGCCACCCCATCCCCCCCGTCCACAATAAAATCACAGACAAGTGAACGACCCCATCCGCTATAACAGGTAAGAGTAGTAAACATGAAAAACACCGCTAGAAAAACTGACATCTGAATGTGCCCTTACATTGTGAGCCCCGATTACACAGTGTAGACCACCTAATGGAAATGCTAATTCCTAGCGGTCTATTTCTTTATACGTTTCCAGGAGAACTAATAAAGAAACAGAAGTCTAATAAAAGATTCTAAAAATGGTCCAAAAATCTTTTATTTATTTTATATGGCGTACACAAATATTTACTTAAACCGACCTAACATTATATCTATATATTACACATATATGTATCTAAGATAATAAATAAGTAAGAATGATACAAGGGAGGGGCAGGGGATTACATGTCCGGATGCCGAGGACTTTGGTCCTAATGAGAGTTCACGTTCAGAAGTGTTTCTTCTATTTTCCGCAGGTGTAAGGATCTCCTGAGAAGTCGCCCATTATAAAGTGATGACATGGTGTGTCCTGGTAAGGAGACGTTTCACCCTTTTTATACTCATTTTCTTCTTATCATTATTCCAATACCCCCCATTGCCCAATACTCGCCCTCGCCATCCTCACTAATTCCTACACCACAGTGTTAATATTCTGCAGCCATTAAATCCGCGTTATCTTATCGGCCCTATATTACCCCTCCGCTTATCGTCACTTCTTTAATCATTACATATATAGTAAGCAGAAAGAGCGCACCCAGTCTTCCATATGAATCCATGGATTATGCCTTTGGATTTTCTAACATTCTTTAACCCCTTCCTAATGGGAACTTTTTTCCTCTTTTGACACTTTCAGAATTTCCTTCCCTTCTTCTTCTTCTTCTTCCAAAAGCCATAACTTTTTTTATTTTTTCAGCAGATGTAGCAGTACGAGGGTTTATTTTTTTTAAAGGACAATTTTTACTTATGAATAACATCATTCACTTCACTATGTCAAAAAAAAAAACAGAAAAATAATTCCAAGTGATGTGAAATGGTGAAAAAAAAAACCCACAATTCTCCATTGTTTTTTGTTTTTTTACAGCAGTCATTATAATTCTACAGGTCAATAAAAAAAAAAATAGTGTCGTTATTTTTCCAAATTTAGTAAATTTTTAATTTTCCTGTTGATTAACCAGTATGAGGGTTTATTTGTGGTGTGGCAAGATGATGTATGTATTGATACCACGCACCCATTCAATAGGATGTTTTGATCACTTTGCATGTTCTTATTTTAACGAGGATGTGTCCATGTACTGCCAGCACTGATTTGGTAGTGTTAGGGCTCGCACAACCGTATTAATCGGTCTAAGCGTGATCCGACAAAATGGAGGCAAATGTTAGTCTATGGAGCTATGCTCGTGTCCGATTTTATCCTCAGACCGAGCTGTTACAAGGATGAAATCGTAGTATGTCTGAGTTTGGATTGCACTTGGCCATGCCAGTCATTGAGTGTGTGAAAAATATAGGACTGCACTTGGGTGGCATCTGAGTGCAGTCATATTTCGGCACACTGAGAGAATGGAGAAAATGGAGAATATTTTCTCTCCATCTTCTCCTCACAGTGTGCTCAGACTCTCGGATCACACGATGCTGACACTCTAAGACTGTTATTAGCATAATTGACATGATGGTCTCAGATGAGAAAATCTATGGTTGTGTGACCCTGGCCTTAGTGTATATAGGGAGACAACCCAAACTGGTAACACCCAGTTGTCAATTTATTCTTATTTATTCTAGAAGAAAAAGACAGAGAAATGGCACAACGAGATCGGAGGGAGTGTATCAGGAGAGGTCTCCAGTCTCTTACTTCCAGTCTCCATGATTTCGCTGTTTTGAGGACCCATTCGCTTCATATGACTGTGATGCCATTGGTCCTTTACCTGATCTAGCCACAAAAGCGGCAGGCATTCTACAGGGCCAGCTACATTTTCACAAATGTGGCGCCCCCTGCTGTCAGGAGAGTGTTGGTCCACCTCTCCATGTGGATGATGCATCCACCTTCATGGAACCTCCTCAATGAGCCATTGTGGGTAGCCGTTAAAGGGAATCTGTCACCAGATTTTTGCCACCTAACCTGAGAGAAGTATAATATAGGGGAAGAGACCCTGATCCCAGCGATGTGTCACTGACTGGGATGCTTCCTGTAGTTTAAATAGGATGATGGTTTTATCAGCAGAAGATTATTACTAGAGGACCAGTAAACCTGCTGCCAGATAGTCCACCCACACCCTCCACCACTGATTGGCAGCTTTCTGCCTGTGCACAGTGTATACAGAAAGCAGCCAATCAGTGGTGTGGGCGGGGTTATACAGAGCTCAGCTTTCAGAGAACTGCTAGATCTGCAGCAGAGAAAACTGTGATTTTATCAAAACTGCAGCAAGCAGCCCAATAAGCGAAACATTGCTGGAATCAGGGTCTCTGGCCCTACTCTCCAAAAGGGTAGCAAAAACCTGGTGACAGATTCCCTTTATATCGTGTCCATATATTACGCATTCAGGCATGTATTACTACAGATCACTAGAACGGCCGTCATCAGAGAAGGATTGTTTCATGGATATTTCCTGTAGAAACAACGTCGGTATCCTGAGACCTGCACTCCTGGCAACTAACACTAAGGCCTCATGCCCACGGCCGTATCATGGGCTTGTATTGTCTGGGTGGGCTCTTTTACGTGCCACCAAGTGATAGAATCTCTCTTTGCTTTCATCCTTAAGGTTTTGAGACAAAAGATGACGTCTACTGCTACTCGCTGGCGAAAGCTTTGTATTACGTCGTATCCCCTGTGACGGTCGGGTTTTATGCTCCGTGGGGAAGACGCAAAGATTTCCTTCTCAACAAGGTCGAATGTGAGTAAATGGCTATAAAATCCGGTTCCTATCAATTTGCCATAAAGTTGTCATCTCAGGACACAACAATGGAAGAAGTCATTTCAACGTACAACCATGGCGCTATATTCTGACAATAAGACAGATTCTGGACCACCGTAACGCTGCAGACCCCCGGTAGATGTCAAATTCACCCCTTCTATAATATATCATTATAATTTGTATGATAGGGAATGTCTGGTGTCTCCATCCCATCAGGTGTGGAGAGCTTCTGCTATATGTGGGCGGGGCAATTTCCACGGCAGCCATCTGGTTTCCTGGGCAACTGTCCCGCCCTTATACTGCAGCAGCTCTCCACACCTGATGTAAGAACAGAGGCGCCAGCGAACCCTTGCAATCTAAATGCTTGATGAAGGTCAGACCCTTCTGCAATTGTCACATTTCTAAAATAAACTAATTTTATTAACAAATAAATAATAATAAGAAAGAAAAAAAAAGTCTCTAAAAGGAAGGCCCCTTCATGGCCCAAATGGTCTTCAGATTCATCTCTGGATATCAGCCCCTCTGAAATACTACAAGGTAAAACATAATTTATTCTTCATTGATAAAGAGAGTAATAAAGAAATTAAAAGTAAAAAAAAGCATATTTAAAACTCTGTAATTAATGTTAATTTTTCAAAATAAAAAAAAGTAATTAACCCAAATAGTAAACGCAATTATGAGAAGAAAAAAAAGCGCCAGAATTTATTTTTTTCTGTAATTTTTTTTTTTTATTAAAAATGATTAAAATGTCATATTCACCCCCCAAAATTTAATAATATAAATGTAAAAAGTTATGAGTCTAAAAAATGGTGACACAAACCAATATTTTTTTTTTATCACAAACAAAAAAAAACTATACATGTTTGATTTCACCGAGACCTGGGAAATAATGTACTACTAGTCAGATCATATTTTACACTAGATTTTACAACTAAAAGAGGTTACGGGTTAATAAAACAATTCCTATAAATGTAGACATGAATTCTCCACTGTGATTGCAGCATACCTCTGTCTCGAAGCATGGAAGAAAGAGAAAGAAGAAGTGGAGAGGACTGGGCAACGAACGAGAAATTGCAAAGGAAAAGATCTCATCAAACTCATCTTTCTGATGATATTTTACCATCCGGTGATCACAGAAAAACACAAGCATCGAGAGAATATACGTTACTGCTTTATCCGCTTTAGCGCATGGGAATTTGCTGGCAGTGACCAGCTCTGGGCAGGGCTGATCACCACCCTCTGTGATGGTATTGAAAACTGCTTCGGCCTGGCACCTATTAGTATCTACCGAGCGGTAGGCAGAAAAACCAAAATCCTAGAAGGTCCGTTCAAGCAGGAATGGGTTAGTAAGAAGTTCCTCTGTATCCCGCTTTGGGTTGCCACTTTGCTGGTGATCTTCATTGGAATCACCGTGGGGGCCCTGATCCTGGTATTTGGCTTTCCATTTGGTGATCCCGCCGGAGATATGTTGGCTGCCGCGGAAGGTGTTGGAGCGACCGTGGTTGGCCTTTCGGCGGCCGGAGCGATCAGAGTAGCGATTGTGGTGATCCGAAATGCCGTTGTGACTCAGAAAGGTAAAGTGGAACAAAAAATGAATCGAACCGATATGAGCTCCCAGTTGGGTTTCATGAGCGACGTGAAAAGAGAGGTTAAGATCATCACCCGTTACCTTCAACTCATGGAAATCTTCCAAAGACAAAAAATCAAAGTTGTACTCGAGATCACGAACTTGGACAGATGCATGCCAGACAAGGTGATCGGGGTCCTAAACGCCATGAATATCCTTCTGTCTGATCCAAATGCCCCATTCATTTCCATTTTGGCCGTGGATCCTCACATCATCATAGATTGCGTCGAAAGCTCTCAGTTCATGAAAGGGATGGCCAACAACGGCTATCAGATCTTAAACCGAATAATCACGTTACCGTTTTGTATCCCGAGAATGGACTGTGACACTAAATTATCCATACTGAAAAATATTGTTGACGGCAAAGGCGAGCTGGTCAGAGATACTGAAGAAGGTAACACGTTGGAGAACGAGGCTTCGAATGAGAAAGACTTCCTGTTATACCAACAAACTGTCCCCAACACCGACCATGACACCAGTGGCGACCCATTGACCGTGAGAGCCTTAAATGAGGAGCACAACAGCTGTTTCCAAGAAAAAGGGCCAACGACCAAAAATCTAATAGATGAAGCCTTCGATTATCTTTTTGACGAGAGCATGAGGGACTATATCACTGACAACGTTGTGCATATCAGAAGGATTGTAAATACTATCACCATAACCATCAGACTGATGATCAGGGAGGTTCCAAAAAGCCAAATACAACCACGAAAAGTGACCGAATGGGTGCTCCTGGCTACCCAATGGCCGTGTCGTCTCAGCTGGATATTGCAGTGCATTGAGGACGAGCAACAAAGGAGATGCCTGGATGAACAAGAACCCAACGGTGAATATGCTTCATACTCCAAAACTTTCCTTTGGGATGTTTTTGAGAAGTCTTTAGAAGAGTTGGATGCAATGAAAGCTAGTCTAAATCGACTACTGGAGTTGGATGGAGATCCTGAGATCTTCCACAACCTCTTGTATGAGAGCTTTACTGTGAAAGATGCCAATTTTTTTGTGCCGTTCACTGTGAATTTAGATGTTTCCATTAAAAGACAAATGGAGCTTCTACGAGGCAGCAACAATATGTGGGAACTAAAGAAAAGCAACCGGTTGACTATGCTGTCATTGCTGAACATGAGCGTGGAAGAGGTGTGCAAAGAGGTAAGTGTGGAGTTTTGGGTCTGGTACCTATCATTTGATATCAATGGGGTTGTACGGGATTAGAAAATAAAATAGGACTGTTTTTCAAGTGAAATCTTGAATATATTTCATAGGAACTCCTCCTCCCATTCAAAGCTCAAAAAAAAGTTTAGTGACGTGGTCAGGCATTCCATGTTCTAGTGAGAGGTGCTGACTTGTTTGTCTGCCCCCTGCAAAGAGTTTTCCCGGACTTTACTATTGCTATCATATCCATAGGCTAGGACATAAATGTCATATCGGTGGGGATCCAGCTCCTAGCGCCCCCTCCCACAAGTTGATTGAAAAAGCCGCTGTGCACCCAGAGAAGTACTGTTCCGTAAATTGCATAGTGGCCAAGAGTGGTATCGCAAGCTTTTGCCCATTCAATCATTTCATTTTGAGGGTGGCAGGAATTAGAATCCCACTGATCTGACATTGATGACTCATACTAGTTAATGTTCATCATTAGTAAAGTCCCAGAAAACCCCTTTAATGGATTATTGCAAAATTGATAATGTGGTCTCAGTTTTCTGTATAGATAGAATTAATCCTGTGTGCCAATACAACCTTTTTTAAAAATGAGCACTGATTTGCAACTATCAACTGATGACCCTTCAGCCTTCTCATTAGCCATCCTCAAGTAGTCGGTGGAGAAAGCTCAGATGCACCTACTGACCCTTTCTAAAAACAAAATATCTCACAGCCACAGTTCAGCTAAGCTATGCTGAAGATCAAACCGATGCCAGCTGCATATGCACTTTGTGACACTAATTAAAAAAAAACAGATGCAGCAATGACCCTGTCTGATAAAACATTCTCCAGATCCTCTTTTGGCATCCTCATTGCCCTGACAGCCGTATTGTAGCACAGCTCAGCTATTCTATCCCCAGCTCTGCTATACAGTTGAGAACATTACTATGCTCTGACCCATCAATGAAATGTGGAGCTTATAAATAGTAATGAATATCAGTCAAATAGTGGATCACAGTCACTACATTGAAAACTATTAATGATCGCCTGATGCATATAAGAACTGCCAATGTTAAGATTTATCTCTATCAGGAAGCACAGATGAGAGCAGAGGAAGGGGCCTGCAGCACTGAGGAAAAGCAGGGTGTTGATGAGAAATGTAGATTTGGCAGGTAACCAGTCATTCAGCTCTACAAAGCTAGATGCACAGGGGAGCAGAAGGAGATAAAAAAAAGGTACAAGAAAGAAACTTTATAGTGGGCTTGTACTGTATGTTAAAGGGGTTGTCCGGCCTTTTGGTACGAGTCTGCAGTCATTCTATGTGACTGCAGACTTGTGAATCCTCCACGATATGCAAAAACAAAAAGCAAAAAAAGAGCACTCACTATCCAAATGAATTTTTAGTCTTTATTGTGGCATTAAAATAACAGCAGGGTCCCACAGGGAGATCAGTAGTGTCAGGAGACGACGGATTTTCAGCAGCAAAAACGCAGCAAATAACGATACCTGCGTTTTTGCTGCGTTTTTTACAACACCCATTCAAGTCAGTGGGTGAAAAAACGCAGCAAAAACGCTGAAAGAAGTGACATGCTCTATGTAAAAAAAAAAACGCAGCAAAGCACAAAATACTGATCAAACAAAAAACCAACGTGTGTGCATGAGATTTCTGAAATCTCATAGGCTTTGCTGGTAGTGTAAAAAGCAGCTGAAAATTAGCATTAAAAAAAACCACAGCAAAAAAGTCCTGTGTGAACTTATCCTAAGGACGAAAATAATGCCCAATGGACTAGACTGTTTCACCCTACAACTCTGCAGTCCTATAGTGGAGATAGTCTTCTCTTTTACTGCAATTCATAGTAATATATTAACGTTATGCCCCGCCCCCGAGGAGCATGTCGACTCAACACTTATCTTTTCTTCTCTTTAGATGAACAAACTAGGATTTCGAGAGGAGAACCTTCAACATTATCAGCAGAAGATTAAGGACCACAACCTACATGGCAGAGCGCTTGTATACAGTGATAATAATGAGATAAAAGATGTGTTATCTATGGGTCTTGGAGACTGGACACTTTTCAGCGTGTACTTCCTCGGGGTGCTTCCTCCACCTCCTGCAGTCCCTGCATCTGCCCCAGTGATTGGCAAACAAGAAGCTACAAAACTTGGGGCTGGATCCCAAGAGAATATATTAAAAAAGAGCAAGATGTCTCTGTATGTATCAGATGATGATATTTTCTCTTAAGTTCTCTTCCAAACATTTCACATTTTCTTTGAACGCCTAATAGAAATCAGCAGTCTGATAAAGAGACATTCCATTAACCCTAAAGTGTATTTCCACCCAAAATTTTAAACATGACCATCTATTATAAAATCAGATGTTTTTGTGGCAGCCACAGTTAATATTAGTTTCTTATTGATTCCGAGATAATGACATTTTTATGTTTTGTTGTGGAAGACATTATCCTGAACAGTAAGTGCAACTATATTGGCTACACAGTATTTTTCCATCAGGTCCTTGGATAATAACTAAGGCTACAACATGTAAGATCGTTGTTCTTGGTGCAGAATTTCAGCAGAATCATCAACATTCAGACAACGTGCGATAATAAAACACCTCTATATACAGTAGATAACACAGTATTCACCATTCACAATAGATGTCACAGCTCACCTCCCCCTCCTGTACAATGACTGATAATACCTCTGTATACAGTAGATAACACAGTATTCACCATTCACAATAGGTGATGTCACAGCTCACCTCCTCCTGTACAATGACTGATAACATCTCTATATACAGTAGATAACACAGTATTCACCATTCACAATAGGTGATGTCACAGCTCACCTCCTCCTGTACAATGACTGATAATACCTCTGTATACAGTAGATAACACAGTATTCACCATTCACAATAGATGTCACAGCTCGCCTCCTCCTCCTGTACAATGACTGATAATACCTCTGTATACAGTAGATAACACAGGATCCACCATTCACAATAGGTGATGTCACAGCTCACCTCCTCCTGTACAATGACTGATAACATCTCTATATACAGTAGATAACACAGTATTCACCATTCACAATAGATGTCACAGCTCGCCTCCTCCTCCTGTACAATGACTGATAACACCTTGATATACAGTAGATAACACAGGATCCACCATACACAATAGGTGATGTCACAGCTCACCTCCTCCTCCTGTACAATGACTGATAACACCTTTATATACAGTAGATAACACAGGATCCACCATTCACAATAGGTGTCACAACTCCCCTCCTCCTGTACAATGACTGATAACACCTTTATATACAGTAGATAACACAGGATCCACCATTCACAATAGGTGATGTCACAGCTCACCTCCTCCTCCTGTACAATGACTGATAACACCTTTATATACAGTAGATAACACAGAATCCACCATTCACAATAGGTGATGTCACAGCTCACCTCCTCCTCCTGTACGACTGATAACACCTCTATATAGAGTAGATAACACAGGATCCACCATTCACAATAGCTGATGTCACAGCTCACCTCCTCCTCCTGTACAATGACTGATAACACCTCTATATACAGTAGATAACACAGGATCCACCATACACAATAGGTGATGTCACAGCTCACCTCCTCCCCCTCCTGTACATTGACTGATAACACCTCTATATACAGTAGATAACACAGGATCCACCATTCACAATAGGTGATGTCACAGCTCACCTCCTCCTCCTGTACAATGACTGATAACACCTCTATATACAGTAGATAACACAGGATCCACCATTCACAATAGGTGATGTCACAGCTCACCTCCTCCTCCTGTGCATTGAGTAATAACACATCCATATAGACCTTTGCCCAGTGTAAAAAGTAACTGCCTTTTATTTTTCCCACAAATCAATAGTACACGCAAAAATAAGAAACATTATAATATAAATAGATTTTTTCCCATTACTGAGATAGGAGATGACGGTTGGTGCTCAGAAAGTTCTATGGAGAAGTGTAACTGTTGTTTCAGCAGAACCTGCAGCAGGATGTCAGTGTCGGCCTACAGCTCCTCCCTCCTCCATAGAATCTCGGAAGCACCAACTGTCATCTCCTATCTCAGTAATGGGAATATCAGTCTTCACTGAAGATTTTACTCACGAATTGATAAAGATGGAAAAAGAATCAGATTCCTCTGATGAGATCTATTCCAGAGTTGGATGTTTCCATGAGCACCATTGATGTATGAAATTAAAATGAAAACCCTGGGGCATGCTCAGATAACGCCTCTATACAGACAAATAGGGTTGGAGCCAGTTTATTGCTGCTAATGTTCATGTTAAGGACAGAAAGTGGGAATCTAATATTTTTTTTATTTTTATAGATTGATTATAGACAGAAATATGAATACTTTTTTTTTTAACACTTTGAATGCCTGCTCAGTGACATTGTCATCCCAAATATGTGATGTTCTGTGAACTTTTCTGAATATTAGTAATATCAGGTTTTTTTTTTAATGAAAGGCGCACTATATGTTTTTAATAAAATGATGACTGGAACGTCTAAATATTCTGTTCTGCTTCTTTCTATCTCATTTATTTCATGCTGCTTATGTAACAGATACGACATAGCTGCAGTATATTTCGCAGGGCTTTGCAGACACTGAACAAAATTGGGATCACAAAGTAATTGGTCTCCAAAGTATGGTTTTGGGGTGTAGAAGAAAAGTGGATGAATGAAGAAGAACCCACACAAATATAAGGAGAAACTGCAAAGAAAATCCAGGTAGCGGTCTCGGTCAGCTTCATATCCTGGACCCAAGCGCTGCAATAATACGGAGCCGACCCCTGGGGTCCGGGGATCATTTCCAGCTACATTCAGAGACAAAAACATAAATGAACATGGTAGAAAACCCCAAGGGTCCCATTACCCTACATGTGTACATTTCTGGCTATAACTTGAGCAAATCTACTTACACACGTCGATTGGCGTTTATTTAAAGATAATCTGTCACCAGGTTTTTGCCGCCAAATCTTAGGGCAGCATAATGTAGAGGAAGAGACCCTGATTCCAGCGATATGTCACTTACTGGGCTGCTTCCTGCAGTTTTGATAAAATCAGTTTTTTATCTGCTGCAGATCTAGCAGTTCTGACTAGAGTTTTGCGACTTTTGCTTTTTTAGGATCGAGTCGGGTTTCGCGAAACCCGACTTTGTCAAAAGTCG
The DNA here is from genome assembly GCF_032444005.1 of Ranitomeya imitator. NCBI lineage: Eukaryota > Metazoa > Chordata > Amphibia > Anura > Dendrobatidae > Ranitomeya > Ranitomeya imitator. The sequence goes on along the minus strand of NC_091283.1, from coordinate 60,892,835 downwards.
GGTCGGGTGAAATCGGCCGATTATTGCGAAAAGTCGGGGATCGACCAAAACACGAAACCCAATGCAAATCAATGGGGAATCAAAGTCGGCAGTGAGTGGAGGCCAGGAAAACACCTACAGTGCCCATTTTAATGCCAAAAACATCAATTATTATTACTTAAGCTTGTCAATCTTAATTTACTTTATAATAATAGTTAGGCATTGAAAACTGGAGGTCATTTGGCTAAAGTTGTGGGGGGGGGGGGGGGGGGGGCTGGCTCAAGATTTTCATGGGCACAGGAAACGCGGAATACGTCACGGCGTTGGAGCAGGGAGAGGTAAGTATTTCAACTTTGCAAGTGCTGTGATCCTAAGCAAGTGGGGGGGGCCCACTAGTTGGCACTGGCACTGGCGCGCGCCGCGGCAAATTTTAGGCCACGCCTCTGACCACACCCATTTCACAACTAGTCACACCCATATCTACGTGCCAACCACACCCATTTAGCACTGCTGATCACACTGTTTAATAAAGAATAATTATAAACAAAAAAATATGGCCACACAGTGCTCCATACTGTATAATGACTGCACATGATGCTCCATACTGTATAATGGCCACACATGATGCTCCATACTGTATAATGGCCACACATGATGCTCCATACTGTATAATGACGGCACATGATGCTCCATACTGTATAATGACTGCACATGATGCTCCATACTGTATAATGGCCACACATGATGCTCCATACTGTATAATGACGGCACATGATGCTCCATACTGTATAATGGCCGCACATGATGCTCCATACTGTATAATGGCCGCACATGATGCTCCATACTGTATAATGGCCGCACATGATGCTCCATACTGTATAATGACTGCACATGATGCTCCATACTGTATAATGGCCACACATGATGCTCCATACTGTATAATGGCCACACATGATGCTCCATACTGTATAATGGCCACACATGATGCTCCATACTGTATAATGGCCACACATGATGCTCCATACTGTATAATGGCCACACATGATGCTCCATACTGTATAATGGCCACACACGACGCTCCATACTGTATAATGGCCACACATGATGCTCCATACTTTAAAATGGCCACACAGTGCTCCATATTGTATAATGACTGCACATAGTGCTCCATACTGTATAATGGCCACACATGATGCTCCATACTGTATAATGGCCACACATGATGCTCCATACTTTAAAATGGTCACACAGTGCTCCATATTGTATAATGTGCCCACATAGTGCTCCATACTGTATAATGGCCACACATGATGCTCCATACTGTATAATGGCTGCACATGATGCTCCATACTGTATAATGACCACACATGATGCTCCATACTGTATAATGACTCCACATGATGCTCTATACTGTACAATGGCCCCACATGATGCTCCATACTGTATAATGGCCACACATGATGCTCCATACTGTACAATGGCCCCACATGATGCTCCATCAGGGTCGGACTGGGGTGCCTAGGGCCCACCAGGGGAATTAACTCTAGGGCCCACTCTACAGCTTCCATAAACTTTTTTTTATATAATATACGGACAGGGATGTTAATCATATTTGCAATATACCTCATTAGGAAAATAAGTTTCTGTCAGCAGTGAATGATGAGTCCGGATGTTCCTGAGCTCCTGGATTTCTCTACACTCGACCTCTGATTTACAGGATTTTTTTTTTTTTTAAACTGAATTATCAGCGGAGGGCAGAGAAAGTCAGGAATTCCTGAATATTCAGGACTCATCATTTTGTGCTGGAGCTCCCAATACAAGATTGTGGTACAACTGAGTGACCCGGTATTCTGCTATGGGGATCTGTCACTAGTTTGTTTCCCTTAGTTAGGACACCATGAAATCAGCGACAGATTCCCTGTAACAGAATCCCTGGATAACACCTATGGTAAGTTCACACTAGCGAGTCCACTGCGGGATGCCCACTGCTTGTATCCCACAGTGGACCCGCTCTGGAGGAGGATCGTGCTGACATTATACGGATATATTCTCAGATATAATGCTGGGTGCATTATATACAATGTTTTGAGTCAGAGTGAAATCCTTCAGGTGTATCGGACCCCTCTATAAAGCCTCTCTGTCACCACAGAATGACTATTGATACCAAGGGGGTGGAGAATGATAGAATACAAACAGGTCGGAAGGCGAATGTACAAGATTGGCCCCGCCGTGAAGCACCGAGTGGTAGGACTTTTAGTTTGAACAGTCATTCTGCACTGACAGAGTCCATTTAAGGGTAACTTGTCATCTTCAGAAACATTATTTATCTGCAGATATAGGGTTAATCTGCAGGTAAATGGGGTTTAAAGCCTGGATCGCCGGCATAATTGGAAAGCGTTGGCTGCAGGGAGAAATTTACGCTTTATTCTCCCTTCCGCCAGTCGCTTCCTGTGATAGGGTCGGTGCAAGGAGGAAGAAATTACAGTCACCGCTAACTACAAAGTGAGCGTGCTGGAATAACGTCCCGACACTGATTGTGACATCGTCCAGGGAGCCAAACCTCAGGCTGGGCATTACTGAACGACTAACATGGCAGCAGCACGTGACACCCATCAGCAACCTGCAGCTGCGTCACAGGAGGCTGATGGGTGCAGGAACCGGCCTGTTATGTGTGCTTATGAAAGGTGTTATGAAGGCAATCCAGGGACACAATGTGCCTAGCAATCAGAGCACACACAGTGATCTGACAAATACCCAAAAACAAAAGAACAAGCTCTGAGACGTGGAAACTCTGTAGACTGCACACCTGATCCTATCCTAAACACAACTGAAGGCGGCTGTGGATTGCGCCTAACAACTACCTATGCAACTCGGCACAGCCTAAGAAACTAGCTAGCCTGAAGATAGAAAAATAGGCCTGACTTGCCCCCAGAGAAATACCCCAAAGGAAAAGGCAGCCCCCCACATATAATGACTGTGAGTAAGATGAAAAGACAAAACGTAGGGATGAAATAGATTCAGCAAAGTGGGGCCCGATATTCTAGACAGAGCGAGGACAGTAAAGCGAACTTTGCAGTCTACAAAAAACCCTAAAGCAAAAACCACGCAAAGGGGGCAAAAAGACCCACCGTGCCGAACTAACGGCACGGCGGTACACCCTTTGCGTCTCAGAGCTTCCAGCAAAACCAAAAGACAAGCTGGACAGAAAAAAGCAACAAAATAGCGAAAAAGCACTTAGCTATACAGAGCAGCAGGTCACAGGAACGATCAGGAGAAGCTCAGATCCAAGACTGGAACATTGACCAGGAGCAAGGAAGACAGAATCAGGCGGAGTTAAATAACAAAGCAGCCAACGAGCTCACCAGAACACCTGAGGGAGGAAGCTCAGAAGCTGCAGTACCACTTGTGACCACAGGAGTGAATTCAGCCACAGAATTCACAACACCGGCCATCTAAATGCCGCTGTCCGTGATTGACAAGGGCATTTAAATATCTAAAACAGTAGCAATCAAGGTGAGCTCTGATCACTGCTGTTACAGGCAGATGCCGGCTGTGTATTACATCCGACATTTGCCTGATATGGAGCAGGCTCAGCTCCTGAACACGCTCCATACAATCATATCCCTAAGGTGACAGTTATGACAAGGTTAGAAAATTTCACATGTATGTTCCTAAACATGGACAGACAAATGGAATTCCCCAACACGTGAAAGAGCCCTTATAGATTTCGTAAATGTGCCCAAACATACAAATATTTTTACACTCCAGAATACACGTCTTACAAAAACACATATAATTCCAAATACATAGGCACAAACACGCAGACAGGCACAAACACGCTAGTACATGAATACATCACCTTAACCACCATCAGTACATGGTACATCAATTGTAGTGTCAGGTCAGTCCCATATACCTTTGTATCACATGAACCTACAACTCCCAGTATGTCCTTAACAATCGAGATACTGGGAGTTGTTGTCATAAGTCTGCGGACCATACATGAACCACAGCACTGATGAGATGCAGGCTGGATCACAAATAAACATTTACATACAGGTATCTTACCTGTGACATCTTCTCTGCTTGGAGTCTTTCTCTTTCTTTTCGTCTCCAACTTGTCCAGAATCCATAATGACTCTTCTCATGCACAGCTGTTCTCCATCGACCTCCAACAACCTAAAAATAGCAGTTATTACAATGCTCCTGAATAAAAATATCTGCCTGACACTGAGCCCCTGTATAGACTAATAACACTCACAATGCTCCCTGCACTAAATATGACCCACGCACTCTACACTACTCTATGCAGGCATTCGCGCACATCTCCTACTTCCAGGTTCTTTAAGGTATGCACCCAGGCGCCCTTTGCCCACCTGTTAGCAATCCTACTTAATTTACCCACTGCTACTTAAGACCTTCCACTCTATCCCTTAGCACCCCCCCTGACGAAGCTGTGTTCAGCAGCGATACGCGTGGGGCTTTCCCCACACCTTCTGGATCCTGGGATCATCTCCCCTTACTGTTGACCCCTGACGGCCGATGATTCACGCCACTGACTGGATGACTTAATCGGGTGATTTATCTTTTACCCTTTTCCCTTATTAACCATTGTGCCATAGGTTTCTCATTCTTTTTAGCACCTTTCTGTCGCTTTGGGGGTGCCATTCTCCCACCAGGCGACTTTTTTCCTTCATATCTCTCCTTTTGGGAATATTATACCCATAGAGCATTGTTTTCCAATTAGCCTATTGGGGCCCCACTTATGACATTAGTCTCTCTACCTTTATAAGGGCATCTCATTTATTATATGGTTGTCTGGGGACGCCTGGACTTGATGTGCTTATTTATTTATATCCATCTATATATTGTCATATTTTGGTTATTTAAGCATTTGAGCTATATTGTACTTCTATATGTGTAGGATCTATGGTGCTCTATTCCCCACATTATAGGTCATCCCCACATATATTAACTAGAAATATGTATACATTATTATTTGTTTTTCTGTTTCAGTAATATATTGGTGGCGTGTTTTTGCCTCTGTTATTCATCATTATTTATATTTGGGCCGTCTGTGGACGAGTATTTACTATGGAACCAGTGGTGTGGCAGATGTATTTTAATATGTTTTTATCCATGTGCACTTGTCTCTTGTTTCAATAAATGATTTTTGTATTTTTTGCTATTTAATTGATATTCTTTTGGGTGTGCGCCCTATTTTGCAAGAAATGCACACATAGACTAGACACGTACAAGCACACGCAGGAAGACAGACACACACACACACATGCAGACACTCAATGACACACACACACACACAAATGCATATGCAGACACACATACGTAGACATACGTGCACACACACATATATACAGGCACACACATAGAAGTATATATACACACATATACCATGCATACAGACATATACAGGCATGCATATACAAGCATATACACACATATACAGACATACACATAAAAGCATATTTACACACATATGCCATGCATACATACACATACAGGCATATACACACACATATACCATGTACACATACAGGCATATATACACACACATGTATACCATGCATATATACACATACAGACATACAAGCACATATACACACACACACATATACCATACATACATACACAAATAGGCATACACATACAAGCATATGTACACAGATATACCATGCAAACATACACACATATACCATGTACACATACAGGCGTATGCATACAATCCATATATAACCGCACACACACATTCAGGGTGTTAGCACCCTACCTTGGCTTGTCTCCAGCCCAGGCATTATTGAAGCACTGCACTCCTATACCGGAAGCAGCAGTGCAGGGCACGGAGTGATGATGTCACTTTAGGCTGTGGCCGAGTCTGCTGGCTGTCACTCTGCTGCTGTACTGCTCCCTGGCCCCGCTCTTCTGTCTCCACTGTATGTGCGTCGCTGCCGTTCAGCCACGCCCACATTTAAAGGGTAAACATTTTTTTTTTCCCCCTTCCTCCCCTCTCCTGCTTTTCTCCAGGGGCCCACTGGGGAATCCCCCGGCACCCCGCCAGTGTAGCCGCTGGTAGTATTGCACTGTATACGGAGGGTAAAGGGGCATGGCTTAATACAAGGGGGCGTGTCGGCTGGTTCTCCTGCTCTCTGCGGGAAGCAGAGCGTCCCGTGCGGGAGTGCGGGGCAAAGGCTCAAACTCGGGACAGTCCCGCAGAATGAGGGACAGTTGGGAGCTATGGATATAGGCCCAAATAATAAAGTAGGCTAAATGCAGTTCAAAATTGGTAACAGGACTAAACATGCGGCATTGCTTTGTTTAGTGGAGGACAACTGTAATGAGTGGCAGACACAGTTGGTAGGCCCAAATAATAAAGTGGGCTAAATGTCTGCCAAAAAATAGTTAATCAATAAACAGGCGGCATAGCTAGGTACAGGGGTGGGCTCCTCTGCTGAGTAGCAGACAGTGGTAGTTGGCGCAAAGTATGAACTGGTCTAAATGGAGGCCAGGGCCCCTGTATATTTTTACTATCATCTATTATTTCAATAAATTTGTATTGGCAGTGCCATTGAAGGATTTAACAGCACAAACTACACAGTGGTGGAGCAGTGAGAGGTAAGTTTTGCAAGTGGTAGAGCACTGTTCGAGCTGGGGGGAACACTCTCTCTTGGGTGGCGGTACTGGCATAGGGCCCCTCATATTACGACGGTGTGTCTGACGTTGGTTGTGCACCACCACCGTCAGAGACACTTCATTGTACTATGAGGGACTCTGTGCCAGTGCCGTGGCCCAAGAGTGGGCACACACATCGGTCCAGGCAAACTGCACTCGCACGGGTGCTTGCGCCAAGTGGTGACCACGGCCCTGTGTGGGGACTCAGCCCATTTAGGGAGGTATAAAAATGGCCTATAGTGGAAATTCAGCAGCTGCAAATGGAGGAATTGGAGAAGTCAGTAAGAGGAGTCCAAAAGCAAGACATTTTTAAGGCAAGCTACATGTCAGCAGGGGAAGGTGGGGCAAAATAATTTGAAATTCATGATTGGTTCATTTTAATGAAAGTTAGATCGGGTAGCCAGACGTGTCCTTTTTTCAGTCAGTATTGAACCAGCAGCACTGAATACTCTTTCTGATAGCACACTAGAAGCAGGGCAAGCGAGCTCCTGTAATGCATATTCTGCCAATTCAGGCCAGGTGTCTATTTTAGATGCCCAGTAACCAAAGGGGAATGACCTGTGAGGGAGAACATCGATAAGGAAGGAAAAGTAGTTCGTAACCATACTGAATTGATGCTGCAGTACCTGTCGTGTCAGCGGTCATTGCGAAATCACTCCACAACCTGGTCATAAATCCCCTCTTTCCAACGCCACTTCGGATTTGTGCACCTCTAACACCTCTGCCATGTTGCCCCCTACAGCTCGTGTGAGAACCATCACCGCCTCTGTGTGCTCGGAATGCCTGAACCAAACGGTCTACAAGAGTTGCTTGTTTAGTAGCCAATATTTGCTCAAGGTTCTCATGTGGCATGATATTTTGTAATTTTCCTTTATATCGTGGATCCAGGAGGCAGGCCAACCAGTAATCGTCATCGGTCATCATTTTGATAATGCGTGGGTCCCCTTTAGGATACGCAAGGCATAATCAGCCATGTGGGCCAATGTTCCAGGTGTCAATTCACTGCTCGTGCTGAGTTGAGGAGCACTTTCTTGCAAATCAACATCACTTGTCTCCCTCAAAAACCCTGTACCTGACCTTGCAATGCCACCAGTTTGTATTGCCCAGAGAAGCTTCCTCCTCCCATATGCATCCTCATCATCCTCCTGCTCTTCGTCCGCCACCTCATCCAGGAGAATTCCCTGAGCAGACAATGGCTGACTGTCATCAAGGCTTCCCTCCTCCTCGGCCGCAGACGCCTGCTCCTTAATGTGCGTCAAACTTTGCATCAGCAGACGCATTAGGGGGATGCTCATGCTTATGATGGCGTCGTCTGCACTTACCAGCCGTGTGCATTCCTCAAAACACTGAAGGACTTGACAGAGGTCTTGTAGCTTCGACCACTGCACACCCAACAACTGCATGTCTGCCATCCAACTGCCTGCCCGTGTATGTGTATCCTCCCACAAATTAATTACAGCCCGCCTCTGTTCGCACAGCCTCTGAAGCATGTGCAGTGTGGAGTTCCACCTTGTTGCAACGTCGATCATTAGGCGGTGCTGGGGAAGATTCAACGATCACTGATGGTTCAGCATACGGCTGGAGTGTACGGGCGACTGGCGGATGTGCGAGCAAAGTCTTTGCACCTTCAAGAGCTGGGCTGGTAACTCCAGATAATGTTTGAGGAAGCACTCCACCACCATGTTCAAGATGTGAGCCAGGCAAGGTATGTGTTTAAGTTCTGAAAGGGCTATGGCAGCCATAAAATTCCTTCCGTTATCACTGACTACCTTGCCTGCCTCAAGATGTACACTGCCCAGCCATCACTGAGTTTCTTGCTGCAAGAACTCGGACAGAACTTCCGCGGTGTGTCTGTTGTCGCCCAAACACTTCATTTCTAACACAGCCTGCTGACGCTTACCACTAGCTGTTCCATAATGGGACACCTTGTGTGCAACACTGGCAGCAGCGGATGGAGTGATCGTGCGACTGCGCTCTGTGGACGAGCTTTCGCTTCTGGAGGAGGAGGAGGAGGAGGGGTGGCGAACGTCTACAGCCAACTGTTTCCTAGACCGTGGGCTAGGCAGAACTGTGCCACTATGGCTGTCCCCTGTGGACCCTGCATCCACCACATTAACCCAGTGCGCCGTGATGGACACGTAACGTCCCTGGCCATGCCTACTGGTGCATGCATCTGTTGTGAGGTGCACCTTTCTACTGACTGATTGCCTGAGTGCATGGACAATGCGGTCTTTGACATGCTGGTGGAGGGCTGGGATGGCTTTTCTCGCAAAGAAGTATCGACTGGTTAGGTCATAGCGTGGTACTGCGTAGGCCATCAGGGCTTTGAAAGCTTCGCTTTCAACCAATCGGTAGGGAATCATCTCTAACGAGATTAGTCTGGCAATGTGGGCATTCAAACCCTGTGTACGCGGATGAGTACTTTCTTTTCCTAACGAGAGTCTCTTGCAGGGTGAGCTGGACTGGAGAACTACATAAGGTGGAACTAGCGGTGGTGGTGGTGGACATGGCGGATTGAGAGAGGGTTGGTGATGGTATTCTTGATGTTGGCCTACATACAGTGTTTCCTACCAATAACATTGTGATTTCCTGACTGCTTTGGCCTTGCGACGATACCTCCACATTTCCTGCTGGTGGTGTCCTAACCGGTGGGCTTACAGTGAGGGAAGCAATGTAGCGTTGCTGACTACCTTCATTCTGAGCAGGTGCACCAACGGTACGGGACGTTTGGTAGTTAGTCCAGGCTTGCAAGTGCATGCTGCTTAGATGTCTAAGCATGCACGTTGTATTTAAATTTTGAAGATTCTTCCCTCTGCTAAAGGTCTGTGAGCATTTCTTACATTTCACTTTTGACTGATTCGGATCTTGGTTAAAAAATTCCCACACTGCACTCTTCCTACTATGGATTACCTTTTCAGGCATTGCACGCTGTGCTACTTTCACCGGATGGCCACTGTTATGATCAGGTGACCTTGGAGCAGCATGAAAACGTTCACTGGAGTAGGTGGTAACTATACTGACTGCAAACCCTGATCTTAACACCGCAACTAGAAGTAGCCGTGGGGTGTGCTGTTGTGAATTCTGTGGCTGAGTTCACTTCTGTGGTCACGGGTGGTATTGCAGTCTCTGGGCTTCCTCCCTCAGGTGTTTTGGTGAGCTCGTTGGCTGCCTTGCTATTTAGCTCCACCTGAGTCTGTCTTCCTTGCTCCTTGTCAATGTTCCAGTGTTGGATCTGAGCTACTGCATCTTTCCTTGGGCCTGTTGCTCTGCTAGATAAGTGCTTCTAGTTTGTTTTCTGTTTTTTCTGTCCAGCTTGCTATTATCTTTTGCTGGAAGCTCTGAGAAGCAAAGGGGTGCACCGCCGTGCTGTTAGTTCGGCACGGTGGGTCTTTTTGCCCCTTTGCGTGGTTTTCGTTTTAGGGTTTTTTGTAGACTGCATAGTTCTCTTTGCTGTCCTCGCTCTGTCTAGAATATCGGGCCTCACTTTGCTGAATCTATTTCATTCCTACGTTTGTCTTTTCATCTTGCTAACAGTCATTATATGTGGGGGGCTGCCTATTCCTTTGGGGTATTTCTCTGAGGTAAGTCAGGCTTGTATTTCTATCTTCAGGCTAGTCAGCTCCTCAGGCAGTGCCGAGTTGCATAGGTAGTGATAGGCGCAATCCACTGCTGCTTATAGTTGTGTGAGGATAGTTCAGGTACTGCAGTCTACAGAGATTCCACGTCTCAGAGCTCGTCCTATTGTTTTTGGTTATTGCCAGATCTCTGTATGTGCGCTGATTACTGCACGCTGTGTTGCCTGATTGCCAGCCATAACAGTGTGCCTAACAAAACCTAGACACAGCCGGAGGACTAAATACCCCTATAGATGGAAATAGGAATATCTACCTTGCCTCAGAGCAGAACCACAAAGGATAGGCAGCCCCCCACAAATATTGACTGTGAGTAGTAGAGGAAAAGACACGCGCAGGCAGGAAACAGGATTTAGCAAATGAGGCCACACTAGCTAAACAGGAAAGGATAGGACAGGATACTAAGCGGTCAGTATTAAAAATCCTTCCAAAAATATCCACAGCAGAAAATACAAAAACTCCACCATCTAACTAAAGATGTGGAGCGTATATCTGCAACTGCAGAGAATCCAAAAAGACTGAGAAAACACTGACACAGTCTAAGATGGACAAGAGAAAAACAAATGAATAGCACAGAATATAAGCACACAGCTTGTGTGCCACAGAAAAAGAAACAGACACTTATCTTTGCTGAATTGGCAGCTAAGCAGGAGAAGCCAGAAAGTGATCCAAAACTTCAGAAGAAACATTGACAACTGGAAAGGACTAAAGAATTCTGCACACCTAAATATCCCAGTCAGAACTGAAATCAGCAGATACACCTGGCCAGGACTGCGACTCAGAGACAACTGCATTCCCACCTACAACCACTGGAGGGAACCCAAAAGCAGAATTCACAACAGGCCACGCTGTCCTACAACTGTTTTTGTTTTTGACAAACGTTTTTGGCCTGATACGGGCCTGCCAGATGACAGCTGTTGCGATGTAGATGGCTGCTGCAGATCATCTTCCTCCACTTCTGAGCTACTGGCAGCGACACCCTCTTCCCCCAATGGCTGCCAATCTGGGTCAACAACTGGGTCATCTATCAACTCCTCTTTAATTTCATGTGCACCTTCCTCTGTGTCACCGTGTAAGGTGCTATAGCGTTCGGGACGGGGCACCATAGTCTCATCAGGGTCAGATTCTGGCTCAGTACACTGCGAGGGCAATGTGGTGATCTGAGTCAATGGAACAGCATAATAATCTAGCTGTGGCTGTGCATCTGTGCACTCCATGTCCTATTCATCTTGTAATGGGCAGTAAACAATTTCCCGTTATAACCCAGGCACGGTATGTGTAAAGAGCTCCATGGAGTAACCTGTAGTGTCGCCTGACGCATCCTTCACTTTTGGTTTGGGTGAAGGAAACAAGGAAACGTCTTGTTCCTGACCGGGAACATCCACTGACGACTCGCTGCTTTTATATTTGGAACTTTCTGAAGAGGAGGCGAAAGAGCTAGAGGCTGAGTCAGCAAGGAAAGCCAAAACTTTTTACTGCTGCTCCGGCTTTAAAACCTGTTTTCCTACTCCCAGATAAGGGAGCCTTCAAGGCCTTCTGTAGCCAGACGATGACGCTGGCTCAACACCTCCAGACTTTGGTGCTATTGTGCTTTTGCCACTACCACCAGATGCACCACCATCAGTACCAGCTGGCAACACCCGCCTACGGCCCCTTCCACCAGACTTCCTCATTTTTTGGAAAATCTAACCAAAACAACAACCGTTATATGGTACTGTAAAACAAGGTAGAAGGTGTATATAAACTAGTTGAGAATTTAAATCTCCCTTTTTTGGGGGGGAGACTGACCCAAAACTCAGGCCCAGTGTATAAAACAACACAATGTAAGTGGTAAAAAGCGGCTGGAAGATATATGAAAAAATACAAGGACTGTAGTACAATTTCAATCTCCTTACAATGATCTCAGGAAAAGTATGGCAGCAATAAAAAGGACTGCTGCACACAAGTGTGGACAAATAAACAAGATAACTGTGCAGAAAGGAGCAACAGGATTTTTGCTTTTAAAAAGCAGTTGGTTTGCACAGCGGCGTACAAACAGCAATGCAGCTATCAGTGAGCCTTATAAGGCAGCCTAATAAGCTACAGAGCTGATACACAAAAATATAAACTCCACTGTCCCTGCAAACAAATGTGTAAGGTTCTCGGTCTCTTTGTTATATCTGCTGTGATTTTCTGTTATTGTAACCTAGTTTTTCCGTCGGCCATTTTGCTTTGTCCTGCTGCAGCTACTTTGCCCTGAGTCAGTATGGAGTTTCTAGCTTCTGTGTTTCCGCCCTGTTCTCAGCCTCTTGCCTTTTTAAGCAGCCTCAGCTGTTCAATCAGTGCTTCTGAATCATGTCTGCAGTCAGCCTGTTACCTGCTCCTGGAAGCCTTGGACTCTCCATCTACTACTGAGGATCTCTGGACACTGGAACTCTGCTGCACGCTGATCTACATTTGCAAGGGAAGTAACAGAGAGAGACTTGGAACCAGTTTGTGCTTAATGTTGGACTTAATGTTTACTCCATTTCAAAAACCTGACCTGCACATCCAAACATAGACTAAGTGTGAACAGGTGCTGAACCTAGAGTCGCCAACTCGTATATAGTTAAGTAAATAAGGCAGCACACTGCATGTATTCTTTAGCCTTCTGATCGTGCACTCCGCCTCCTAGCTTCAGGTGTTTTAATTACAGCAGGTCCAATACCCCTCCACAGAGAGAGAGAATTTTAGTCTAGTAAGAGGTTTTCACATGTGCCCATTCAGATGGAGACGTTTATTCTCAGCGAGGTAAGGCAAGTGTAGGACCTGGTATAAGAGAGATGCCGTAAAGGGGCTACCAGGTACACATAAAATTGGCCATTTTTATGCGCTAAAAGCTCTCATTTTTCAAGTGCAGTAATGCAGTTCAAATTTCGTGTTTTCAAGTTTGCATGTTTTAGCGCTGCAGTGTGCTGCCTTATTTACTTAACTATATACGAGTTGGCGACTCTAGGTTCAGCACCTGTTCACACTGAGTCTATGTTTGGATGTGCCGGTCAGATTTTTGAAATGTATTCTTTAGCCTTCTGATCGTGCACTCCGCCTCCTAGCTTCAGGCGTTTTAATTACAGCAGGTCCAATACCCCTCCATAGAGAGAATTTTAGTCTAAGAAGAGGTTTCACATGTACCCATTCAGATGGAGACGTTTATTCTCAGCGAGGTAAGGCAAGTGTAGGACCTGGTATAAGAGAGATGCCGTAAAGGGGCTACCAGGTACACATAAAATTGGCCATTTTTATGCGCTAAACGCTCTCATTTTTCATGTTTCTAGTGCAGTAATGCAGTTCAAATTTCGTTAATCTTCCCTCCCTAACTATATCCCTGCTTCTGACGAAGCTGCAGCAACCTCTCCCTATGCTACGATCGGCAGAAGATGGCGGCCGGCATGCACGTCCCTTTATAGCCCCTGTGACGCCGCAGAAAGCAAGCCAATCACTGTCATGCCCTTCTCTAAGGTGGTGGGGACCGAGACCTATGTCATCACGCTGCCCACACTCTGTGTCCTCCTTCATTGGCTGAAAAATGGGGCTGAAAGCGTCATACGAAACGCGACTTTTGCTCGAAGATTGCCGACCTCATGGCCGATCCCACACTAGGATCGGTTCTGGTTTCATGAAAACCGACTTTGCCGAAAGTCGGCGATTTTTGAATTTGTCCGATCTGTTTCGCTCAACCCTTGTTCTGACTGCTGAGCTATATATAACCCCACCCACACCACTGATTGGCTGCTTTTTGTGTGCACTGTGCATAGGCAGAAAGATGCCAATAAGCAGTGGGGGCGGGGTTATACAGAGCTCATGAACATGGAAGACTACCTGGCAGGTTACTAGCCCCTTTCTGCCATCTGACGTACTATCCCGTCCATATGCCCTGGGCCCGTCTGACCATGGACAGGATAGTACGTCATCGGCGATCGGCCACGCACACACGGGTGGTGTGCGGCCAAGTGTCAGCTGATTCTCACAGCTGACAGCCAGCACTAAGTGCCAGGAGTGGTCAATGACCACTCCCGGCACATTAACCCCCGGAACACTGCAATCAAACAAGATCGCAGCATTCTGGAAGAGGCATAGAGAAGCATCGTGCAGGGAGGGGGCTCCCTGCGTGCTTCCCACAGAACGTGATGTGATCGCGTTGTCCTGAGGTTCTCCTTTCAGACCCCCAGTTCCAAGATGGCCACGGGGTCCTTCCAAGTCCTGCAGGGAGGTGGCTTGTCAGCGCCTGCTGAGAGCACGACCTGAGAAAAACCCTTTACTGCCTTCGCTGAACTGATACAGAGCAAGTGCAAAGTATCAGATCAGCGATCTGACTTTATATAGTGATGTCCAATAGTGATGGACAATGTAAAAAAAAGTTAAAAAAATATTAACGTGGAAAAAAAATTTTTTTTACATTTCTAAAAAAAAAATATATATATATATATATATATATTTCCAATAAATACATTTATGTAAATAAAAACAAAACAATAAAAGTACAGATGTTTAGTATCGCCGAGTCCATAACGACCTGACCTATAAAACTGTCCCGCTAGTTAACCCCTTTAATGAACCCCTTAAAAAAGTAAAAAAACGCTTTATCATCACACCGCCGAACAAAAAGTGGAATAACACGCAATCAAAAAGACGGATATAAATAACCATGGTATCGCTGAAAACGTCATCTTGTCCTGCAAAAAATGAGCCGCCATACAGCGTTAAAAGTGAAAAAATAAAAAGTTATAGCTCTCAGAGTAAAGCGATGCAAAAATAATAATTTTTTATATAAAAGTTTTTATTGCATGAAAGCGCCAAAACCTAAAAAAAATGATATAAATGAGATATCGCTGTAATCGTACTGACCCGAAGAATAAAACTGCTTTATCAATTTTACCAAACGCGGAACGGTATAAACGCCTCCTCCAAGAGAAATTCACGAATAGCTGGTTTTTGTTCATTCTACCTGCCAAAAATCGTAATAAAAAGCGATCAAAAAATGTCATGTGCCCGAAAATGGTACCAATAAAAATGTCAACTCGTTCTTCAAAAAACAAGACCTCACATGACTCTGTGGACCAAAATATGGATAAATTATAGCTCTCAGAATGTGATGCAAAAACTATTTTTTGCAATAAAAAGCGTCTTTTAGTGTGTGTGACGGCTGCCAATCATAAAAATCTGCTATAAATAGTAGGGTTAGTGTTGGGATTAGGGTTAGGGGTGTACTGGAGTTATAATTGGGGGGGTTTCCACTGTTTAGGGACATCAGGGGCTCTCCAAACGCAACATGGTGTCCGCTCTCAATTCCAGCCAATTTTGCATTGAAAAGTCAAACGACGCTCCTTCCTTTCCGAGCTCTGCCATGCGCCCAAACAGTGGTTTACCCCCACATATGGGGTACCAGCGTACTCAGGACAAATTGTACAACTTTTGGGGTCCAATTTCTCCTGTTACCCTTGGTAAAATTTTAAATAAAATGGATCTCAAATACATTTTTTGTGAAAAAAAAGTTAAATGTTCATTTTTTTTTTTAAACATTCCAAAAATTCCTGTGAAACGCTTGAAGGGTTAATAAACTTCTTGAATATGGTTTTGAGCACCTTGAGGGGTGCAGTTTTTAGAATGGTGTCACACTTGGGTATTTTCTATCATATAAACCCCTCAAAGTGACTTCAAATGAGATGTGGTCCCTAAAAAAAAAAAAAATGGTGTTGTAAAAATTAGAAATCGCTGTTTAAATTTTAACCCTTATAACTCCCTAATAAAAATAAATTTTGGTTCCAAAATTGTGCTCATGTAAAGTAGACATGTGGAAATGTTACTTATTAAGTATTTTGTGTGACATATCTCTGTGATTTAAGGGCATGAAAATTCATAGTTGGAAAATTGCGAAATTTTCAAAATTTTCGCCAAATTTGTTTTTCACAAATAAACGCAGGTAATATCAAAGAAATTTTACCACTACCATGAAGCCCAATATGTCACGAGAAAACAATGTCAGAATCACCAGGATCCGTTGAAGCGTTCCAGAGTTATAACCTCATAAAGGGACAGTGGTCAGAATTGTAAAAATTGGCCCGGTCATTAACGAGCAAACCACCCTTGGTGGTAAAGGGGCTAGTCATCTGATGATGATGTGTGCGAAATCTGTAGAGCGCTGCTGAATATGTTGGCGCTATATAAATAGATTACTATTATCATCTAGTGATAAAACTGTGAATTTGATGAAAACTACAGCAAGCAGACCAGTAAGAGACATCACTGGAATCAGTATCTCTGACCCTACATTATGCTGCTCTCAGTTTAGGTAGTAAAAACCTGGCGACAGATTCCCTTTAAACACGTTCATATGGACTGATCTAAACTGTAAAGGGACTGATGGCTTGGTCCCCGGACAGTTTGCACACTGTGATGTGATACCGACAAAGAGGATTGATATGAGGGCGCCATATCAACCAGAATGAAGTGCACGGACTGGCCGGCGGCTCTTCTGACCCAGGAGTGGCAGCTTCATGTATTTCTATGCAGGTGTCATGGTCTTATTGGAAGAGCCGCTGGCATCTGTGCACTTCATTCTGATTTATACGGCCGTCTGACTGCACCCGAATTCATTAATTGTCGTGTGCTTCTTAGTAAACACAGCCCCTTCCTTATCACAGGCGTGCACAATACCAGGCTTAATAAAACCGCCCAACATTCTCACAGGCTATTTTTATTGTGTTTTCATCATGTACTTATTAAGTACTTAAAGAATAATTCATATTTTGCCCCTTTATTTTATTTTTATTAAAGGGCCCTTAAATTCTGTCTTTCAGTGGAGGTCTGGGTCCTGAAATCACCTTCCTCCCCCACACCACACACACCAATCCCTCTAAAGACCATGAAGAGCGCAGCTCCGGAGGCAGACGCACCCAGCGAAGAGTACGGATTCGGTAGAAGGTCATTGGCTTCCAATTGTATCTGTTACTCTTTTCTGTTCCTCCCGAACTGCGCACTTCTCAGGAGGACTTTAGAGCAATTTGAGAGGGTCTCAGGAGCTGATGAAACATAAAAAAAAATCAATTTAGACCTATATAAAAAAGCAAGAATTAAAGCTTTATTAGCAAGGTTGTAATTTACAGACAGGATGGCGTTTATTAGAGCTTTATAAAGAAGCCAAATTGTAGTGAGGATGTGATACCTTGGAAGAAAAACGGAACTAACTCCAGAGTCATTTTAGGGAAAGTCGATCCAGACATGACACTGACCCTGGAACACATCAACTCCTCCGCCATTTTTTTATGTTCATGGACAACCTCTTATTCCACGAAATATTTTCAGAACAAAAGTCCTGAAAAACTGCTAAAAGGAACCCGTCATGTCGGATAATGCTATTACCCTGCAGATATAGGGTTAATTCACAGGTTAAGGGCTCCTTCTCACTTGCGAGAAATATGTCCGAGTCTTGCAGGTTAAAACCCTGCTGTGGCGCCGGCACTCCAGAGCGGAGCGTGTGGCCGCGCAGCAATACATGGAGCTGCAGGCGCTAGAGCAGGGTTTTAACCTGCGAGACTCAGCCGTATTTCTCGCATGTGTGATCCCGGTCTAAGAGCATTATGCTCGTTCATGGGTGGAGTACTGAAATTCTGGCACTTGGGAGAAAATGAGCTTTATTTCTCCCGGGAGCCGCCGGCTTTCAGTCATGCAGGCGTGCCTGCGATGCTACATTCATCGCTCACAATAGGTAGGCACTTCCCCGGCACTTTGACAGATGTCTCTGTAGCGCATCAGTAGAGTCGACTGTCAGTCTGTGCCGGGGAAGTGCTTAAAGTCGCCATTCTCAGTGCTGTAAGAGATGACTATAAATTGGTATGGGCATGCCCGCATGACTGAAAGCTGACGGCTCCTGGGAAAAATAAAAGCTACCGTAATTTTCTTAGTGCCTCACTTTCAGCACAGCGACCGGACACCTAAGGCCGGGATCAAACATGCGAGAAATACGTCCGAGTCTCGCACGGTAATACCCGGCATTGCCGCTGTCACTCAGGAGCGGAGCGTGCGGCCGCATAGCAATACATGCAGCCGCACGCTCCGCTCCAGCGAGACGGCGGCAATGCCGGGTATTACCATGCGAGACTCGGACGTATTTCTCACATGTTTGATCCCGGCCTTAGCCCAATATCTGCAGGTTCACAGTATTGTCTGACATGACAGGTTCCCTTTAATAGCTATAGTAAAGTCATTTGAATAAAAATCTGTTTTGCTTCCATGTGTTCACCATGGTGCTGCCAGAGCAGTCTCCTCCTCCTTCTGGCAGCTTACCATTTAGTCCTTTCTTACCTCTCCTGCAGGAGTTTTCACCACTATCCTGCCATGCTGCGCAGAGTCTCTGCTCCTTACCTGACAAGCAGACCTGAAAGCTGCTGTTACTGGCTGCCCCCAGGAAACAGAGGTGCACTGTGCAGAGGTAAGTGACTGAGCATGTGTGTCCAACCTACACCCGATGCTGCAGGACTAGGAGTAAATATCAGAACTCATCCCTCGAGGTTTATTAGTATGTGCATGGCACAGAGTTAACATTTGTGATCTATACAAAGAATCTAATATTTAAAGGGGATGTTCCATGATTCTATCTGCCCTAGGGTAGGGAATGGTATATATTGATGATGAATATTACTACTCTGTGACTCAACCTCTGCTCTGTAGAAATGCAAAGAGGAGACTCATAATTCTTCTCAGTGGCTTCTAAATCCTTTTAGGACAACCAATGAGCAGAAGTCCTATTTAGGCATCATGACGTCACATAGTTCTCATTTTCGTGCTCCAGGTTTCTGCCCTGAGCCCCTCTATGATCCGAGGCTTGTGTAAAGATCTCCGTGATTGAGAAGCTTCCTCCTGAGATAAAAGCCGATTCTTAGGATAATTTATTCTAACACAAGATTGTCAACTTTGGAAAAAAATTTCCATTATAACCTGATGTGTAAAATGCTTCTCATACTAAAACTTCCAAAAAAATGAGATCTCCATACAGCAGCTTCGTTCATCTAGTCAACCCTGATGATAATCCCGAGGGCTGCACTCTGAGAGCCCATGAAGAGGCGGCCACCAAGATGACCATCGTACACACAGGACCTACGTGTAAAGACAAAAGCACGAGGGTGGACAGCTAGATATTGAACGCAGAGGGCGGTGTATTCAGATCCTAATCTCAGGAAGTAAGTTACAGCTGGTTATTATGTCAATCTTCTCCGACACCCCTTTCAAATCATCAAGAGCGAGTCTGATATTGTGGGATGCATTAATGATTCCATTCTGGGAGTTGCTCAGTTGAGCAGTCAGGGTCCGGATCTCATTAGTGGTCGTATGGTAGACCTGACGGATGGTGGTGTTGACATCGTGGTAAAGACGAGCATTGCTTTCCAACAGTTTCTGCTGCAGTAACGTGCTGTAGCGTCCTGCCTGCTGTATATTGACCGTAGGCTTTTCTTCAAAACTAAATGGAGAACTTTCTCCTTCATTCCTGATGACCACTAATGGAGGAAGGTCCTTCTCTAAACACACGGAAGGAGTCTTATTTTTCTTAACGCCTCCATCACCCTCTTCATCAGTCTCAGAGGCTTCTCCTTGGATTTTTACACCACAGGTACCAGAGACTGACCTGGTTGGGACAGAAGTCACATACATCTCCTCTTCGTCATCAGTTTCAGAAGCTTCCCCCTTTATGATGGTTTGGAAATCTTGAGAAGACATTATTGACCGGCTGAGAACAGAAAAGATGAGGAGAATTCACTCAGATACGCGAATCATCATTTTGGTAAGTTATCTCCCCCATATAACTGGAGGCTTGGCTCAGAGGCGCTCACGGGAGAACCGCTGCTAGACTCCTCAGATGGAGGCTTATCGTCCAAAGAACAAAAGGATCACTCATTGGGAATCCAACATGCTTGATCCTTCTCTCTCAGACATCCTCCCGTGCCCGCGCCGTTTCCGCTGTGTCGGCTCTCGTGCGGTTGTGACACCGGCGCCCAATCAGGGCTGGCGTCACTGTCTCATCTTACAGACAAATCGAACATGAAGAGGAAGTCCGGGCTTCGGGAGTTGTCTGAAGACGGGGAAAGACGCCAGCAATGATTGGGCACCGGCGTCACAACATCCCACGAGAGCCCCGAGGAGAGCGAGTGCCGACACCGCAGGAATGGCGGCGGCCTGGGTAGTAAAAGCTTTTATTAATTTATGTGGGCCAAACATTTTGATCAATAAGGGGGTGTCCTAGTAGTTGACAACCCCTTTAAGGTTAATTTGGTTCTAATGAAATTTGCCTAAGACGTCATTCAGACGGTTCTAATCCAGACTCTTTCGTGCATCCACATCTCGGCTGCAAGTCCGGTCCAGCTGGGGGTCCGATAACCCTATAGGTTCCTATGAGGCGGATAAAATGGGGTCACTGTGACGCCCACACACATATCAGGACATGCACAATTATAGTCTATGGACTGTCCACACGCCTGGGTTTTACTTTGAGGGAGGTGGACAGATACAAGGACCAAAAATGTATGAAAACTGGACCCGGCAAACGATGAAAAACCTGACATGTGAACGAGGCTCGAGGTAGCGAACAACTGAGTGCCGGTGATGGCAACAACCATCTGTCCTGTACCCCCGGCCGCCACGGTCAGCGGAGCATGCAGGTCATTCCAATGGAAAGCAAGATGCTGCCAGACACATTTATTAGAAATAGGGGGCGCCACTGAGCTGAGGACCTGCATCATGGAAAGAGAAGGGGCAGCACAGTGTACATGGGGGACAGAGGAAGAACTGCACAGAGAGCATGAGCAGCGCCTCCATCACTGCGGGACATCCTCACCTCACTGCTCCTCACCACTGGTAACAGCAAAGGATCCACCACCAAGCAGCAGCGCAGTCAGTCACGTTACCGGAAGTGGGGCAACCGTCTCTCCTCACAGCTGCCCACACGCTACATATGCCCATTAACTATCAGCTTCACTATCGCAGACGTGCTGCTTAGACGGACGCTATTACTCGTCTGCCAACTAGTGACCGCAATGTAAATTCATAAACTTTATAAACAATTTTGCTTGGAAACATTGCGATCTCCGCCGGAAGTGGGGCATCAGGTGACTACTGTACCGGAAGTGGAGCATCATGTGACTCCTGTACAGGAAGTGGGGTATCAGAGGACAAATGCGCCGGAAGTAAGTCGTCTCATGACACCGGAAGTGGGGCAGCAGGTGACGATGACGTTATTGTTACAGAGCCGGAAGTGTGGTTAGAGTAACCCGGAAGAGGGGAATTAGTGTGAATAAGCTCTCTTGTTGTAAACATCTCTGTGGTTGCAGCCTGCTCCGAGGTCCCGGATGTATAACAGTTATTAGTTAGTTTTTTTTTTCTTTTTTAAAGAAGCAAAGAGTGACGACTCTGTCACACTAATGATAATGTGGTCACCGGGGCACTGAGGGCTGAGATAAGACGCTGGTTTATAGGAGGAAGCTTCTAATGAGGCAGTGACCGGATCCCACGCTGCCGATGGCGGACGAGACGTTATTTGCGCTGTTACATATGGAGATGATCTGTCATGCACATAAGAGCGCGGGGCAGGACGAGGAGGTAAGGCCACGAGGGTCCGCTCAGGACTGACAGTGCTGGGGCATTCTTCATCATCATCACCACCTCAGCGACGTGACTGCGGCTCCAGCGAGCGCCGTGCACAGCGCCCCACACATTGTTGTGGCAGTGCCAGGTATTGCATTCTGGTCTTTCTTAGTTGTAAGGAAGCTGCAGTACCAGTAGCATCCACTAGAAAGTATGGCGCTGTGACCGAAAAATAATAAAGGGGGCGCTGAGATCCCCGGAGAACAGCAGTCACATGACATCTGTGGACGGTATAGAGAAGGATCAGCTGAGCTGGATGACACATAGGTTTGTTGGAAAAGATTCAGTAAAACCTGTATTTTATCCATTGAAATTTATGGGGTTTGTATACATAGGAGTCCAATGGGTGGTCCGACTGGTGATTGACCGCTGTGTAGGCATGTATAATTTATACAGGGAAGATTGTCAGTCACTAGTAGGGCCGCCCACTGGACCCCTACAGCTTTCAGTCACTAGTAGGACCGCCCACTGGACCCCTACAGCTGTCAGTCACTAGTATGACCGCCCACTGGACCCCTACAGCTGTCAGTCACTAGTAAGACCGCCCACTGGACCCCTACAGCTGTCAGTCACTAGTAAGACCGCCCACTGGACCCCTACAGCTTTCAGTCACTAGTAGGACCGCCCACTGGACCCCTACAGCTGTCAGTCACTAATATGACCGCCCACTGGACCCCTACAGCTGTCAGTCACTAGTAGGACCGCCCACTGGACCCCTACAGCTGTCAGTCACTAGTAAGACCGCCCACTGGACCCCTACAGCTGTCAGTCACTAGTAAGACCGCCCACTGGACCCCTACAGCTGTCAGTCACTAGTAGGACCGCCCACTGGACTCATAAAGACACCTGGGATTGCCATGAGCAAAATTTAAGTTTTATTGATACTTTTCCCACAAAAAAGCAGTGATTGGATACTTGGGCAACAATTCATCACGTCTGGTGTTAGTGGGGGCCACCTGAGCAGTGCGGCGTGCGAGGGGTATATTTTATAACATCACCTACTTTTTGGCCACTTATGTAAAATCGTAGAGATCACCGTTAAGTTGAATGTAGACACCAGATCGCTCTTGTTCACTACTGGACAATCCCCTAATTAATGTCCCCCAAAGTGCAGCATAAATAAAAAAAACAAATCTTTACTTACCTCGTGGACCAACGTCGCTCGCACAGGAATGTGAAGGCTGCGGCCGGTCAGGAGACACAGGGCTGACAGCGGAGGAGCGCTGCCAATCTGGGAGGTAAATAGTTGTTTGTTTTTTATTTATTTTTTAAATTTACGTAGAATTCAGGGGCCATTAATAAGTAAACCCCCGTTAAATAATGATTTCAATACACAGTAACATCGCCCTGTGGCCAATTCTGTGTAAATATATTTTTATTAAAGAGAAGAGAATTTTACAAGAAAAACAGTAGTTAAAAACTACGACAATGAGCAAAGTACTTTTCCTTATAATATACAATTCGAGAAGAGTAACACAAAAAAAACACACATTCACAAACCTCGCATAAATCTTACATAAAAGAGAGAAAAGAAAAAAAAAAATTAGAGGGAGTAAACCCTCCAGAATGACTACGGTAACTTTAACTTATAAGCAAAAACTCCTTGCCCCCCGCAACAGGCGAGGACTTTCCAAACCGTACTGTGGCCACTTCTGTATCACATCCAGTGTACTCCACTAATTCCAAATGTGGAAAATAAATAATTGGTGAAAAAAGTGTGTGATGACATTTTCTTAGACCCCGAGATTCTCCCAGCGAAACGCGACTGTAATAAAAATTATTTTTAATGAATCACATTAATATTAGAAGGGTTAGAGGTTTTCCACTACTTACATATTGATGACGTATTCTTTGGATAAGACATGAAAATCAGGACGGTCGGTGTCCAACACCCGGTGCGTCCTCCCCCATCAATTAGCTATTTGCAGCTCTGGCAATAAACAGTATATGGACCCAGGACCGCTCCGCACACGGCCTATTGAAGTGACTGGGACTGGACACCACAGTGTTGTATACTGTGTACATCCGGCCATCCCGGACAGCTGATCAGTGCGGGCGCCTCATAGGTGGTGGACAACCCCTCCAAACACCGACCCGTCTAATCCTTCTTGCGAACAATATGTTGTGGATTCTGTGCGGATTCTCCAGAATGGATTCATCATGACAAATGTGATATGTATGGTCAGGTCAAGGAAGAACCATAATGATGTCCCTGGCCACAGGCAGGATGACAATAGTGATATTATTCTATCATAAATATTTACACAATGAAACATTCCGTTATAGGATCAAGGAAAACACATCCGGATCTTAGAAGGGATGGGTTTCCGTGTGGGTCAAGGACTGATTGAACGGTGAGTATTTTCCACATTTTCCCCATTTTTTTGCTGTACGAACCCTTGAACACAATATTCTGTAACCCGCTCACCAGGACGTCCTGCTTATATTGGGAGTGCTGGGTAACACCATTGGCACAAAACTGTGAAAGCTGAAAAACGTGTCTTTCCGCTGCTGCTTGATTGATATATTAGAGCAACCAGCTTATTTCAGTTTATTCTGAATCTGACCTGTCCTTTCACACTAAACCTCTAGAAAGGGATCGTCCTGCCGTCATCCCCCCACAGCAAGCTAAAATGCTTTTGGAGCACATGCCAAGTAATATACCGTATCCCGCAACTGTCCCGATTCTCAAGCTCTGGAACTTCTACACTTTTTGAGTAGCCTGCACTTCATCAGCATTCTGTCAGCACTATAGGGACTGGACGTTCTTTTCCCATCATGCATTGTGCATGTCCTCCCCTCCCGTAATCCCGTCATTCAGTTATTCTATATGCAGTTTGACAGACAGGAGAGCAGGAGCTTCGCCCCGACAATCTGTTATCCCTCCCGGTGTCTCTGCTCCACAAGATGGATCCTACATGACCACAGGCAGGGAACAAGTCACATGCAATGGAGACACCTAGTGCTCAGCACTTTTAACTGATTTATTTTTGGAGGGGGTAAGACATAAAACAACATATGCTTTAACCCCTTAACGATATAGACGTTTTTGTTTTTTTTGCAATACCAGTTGTATTTTGGAATGGCAGCATTTATTTTTCCATATAATGTACTGAAAAACAGGAAAAATAAATCCCACATGTGTTTAAAGGGTGAAAAAAGTATTTTTTTTTCACTGTGCTGTAAAAATGACTTGGCACCACGATTCTTCACGCCGAGACGATTACACTGATACTAAACTTAGCAGTGTAGTATTTTTATTTTTATAGTAGCTTAAAAAAATGCGTTATCACTTTCCAAGATCCGTAGCTTTTCTTTCTATGGGGCTGTATGAGAACTTGTACTTTGCATGGCACGTTTTTATTGGTATCGTTTCGTGGCACAGGCTCAGCGATTCTGGTGTTTTGGTTTTGTTTTCTTTGCCTTATGAATTCAATAATTTTATATTTTGATAAGTCGGACCTTTATGGATGCGGCTATATCAAATATATTTTTTGGGTTGTTGTGGTGGGTTTTTTGGATGGGGATAAAGGAGGAGGAGATTCAAACTTCAAGTTTTTTTATCTATATTTATTTATTCATTTATTGCCTTCTACTTTAGTTTTTATTCCCCCTTGAGATCATGAACCTGTGATTGATTGCTTGTAATATCTAATGCAATAATCCAGTATTAATATATATATATATATATATATATATATATATATATATATATATATATATATATATATATATATATATATATATATATATATATATATATTATGTGACGCCCAGGAGACCGGGATACCCAGCACCGGACCAATGGAGTCTGTCTCTTGAGGGGGATGTCACGGGTGGCTTGACCCGGTGCTGTGGCCTCAGGCGATGCACAGTGTAAGGGGTATCATGAGGGGACAGGCACTTACTTGATCAGCAGCAGGTTCTCCCAGCGGCGATGATCCCGATCCTGGATAGATAGCTATTGTCCAAATGAAAGACTGAGGCACTGAAACGTTTAACCAGTTTACTTTAACATCAAAGGATTTACAACCAGTACTGTCACCGGAGTCTGTATGGGAACTCTGAGTTACTTTGACCCTGCCGGGGTCTTCGCCTCTTATTGTACGCAATTTCTGTGTGGCCCTGCTGCTGTATGTGAACTGGCTGCCGGCCCAATCTGTCCCCTCCGGGTCCTGGTTCGACGGGCAACCCGAGTCCTTTTATCGGCTTACCCCCTCCGGGAGTACCGCTGAACTCTGTGTCTGTTGCTGCATCCGACCCTAGTGAAGCTGATATCACCTCACGTTTTTCCGGTTGCTGTATTATATATAATGAATACAGCCACGGATCCGGTATCCGTCTTTGCGCCTGTTCTGGGTAGTAATTAATGCTACCCGGTTCTCACAATGTCCTTTTTCTCTATCCCTCTTCTCCTCAAGCCGGTGATTTGGGCCTGGAAACCGTCATAGGGCTGTTAGAAATTCAGCTGTATGACCTCTCACTATCAGCTCCTTAGCCCAACTGCCATTTCTTCTCTCAGACCAGAATGGATTAAGGGAAGTCTCTGGAGCTCCCCCTTCTGGCCGGAGGTGGTAGTGCAGTTTTGCTATCTTAGTATTTGTATTTATTGTCAGTAACTATTTTTGTGGCAAATATCCCTAGGGGTGCCACATTCCCCCTTAGTTAAGAACAGTACTCCGGGACTGTGGGACGATAACATTTTGAAATAACAATTAATATGTACAGAGTCTTAAAAATGAAAAGTTACAAAAACCACTCAAGGGAACAAAAATAGAGTTCTGTAAAAAGTCACTTCAAATAGCGTCCATTAATACAGTTCTACCCTTGAAGGTACTCAATATAAAGTCTAAAGAAAGTTCAAAAAGAGCAAAAAGCAAAGTTCAAAAAGCAGTCTTTCCGGAGCTTTGATTTAGTGCCTCCAGGCTGATAAAAAGTTCAAGAATATGCAAGAAGTTCATACAGACAAGTCTCTGTAGGTACTGGGCTTAAACGTTGCAGAATGATAACAATGACTATACTACATTTTCTGTTTAACTATATACGGCATAACATATATACAATTCACATTATGAGCTTTATAGTTGGTAATCTGCATACCTGGCCGGTAATTGACCCTTGGTACTACGCTGTGATCTACGTAATAGCGGTGTCTCTTCATGTGGTGTACTACTGTCTACTGCGGATGTAGTATCTGCCCGTTCTGCTAAAGATAATTCCATGACTATGGAGTTGGCAAGTCCACCGTGAATGGGATTACTCTGATCAGGAATCTGTTCTTCCTGGTCTGGAACCTCCTGTAGTACGGGGTCAGCCTCTTCCTGTCTTGGGACTTCTGGTATTGGGTTCGGTGTTGGGTAAAAGGCCACCATGGGAACCACTACTGCACCATGGTATGTTAGTAAGGTTTTGGGAAAGTCTCCTATACAGGTGTGATCCACTTCCTCTTCTTTTTCCTTTACTGGTTGAACCTGTATGGGTTGAATAACTTCTTGTTCTGGCTGGACAACTTCTGGCTCTTTCAATGCTTCCGGACATAATTTAAGATTGTCTCTTGACACTAGTACAGATGTTAAGCCTCCGTTTTTGCTAATGAGACACATTTTAGGATTATCCACTCTTGTTGGTAAAACTGTGTAGGGTACGGCTTCCCACTGATTGTCCAGTTTATTGGTTCGACGATTTCTCTTGAGCACTTGGTCACCCGGTCTTAATGGGGTCGCTAGAGCATTCTGGTTGAAAGTTCGCTCTTGTCTTTCTCTAGTTTGCTGAAGGCTTCTTTCCACACTCTCTTGCACTTGGCGATACTGCTTTTGCCGTATGAGATCCCAATTGGAGTCTTGAACTTCTGCGTCTGGTTTCAGAATTCCCATTTCTAGATCGATTGGTAATTGGCCGGGTCTTGCACGCATAAGGTAAGCTGGGGTGCAGTTGGTGGAGCTCACTGGGACATGATTATACAGATCCACCAAGTCAGGCAATTTCTCTGGCCATTGATTCCTTTCTGTCTCAGGTAAAGTCTTTAGTAGGTCTATTACAATATGGTTCATCTTCTCGCATAAGCCGTTTGTTTGTGGATGATAGGCCGTCGTCCGGATCTTTTTGCAACCATACATATTACAGAATTCTCTGAAGATCTCTGATTCAAAGGCTGTACCTTGGTCGGTGAGAACCTGTACCGGATATCCATGGAGTCTACAAAAGTACGTTTGGAACGCTTTGGCTGCTGTTTTTGCTGTCAGATCTTTTACGGGTACTACTACCAAGAAGCGTGAATAATGGTCCACGATGGTCAAGGCATAGACATAGCCGGACCGGCTTGGTATTAACTTCACGTGGTCTATGGCTACAAGTTCAAGTGGTTGTTTGGTGATTATGGGCTGCAGTGGTGCTCTTTGGTTCTTTTGATCGTTTCTTCTGAGGTTGCACGGGCCACAATTTCTGCACCACTGTTCGATTGATTTTCTCATCCCGACCCAATAAAATCTTTCTCTTAGAAGTACTTCTAACTTTTTCCAACCGAAGTGACCAGCACCATTATGGTAAGCTTCGAGGACCATCTTGACATCTTGTTTAGGCACGATAATCTGCCAAACCAATTCATGTGTTTTCGGATTGGTGTACCTTCTACAGAGCTTCTCTTGATACAGGAACATTTTGCCTCTCTCTTTCCAGAGTTGATGCGTCTCTTCTGGGGCATCCTCATCGGGATATGCACTTTGGTCAGTTAACAGTTCCTTCACCAACTTCACAGCCGGATTGCTGTCTTGGGTGTCAGCCCATCTATGGTGTGCTAACGGATTAAAATTCACCTCTTGTTGTTTCTGATAGGTACTTGACTGATGATGTTTTGCCTTGGGATGATGGAAGGCTGGTAGTTCAATTTCTTCAAGCTCCCCCGTTTCTTCTTCTACATCTCTCAAGTGTGGCATCCGAGATAGGGCATCGGCATTTCCATTCTTGCGACCTGCTCGATACTTGATTATGAAGTTGTAATTAGATAACCGGGCTATCCATCGCTGTTCTAACGCACCTAATTTGGCTGTGTCCAGGTGGGTCAACGGATTGTTGTCAGTATAGACAATAAATTCTGCAGCGGCCAGATAGTGTTTGAAACGTTCAGTCACAGCCCAAACTACTGCCAGTAGTTCCAATTTGAAGGAGCTATAATTTTCTGGATTTCTTTCAGTAGGCCGGAGCTTTCTACTTGCAAAGGCGATGACTTTCTCCCGACCTTCTTGCTTTTGTGACAGCACCGCTCCTAGTCCCACATTACTGGCATCGGTGTAGAGGATGAAAGGTTGATGGTAATCTGGGTATGCCAGAACCTCCTTTCCGGTTAGTGCCTTCTTTAGTTGTTCAAAGGAGTCTTCCCTTTCGTCGTTCCACTGGAAAGGAGGGTTTCGGTTTGAAGGTTTCTTCGTCTGCCCTACCAAGGCGTCTTGCAAGGGTGCTGCCAACTTGGTAAATCCTTTTATAAATCTGCGATAGTAACCCACCAATCCCAGGAATTGCCTCACTTCTTTTGCGCTGGTAGGTCTCGGCCAATCCCTTATGGCGGTTATTTTCTCGGGATCCGGTGCTACTCCCTCCGAACTCACGATGTGTCCCAGGTACTGTACCTTTGGCTTGAGAAGGTGACATTTGGATGGCTTGATTTTCATGCCATACCTGGATAAGGCTTCAAACACTTCTGCCAGGTCTATTAAGTGTTGTTCGTAAGTCTTTGAGTAGACGATCACATCATCTAGGTACAGGAGGACGGTCTCGAAGTTCTTGTGTCCGAGGCAGCATTCCATCAGCCGCTGGAAGGTACCGGATGCATTGCAGAGTCCGAACGGCATGCGATTAAATTCACTTAGACCCATTGGTGTGGTGAATGCCGTCTTTTCCTTATCTCTCTCAGCCACAGGGACTTGCCAATACCCGCTTGTTAAGTCTAAGGTGGAAAAATAATTAGCAGATTTCAAAGCAGTCAAGGACTCTTCTATCCTAGGCAAGGGGTAGGCATCTTTATGGGTGATGTTATTAATCTGCCGGTAGTCTACGCACATTCTCATGGTTCCGTCTTTTTTTTGACAATCACCAGAGGGGCCGCCCAGGGGCTACAGCTGTCTCTTATTACCCCGGCCTGTTTCATCTCCCTCAGCATATCTTTTGCACATTGATAGTGAGCGGGCGGTATGGGTCTATATCTTTCTTTTATTGGGGGATGGTCACCGGTGGGGATTGTGTGTTCTACCCCTTCTATCCGTCCGAAGTCCAATGGGTGTTTACTGAAGACTTGTTCATATTCCATCACTAGCCTATACACCCCTTGTTTTTGATGGGTAGGTGTTGAATTTATGCCCACGTGTAGCTGTTGGCACCAATCCTCCAATTCTCCATCTGAGCCGTTGCCTTCCACCTGATAGGTTGGTTCTAAGGGCTCAATGGTTGTGATGGCATTGTTGTCAACAGTATATAGCTTTGCCATTGTAGCATACCTTGGCAAAGTGACCTCTTCCTCTCCACAGTTCAAAAGTCGTACCGGCACTCGTCCCCGGTGTACCTCGACGATCCCTCGTGCTGTGAGTATAGTGGGCCTGCTGTCGGTGTACACTGGTTCTATTAAGGCTTGATAATCTCGTCCCTTAGTACCAATGGCTGCTCTACACCATACCAGCATTTCTGTTTTTGGTGGGATTACAATAGACGTTGGATCACTTACCCTCACACTGCCGATTTCTCCACCTGCAACTTCTACCTGTTGCCTTAACATCAATACTTTTATTTCCCTCCGGAGAACTCTCTGCTGGCAGGATTGGGCAGTTTCAGCAATTTGCTGTAAGACAGAAATGACTTCGGAAAAGCAGTTCTCTAACACATTCATTCCTATCAATACAGTTGGTTCACAGTTCCGCCGGTCAACATCAACAACAATTATACCCTGTTTCTTCAGTTCTACTTTACCAATCTTTATGGTCATCTCCCTGAATCCTAGTTTCGGTACCAACTTACCATTACTGGCCCATATATCTAGTTCAACATCAGAGGGCCCTTTATCAATATCTGCATCAGCCCAGTACCTCTTATAAAGGATATACGGTATAGATGAAATCTGGGAACCTGTGTCCAGCAAAGCGTTGAGGGGCATTCCGTCCAGCACGATAGGGATAATAGGTCATCCTCCGATGTACCTGTCGTGCCAGGGTGTTGGGTCTTGAAAGTTCATTCCTGCGAAGCGGCCCGCATTCCCAGGGGATTCCCGTTTAAATCACAATCTTGTGCAAAGTGGCCTGGCTGCTGGCAACGGCGGCAAATGGGCTGTCCATCCGGTTGGTAGCGGTCGCGGGGTCGTCCTCTCCATGTCGAGTATCTCCGGGGTCTCATCCATGGAACATCCTCTCTACGGTTTGCGAACTCTATCTTGGGTCCTCTCATCTCCTGCATGGTTTTAGCCATTGAAGCAACAACATCAGTTAAAGAATCAAGCTTTTGTTGAAGAGCCTCATTAGTACTGGGCCCCAGGGGCTTAGCAATGGCCCCAGACATAGCTGATGTCACTGGCACTCCCTGTTGTTGAGGTGCCTCTGCCATGGGTTGCGCAGGCTCCTGATCCCGAGGTGCCTCTGCCAGCTGGAGACATATAGCGCTCTCCTTTAATTGGGCAAATGTCAATTCAGGGTTCTTAAAAACAAGCATGCTCACATGCCCCCGGTGAGAAGGGGTGTAGAGTCCCTCAATAAATTGATCTCTTAGCAGTTTATCCGCTCCGGTGTTAAAAATGGGTTCAGCCAGTGTAAGTGATTTAAGGGCTTCCTGCAGGTTTAAGGCAAAGTCTCTCACGCCCTCATTAGCTTTTTGTTTGCAATTAAAGAATCGTACTTTAGCTTTGCTGCTGGCCGTGGTTTCAAATGTAGCTTTTAATCCAGCAAATATGCGTTCAACAGTGCCTTTTAGATCAGCTGCCCATGCTGTGACTTCTCGCTTAGCATGGCCACTTAACTGCATCATCAGGAGACTAACACGCTGAACTTCACCCACAGGGAACATGTCAAAATGGGCCAGCATCTTTTCTCTGAAATCGTCAAGGGTATTAGGCTCACCTTCATACATTGGAAGCCACGGGCCACCCGGGATATATGGCATCAGCACCGGCATGATGGGCGCCACTCCTTGCACCGCTGCGCTGCCGGACTCTCTATCAACACTCTGTCTTTCAGCTGCATTAGCGTTGCCGAGTGCTGCGGCGTCTCCGTGCTGCGACATACTGTGCCCCCTTAGTTAATCCGGACCCTTCCGGTCCTCCGCTTCCGTCGGGATAGTGTAGATTCGTTCCGCTGTGCAGCAGGATCGATTTTCCCCTTGCTCTGATGTCAGAACGCTCAGCTTGGTGCCGCCCACAATGACACCCACCCACCGCGCTCTGTAATGGCGGATTCTGAAGTTTTTCAGTCAGACTGGGGCTCAGGTGATGGCGCAGCTCAACCAACAGTCTCGTGCCTAACGGTTATGAGGTGATTACCTCAGGGGATGGCGGCCATCTTTACTTCATTATAACCAATGGGGAAAAGTCACTTTTAATAGTTTTCAATGGGGAATGGAATTTTCTTTAATAAAGTCAATTTTCAAGATTTTTCTTCCAAGTTTTCACAGTTTTGGGCTCCAATCACGGCACACAATACCCGGTATACGGGCTGCCTAGATCCTGTTCGTGACGCCAAATGTGACGCCCAGGAGACCGGGATACCCAGCACCGGACCAATGGAGTCTGTCTCTTGAGGGGGATGTCACGGGTGGCTTGACCCGGTGCTGTGGCCTCAGGCGATGCACAGTGTAAGGGGTATCGTGAGGGGACAGGCACTTACTTGATCAGCAGCAGGTTCTCCCAGCGGTGACGATCCCGATCCTGGATAGATGGCTATTGTCCAAATGAAAGACTGAGGCACTGAAACGTTTAACCAGTTTACTTCAACATAAAGGGATTTACAACCAGTCCTGTCACCGGAGTCTGTATTCTGCTACAGATGGATCTGGATAAGTTGGAAACTTGGGCTGAAAGGTGGCAGATGAGGTTTAACAATGATAAATGTAAGGTTATACACACGGGAAGAGGGAATCAATATCACCATTACACACTGAACGGGAAACCACTGGGTAAATCTGACAGGGAGAAGGACTTGGGGATCCTAGTTAATGATAAACTTACCTGGAGCAGCCAGTGCCAGGCAGCAGCTGCCAAGGCAAACAGGATCATGGGGTGCATTAAAAGAGGTCTGGATACACATGATGAGAGCATTATACTGCCTCTGTACAAATCCCTAGTTAGACCGCACATGGAGTACTGTGTCCAGTTTTGGGCACCGGTGCTCAGGAAGGATATAATGGAACTAGAGAGCGTACAAAGGAGGGCAACAAAATTAATAAAGGGGATGGGAGAACTACAATACCCAGATAGATTAGCGAAATTAGGATTATTTAGTCTAGAAAAAAGACGACTGAGGGGCGATCTAATAACCATGTATAAGTATATAAGGGGACAATACAAATATCTCCCTGAGGATCTGTTTATACCAAGGAAGGTGACTGGCACAAGGGGGCATTCTTTGGGTCTGGAGGAGAGAAGGTTTTTCCACCAACATAGAAGAGGATTCTTTACTGTTAGGGCAGTGAGAATCTGGAATTGCTTGCCTGAGGAGGTGGTGATGGCGAACTCAGTCGAGGGGTTCAAGAGAGGCCTGGATGTCTTCCTGGAGCAGAACAATATTGTATCATACAATTATTAGGTTCTGTAGAAGGACGTAGATCTGGGTATTTATTATGATGGAATATAGGCTGAACTGGATGGACAAATGTCTTTTTTCGGCCTTACTAACTATGTTACTATGTTACTATGTATGGGAACTCTGAGTTACTTTGACCCTGCCGGGGTCTTCGCCTCTTATTGTACGCAATTTCTGTGTGGCCCTGCTGCTGTATGTGAACTGGCTGCCGGCCCAATCTGTCCCCTCCGGGTCCTGGTTCGACGGGCAACCCGAGTCCTTTTATCGGCTTACCCCCTCCGGGAGTACCGCTGAACTCTGTGTCT
The DNA here is from genome assembly GCF_032444005.1 of Ranitomeya imitator. Taxonomy (NCBI): domain Eukaryota; kingdom Metazoa; phylum Chordata; class Amphibia; order Anura; family Dendrobatidae; genus Ranitomeya; species Ranitomeya imitator. Next base: position 60,858,818 of record NC_091283.1, on the reverse strand, counting down.
GTTGCTGCATCCGACCCTAGTGAAGCTGATATCACCTCACGTTTTTCCGGTTGCTGTATTATATATAATGAATACAGCCACGGATCCGGTATCCGTCTTTGCGCCTGTTCTGGGTAGTAATTAATGCTACCCGGTTCTCACAATGTCCTTTTTCTCTATCCCTCTTCTCCTCAAGCCGGTGATTTGGGCCTGGAAACCGTCATAGGGCTGTTAGAAATTCAGCTGTATGACCTCTCACTATCAGCTCCTTGGCCCAACTGCCCAACTGCCAGTTCTTCTCTCAGACCAGAATGGATCAAGGGGAGTCTCTGGAGCTCCCCCTTCTGGCCGGAGGTGGTAGTGCAGTTTTGCTATCTTAGTATTTGTATTTATTGTCAGTAACTATTTTTGTGGCAAATATCCCTAGGGGTGCCACATATACATACATATATACACACATACATACATACTGTGGCTGGGCTTCACAAGAGTGTCGCAGTGGTGATGTGATGATCATTGCGGTGGAATATAGATTCCACTGTCGGAGATTGACAGCGGCATTTTAGTGGTTACATAGCAGTGATCAGTGCCAGCTCTGATTATGGCTGCTAGAAGCAGGTGATGGCTGTAGAACACAGCTGGCACTCGCGCTGCTTGGAGCAGACTCCGCTCCGGAGCCTGCTTCATTCTCTTGCACCCTCCTTAATATATTCTGGGAATTGAAGAGGTTAAATAAAGAAATTTGCCCATTTATCACATTACCTATGAAATGAGATCAGGTTGTCTGGAAGTCTATTGACCAGTGCACAGCGCGGGATCTATAACTTTGCCCTTTTGCCTCTAGGCTGACGAAGGATAGCCCGTCTTTCAAGGATGATCTGGATACCGTAAAATTCATCTGTAAAGAGTTTTGGAACATCATCTTCAAGAAACAGATTGATAATCTGAGAACAAACCATCAGGTATTTCTATAGTTTTTGATGTAATGAAGTGTTACATACTCTCACATATGTGCAGACTGACAATGCTGCACGGATCGGAGGGTCCCCAGCAATCAGCACATTATCACCTCTCCCCCTATTGTACTACTGGAGCATTGTATCTGTGATACTTACCTTTCCACGTCTCTTTGTACAGGGTACATACGTCTTACAAGACAACAGGTTTCTGCTGCTGACCCAGATCTCCTGCAGTAAGCAATATTTAGAAGAAGCGCCAAAGGTACGACGTATTAATATGCATCCATCCTTTACCTATGCGGCACATTGTGGCTGATTGTATTCCCCGCTGTCTTTCAGTTTCTGGCTTACACTTGTGGACTCATCAAGGGTGCGCTCTCAAATTTAGGAATCAGTTGTACTGTCTCTGCTGAGGTCCCAGTGATGCCCACATGTGAGTTATTACTTGTATACATTGTTTTGGTCAAAAATGTATCTATTACACCATCTCCATCATTGGGTGGCTGCGGGTGTATAAAGCTCTGGAGCTGAGCTCACTCCATACATATATGCAGCTGGCACTTTTTTCCAGAAGCAGCGAACGGAGAGAGCTCTGATTACCGCTGATTACCATTTACATGCATCTGTCAGCCCCTGACAGTAGCATTGGGACATTGCGATCATGGGGTCTATTGGGGTGACTAGTGCCTTCCCGGGATGTGACATGGGGTGATGAGAGGGTGCCAAGCAGGGGAGCTGCTGAAGGCATCAGTCACCGCCATCTTGGTACTCCTATGAAGCATAGGCACAGGCTGGGCCTCATAAGAGATCGTTAGTTGTATTATATACTGCAATACCAAAGTATTGCAGTACATCATGCGGATCCCAGGATCAAGTACACTAGGGGGAGTTAAAATAATAAAAAAAAAAAAAAATGGATTAAACAAAATTAAAAATATATAAAAGATTTTAATCGTTCCTCCTTTCACCATCCAAAAATAAAGAAATAATTTAAAAAAAGCATCCTGTATCATCACATCCACAACAGTCTTATCTATGGACATATAAAATTATTTAAACTGTAAGTTAAATGTTGTAAAAAAGAAAGACGCAAAGTCGATATTCTCTGCTGATCAGTTACTGATCTATCCTGCCAGGGGTCTGGAGCTTAGTTCCCTTTTACTTCCCTCCTGCACAGACATAGATGGTGAATGCCATTTGTAGGGATAAAAAAAATACCCGGACCACATGGCCACATCTGGATTGGAAAAGCCCGCTCGCCATTTACTGATAAGCTTTCTTAAGTAGATCTCTGCTCTATTAGCTGTAGCGCTGCCTGTGCAGAGCAGCATCTGCTGCCGGGCTAAGCCCCCTTGGCGCTTGGCATAGCCGCATCCCTGCACCATGTGGACAGATTGCTATAGCCACTCGTTCCATATGGCGTCACACTGCAGATGTGGAGCAGATGGGTAGATATCCTCGTGCAGTCTTCTGCTAGCTGAAAACACCCGCTGCAGCGCTGTGCGACAAAAAATTGAGGCCCCCTTCAAGGGTTTATCCAGTGCTATTTTTTTTTTTTTACTTAGTTTTTAGGAACAAACAGGCAAGTAGTTGTTAAAAGGTAGTCCTACCCGGCTCAGAGCTTGGCAATACAGCTGCTCCACGTCAGGACAGCTCTTCTTCTCCCAGGCTGCTGTCCACAGGACATAACTGTCCACGTCATACTGATTGACAACCGGCTCCCTGCAGTTAAGTAGCGGGGAGCCGGCTGTCAATCAGTCTGACGTTGACAGTCACGCCATGTAAGCAGAGCGGAAGAAAAACATCTGCACTGTCAATGCGACATCAGAAGTCACTGAATCACCAGCATTGATCGGCGCAGGTCATAACAGGCCAAAAAGAAGGTTCCTGATTAGCCCTTTAATCTATGACATCGCCCACCACTGGTGTGTGGCCTCACACTGTATCTGTGCGTGTATCCTGACCCCAGGAAGGTTCACACCATATTGTGGGATTATTTCATGTGTTTTCCATTCCCGAATACAGATCTCTTTGACTCTATCAGTATTATATGATGGGTGATGACACCCGGAGCTGTAACATAGATGGGAAAATGCAGCACTAATTCTGCCGGACCGTCCCTGGAGCTTCATCTCCATTGTGCGTCCTTCTTGTTCCCCGCTGTAACTCTCCCTTTTGTTCCTCTTAGGTAAATTCCAAGTTGTTGTCTCCAAGAACTAGAGAAATAACGTCCAGAATTCTTCTACGACTACAATCAGGAGCCGTGTTTAATGCGGAGCACAGAGTATCCTAGAGGCGGCAATATTAGCTATGCAACGCGTTTCGCAGGTTCCACGTATGCTGTTACGTCTCGTAGCCTTTCCTTCTCACTTCTCACCGGCGATCTTGCACTTTTTTGCTCATTTTGTCCCATCGATCCACGGTAAATGTTCCCGTCCCGTGCGGTATTTATAGATGTATGTACATTGACAAGTCCACACTTTGCCTCTTCTTCACTGCCATGTTACATACTGGGAGCCGCTGGTATATTAACCCTTGATTATCTGCAGCCTCGTTCCCTAATGGTACGCGATCTCACGTGACTGCAATGTTTACTGGTGACCTCAGACGTTCATTGCTTCGCAACTTGTAGGGAAACTAATACTCCCAGCATGCCTTGGTAAATGTGGGCGGTAATGGCATGCTGGGAGTTGTAGTTCCTCGCCATCTGGGGAGTCACACTTTTAGAGGCCATTGGAATCGTTGGTGGAAGTTTACTCCGTGCCCCTGCGTAGCCCACCACATACTACTGTACGTTACACTGTGATTATGTTTGTTAGTTTTACAAGCCTGCACTGTTTTGTAGAGTGACTTTCCGAATTCTTGGTTTGCTAATAAAGTTTAATTTAATACAAATGTGTTAATTACTGATATCAGATCTTCCGTAGGAAATTCGTCAAGAAGTCGTCTTCAGAGAAGGTTGGATCAGAAAGCTAATGGAAACTGATCTTAGGAGCCGCTCCGCCCCCTGCAGGCATATTCATGTATACCATATTAGAGAATAGTATATGCAGATGTAGCAGAGCAGATTCTGTCATGGGACTGACTTTCACAGGAATCATTAAAGATTAGCTGTTGATGGTCTAACCTTAGGATGGGTTATCAGTATGAGATTGGTGGGGGTCTGACACCCGGCACCCCTCCGATCAGCCATTTGCAGGTTCTACAGTTGTCAGATGTAAACATTGCACAGCTCCGTTCACTGTGTAGTGGCCGTTCTCGGGTACTGCAGTCCAGCTCATATTGAAATTAGCATGATCTAATGCTACTTTCACACTTCCGTGTTTTGGGGTCCGTCGTGGTGCAGTAAAATGACGTATCGACGGACATCATGAAAATAGGTAAAAACGTGTGCGATGGATCCAGTGTAATGACGGATCCGTCGTACAGAAATTCCGGGAATTAAATGTCCAGGGACGAGAGAGAGTGAGAGTGTGTGAGAGAGAGAGTGAGTGTGACTGTACGTAGAGGGGGTCATCTACCATCAAGGGCATCATATGGCAACAGCAAAAATCCATTATCCTATGTGATCTGCAGTTGACATTTAGGCCACATCCCTCGCCCTTAGGTCACATCCCTCGCCCCTTAGGCCACATCCCTCGCCCCTTAGGTCACATCCCTTGCCCCTTAGGCCACATCCCTCGCCCCTTAGGCCACATCCCTCGCCCCTTAGGCCACATCCCTCGCCCCTTAGGCCACGTCCCTCGCCCCTTAGGTCACGTCCCTCGCCCCTTAGGCCACGTCCCTCGCCCCTTAGGCCACATCCCTCGCCCCTTAGGCCACATCCCTCGCCCCTTAGGTCACATCCCTCGCTCCTTAGGTCACATCCCTCGCTCCTTAGGTCACATCCCTCGCCCCTTAGGCCACATCCCTCGCCCCTTAGGCCACATCCCTCGCCCCTTAGGTCACATCCCTTGCCCCTTAGGCCACATCCCTCGCCCCTTAGGCCACATCCCTCGCCCCTTAGGTCACATCCCTCGCTCCTTAGGTCACATCCCTCGCTCCTTAGGTCACATCCCTCGCCCCTTAGGCCACATCCCTCGCCCCTTAGGCCACATCCCTCGCCCCTTAGGTCACATCCCTCGCCCCTTAGGCCACATCCCTCGCCCCTTAGGCCACATCCCTCGCCCCTTAGGCCACGTCCCTCGCCCCTTAGGCCACGTCCCTCGCCCCTTAGGTCACGTCCCTCGCCCCTTAGGTCACGTCCCTCGCCCCTTAGGCCACGTCCCTCGCCCCTTAGGCCACGTCCCTCGCCCCTTAGGTCACGTCCCTCGCCCCTTAGGCCACGTCCCTCGCCCCTTAGGTCACGTCCCTCGCCCCTTAGGTCACGTCCCTCGCCCCTTAGGCCACGTCCCTCGCCCCTTAGGCCACGTCCCTCGCCCCTTAGGTCACGTCCCTCGCCCCTTAGGCCACGTCCCTCGCCCCTTAGGTCACGTCCCTCGCCCCTTAGGCCACGTCCCTCGCCCCTTAGGCCACATCCCTCGCCCCTTAGGCCACATCCCTCGCCCCTTAGGTCACATCCCTCGCTCCTTAGGTCACATCCCTCGCTCCTTAGGTCACATCCCTCGCCCCTTAGGCCACATCCCTCGCCCCTTAGGCCACATCCCTCGCCCCTTAGGTCACATCCCTCGCCCCTTAGGTCACATCCCTCGCCCCTTAGGCCACATCCCTCGCCCCTAAGGGTATGTGTCCACTTTCAGGATGGCCGGCGGTATCGTCGGAGCGGCTTAGCCGCTCTGCAGTAAGCCCCGCCCCCTTTCTGGGACGCGATGATGCCGGATGTGTTCATAGCACACATCCGGGATCATCGCTCCCCACCACAGGGCCCTGTGCTATATCTTGCGGCGACGCAGCGTCGCCACAAGATATACGGACATGCTGCGATCTGAAAAGACGCGCAGCATGTCCGGAGTCGCAGGGCCGCCGCGTGCGTGTTACCACGCATAGTAGAGGCGGGATTTCATTAAATCCCCTCCACTATGCTGTAACATCTGGACGCTGCGTGTCTGACGCTGCGGCTCTATGCAGCGTCAGACACGCAGCGTTTCCTGCACGTGGACACATACCCTTAGGCCACATCCCTCGCCCCTTAGGCCACATCCCTCGCCCCTTAGGCCACATCCCTCGCCCCTTAGGCCACATCCCTCGCCCCTTAGGTCACATCCCTCGCCCCTTAGGCCACGTCCCTCGCCCCTTAGGTCACGTCCCTCGCCCCTTAGGCCACGTCCCCCGCCCCTTAGGCCTCGCCCCTTAGGCCACGTCCCTCGCCCCTTAGGCCACGTCCCTCGCCTCTTAGGCCACATCCCTCGCCCTTAGGTCACGATCAGTATTTGGCCAGTATTTTCCATTAGTATTTGTAAGCCAAAATCAGGAGAGAAACAATCAGAGGAAAAGTATAATAGAAACACGTCACCACTTCTGTATTTATCACCCACTCCTGGTTTTGGCTTACAAATACTGAGGTCAAATACTGACCAAATACTGACAGTGTGCCCGTGGCCTGTATTTGATAGTCTTCCTATCATTTAGAGCAGGGTCGGACTGGCCTACCGGAGAACCGGAGTATTCTCTGGTGGGCCAAGGCCCTGACACCTGCTGGCATACAGTGCCAGCAGCTGCCTAGGGCCCCCGATGCTCCAGGGGCCCCCAGCAAGTGGGGTGTCACTAATAGCGCACACCACGCAGCTGCTATGGGGCCCCCAGTACCAGCGGAGCAGCAGTGGGTGACAGGAAGCCTAAGCCTGTCCCCGCTGCTGAAGTGAAATGAATATTCACGCTTCCCCACATCCCCATGGGCGTGGAGAGGAGTGAATTCATTTCACTATAATAGCGGGCAGCGTTTGCCACAAACTGCGGCTAAACACTGCCCGCTATCAGAGCCCGCAGACCAGGGCCCTCGCTCCCTCATGGGACCCCAGCTCACACCGCCGCTATTGGGCCGTAAGCCAGGGGTCCCGCCACCAACGCTGCCCCCCAGCGCTCGTTAATGGGGGGGAGAGCGTGAGATGACGCTCCCTCTCCCATGATTCCACTTGCCGCAGACACACAGCGGGTGCGCGATGACGTCACTTCATCGCGTACCTGCTGTGTGTGAGGCCGACAGCAGCGCAGCTCCTAACATTGGAGCAGAGCCGCTGCTGGTGTCAGCGTGGGAGAGAATGAGAGGTGAGTATTGTGCTTTTTTTGTGTGTGTTTTTATTATTGAGTCCTGGTTGTATGGGGGGGGGGGGGGGGTGAGCTGCATGTTGCCCTTTGGGGAAAGGGGGGCGTGTGATCTGCATGATGCCCTGTGGGGCAAGGGATGGTGAGCTGCATGATGCCCTATGGGGCAAGGGGGGGGGGGGGGTGAGCTGCATGATGCCCTATGGGGCAAGGGGGGGGGGGGGGGTGAGCTGCATGATGCCCTATGGGGCAAGGAGGGGGGTGAGCTGCATGATGCCCTATGGGGCAAAGGAGGGGGGTGAGCTGCATGATGCCCTATGGGGCAAGGAGGGGGGTGAGCTGCATGATGCCCTATGGAGCAAGGGGGGGTGCGGGATCTGCAATATGCCCTATGGGGCAAGGGGGGGTGAGCTGCATGATGCCCTATGGGGCAAGGGTGAGCTGCATGATGCCCTATGGGGGAATTGAGCTGCCTGATCCCCTATGGGGGGAGTGAGCTGCCTGATGCCTTATGGGGGGAGTGAGCTGCCTGATGCCTTATGGGGGGAGTGAGCTGCCTGATACCCTATGGGGGGAGTGAGCTGCCTAATACCCTATGGGGAGGGGGAGCTGCGTGATACCCTATGAGGGGGGACAGCGTGATACCCTATGAGGGGGCTACATTATATTCCATGAAGGGGCTGCATTATACCTTATGAGGGGGCTGCATTGTGCCTTATGAGGGGGTTGCGCTATACTCTAAGGGGGCTACATTATACCCTATGGGGGGGCTGCATTATATTCTATGGGGAAGGGCTACATTATATTCTATAGGGGGCTGCATTATATTCTGTGAGGGGGGCTACTTTATAGACAACATCTGCAAGGAGTTTGTATGTTCTCTCCGTGTTTGCGTGGGTTTCCTCCGGGTACTCCGGTTTCCTCCCACATTCCAAAGACATACTGATAGGGAATTTAGATTGTGAGCCCCAACGGGGACAGTGATGATAATGTGTGCAAAAAACTGTAAAGCGCCGCGGAATATGTTAGCGCCATATAAAAATAAAGATTATTATTAAGAGTATTATACTATGAGGGGGATACATTGTACCCTATGAGGGGGCTACCCCCAACCCCTGCTACATAATTAAGACGTGTACTACCTTATATTATACTCTGATATTAGCGCGTTTTACTGCACAATTGGCGGTCTTGTATTTATTTCTATGTAGCTACATAGTGGGCCCCAAGAATGATTTTCTCTGGTGGGCCCAAGGTGCTCTAGTCCGACGCTGATCTAGAGGAACTATCACCTTAATATGCGCCATCATTACATGGAACTGTTCTACAGCTTTGAGGACAGAAAGTTACAGTGAAGTTGAAGGGTCTCAAGTCCATAAATGGGTCAAATTACAAAGTGCTCGAGAACAAAAGAATCCTTAATTTTTATATTTTACAGCTCGTTGCCCAGGCTACCGACCACCTCTGCTATCCCAGCATGGCCGCTTACTTAGGAAGGAGAGCACAGCCTGTTGGCGTCACTCTGAAGCTGGAGGCTGTGTACGGAACAGGAAGTGTCAGTCTATTGTGAGGACCAGCGATCCCACTAGATTGTATTTTTAAACTATGATGTGGAAAATGAAGAAAAAGTGTTTAAAGGGATTTTCCTTCTTCTGGCTGCAAGTTGTTTGAAAATAAAAACCACGTTTTACTTTACTCCCCCTCCCCGGGTCCAGTGATGAGTCTCTGCCGCTGCTCCCAGTGTCTTTACTCCCCCTCCCCCGTCCAGTGATGAGTCTCTGCCTCTGCTGCGTGTCTTTACTCCCCCTCCCCCGTCCAGTGATGAGTCTCTGCCTCTGCTGCGTGTCTTTACTCCCCCTCCCCGGGTCCAGTGATGAGTCTCTGCCGCTGCTCCCAGTGTCTTTACTCCCCCTCCCCCTCCCCCATCCAGTGATGAGTCTCTGCCTCTGCTGCGTGTCTTTACTCCCCCTCCCCGGGTCCAGTGATGAGTCTCTGCCGCTGCTCCCAGTGTCTTTACTCCTCCCCTCCCCCCCCCCCCCGTCCAGTGATGAGTCTCTGCCTCTGCTGCGTGTCTTTACCCCCCCCTCCCCCGGTCCAGCGATGAGTCTCTGCCGCAGCTGCGTGTCTTTACTCCCCCCCCCCCGTCCAGTGATGAGTCTCTGCCTCTGCTGCGTGTCTTTACTCCCCCTCCCCTGTCCAGTGATGAGTCTCTGTCGCTGCTCCCAGGGTCTACTCCCTCTCCCCGGGTCCAGTGATGAGTCTCTGTCGCTGCTCCCAGTGTCTTTACTCCCCCGTCCAGTGATGAGTCTCTGCCTCTGCTGCGTGTCTTTACTCCCCCCCCCCCCCGTCCAGTGATGAGTCTCTGCCTCTGCTGCGTGTCTTTACTCCCCCTCCCCCGTCCAGTGATGAGTCTCTGTCGCTGCTCCCAGGGTCTACTCCCTCTCCCCGGGTCCAGTGATGAGTCTCTGTCGCTGCTCCCAGTGTCTTTACTCCCCCGTCCAGTGATGAGTCTCTGCCTCTGCTGCGTGTCTTTACTCCCCCCCCCCCCCCCCGTCCAGTGATGAGTCTCTGCCTCTGCTGCGTGTCTTTACTCCCCCTCCCCCGTCCAGTGATGAGTCTCTGTCGCTGCTCCCAGGGTCTACTCCCTCTCCCCGGGTCCAGTGATGAGTCTCTGTCGCTGCTCCCAGTGTCTTTACTCTCCCGTCCAGTGATGAGTCTCTGTCGCTGCGCCCAGGGTCTACTCCCCCTCCCCGGGTCCAGTGATGAGTCTCTGCCGCTGCTCCCAGTGTCTTTACTCCCCCTCCCCCGACCAGTGATGAGTCTCTGCCTCTGCTGTGTGTTTTTACTCCCCCTCCCCCCTCCAGTGATGAGTCTCTGCCTCTGCTGCGTGTCTTTACTCTCTCTCCCCGGGTCCAGTGATGAGTCTCTGTCGCTGCTCCCAGTGTCTTTACTCCCCCGTCCAGTGATGAGTCTCTGTCGCTGCTCCCAGGGTTTACTCCCCCTCCCCGGGTCCAGTGATGAGTCTCTGCCGCTGCTCCCAGTGTCTTTACTCCCCTGTCCAGTGATGAGTCTCTGCCTCTGCTGCGTGTCTTTACTCCCCCCCCCCCCCCGTCCAGTGATGAGTCTCTGTCACTGCTCCCAGGGTCTACTCCCTCTCCCCGAGTCCAGTGATGAGTCTCTGTCGCTGCTCCCAGTGTCTTTACTCCCCCGTCCAGTGATGAGTCTCTGTCGCTGCTCCCAGTGTCTACTCCCCCTCCCCGGGTCCAGTGATGAGTCTCTGCCGCTGCTCCCAGTGTCTTTACTCCCCCTCCCCCGACCAGTGATGAGTCTCTGCCTCTGCTGCGTGTCTTTACTCCCCCTCCCCCGTCCAGTGATGAGTCTCTGTCGCTGCTCCCAGGGTCTACTCCCTCTCCCCGGGTCCAGTGATGAGTCTCTGTCGCTGCTCCCAGTGTCTTTACTCCCCCGTCCAGTGATGAGTCTCTGCCTCTGCTGCGTGTCTTTACTCCCCCCCCCCCCCGTCCAGTGATGAGTCTCTGCCTCTGCTGCGTGTCTTTACTCCCCCTCCCCCGTCCAGTGATGAGTCTCTGTCGCTGCTCCCAGGGTCTACTCCCTCTCCCCGGGTCCAGTGATGAGTCTCTGTCGCTGCTCCCAGTGTCTTTACTCCCCCGTCCAGTGATGAGTCTCTGCCTCTGCTGCGTGTCTTTACTCCCCCCCCCCCCCGTCCAGTGATGAGTCTCTGCCTCTGCTGCGTGTCTTTACTCCCCCTCCCCCGTCCAGTGATGAGTCTCTGTCGCTGCTCCCAGGGTCTACTCCCTCTCCCCGGGTCCAGTGATGAGTCTCTGTCGCTGCTCCCAGTGTCTTTACTCCCCCGTCCAGTGATGAGTCTCTGCCTCTGCTGCGTGTCTTTACTCCCCCCCCCCCCCCCGTCCAGTGATGAGTCTCTGCCTCTGCTGCGTGTCTTTACTCCCCCTCCCCCGTCCAGTGATGAGTCTCTGTCGCTGCTCCCAGGGTCTACTCCCTCTCCCCGGGTCCAGTGATGAGTCTCTGTTGCTGCTCCCAGTGTCTTTACTCTCCCGTCCAGTGATGAGTCTCTGTCGCTGCTCCCAGGGTCTACTCCCCCTCCCCGGGTCCAGTGATGAGTCTCTGCCGCTGCTCCCAGTGTCTTTACTCCCCCTCCCCCGACCAGTGATGAGTCTCTGCCTCTGCTGTGTGTTTTTACTCCCCCTCCCCCCTCCAGTGATGAGTCTCTGCCTCTGCTGCGTGTCTTTACTCTCTCTCCCCGGGTCCAGTGATGAGTCTCTGTCGCTGCTCCCAGTGTCTTTACTCCCCCGTCCAGTGATGAGTCTCTGTCGCTGCTCCCAGGGTTTACTCCCCCTCCCCGGGTCCAGTGATGAGTCTCTGCCGCTGCTCCCAGTGTCTTTACTCCCCTGTCCAGTGATGAGTCTCTGCCTCTGCTGCGTGTCTTTACTCCCACCCCCCCCCCCCCCCGTCCAGTGATGAGTCTCTGTCACTGCTCCCAGGGTCTACTCCCTCTCCCCGAGTCCAGTGATGAGTCTCTGTCGCTGCTCCCAGTGTCTTTACTCCCCCGTCCAGTGATGAGTCTCTGTCGCTGCTCCCAGTGTATACTCCCCCTCCCCGGGTCCAGTGATGAGTCTCTGCCGCTGCTCCCAGTGTCTTTACTCCCCCTCCCCCGACCAGTGATGAGTCTCTGCCTCTGCTGCGTGTTTTTACTCCCCCTCCCCCCTCCAGTGATGAGTCTCTGCCTCTGCTGCGTGTCTTTACTCCCTCTCCCCGGGTCCAGTGATGAGTCTCTGTCGCTGCTCCCAGTGTCTTTACTCCCCCGTCCAGTGATGAGTCTCTGTCGCTGCTCCCAGGGTCTACTCCCCCTCCCCGGGTCCAGTGATGAGTCTCTGCCGCTGCTCCCAGTGTCTTTACTCCCTCTCCCCCGGTCCAGTGATGAGTCTCTGCCTCTGCTGCGTGTTTTTACTCCCCCTCCCCCCTCCAGTGATGGGTCTCTGCCTCTGCTGCGTGTCTTTACTCCCCCTCCCCCGTCCAGTGATGAGTGTCTGCCGCTGCTCCCAGTGTCTTTACTCCCCTCCCCCGTCCAGTGATGAGTCTCTGCTGCGTGTCTTTACTCCCCCTCCCCAGGTCCAGTGATGAGTCTCTGCCGCTGCTCCCAGTGTCTTTACTCCCCTCCCCCGTCCAGTGATGAGTCTCTGCCTCTGCTGCGTGTCTTTACTCCCCCCCCCCCGTCCAGTGATGAGTCTCTGCCTCTGCTGCGTGTCTTTACTCCCCCTCCCCCGTCCAGTGATGAGTCTCTGTCGCTGCTCCCAGGGTCTACTCCCTCTCCCCGGGTCCAGTGATGAGTCTCTGTCGCTGCTCCCAGTGTCTTTACTCTCCCGTCCAGTGATGAGTCTCTGTCGCTGCTCCCAGGGTCTACTCCCCCTCCCCGGGTCCAGTGATGAGTCTCTGCCGCTGCTCCCAGTGTCTTTACTCCCCTGTCCAGTGATGAGTCTCTGCCTCTGCTGCGTGTCTTTACTCCCCCCCCCCCCCCCCCCGTCCAGTGATGAGTCTCTGTCACTGCTCCCAGGGTCTACTCCCTCTCCCCGGGTCCAGTGATGAGTCTCTGTCGCTGCTCCCAGTGTCTTTACTCCCCCGTCCAGTGATGAGTCTCTGTCGCTGCTCCCAGTGTCTACTCCCCCTCCCCGGGTCCAGTGATGAGTCTCTGCCGCTGCTCCCAGTGTCTTTACTCCCCCTCCCCCGACCAGTGATGAGTCTCTGCCTCTGCTGCGTGTTTTTACTCCCCCTCCCCCCTCCAGTGATGAGTCTCTGCCTCTGCTGCGTGTCTTTACTCCCTCTCCCCGGGTCCAGTGATGAGTCTCTGTCGCTGCTCCCAGTGTCTTTACTCCCCCGTCCAGTGATGAGTCTCTGTCGCTGCTCCCAGGGTCTACTCCCCCTCCCCGGGTCCAGTGATGAGTCTCTGCCGCTGCTCCCAGTGTCTTTACTCCCTCTCCCCCGGTCCAGTGATGAGTCTCTGCTGCGTGTCTTTACTCCCCCTCCCCAGGTCCAGTGATGAGTCTCTGCCGCTGCTCCCAGTGTCTTTACTCCCCTCCCCCGTCCAGTGATGAGTCTCTGCCTCTGCTGCGTTTCTTTACTCCCCCCCCCCCCGTCCAGTGATGAGTCTCTGCCTCTGCTGCGTGTCTTTACTCCCCCTCCCCCGTCCAGTGATGAGTCTCTGTCGCTGCTCCCAGGGTCTTTACTCTCCCGACCAGTGATGAGTCTCTGCCTCTGCTGTGTGTTTTTACTCCCCCTCCCCCCTCCAGTGATGAGTCTCTGCCTCTGCTGCGTGTCTTCACTCTCTCTCCCCGGGTCCAGTGATGAGTCTCTGTCGCTGCTCCCAGTGTCTTTACTCCCCCGTCCAGTGATGAGTCTCTGTCGCTGCTCCCAGGGTTTACTCCCCCTCCCCGGGTCCAGTGATGAGTCTCTGCCGCTGCTCCCAGTGTCTTTACTCCCCCGTCCAGTGATGAGTCTCTGCCTCTGCTGCGTGTCTTTACTCCCCCCCCCGTCCAGTGATGAGTCTCTGTCGCTGCTCCCAGGGTCTACTCCCTCTCCCCGGGTCCAGTGATGAGTCTCTGTCGCTGCTCCCAGTGTCTACTCCCCCTCCCCGGGTCCAGTGATGAGTCTCTGTCGCTGCTCCCAGGGTCTACTCCCTCTCCCCGGGTCCAGTAATGAGTCTCTGTCGCTGCTCCCAGTGTCTACTCCCCCTCCCCGGGTCCAGTGATGAGTCTCTGCCGCTGCTCCCAGTGTCTTTACTCCCCCTCCCCCGACCAGTGATGAGTCTCTGCCTCTGCTGCGTGTTTTTACTCCCCCTCCCCCCTCCAGTGATGGGTCTCTGCCTCTGCTGCGTGTCTTTACTCCCCCTCCCCCGTCCAGTGATGAGTGTCTGCCGCTGCTCCCAGTGTCTTTACTCCCCTCCCCCGTCCAGTGATGAGTCTCTGCTGCGTGTCTTTACTCCCCCTCCCCAGGTCCAGTGATGAGTCTCTGCCGCTGCTCCCAGTGTCTTTACTCCCCCTCCCCAGGTCCAGTGATGAGTCTCTGCCGCTGCTCCCAGTGTCTTTACTCCCCCTCCCCCGTCCAGTGATGAGTGTCTGTCGCTGCTCCCAGGGTCTACTCCCTCTCCCCCGGTCCAGTGATGAGTCTCTGCCGCTGCTCCCAGTGTCTGTTATTGTCTGCAGTACTAATGTCACATGGACAGCGCTGCAGCCAATCAGCTCAGCGGCTCACGGTCAATTCAGGCAGAACTCATATTGACGGAAGAGCTGTAGTCTACGCTATACAGACAGGGGGAGCAGGGCAGTCCTGGACCGAGGGAGGGGGGGTTCACTGGTTTGGTTAAAAAAAACTGCAGCCGGGGACGTGAGTTTTCTGAAAACGCCATTAACACAAAAACTATTCAAAGACAGTGGGTTATTTTCTGACCACACATCCCCTTGAGGCTTGAACACGACTAGTTGTTACAGCCACTATGACATAGTCCACAACTGTCATTACTGTAATCATTTTGGTCTCCAAAAAAATGGAGTCGTCGCCGGCCTGTAATTCAAAACAGTCACGTGACTCTTAGCCAATGAACGCGTTTCCAGTAAGTGGGGCGTGGCTACTTCTCGAAGGGCTAACAGGACTCTGGGTACTAACATGAATGGCAGCGCGCGGTGTATGACGTCACGCTGTGGGCATATACCCCGCCCACATTCGCCTTCACAGCATCCTGGAGAGTAGCTTTGCGGCAGTCGCATCATTTCCGGTCTGTAGGAGCAGGACCTGGTGAGGAGGGTTGTGCAGGGACGGGTGTTCTGGGCTCGGTGCGTCCTTGTGCATGGAGCTATGTGGTGGTGCTGTGTGGGGGATGGGTGCGGGGCGCTGACTGGGTAACAGCCGGGAGGCTCCCACCACGGGGTGATGCAGGGCCTGGGAGCTGCTGCCCTGACAGCTGTATGCAGCGTGTAGTGTGAGCACAGGGCGGCTTTATCAGTACATAATGCGTTCTGCAGATTGTATCTATCATTTCCGGGTGTTGCCTCTTATAACTTCCCCCGGGATGGGTCCAACCTCTTCATCTGCACTGTCCTGATCGGGAGCAGTCTGTGCTGTCCGGTCCATGCTGGGTACAAAGATTGGGCTGGTGTACTGTGGTTACACAGAGCCTGAGTGCAGTGGCTTCTAAAAGGGGCTGTCCACCATTTTATAAGTTATATAGGGGCAGAGACCCTGATTCCAGCAATGTATCACTCACTGGGCTGCTTGCTACAATTTTTATAAAAACACTTTTCCTGCTGCAGACCTAGCAGTGTGTGAATGCTGAGCTGTGTATAACCCCGCCCATGCCACTGATTGGTAGCTTTCTGCCTATGCACAGTGTACGGAAAGCTGCAGGGTTAAACACAGGTCGTGAATATGGAGGACTACCTGGCAACGGGTTTCCTAGTCCTCTAATGATGATCTGTTGCTGATAAAAGTGTTTTGTTTTTTTACTATAAAGACTACAGCAAGCAGCCTAGTAAAACACATTGCTGGATTAAGGGTTTCACAATCAAAACTATATGCATAAGTGATTCTTCCAGCAATACCTTTACCTAGATAGATGGTTCCTCCCTCCCAGCGCTGCCTTCTCTTGCTTCACTGATGGCTCCTTTGCCTGTAGTCACATAGCCTACAGTCAAGCATGAGGAGGCAGAGCGGGTGGGGAATAGGTATTGCTGGAGCCACATGTATGTATGTATGTATGTATGTATGTATGTGTGTACGTACAAGGGGGCATTCTTTGCGTCTGGAGGAGAGAAGGTTTTTCCACCAACATAGAAGAGGATTCTTTACTGTTAGGGCAGTGAGAATCTGGAATTGCTTGCCTGAGGAGGTGGTGATGGCAAACTCAGTCGAGGGGTTCAAGAGAGGCCTGGATGTCTTCCTGGAGCAGAACAATATTGTATCATACAATTATTAGGTTCTGTAGAAGGACGTAGATCTGGGGCTTTATTATGATGGAATATAGGCTGAACTGGATGGACAAATGTCTTTTTTCGGCCTTACTAACTATGTTACTATGATGCATACATACATACATACATACATACATACATACATACATACATACATTTTTAGGGAGACGTCACGTCATCCACTTTCATCAAGATAGAATAGTCGCTGATTGAAGGGTTCGGAGCGACACTGAGTGCAAACTGTATTCACCCATCAGACCGGACTGTGTAGTTTCCATGCAGTGTGGGGCATGTATTAAATATTTTTTTGGGTGGTATGCAGGGGCACCTATGAGGGTATAAAGGGCTTCCTGTTGAGATTCCCTGCTGTTTGCATGGTGTCCAGCAGCATGTTACGGTGGCGACACGTTTGCTCTTTGGACTAATGTGTTGTCTGTAACGACTTCTACATGACTACATTAATTGTGGAAATGTTTTGATATTAACACGTCTGATTGTGGAGAGTTTTCGTAACTTTGTGTATTAGCAGATAGCTACGGGGATTTTCTTGTATTTTCTGTCCCAACTGCAGCTCTGTCGGGATCCTCCCATAGATAAAAGCAGCGTCGTTGTCGATAACATTTCTATTTTGCTCATTCTTTTTATGCAGATTTGTAATCTCTTGTTTGAAGAGCAGATTTATAAACTTGTTCTGCCAGTTTTACACATGAGATTTGGTGCCAGCCCCATATTTTCCCCTTACTTTTGTGGGGGTGTCTTGTCCTGTGACTCTCAGGCTTTCTCCACAAACATCCACTGGATCAACCACAATTTGTGGACTTCATTCATTCGTTCTTGCATTCTAAACTTTTCTGTGACAGAATGGATTGTATGAATCCTATGTCATCACACCTTTGATAATCTGCATGGGAATTTTACATTATTACTATTAGTTAAAATTGACAGTTGCCCGTTAAACAACAATTTGCAACTTGTTCTAAAAAAAAAAAATATATATATATATATTTTCTATTCGCCACGACAGCACCCACTAGAGAGAGGGGATCCGCCCCTAGGAACAGGAAACCTACAGAGAGATAAAAGGGGCGGCCCCCCCTCGCTCCTCAGTTGGTTTCCTGTTCCCAAGGAGGGAACCCTCAGAGAGAATCTCTGCAGCTAAGAAGAGGAAAAGCTCGCCTGGAACACAGCCTGTACGTCTCTGTTGAGCGACAGGGGCCCCAGAGCGAGCATCAGAGACGGGGGTTCCTGTTGGTTCCCCCCTCATCTGGATACATCAGCATGCCGGGATCACAACAGTCTCCCTGTTGGGAGACCGTTGGTTTTTGCTCCACCGCCTAAAGAATCCCCGTCAGCACACCAAGTAAGTGTCGCTATGGAAAGCGCTTACCCTCCGGCCACAGTGGGGCATGAACGGCCGCGGTAGCAGGAGCTTCTCTTCCTCTGCAGCATAGAAGGAAGACGCGCGAGCGCACATGCAGGCGCTGTATGGTCGGCGTACCCGGATGTAAAGAGGAACTTCCGGGTATGCGGGGTCAGCTGAGCGTGCTGGCGTGGACGCCTTGGCGCTCAACAGCGGTGGAGAGGACCAATAAAGTTGGTCAGGTAAAAAAAAAAAAAAAAAAAAAAGGGGGGAGGAAAGATGGGGGCGTGTATCCCTTGTAAGAACGGCACTATATAAGGCTGAAGACACATGGCACTGTGCGCACCATGTCGTCTCAGGAAGATATTGAGCGCCCACTGGAGGTTGTAATCCTGCCTAGTGGTGATGCTAATAAGAAAATCAGCGGACACTCAAAAATGAGTGATTCCACGGATAAATCAGGGAAAAAATCGTCCCGTTCCAAACCCCAGGCCGACCAGACAACTCTGCAGCCGGTATATATTTTATTTTCCGGATAAGTGTATATATAGCTTCATATCTCTTACAGTAGTCTCCTCTGCTTGTGTCTTTTTTATAGGCTAAGCGGACGTCAAAATCTAAACATAAGCAGTGTAAGATATGTAATGAGCCCCTACCTGACTCATATATTAAGGAGCTATGTCAACATTGCATTGATAACACTTTACAGCAGGAGAGTTCGGTCAGGATGAATGACATACGTCTCATGATCCGGGAAGAGCTTCAGTCCTTGAGGGGTAGTCCGGCGGTTAATATGGAAAGGAGAAGTAGAAGGACTCTTTCACCTATAGCCGACACATCAGCAGAAAGTGGAGAGGTGGACTCAGACATCTCTCAGAGATTGGATTCCTCGGAGGAGGAAGATTATGTCTGTTTTCCTACAGACAATGTAAATAATTTGGTTAAAGCTGTAAGAGGAACAATGGGGGTGTCAGAGTCTAAAGATCCCCAGACACCACAGGACATCATGTTCGCAGGTTTATCGCAGCGAAAGGGCCAAGTATTCCCTGTGAATCAGGCCATTAAAGACCTTGTTAAAAAAGAATGGGCTAAAGGACAGAAGGGCTTTGTACCGGTATCATGTAAGAGGCGGTACCCCTTTGATGATGAGGACTTGGCAGTTTGGTCTAAAATTCCTAAAGTGGATGCGGCTGTAGCATCAACTTCTCGCCGATCCTCCTTACCCGTAGAGGATGCGGGCTCCTTGCCTGACCCCATGGATAGAAAATCAGACGCTCTGCTTAAAAGGTCATGGGAAGCTTGTGTCACGGCATTTAAACCGGCAATCTCAGCCACGTCCACTAGTAGATCTATGCTGGTCTGGCTGGAGCAGTTGGACCAAAATATTAAGAGTGGTGTATCTAGGGAGAAACTACGTGCCTCTATTCCTTTGATTAAGGGGGCGGCAGCCTTCATTTCTGATGCCTCTATAGACTCTCTCCGCCTAGCAGCCAGAACAGCCAGCCTCACTAATACGGCACGGCGCGCTTTATGGTTAAAGAATTGGAAAGGGGATGCCCAGTCCAGGGCTAAATTGTGTACTATACCCTGCCAGGGTGAGTACCTCTTTGGAACGGTCTTAGACGAAATTCTCACTAAGGCAGGTGAAAGGAAGAAGGGGTTCCCTAATCCCTTTATTCCTTCTTACAGAAGGGCGTTCAAGAAGCCACCATTCGGAAGGAAGGGAGGCTTCAGGGACCGATGGAATAACAAGGATTTCAAACAAAGAGGAAATTTGTTCAATAAGCGCCCCTTCAAGCCAGCAGATAAATTCCGCTGATTATATTTCACCGGTGGGAGGAAGACTAAAACAATTTAGTAAGCAGTGGAAAGACATAACGGTTAATCCATGGGCCATTGATTTAATATCTTCAGGCCTCACATTAGACTTTATTAGAAGGCCTCCGGACTCCTTCCTCCTTACCACCTTAAGATCCAGGCCTCAACAAGAGGCACTTGAAACCGAAGTTAAATCCCTCTTACTCAAACAAGTGCTGGTAGAGGTTCCATCTTCCCAGATAGGGAGGGGATTTTACTCTCCCTTATTTCTGATTAGTAAGCCTGATGGCTCTTTCAGAACTATAATTAACTTGAGAAAACTGAACTCCTTTATAAGACCCAAAACATTTAAAATGGAATCCATACGTTCGGCCATAAAAAATCTATTTCCAAACTGTTACATGGTAGTATTGGATCTTAAAGATGCTTATTACCATATTCCTATACACCATTTACATCAGCAATTTCTTCGAGTAGCAGTTTGTATAGAAGGGCAAATTCGTCATCTACAATACCGGGCAATGCCCTTCGGTTTATCTATGGCCCCAAGGGTTTTTACTAAATTGCTACTGGAAGTAATGTCCTTTTTACGGGTAAAAGATACCTTGGTCATTCCGTATTTGGATGACCTATTGATTGTAGGTAAGAACTCCCTACAGTGTGAGCAGAGGTTACAGGAGGTAGTGTCATCCTTACAAAACCTGGGCTGGCTGGTTAATTGGGAAAAATCTAGACTCCAGCCAGTAACGTGTCAGAAATTCCTTGGGCTCCTTCTAGATTCAGTTGACCAGATTTGCAAGCTTCCTGAGGATAAGAAAACTTCCATATTCGATAAAGTGTCCTTAGCGATCAGAAAGCGTAGTATGTCATTAAGGAATGTCATGTCACTACTAGGTTCTTTAACATCGTGCATTCCTGCGGTCCAGTGGGCGCAGTTCCATACTAGGCATCTACAAAAATTTGTATTGGATGAGGACATTAAAAATAGAGGATGTCTGGATAGAACAGTTTGCCTAACGTCAGAAGTAGTACACTCCCTTATGTGGTGGTTGAATCGAAAAAATCTTTCGAGAGGGGTTCTATGGGTAATCACCCCTTCTAGTATAGTGACCACAGACGCTAGTCCTGAAGGCTGGGGGGCACATTTTCAGGATCAATGGGTCCAGGGTCTTTGGTCCAGTTCAGAACTTAATAATTCCTCAAATGTCAAAGAGTTGAGGGCTATATACTACTCCCTACTTCACTTTCTTCCTCAGCTCAGCGGCTCACACACAAGAGTATTCTCCGACAACACCACTGCGGTGGCGTATCTGAACCATCAAGGAGGTACAAGGTCGGACAAACTCAGAGAAGTGGCTTCAGACATCATGGAGTTGGCCGAAGGTCATCTGCTATCCTTGTCAGCAGTGCACATCAGGGGCATAGACAATTTTCATGCCGATTTCCTCAGCCGTCACACTCTTCATCAGGGAGAATGGATGCTGAACAGGAAGTTTTTCAGATTAATAACAGCTCGATGGGGTGTTCCTCAAATAGACTTGTTTTCCACAAGAGCCAACCGTCAGGTCAGGAGGTTTGCCTCTCTATGCAGGGAGGACAAGCCGGACATACTCGATGCCCTCCAGGTACCATGGACATTCGACCTGGCCTATGCTTTCCCCCCATGGAATCTATTACCTATAGTAATAAGAAAAATAAGGGAGGAAGGCGCAAGAGTTCTGTTAATAGCCCCATTCTGGCCCAAAAGGCCATGGTTCTCATGGCTGAGGGCGATGTCAGTGTCAGACCCGTGGATTCTGCCTCAGTCCAAGGACTTGCTCTCTCAGGGACCATTCCTCCATCCTCAGGCAAAGGGCATGAACCTGACTGCCTGGAGTTTGAGAGGCAGTTACTAAGTATAAGGGGGTTTTCTAGTGGGTTAATTAACACTCTTATGAAGAGTAGAAAACCTTCAACTACTAGAATTTATGTTAGAATTTGGAGAAAATTTCTTCAATTCCATACTGCACAACTTTCATCTGAAGTTCCTATATTTCCAGTGTTGGAATTTCTACAAAGAGGTTTGGAATTAGGACTCTCCGTAAGCACTCTGAAGGTCCAGGTTTCAGCTTTAGGAGCTCTTTTTAATTATGATGTTGCGGGTAATAGGTGGATATCCCGATTTATATCTGCCTGTGAGCGTTCAAGACCAATTAGCATACCGCAGGTTCCTCAGTGGGATTTATCCATAGTCCTGGAAGCATTGACACAGCCACCGTTTGAGCCTCTCCATACAGCCTCACTAAAAAATATTTCTTTGAAAACGGTATTGTTAGTGGCATTACCCTGTTTCCCCGAAAGTAGGACCCCCCCGAAAGTAAGACAGGGTGGGGGTTTCGGGGGGGTCCTCCAATGTAAGGCCTCCCCCGAATGTAAGGCAGGGTTGGGGGGGCCGCTGTGAAATGTAAGGCCCTTACCTTTGGGCCGCCGCTGTCCCCCATTGGGTCCCCAGGCTCCAGAGGTGTCCTCAGGTGCAGCTGGGCGGGTCCAGTGCTCATGGGGTTAACTCGCCGTGTTAACCCCGCAATCCGCCCAGCTCAACAGCTCATTGGCCGCCCCTGCTCCCCACGTCACCGCCGGCCCCCGGCTCGAGCGCTGATTGGCCAATCAGCTCGAGTGCTGATTGGCCCAGCAGCTCGAGCTGTAATTGGCCGCCCCAGCCCCACGTCACCGCTGTTTCCCTGCTGATTGGCACAGCGTTCCCTGCAGCACAGGCCTTCCGCACCCACAGCCGCACCGCAGAGGAAAACGTCCAGCATTTAAAAACCAAGTAGGGAAACATGTACTGTATAGGGTATGGGGCTGTGTGCAGTGGGATACGGCACTGTTATGGTATGCAGGCAGAGGGTATACGGCAATTACCGTACAGTACCGTACCGTAGTGTGTACGGTAGTAACAAGATATTCTTGATACGCTACATTTGTTTTATTCTACTGTTTGGTGATGACCGACTCTTCAGCATGTTAATAAATGTTGATTTATTGGTTAAAAAGAAATTGTCATTTTTTTTTTCGGCTAATGTAAGACCTCCCCCGAAAGTAAGACAGGGTGGGACTTTTTGGGGTAAAATTAATGTAAGACAGGGTCTTACTTTCGGGGAAACACGGGTAGTTTCTGCTAGAAGAGTGAGTGATCTCCAGGCATTATCTATAGATCCTCCCTTTTTATCTGTAACATCAGATAGGATAATTTTGAAAACAGACCCTTGTTATCTTCCTAAAGTAGCCACTACTTTTCATAGATCCCAGGAGATCTTGTTACCTACCTTTTATGAGAACCACTCAACTCCAGAAGAAGTAAAACTTCATACTCTAGATGTAAAAAGAATTGTGCTAGCCTATTTAGAGAGAACCAGGGACTGGAGGAAGAGTAGGGCTCTCTTTGTGTCTTTCCAGGGTAAAACCAAAGGTACCAGAGTGACAAAGAACACATTATCTCGCTGGATCAGAGAGGCCATAATCCTGGCGTATAAAGCTGGAGGTAGAGATCCTCCAATGCATATAGGAGCACACTCTACAAGAGCCTTGTCGACTTCCTGGGCAGAAAGGGCGAATGTGCCAATAGACCTTATATGTAAGGCTGCAACTTGGTCTTCACCTAATACCTTCTATAAACATTATAGATTAGATCTATCCTCTGCTTCTGATCTGACTTTTGGGGTATCGGTCCTTGACTCAGTAAACCCACCCAGTCTATAGTCTCTGAAATTCTCTCTAGTGGGTGCTGTCGTGGCGAATAGAAAATACCGGATTACGTACCGGTAATGCTCTTTTATAGAGCCCACGACAGCACCCTTTCACATCCCTCCCTTTTCTGTATATAGTCGCACGTGGTGCTTCTTTGGTGAGGTGTAAATATTAGAAGAAAGTAGCATAAGGTTGTAAATATATATATATATATATATATATATATATATATATATATATATATATATATATATATATATATATATATATATATGAATATACCTGAACCTGTTAACTAAAACCTGGCGGCGGTTCCTCCTATTCTCTGTAAAACAACTGAGGAGCGAGGGGGGGCCGCCCCTTTTATCTCTCTGTAGGTTTCCTGTTCCTAGGGGCGGATCCCCTCTCTCTAGTGGGTGCTGTCGTGGGCTCTATAAAAGAGCATTACCGGTACGTAATCCGGTATGTCTCTCTTGTTATAAAAAAAAAAAAAAATGAAAAAATGAAGGGATTTTTTAGTTGTATATTTGTTGCCCGGGCTGGCCACTGATGTTGGAGTGGTAATTGGTCTCCTAGGCCAGGAGCCAGCGCTTACCAGACTTTTCCCAATAGAACTTGTAAGCGCTGCTCTGCAGCTAACCAGATCTCTGAATCCATCCAGTTTTTTGCCCGCGTGCCTCTCTGAAGCTGCAATAAGCAAAGCTGTCTCTGCTTGCAGCATTGGAGACTAAGTTGGGGTCAGCGTCTCAGCTATGCTACCGGTCCGAACTGTCAATCGATCAGGAGTACACAGCCGCCTGGCAAACAGGAAGCCTGGAGGAAGGGGATCCTTGGGCGATTGAAGATGAGAGTAATAGGGACAATTAATGGTCCTGGGATGCTGCATAGATTAAAAAATCTATACTTCTCCACACATAATTTCTTGTAACCGCTGCAGACAATCATTGACTGCTGATTGGTTGCAGTCTTTACATTTCAACCTATACTGGACGGTGCAACAATTGAGACCTCGTGGGGCCTCTGTCCTGAAGAGTCACAATGGCCGGTCCCTTTTCATGCCACTCCTGGCTTGATTGACATCCCATATGCCAGGATATCTGATGGTGGCAGACAAGACGAGGCCAGTACAGCTCACACCATTGCCCACGGGCCACAGCTGGCCTATAATGATGTGTTCTGGCCTGTGGGAGGTCAGGATGTGATTTTAGGAGACCAGCCAATATGACTTTTCAGGAGAGAAGGCATCGCCCTTGTTAGAACCTGTTCCCTTTCAGCAATAGAAAGTTCTACCGTATTCAGTTGGAAAGTTTCTATAAAGTTTCTGCACAGTCTGCATGGTGCCAACTTTACAAGGGGTACGATCACGTGCTGTGGAATTGGAGCAGATACTCTTTTTTTTGGCAATAATTTCCTCTAATGCTGAAATGAATGAATGGTGTGTGTGGTTGTTTTTTCTTCTTCTATTAGTCTAATTATATCACATTTATGGACATGACATCTTATATTCCCCATTTTACTCTAGGGGTAAGACACTTTTTTATTCTTATCTGTTTTTGATAACTCGTGCTGACTTTGTTGTATAGTTTGTGATATAAGCGATGTACGTAATTACCATATGTAATAATGTTTATTCTCTTCTTCCTCCTCAGTAAGTTGTCGGATGAAGACTGGATCGAGGATGTGGCATGAAGCTCGTAAGCACGAGCGGAAGCTGCGGGGGATGATGGTGGACTATAAAAAGCGGGCCGAGCGCCGGCGAGAGTACTATGAGAAGATCGTAAGTAGACATGATGGTTTTTTCTTTCTCTAAGTGAGGTGCTTATATAATATTCACCTTTGTCCACACGCCTTTTTAGGGTGTCATTTAGGAACCCTTCCTATTACATGTCATTTACATGTCTGGGTGTCAAGGTCCGTGATTTGTGGACTGGCCGCGGGTCTCCCGTCCTGAATACATCATCCTAAGGACTCATGCAGCTCTATTCAACAGGGTCCAAACACGGACAGCAGTACATGGGCTGGCCGCCGCTCTCCGGACCTGATTGTGACAGCCCTGTAGTAATGTATGAAGCTGTCACTCCCGAGTCCGTGCATTACGGTCTGTGGTCGCCCGTGTTGCAGGGACGTCTGCCTGAGCCCTTGAAGGCATATAGGAGGCTGTAATGTTTGGGTCGGGGTCTCTCATCTGACTCACTCTAGTCAGGTACTGGAGTGAGATTTCTGCCATAAAACTCATCACGAATTAGATGATCTGTAGCGTCGTTCCCCTGAACCTGGCATGGAAACTCAAGGTTTTCAACAATTTTGCAACTTTTCAAAGCTTTTACATCACTTTATTTTGGGCGTAAAAGCTTTGAAGAATCCGGGGGTGGTGGTGGCGGGGGGGGGCAATGTTATATCACATCCGAGCATAGACAACTCAAATGATGATTTCTAAAAGTAATTGCTGCTGTGTTGGTTTTCATACAGAAACAAGTTTACCTGTGAAACTGCAGGATTGGCCAGAAAATGACAATTAGTTCTTCCTCATTAGTTTTGTACTTTTTGCATTTTACTTTATTGCCATTTATACGTGGTTTTGGTCATTTTTATTTCTCTATCGCCTTTCATTGGGGGACACAGGAACCATGGGTGTATGCTGCTGCCACTAGGAGGCTGACACTATGCAAATAAAAAAGTTAGCTCCTCCTCTGCAGTATACACCCTACCGACAGGAAGTAGGATATTCAGTTTAGCTTAGTGTCAGTAGGAGGTGGACACGGGTCTTTCATTAGACCCTTATCTACCTCAATGTGCGTCGTTCCTTTTTAGGTTTTCCGGAGGGATACAGGGTGAGCAGTCACACCTGTATTCCCACTATGCGGACTATGAGTACGGCGTGTACTGCCACCCCGTATCCTCATAGATCCCTCTCCAGGACCATGATCCTGGCACACAAGCGTGCTCAGAAGTCCGGTCCTGGCTCCGTCCCCCACCCACTCGCCTACCAGAGCCTGTCGGTTGGAGGAGACGAGGACGTCCAGCTCCACGGACGTCTAATACCTTCAGGGCTTCAGGTTAGTAACGGAAGGCGTGGGATGTTTAGGTGAGTATTCCCTTCCCACCGATCCCCCTATCCCTCGATCTCTCTTCAAAGACAGTCATGGGGGGTCCCTGCAGATTCCCTGTTACAGGGGCGATCGTTAGACGTCTCTTTATTGGGAAGTTTTCCACACTGCGGCACTTTTTTGCTCTGTGCGGCGCCCTGTAGGCAGCCGCGCTGCCGTTTCTGCGGCTGCACTTTCCCCCTGACCTGGCGGTTTGCGCGGCAGCTGCACCGCTTCATGCTCGGCGGCCGCACCTTTACAGGCAGCGGCTCTGCCTTGTCTGCGGCCGTACCTTTGTTCCAGGCAGCTGCGCCGTTTACTCCGGCGGCCACACAGTTTGCTCCCCGGCGGCCGCACAGTGTTCCTGCGTTCTCGGGCGGGCTTTTCTCCCGCCCGTCTCTCGACTAGCTCCGCCTCCCGGCGCCATCTTGGTGCTCCTGGCCAGGCAATTAACCCTGCCCACTATCTCAGTATTCTCGAACCAGGAACGCCTTATGCCCCACTCCAAAGTGCGTGAATCCCGGCGTCCTCCTCACTTGCGGTCGCCTCAGCCCCACAGCTGGTCCCGGACAGGAGAGTTCCAGAGGTCTGCTCCTTCTGCCTGCACCGTCTGCCTGCATCCCTGCCTTTAAGGACCACTGAAGCGCATCACCTGCCGTGAGTAGCTCTGCTCTGCAGTCTGACACTCTCCTCTGCCCTTCTGTCCCCTAACCTTCTGGTCTCCGCTATGTCAGTCCTGCAGCAACCCGATTGATCCCCGGCCAATCCACCCGAGAGTGATACCCCCATCCCAGGCTGGGCCTCCTCTCTGTCTGTCGGTGGCCAATTTAACATGGGTGTCTCAAACCCTGGTGTCCGTGCTGGATCGGTTACCCCTGCAGACCCCCGCAGTAGCCACCGGGTCGCAGGAAGCTCCGTCCAAGCCCTCCAAGGCTAGCTGCAAAAGGTCCAGACAGGAACGCCGGTCTGAGTCCTCTTCTCGCTCCATCTCGCCACTCGGTCCTCCTCTGCGGTCGGCGTCCTCCCGATCCTCCTCCGCTGAGTCAGGCGAGGCTTTCTCTGATACGCCTTCGGAGGATAATTTGGGGCCGGATTCGAACCAAATCGCTAACATGAGAGATATGGTTCAAAGCCTCATTGGAGCGACCAATCAGACCTGTGGCATCGAAGATTCCTCTACGAAACCCGCAGATCAGGCGGTTTCGTTTAGATGGTCTAAACTACCTCCCAAGGTATTTGCTCCTCATCCTGAATTCGAGGAGCTTCTGGCCAGAGAGAGAGAGCGAATTCGACCAGACGTTCTCAAAGAGACAAACGTCTTGGAGTCTCATATCTCTTTCCTCCGGATCTCATTGCCAACCGGAATGAGAGGCGTTAGAGAACGACCTCTCCCCCTGTGGATCCGTCGGCTGCTAGACTTGCCGCCAACACAGTCCTTACGCTGTCCGGTTGGGCGGCTCTGAAAGATTCCATCGATAGGATCATGGAATCCTTCGTGAAGTCGGCTTTCGAAACTGCCCCATCATCCCAATGCCCGGCTTTGGCTTCCACTTGGGTTTCGAAGTCTGTATCTGAGGGGCTAAACAACTCCGTTGGGGCATTCAAGCTGGAGCTCCGTCAGGCCGGCTGGCGGAGCTTGCCACCCAGATTACTCATGCCGGGGAATAATTTGTTCCCTGGACGTCGCGTCTTCTGCCGCACAGGCGCCCAGTAATGTTGTTGCCAGCTGTCGCACTGTTTGGCTCAAGAGTCATCATAGAAGTCCCTTAGAGCCTGCCTTTTCAATGTTCACGTCCTTTCGGTTCCAAGCTGGACCAAATTATTAAGGACGCCACTGGTGGCACCAGTCCCCTTCTCCAGACCTCACCTACTTCCCCTTAGGCGGCTACTTTGGTCTTTTCGACCTTTTTCGTAGTTTTGCGGCATCAGATTCTTCTTCGCAACTGCAGAGGCCACAGGCTCGTTAAGAGAAGGTATTCTTCGACTCACTCTTTCCTGGCGTGCCCGCTACTCCTAAGGTGGATTCTCCAGGTCCAGGACTAGCATGACCCACGACTAGACCCCAGCCCGTTTCTCAGACTGGGCAACCGTCTCCTGTTCCTCAGGGACGTCTGGGTCTCCTCAGTAGAGGTCGCATGGGCCAGGGCACTTGTTCCCTCTAGATACAAAATCTTCATTTCACGGTCCTGGGATCGTTTTCTTCAAATCCCAACCTCCAAGAGACTCCCGCTCTAGTCCCGGGTTTCTTTACTGCCATGTTTCCCTCTTTAAATCCGGGGTAATCGTTCCCATCCCAGAACAGGAACGGTTCAACGGTTCACAGGCTTCTCTTCGAATCTTTTTGTACTGACAGAGGACGACAAGGTTCGTCCCAGTCCGGATCTCAATTTGCTGAACAAGAAGTTTAGTCGGAGACACTTCAGGGCTATATTCCCTCGTTCAGTAATCGCTTCCATGGAGGCTCAGGAATTTCGGTTTCAGGCTCCCGAAAGTCTATCCATCTTTCCCGACATTCTAACCGTTGCGGGTGGCTCGTCAACAGGAAGAAGTCCCGTCTCGTTCAGCGCCTCGTATCTCCGGGCATGTTCTTCGACACTTGTCGGACCAGAGTCTTCCTTCCCGAAGACAGGATATCCCTCCTTTGTCAGGAAGTTCGCTTGCTCCAGGGTTCTCGGCTCCCCTCCTTTCCGATGGGCCTTTAAAGGCCCTAAGGAGGTAGGTTGGTTGCAACATCGGAAGCAATTTTCCCTTCGCCCGTTTCATTCAAGACTTCTTCAGCAGGCTATTCTATCACAGGGGACAGGTCTGTCTTCTCCCTGCATCGTCCGATCCGGCTTTCTCCCGGGTCAAACGGTTCCTCGACTGGTGGCCGAGGTCACTTCTCTTATCCCAGAGTAGATCCTTCACAGCATATCCTTCCTTCCAGTTCCCTGGCAGGTGGTGACGACGGACGCCAGCCCGCTCGGCGGAGGCGCTGGGCTTTGTCTCCTGTTCTTTCAGGGTTGTTGGTCGGCGCAGGAGTCCTCTTTGCCGATCAGTGTTCTCGAGTTCCAGATCATCTTTCTGTCTTGCCTTCACCCGGTAAGGATTCTCAGCAGCCTGCCAATTCGAATCCAGACAGACAATGACACAGCAGTGGCATACGTCTACCACCAGGGGTGGACTCGGCGTTCTCTGGCCTCGGCTGAGATTCCAGGATCCTCCTTTGGACAGAGGCAACGGTCCTGGTGAGATCCGCAGTGCATGTCCCCGGCGTGGACATTTAGGTCGCCGACTTCCTTTGCTGCGAGGGCCTCGCGGCAGGGGAATGGTACTTCAGGATGTTTCCTGTCGGATTGCTCTTCGATGGGGGACTCCAGAGGTGGACCTCATGGCGTCCCGATTGAACAGGAGGTCCCTCGGGTCGGCCCAGGGTCCCGTGATCCTCTCACAGTGGTGTTGACACTCTGGCCATTCTTCGGTCGCAGTTCGGGCTCCCCTATCGGTTCCCACGCCTTCCCTTGCTTTCCAAGCTGTCGAAGAAGATCAAGGCTGGATGGGTGCCGGTCATTCTGATCGTCCCGGATTGGCCCATGAGGTCTTGGTTTGCAGACATCGTCAATCTTCTCGCGGACACCCCAGGTGTCTTCCAAACGGACCCGATCTGCTGTCTCGGGGTCCGATCTGCCACCCGAATTATCGGTCGCTCAGTTTAACGTCGTGGCTGTGGACTCCACAGTTCTAAGAGAGTCCGGCCTTTTGGCCCAGATGAGTCACACTGTAATCCAGGCTAGGAAGCCTTCGTCGTCTTCCAGGATCTACTATCGTACCTGGAAGGTTTACTTTCGTTGATGCGAGTCCAACCGCTTTTCACCTATGTCCTCTTTCTCTGCCTTCCATTTGGTTTTTCCTTCAGGCAGGACTGGATTCGGGCTTCGCTCTCAGTTCCCTAAAGGGCCAGGTTCCTGCGCTCTTCTTCCCTTTAAGAAGACTTTATCTTCTCAGCCACAGGTTAAGACCTTCCTTCAAGGAGTAGTCCACGCTGTCCCTCCGTACAGGGCCTCTGTGGATTCATGGGATTTTAAGGTTGTGTTGGTCGTTCTTAGGGGTTTCCCCCTTAAAGACTCTCAGGGAGCTTTCCCTGTCAGTTCTATCTCGGAAGGTGGCTTTTCTCAGGTCCATCTCTTCGATCCGCCGCGTTTTTGAGTTGGCGGCCATTTCTTGCCGACCTCCTTTCTTGATTTTCCACCAGGACAAGGTGGTCCCAGGCCTCCGCCTTCCTTCCTTCCTTCGTTCCTTCCTTCCTTCCTTCCTTTTCTCAAGGTGGTTTTCATCTTTCCACCTCAACGAGGACATCGTTCTACCTTTCCTTTTGTCCAGCTCCGACTCATCCTCTGGAGCGATCGTTGAACAGGCTGGGCCTCGTCAGGGCAGTGAGGATCTCCCTGGCTAGCACAGCCACTTTCCGAAAGATGGATTCTCTTTTCGCCATCCCTGATGGTGTGTGTAGAGGCCCTGCCGGCTTCCAAGGCGACTATTGCTCGCTCTATCAGAACGGCAATTTTGGAAGCTTACTGGGTCAAGAACAAGAGTGTCCCCTCCTGAGATAAAGGCTCACTCTACCCGGGCAGTCGGCGCTTCCAGTGCGGTACGTCACGGGGTTTTCGCCGATGGCTTTGCAAAGCGACAACCTGGTCTTCCATCCACACGTTTTGCCGAACTACGGCAGACTCCAGCCTGGGCAGAAGGATCTTGCAGGCGGCAGTGGTGAGTCCTCGGACATGATGGAAGTCTGTTTTTCCCACCCCAGGGACTGCTTTGGGACGTCCCATGGTTCCTTTGTCCCCCAATGAAAGGCGATAGAGAAAACAGGATTTTTGGTTGCTTACCGTAAAATCTGTTTCTCGGAGCCTTCATTGGGGGACACAGCACCCTCCCAAGTTGAACAGCTGTTTACTGTATACGTTTGAGTTCTCTGAACACTCTTTGAGCATTTGAATCTGTTAATCTATAGAGCGCCGTAGAATTTGTTGGCGCTATGTAAATAAAGTTTATTATATTATTCTTTCTCTTCTACACGTTGCTTCTCCTACTGCTTTCTCACTAACTGAATATCCTACTTCCTGTCGGTAGGGTGTACACAGAGGAGGAGCTAACTTTTTTATTTGCATAGTGTCAGCCTCCTAGTGGCAGCAGCATACACCCCATGGTTCCTGTGTCCCCCAATGAAGGCTCCGAGAAACAGATTTTATGGTAAGCAACCAAAAATCCTGTGTGGGGTTTTTTTTTTTTTTTTTTTTTTTAACGAAATCTTCTCTATTTAGAAAAAAGATCCAGCACAGTTCCTTCAGGTGCATGGACGATTCTGTAAGATTCACCTGGACTCTGCTGTGGCACTGGCTGCTGAAAGCCCTGTTAACATGTGAGTATCCTGATATAGAAGACCTTTTTCTGTAATTCCGCTGCGGACTGCTTTACCATCTTCTTACATACATATTTTTTTTTTTTTTCAGGATGCCGTGGCAGGGGGACCCCAACAACATGATTGACCGCTTTGATGTCCGCGCTCATCTTGACTATATTCCAGAATATAAACCTCCTCTCCTCACCACAATGTAAGCCGTGGCCATTTCTGCTTCTCCCTTTTTTTTTTTTTTTTTTTTTTTTTTTGTGTTAAAGGATTTTTATATAAATGTTTGAGGTCAGATGGCTAGATTGTTTACATATTAGTAACATAGTAACATAGTAACATAGTTAGTAAGGCCGAAAAAAGACATTTGTCCATCCAGTTCAGCCTATATTCCATCATAATAAATACCCAGATCTACGTCCTTAAATAGATAATTCTTAGATATTCCTTAAAAGGAACCCATCAGCCCATTTTTACATATAGAAGCAGTAATATGGTCGTATAGGCGCCCGTTCCCGTAATATCATTTTTTTTTTTTTTTTTTCTATCATATTTTTTTTTTTCCCCTAGAGATCCATTGTGCATTTTCATAAGAAGTCTATGGTAGAAGCCATATGCTAAATTCTCAGGGGTGTATTGGTGCCCCCCCAATGCACTTTCAACCTGATTTGCATATGGCTTTTACTCTAGATTTCTCATGACTGCTACATCAATTTTCAGTAAAGAAAAAGTTCATTTTCATTGGGATCCAAGCAACTATACAGCCATGCTATTGTATGTAAAAATGTGCTGACAGGTCCCCTTTTGGATTCTTTAGTTGTCACTTCTAATCATAGTTTATGAAAAATGAGTGGCCCAAATATCTTGCATAATTGCCTCGTGTCCTTGAATTTGCTATAAATGGTAACCAGTTGGAATATCCATAATGGTTTTTAGTTAAGATGCTGTTTCTTACACCAGCGAAGTTTCCTTCGTTTTAATGGAGTGGTTCTCTGTACAAGG
The DNA here is from genome assembly GCF_032444005.1 of Ranitomeya imitator. Lineage (NCBI taxonomy): Eukaryota > Metazoa > Chordata > Amphibia > Anura > Dendrobatidae > Ranitomeya > Ranitomeya imitator. Next base: position 60,826,302 of record NC_091283.1, on the reverse strand, counting down.
GCTTGTGTGACCTCTTAATAATAACCACAGAATGCTGCATAAATGCAAAGAAATCCATACTGACCAAAGACCGGCCTCGCCCCTCTGCTCCAGTCCTCGCCCCATACAGTGTTGCATGAGCACTGCAGTCAACCGTTCTTATGTCTGGTGTCCTTTGGGGGACAGAGAATGGAGATTTTATTTATTTTTTATTTTTTTTATAATACAGCTGAGCAAAGAGAGGGGTAAATAATTTTGGGGTTTTTTGTCTTTATGGATCTTCAATCTCATTTTCACCAGTATTTTTGAAGGCTTATAGTGACTTTTATTTCTGCCTTCACCAGATCGCCTGAGCAGGAAGCTGATGACCGAAAGTGTAATTACGAACGCTACCGTGGGTTGGTACAGAATGACTTCGCTGGAAGTATGTAATAATGATTTAATAATAAAAAGATTCTGATCTTGATCAATGTTAGAAATCCTCATCGTCTTGCATTTACAGATGTTGCAATTCACAAATGAGCTGCTGCACTTTGCCATTTTAATACGTTTATCGTCTGCTTTTTTTGTTTTATTTCGTCATGATTTAAAACAAAACAAAAAAGTTGTTTATTTTTTTTAAATGCAGAAATGAAAACGCATGCAGGAAAAATAAGAAACTGTGTATTTGATCATGAACTGGCGTATGTGTTTTATTGTTTGTTGTATTTCGTTCCCTTTTTTTTTTTTTTTTTTTTTTTTCTTAAGTTTCTGAAGAGCAGTGTCTGTACCAGATTTATATTGATGAACTGTATGGCGGCCTACAAAGACCGGGGGATGATGAGAAGAAGAGGTAAGGGCTACGATGATTCCCATTTATGTCATTACAGCTTCAGCCCTGCCCCAAGAATGGAGACTGAATTAACATCTGTTCGTTCTTTCTACCCTTTCTTATACCATCAGTGATTACCCCACCCCCCCCATCCTTTTTCTTGATACACTATGGCGGGGTGTCGATGGGTTACTATGGCAGACAGGGGTCTGCTAAAGGCCCTCAGCGCTGCCGTTTTTGTTCTAGTAAATAATTGAGTGAATTTGCTGCAGAGCGAACCCGGCTTCCAGGACCACTCCCGATAATCAGGTGTCCAGCGTCACAGTTGCAGCACATGCATGGACAGCGCAACAAACAGGCTCTCCATGCATGTCGTGACTGTCACATAGCGGCGACACATGCAGCTGGGGAACCGAACAGTTGATCAACTGGAACGATCCAGGAAGCCGGGTTCCCTCTGCAGCTTTTATTTATGTGTATATTTCTTTAAAAAAAAAAAAAAAAAAGAACCTGGCTCTCAACGGATTAAAGGGGATGGTTGATTCTAACTTTCTGTACTCCAATCAGCTTGCACTGGGTTGAAATTAAAGGGGAAAAAGTTTTCTTGCCCTTCTTTGGTCCAGCGCTGCTTTGGACTTTTGGCTGGAGCAGTGACATTGAGCTCAGTGGCTTTTTTTTTTTATATGTAGGTTAGCAGAAAAGAAGGCCTCCATTGGGTACACGTACGATGACAGCACAGTGGCGGATTTAGGAAGCTCTGACAAAGAGGATGAAGATTCTGATGATGAGAGCAAATCTGATGAAGATGAGGTCATACCAGACATAGGTATCTTTACTTGTTGTCTCTGTAATATCGGCTCTACTCTGCTGTAAAAAAGCCATAGACGCAAATCTATGCCTCCACATAGAAGTATTGTGAGCGCGCAGTCCAGGTCAGCAGCGCAACCATAGCTCTGGTCTGAACTGTCAAGCAGCAGCGCAGTACCCCACAGTATACAGGGGAGCGGTGTGCTGAGAATACTGCAACAAGTGGTTTTAAGTAATCTTAATGGCATCATGACGAGCTCGGATATTGCCTGAACTAATCACCGACTTCTAACATATTATTTTTCAGATGTAGAAGTGGATGTAGATGATATAACGGAGGAGCAGGTTGCTGATCTGAACAAGCAGGCCACCACTTATGGAATGGCGGAGGGAGACTTTGTCAGGTACTTGATCAAGACATGTGGGGTACAACATGTGTGGCCTCCTGCTTGTGCTGCTACTGCTCCATTAGGTGCCATAAATGCTGGACCCTGAGAATTCGCTGATTGTAAATGATTGACACTAAACACTTTTTAGGGTTCAGCCCTACGGCCGTATAAATCGGACTGAGATCGGACTGGCCGGCGGATCTTCTGACCTGAGTGACAGCTGCATACATTTTTATGAAGCCATCACACTGTGGTCATGAGAGCCGCGAGTCGCCCAAACTCTGTCCAATTTATAGGGGGAAAAAAACACCATTTTTATTAGGCAGTTTTCTTCTAAATGAATGTACTGTTTAATATTGCGGACTGTGATTGACTCCTGTGTTTTTTGTGTTTTTTATTAGGATGCTACGTAAAGATAAAGAAGAGTCTGAAGCAATAAAACATGCTAAAGCTTTAGAAGAGGAGAAGGCCATGTATTCTGTAAGGATCTGCACCAAAAGACAGCGGGACGTGACATGGTTCATTGCAGCAGGCCTGACCTCTTCAGACAGTATCTTGCCCACATCGCCCTCTTTAAATTGGGCTTGTCCTTAGTACATTTTCCAGCGTGTTCCCTCCGATCCCTTTTACCTTATTAAACATTTGTTTTCCGAGGGATCGTGATATTGTAAAAACTTGTCTCCATGTAATTGTAGGGGCGACGTTCCCGACGGCAGAGAAGAGAGTTCAGAGAAAAACGACTTAAAGGAAGAAAGATCAGTCCACCCAGGTAAAGAGAAATGGTTTATTCCTATGAGAAAATGGCAAGCCTTGGATCCCATGCTGACTACTGTATTATTAGTCTGTGGGCGATCCGACAAAACATCTGATTACACTAGGACCATTGTTATGCTATGGGGCCGTGCACATGTCCGATATTTTCTTCTAGTTTTTTTTGGGGATGAGCCAAGAAATAAATCGCTGCATGTCCAAGTTTGATCTGTTATTCAGATCGCACTTTTCAATGCAAGTGCGAACTGGGTGTAAACCACCAGACTGCACTCGGATGACATCTGAGTGCAGTCTCATTTCCATAGACTGGCAGAATGGAGAAAATGGAGACTTTTTTTTTTTTTCTCTCCCTATTTTCAGCCAAAAGAACCTGATCACATTATGAGCAAACTCTGCTCAGAGGATGATTTGCATAATCAACCCGATTTTCTTCTTCGCCTCATTGGGGGACCCAGGACCTTGGGTGTTAGGCTGCTGCCACTAGGAGGCTGACACTAAACACAAAAAGATTAGCTCCTCCAACCGGACGTATTCTCATCCGAGAAAAATCGGGTCGTCTGCATCTAGGCTTAAGAGCTATTTATTGGTAGACAAAAAATAGCAGACTACATAAATGACTTGTCACTTCTGTACCTTGCATCATAAAGTAAATCATTACCATTTATTTTCTTACTTTGAACAGTTATGCACGACGAGACAGTCCAACGTATGATCCTTACAGGAGGTGAGTAGGGTTGTTCACAAAATGCAACTTTGCCATGTATTTTAGTTGACTGACTTTCTGTATGAACTCGCCTTTAATGCAATATTTGTGTAATTATTTTTAGCTATCATTTTTTTTTTTTCGACTTTTAAAACTTTTTTGGGCTCCAAATTGGAGACACTAATGCTTCTTATATTGTGTGTTCCTAAAGGGAATCCGTCACTAAGTTTTTGCTACCACATCTGAGAGCATCTTGAAGTGTCACTGAGCTGCTTGTTGCGGTTTTGATAAAATCATTGTTTTTTGTTTAGATCTACCAGTTCCCTGAATGCTGAGTTCTGTATGACCCCGCCCACACCACTGATTGGCAGCTTTAAGTATACACACTGCATAGGCAGAAAGCTAGGTCCAGGTTATAGAGAGCTCATGAATATGCAGGGCTACATGGTAGCAGGTTTACTAGTCCTCTAGTTAAAATCACTGTTTCATCAGCAGGAGATTATATCAGAACTACAGCAAGCAGCCCAGTAAGTGACAAATCACTGTGATCAGCGTCTTTCTTTGCCCCTACATTATGCCTCACAGATGATATGGTAAAAATCAATGATGGGTTCTTTAAATGCTAAAATATAGTCCTGTACATTTGAGACCAGGAGAGGTGCAGACAGACCGCAGTGTGTTCGGTTCGTATATCCTGCATTATTTATGGTATCTGTCACATGATTCATGGCTGCTTCATTAGAAACATGTATGTTTTGCTGAAAAACACCATGGCAGTTCAGAGATAAACCTAGCTGAAAACAAGGCCACGGACGTGGTGACTAGTCGAGGTGGGTATGTTCCTGCCAGCTTCTCCCCGCCTGACTGGTCTCCTGCGACATGTTGCCATCTGTTCCCTGGTCTTAATCGTGTGACAAGTTCCATCTAAATTCTTAAGTCCTCTCTGTCTGCAAAGCTGAAAAGTGAGCAGCCGAAAACATGAACGGATTCTTTAAAGGGAAGCGGTCATATAAATGTAGTGTGATATGTGTTCAACATGGAATAGAAGAAGAAGCTGAGCACAATGATGTATGATTGTTGGAAAAGGTTCACTATTTTATTAACTGACATGCCTGAAGTTTAAAGGGAACCTGCCACGTTGTACACACGGTGCCGATCTGTGGACGGTGTAGAGATGGATCAGCCGAGCTGGATGACATATATGTTTGCTGGAACAGACTCGATATAACCTGTATTTTATCCATTTGAAATACCTGGTGTTTGTTTAAGAGTCCAGTGGGTGGCCCTACTGGTGAGTGACAGCCATCTCTGCATGCTATGTAAACAGGGGAGACTGTCAGTCACTGAGTTGGACCGCCCACTGGACTCCTACATCAACACCAGGGATTTCAGTGAATTCTTTGTTTATTTAAAACTAGCTGAAGAGCCCGGCGTTGCCTGGGCATAGTAAATATCTGTGGTTAGTTATAGCACCTCACTTCTCTTACTTTCCCATCACGCCTCTCATTTTCCCAATCACATCTTTCATTTTCCCAATCACATCTCTCATTTTCTCCCTCACACCTCTCATTCCCCCCTAACACTTGTCATTTCGACCTCACATCTGTCATTTTCCGATCACTCCACTATTTTCCCTCACTCCTCTCATTTTGCACTCACACCTTTTCATTTTCACCTCACACCTCTCATTTTCACCTCAGTATATACATGTTTGTCATCTCCCTTATATATAGTATATACCTGTATGTCATCTCACCTGTATATAGTATATACCTGCTGTGTCATCTCCCCTGTATATAGTCTATACCTGTATGTCATCATCTCCTATATATAGTATATACCTGTATGTCATCTCCTCCTGTATATAGTATATACCTGTGTGTCATCTCTCCTGTGTATATTATATATCTGTGTGTAATCTCCTCCTGTATATAGTATATACCTGTATGTCATCTTCTATATATAGCATATACCTGTATGGCATCTCCTCCTGTATATAGTATATACCTGTATGTCCTCTCCTCCTGTATATAGTATATACCTGTATGTCATCTCCTCCTGTATATAGTATATATCTGTGTCATCTCTCCTGTATACAGTATATATCTGTGTCATCTCCCCTGTATATGGTATATACCTGTAGGTAATCTCCTCCTGTATTAGACCTCGTTCACACGTTATTTGCTCAGTATTTTTACCTCAGTATTTGTAAGATAAATTGGCAGCCTGATAAATCCCCAGCCAACAGGAAGCCCTCCCCCTGGCAGTATATATTGGCTCACACGTACACATAATAGACAGGTCATGTGACTGACAGCTGCCGTATTTCCTATATGGTACATTTGTTGCTCTTGTAGTTTGTCTGCTTAAAAATCAGATTTTTATTTTTGAAGGATAATACCAGACTTGTGTGTGTTTTAGGGCGAGTTTCGTTTCTCAAGTTGTGTGTTGAGTTGCGTGTGGCGACATGCATGTAGCGACTTTTGTGAGATGAGTTTTGTGTGGCAACATGTGTGTAGCAACTTTTTGCGTGTCGAGTTGCATGTGACAGGTTAGTGTAGCAAGTTGTGTGCAGCAAGTTTTGCGCATGGCGAGTATTATGTGTGGTGCCTTTTGAGTAGGTGCAAGTTTTGTGTGAGGCAACTTTTGCATGTGTTGCAGCTTTTGTGCATGTGGCAATTTTTCCGCGTGTGCAAGTTTTGAGTGTGGCGAGTTTTCCATGAGGTGAGTTTTGCACTTGTGGTGAGTTTTGCGTGAGCCTAGTTTTTGCATGTGGCGAGTTTTGAGCGGCGACTTTTGTGTTTCGACTTTTATGTGGCGAGGTTGGTGTATGTGTGGTGAAATGTGTGCTGAGGGTAATATGTGTTCAAGCACGTGGTAGTATGTGGCGTATTTTGTGTGTGTTCATATCCCCGTGTGTGGTGAGTATCCCATGTCGGGGCCCCACCTTAGCAACTGTACAGAATATACTCTTTGGCGCCATCGCTCTCACTCTTTAAGTCCCCCTTGTTCACATCTGGCAGCTGTCAATTTGCCTCCAACACTTTTCCTTTCACTTTTCCCCATTATGTAGATAGGGGGAAAATTGTTTGGTGAATTGGAAAGCGCGGGGTTAAAATTTCACCTCACAACATAGCCTATGACGCTCTCGGGGTGATGTTCCCATAAAAATGTGTAATCCATCTGATCAGCTGCTCTGGCTCTATAATATCCTGCAGGTCTATGAAGTAAATAATATATTGTTAATGTTCTGTATCGGTAGACTCTAAGATGCATCTGGTTTTATTTTCTGCAGGTCCCAGTCAGAGACTTCGTCTGCTTCACGTTCCCGCTCTCCAAGCCAAGGGCGTGAGGAAGCTATTACTTTTATAACCAGCTTTGGGGGCAGTGAAGATGAATCCGCTTCTGGCCCCGCAGCTCAAACTCCTGCGACCAGTGGCAACAAAAGGGCCCCACACTCACAGGCCCCTGGGACTTCTTCAGGTCGTAAAGAGGCCTCCCGGTCGGTAACTTTCGATTCTCCCCAGCCGTATGTCGTATGGGTCGGAGTTTACGGGGGAGGGCGGGAGGCCCCGAGTCTTCTGCATTAGAAGGGCCGGAACTCCCCACCCGGTAATTGGAATGGGGCAGTGATGCTGTCTGTATACGGCCCTGTTGTTTCAATCATTACATTTAAATGCTCTAACATAAGTTCTTATGAAAGAGTTTTGTTAAATATACTGGCACATAGTTAAAGAAACTACCCAGCCATTTTTTTTTTTTTTTTTTTTAAGTTAGGGAAGGTTGACAAAACCTCATTGTGCTCATATTTTCATATCCGTGTTATGGATGCAATTTCCAACCCACCCGATGGTCTCTTGACCGGAACTTGCAGCACCATAGACATTCATATGATGCCGTTAGTTTGGATCATAAGACCCAAGGTCAGACTGGCAATTTCAGTAGTAATACGGATGTAAAATACACCCACTATACAGTCAATTAATTTGTACCTTAATGAACACTTCAGGCAAAACAGATGTGCTTATCCCCAGAGCAGGCTCAGAGGTGACACTTTTATTTTAAAGGCTACGTACTCCTTTGTGTACCTAATATAAATATATAAATATATATATATATATATATATATATATATATATATATATATATATATATATATATATATATATATATATATATTTTTTTTTTTTTTTTTAAATATTCACCATTTGCTTCCAAAAAACAAAGTTAAATAACTTTCTACGTAGTCTTCATTAAAAATGTCATTTTTTTTTTCTACTGCTGCTGCCTTTTTTCCCTTATCTAGCTTTGCAGAATGTTGGAGATCTGCCATAGCTCCTGGTTCTGACGCGCTCTCTCTCACATGTAATAAGAGCGCAGCAAAACAGGGTGTACTTATATCTCCTGTGTGCAGGGAGGGAAACCTCTACAGTAGTGATTAGCGAACGTGTTATTCGAGCATGCTCGTGTGGTAAATGAGTGTCTTCAGCGTGCTCAAATAATATGTTCGAGTCCCCGCGGCTGAGTCTCTCCTGGCTGTTCGACAGCTGCAACACAGGCAGGGATTTCCTGTTTAAGACAATCCATGCATGTGTTGCTGCTGTCTAACAGTCGTGAGACATGCAGCCGCAGGGACTCGAACATGCACTGCTCAAAAAAATAAAGGGAACACTTAAACAGAATATAACTCTCAAGTAAATCAAACTTCTGTGAAATCACTGTCCACTTAGGAAGCAAGACTGATTGACAATCAATTTCACATGCTATTGTGCAAATGGAATAGGCAACAGATGGAAATTATTGGCAATTATCAAGACACTCAGTAAAGGAGTGATTCTGCAGGTGGGGACCACAGAAGACATCTCAGTACCAATGCTTTCTGGCTGATGTTTTGGTCACTTGTGAATGTTGGTTGTGCTTTCACACTCGTGGTAGCATGAGACGGACTCTACGACCCACACAAGTGGCTCAGGTAGTGCAGCTCATCCAGGATGGTACATCAAAGCGAGCTGTAGCAAGAAGGAGTGCTGTGTCTGTCAGCGTAGTGTCCAGAGGCTGGAGGCGCTACCAGGAGACAGGCCAGTACACCAGGAGACGTGGAGGGGGCAGTAGGAGGGCAACAACCCAGCAGCAGGACCGCTACCTCAGCCTTTGTGCAAGGAGGAACAGGAGGAGCACTGCCAGAGCCCTGCAAAATAACCTCCAGCAGGCCACAAATGTGCATGTGTCTGCACAAATGGTTAGAAACTGACTTCATGAGGATGGTCTGAGTGCCCGAAGTCCACAGATGGGGGTTGTGCTCACATCCCAACACAATGCAGGACGCTTGGCATTTGCCACAGAATACCAGGATTGGCAAATTCGCCACTGGCGCCCTGTGCTCTTCACACATGAAAGCAGGTTCACACTGAGCACATGTGACAGACGTGCAGAGTCTGGAGATGCCGTGGAGAGCGATCTGCTGCCTGCAACATCCTCCAGCATGACCGGTTTGGCAGTGGGTCAGTAATGGTGTGGGGTGGCATTTCTTTGGAGGGCTGCACAGCACTCCATGTGCTCGCCAGAGGTAGCCTGACTGCCATTAGGTACCGAGATGAGATCCTCGGACCCCTTGTGAGACCATATGATGGTGTGGTTGGCTCTGAGTTCCTCCTAATGCAGGACAGTGCCAGACCTCATGTGGCTGGAGTGTCAGCAGTTCCTGCAAGATGAAGGCATTGAAGCTATGGACTCTCCCGCCGGTTCCCCAGACCTGAATCCGATGGAACACATCTGGGACATCATGTCTCGCTCCATCCACCGTCACGTTGCACCACAGCCTGTCCAGGAGTTGGTTGATGCTTTAGTCCAGGTCTGGAAGGAGATCCCTCAGGAGACCATCCACCGCCTCATCAGGAGCATGCCCAGTCATTGTATGGAGGTCATACAGGGACGTGGAGGCCACACACACTACTGAGCATCGTTTCCTTGTCTTGAGGCATTTCCACTGAAGTTGGATCAGCCTGTAACTTCATTTTCCACTTTGATTTTGAGCATCATTCCAACTCCAGACCTCTATGGGATATTAGTTGTTATTTACATTGATACTTTTTAGGTTTTATTATTCTCAACACATTCCACTATGTAATAAAGATTTACAACTGGAATATTTCATTCAGTGCCATCTAGGATCTGGGATTTTGGTGTTCCCTTTATTTTATTTTTTTTTTTTTGTGCAGTGTATCTTTTGAGCACATAGAAGACACTCTGTTAGCACCCGAGCATGTTCAGATAACACAAAGCATGTTCACTAATCGATAGTCTTATGAGGGCAAATAAAATGGGATGTAGAAAAAGAACAAGGCAAATGAAGAGGAAGCCTCTGCAAGATAGAAGCTGTACTGCAAAATGAGCGCACTAGATACTCACAGATCACATCCAGCCTGTATTGCTGGGAGGGCCGCTTACAAGACAAAGATGACACTTTCATCACGTGGCAAACTCTATATTTGGGGGTCTGAAAATGAATGAACGGATGTTGCCGACTGAAACTTGGTGCAATTTTATTAACTAAAGCATACGTAAAAATAATTTTTCCATGTCAGAGATGTTCATAGCCTTTAAATCTCTGCTCTATTTATAACGGTGCCTGTTTTGCCTAAACTGCTCATTTCATTCCCTACATTTTCTATAGACACCTCATCCTGCCTGGCACTGGTTACTACCAGTGAAGTGTGAGGCTAGTGAAATGTCCCAGTTCTGTGATTTCAATGGAAGTTTGTGGTCTTGGTGCACAAGGCACTAAAATACCAAATGCTAAAAAAAGATGTAAATGCGGATTCTCAGGAAAAGGGAGTCCATATTTTTTTTTTTTTTTTACTTTTTCATCATTATTTCATTCAATTTTAAAGTAATTTCCTTATGGTAAGTATGTCAGTTGTTAGAAGGAGCAACATTCAACTATTGGTATTTGATTACTGTGATATTTGTTTTTTTTCTTACTATAATAATATTTTTCTCTCATTAATGTACTAGCCCTGTTAGGAGTAGTCTCATACGCTTGGACTGCCCTATAGCTACTTTAGAACTTGACATTTTCCTTATTTCTTTTTTTCCTAACTTCCATATTTAGACGTAGGTCTTCGTCTTCATCTTCCTCTTCGTCTTCCACTACATCGTCCAGCTCCAGAACAACGTCCAGATCCAGATCTAGGTCTAGGTCAAGCTCCAGATCAAGGAGAGATAGCCGCAGACGTAGGTCAACGTCCCGATCCCGCTCTCGCTGGTATTCTCGAAGCCCCGCAAGAAGGTATTCTGGTGGAGGAGGAATTAGAGACAGCAGAAAGTATTCCAGATCGAGATCCCCTGACCGTGATCGATATTATGGCGGAAGGCGGAGGTCTCGGTAAGTTGTATATAAACGCAAAGTTGTTACACCTTAATATGAAATCTGTTTTGAGACTTTTTTAAAAGAGAGCATATCCTATGAAATGACACTTGTCATACATTAAAGGCATGGGGCTTTTTTCTTTTTGTTAAAGGGGTTATCCACTACTCAGACAAACCCATGGAATGGCACTGGAATAGAGAACACAGGCTGTTTTTATTGTAGGTGGGGGACTATAGTGATAGAGGGGCTTCTCTGAGCCGTGGGCAACCCCTTTAAATGCATATATTTGGGGCTAAAAATCAATTTTTTTTCAATTGGGTTTCATTACAAATTGTACAGTTTGCGTTTTCTGCACGGTTTTCCTGCATGTTCGATTTTAATGTGGTCATAAATCAGCTTAAAGGAGCAAAGAAAAAAAACTATTTAGAAACTGTCCCGTGAGAATATGCTCACTGAGGGACTCTCACATAACTTATTCTGCTGACGGATTTCCAGTTGACTCTATCTGTAGTCAGCAAGAGACAGTGTTTCCCAACGGTGTTTTTTCTTTTTCCCCCTGTTCATAGAAGTCGTTCACGGTCACTTGACCGATATGGCCGCGGTGGAAAGACCAGTGGGCGTTCTCAAGAGAGTAGCCAAAGTAGTATTTCTAGAAGTCCTTCTCCAAATCGAGAAAAAGGAGCTAGAAGGACAATATCTCCAGCCGTGGGAGAGCGATTGAAAAGGTTAGTAATCGCCTGCCACTTTTACAAATTCAGAACTTGCATTACAGGGATTATTTAATCAAAGATGACCCCTTTATTATGAAATCCAAATATACAGGTTCCCTGGGCGTTCAATTCAGAGGAAATGTATTATTAAATGGCCTTGAATGGGTATTCCCATCTCCCAAGATCCTATCCCAATATATAGTAGGTGTAATATTAGCAAATACCTCCAATTATACATGTAGTATAGTTCTTCTGGTTCGCTATGTCTCTTTCCTCATGTGCAGGCATTGCAGGACCTTAGATATCCATGGTTGCGACCACTGATATAGTGACTGTTATCTAGTTGCTAGTGGTCATAACCACTTATTATTATTAATACACCTACTACGTATTGGGATAGCATCCTGGAGATGGGAATACCCCTTTACATTGGATCCCTGAGAAGTCACTGCTTGTTAGTCACTTTTCTTTCTTGCTCCTACATGGGGTCACATTAGGGCGACCATGTTAGAGGTTGTTCGCTATACTTTATCATTGATGACCTACCCCGAGGATAGGTCACTAATGTCTGATAGGTCGGCACCCCTGCCGATCAGCTGTTCTGTGTCTGCGCCGGCTGGAACTGCTCAATTGGGGATTCTCTCTGTATTCTGATAATAACAGCAGGCGGATGTGTAGTACCCCTGCTCCTATTCAAATCCGTAGGAGGCAGATGTGCAGTATCCAGCCGCGGCCATTATCGGAAAACCTGAAACGGCTCCGAAAGTGAGCAGTGGTGGCCGCCGACCCAACACCGATAACTTATCGGCAGGGGTGCCAGACCCCAACAAATCAGATATTGATGACCTAGCTAAAGGATAGGTCATCAATGATAAAGTAGTGGACAACCTCTTTAAGTTTTTGTTTGTATAGATTTCTAAGATATCTATATCTTTTGAAATCTGTCCTGAATGTTTTATTTTTTCTTTTTGTAGGCCTGAACTTGCCGTTTCCAGAGAGAGCGGAGCAGCCAAAGTCAGTAAGAATTCTACCGCTTTGTTGATTGACGCAGGATGCGGTGTTGTGGTTAGAGGCATGTGTATTGCACAGAGCATGGTGTATATATCCATCCTTATATCTCACAGCGTGTCATAATAAACCATCCGCTGATAAGATTTACACCGCAGGCCGATGACACAATTTCGTATAATGTCATTTTTGGTTAATAAAAGATAACACTGCGTGAAATGTAGGGTTAAATGATTAGCTTCAATTATGGAAAATTCTGATTCTGTTCGTTTTCTTTTAATGGTTCTGACATCCTCGTTAACATGTTATTCTTTTTACAAGCAGAAATTCTCGCCTGCGCCTACACTGTTTCCACAGAATAATTTCTTTATTTCTTCTACTAATGCTTCTAATGACTTCTCAATATTCCTAGGCCAAGTTAACGCCACAGGAGAAACTAAAACTTCGTATGCAAAAAGCCTTAAACAAGCAGTGTAAGTATCGTGCCCTATAGCCATGGTGGTCGTGCGTTTGATAAAATTTTTTATGGAGAAAAAACACAAAAATGCATGTTATTGGCAATCCAGATAAGTGAGGTGGATGTATTTGCTTTTTGTGGAAGAGACCGATCCTTTTGCTATATATATATATACCGGTATATAATTTTTTTTTTTAGTTAAAGGGTAACAGAGCATAACCACTTAATCCTGACTTATAGACAATGGTTAGGGATGAGCGTTCTCGGATATTGTATTATCTGAGTATCTCGGGCATGCTCGAATAATATATTCGACTCCCCGTAACATCTTGTCTCACGGCTGGTACTGTTGCTATCGGATAAGAATTATTGTGCCTTTTTCTCTGATCGCCCATGACGGCACCACGGAGAGAGGGGATCCGCCCACCAAGGACAGGAAACCTACGGATAAAAAGGCGGTACCACTCTCCTGCATCAGTTGGTTTCCTGTCCTTGATGGGAGACCTACGGACTTACCAGTTCGTCGTTGGATCCGGGGCCAACCAGTCCGATTCAGGCAGCTGGGGTCCCTCTGCCTCGGCTAGGGTGGTGACCCGAAGCGCCACCGCTGGGAGCCAGTGGGCCGACAGGGTGTGCGGGGGAGGTGACAAGGAGTTCGCGGTCACCTCCCCAGGTAAGATGCAGCAGCGGCAACATCCCGGGGGGTCCCTCTGTGGTTGCGGGAGGTGCAGCACGACCCTCCCTAAATCAAGCGTCAGTCTGCACACTGCATCGCCATCAGGCGTGCAGGTATTGTGCTACTGGGGCTGCATAGGACCGGGGGTGCCGGTCAGCAGCGCATATCTGCTTCCGGGCGCTGCTTTGCGCAGGCCCGGTATCCAGCTGGGTCTCGCGAGGTCTGCAGAGCGCCGGTATGCGCAGGCGCCGGCGGTGCTTCCGGCCGGGCGCTTGATGCGCTCTGCGCAGGCGCCGGCGTGGCTCCAGCCGGGCGCTTGGTGTACACTGCGTGGGCGCCGGCGGGGCTTCTGGCCGGGGCGCGCTCTGCGCAGGCGCCGGCGTGGCTCCAGCCGGGCGCTTGGTGTGCATTGCGCAGGCGCCGGGGGTGCTTCTGAAGCCGCCGGTATGTTTCGGCGGGGCGCTTGATGCGCACTGCGCAGGCGCCGGCGGGTCTTCCGGTCGGATGGCGCGGATTACCGCTAGAGCGTGTTTTTTGAGTCGGATTACTGCGCAGGCGCCGACCGCTCCTCATATGATCAGTCGCTACTGCGCAGGTGCAGGGAAGCGGCGGGAGGGTTCAAATAGTAGAACCCTCATCCTCTTGGTGGCTCTGCAGTAATAGGCAGGAGCTTCAAGGGGAATAGGAGCGACAACTCAGCCGAGTTCAAGGCACGCAGACCAGCAGCAGTATGAGTGACCCAGCATCACCTCCGCCCGAATCACCTCCACCTGCAGTATCGCCACAGCAGCAGCAGCAGCAAAAAAGGCGGCAGCAGAAAGTGCACCAGGACACCAGCAAAGAACGCCAAAGGTCTCAACACAGTAAGGAGTCCAGTACGGCGTCGGGGAGAAAGCCAGAGGCAGAGAACCCCCAATCGGTATTTATGGGTCCTGGAGGTGGCCTAATTAAGAAGGAATGGAAAAAGCCCATGAGGAAGACTCTCTTAACTCCAAAAAGGAAATATCCCTTCGAGGAAGAATCGTGCTCCTTTTGGGAGAAGGCCCCGAAATTAGACGTGGCAATTGCTAAAGCCTCAAAGAAATTCGCCCTCCCATTTGAGGACATGGGGGTTCTGAAGGACCCAATGGACAAAAAGGCAGATGCATTTCTCAAGGGCTCTTGGGAGGCAGCGGGAGGAGGCCTGAAGCCGGCAGTTGCAGCTGCATGCACTTCGCGCTCCCTGATGATCTGGCTGAACCAGCTAGAGGGTCAGTTAAAGGGGAAAACTTCCCGAGACTCAATTCTGGATACATTACCCGTAATGAGGGGGGCTGCGGCCTTCCTAGCCGATGCCTCGGCCGACTCCATCAGGCTATCCGCCAGAGCAGCAGTGTTTGCTAATGCGGCCAGGCGCGCCCTCTGGCTTAAGAATTGGCCAGGCGACCTACAAACGAAAACGAAACTCTGTACCATCCCCTGTGAAGGGGAGTTTCTGTTTGGGTCGACTCTAGACGACATCTTAGAGAAAGCCGGGGACAAGAAAAAGTCCTTCCCCTCTCTGGGTCTCCCCTCTTATCGGAAGCCCTTTCGGAACAAGAGGTTTTTCCGTAAGAACCCAGGGAAAGGCCAGGGGAAGTGGGACGATAAGAAAAATAAAAATAAAGGATTTATCTTCAATAAAAACCTCAATGACAGCAAGAAACCTCCACAATGAAGGTTCACCCCAGGTGGGAGGGAGATTATCTCTCTTTCTCCCAGCCTGGAAAAAGATCACCTCCAGTCATTGGATCCTAAACATCATAGAATCAGGACTGAGGTTAACATTCAAGAGGTACCCTCGTCCCTCCTTCAAGGTAACATCTACCAGATCCTCAGCAGAAGAACAGTTAACTCTAGAAAACGAGATTGTGGGGTTAGTAAAAAAAGTACTCCTAGAAGTTCCCCCTCAAGAAAGAGGGCAAGGGTACTATTCCCCTCTATTCCTGAGGAAAAAACCAGATGGTTCCTTCAGGACCATTATCAATCTGAAGAATCTAAACAATTACTTAGAGGTTCAAGCATTCAAAATGGAAACGATAAAGTCATCAATCAAAATGCTGTTTCCTCAGTGTTTCATGGTGGTCCTGGACTTGAAGGACGCATATTATCACGTCCCAATACACAAGGATCACCAGAGATTCCTCAGAATGGCAATCCACATCAAGGGAGTCCTAAGACACTTCCAGTTTACAGCTCTTCCATTCGGCCTAGCAATAGCCCCGAGGGTTTTTACAAAGCTGGTCGCGGAGGTAATGGCTCACCTCAGGGAAGAAAACACCCTGATCGTTCCATATCTGGACGATTTCCTGGTGATAGGCTCCTCCCAGCAACATTGCAAGAATCAACTAGATTTAGTGATTCAATCTCTAAAAAACCTGGGCTGGCTAATAAACCTAGAGAAATCCAAACTGGTGCCTTCTCAGGTTCAGGAGTACCTAGGTCTCACTCTAGACTCCAGAAAAATGGAATGCCGGCTCCCAGAGGGCAAATTACAAAAGATAAAAAGCTTAGCATCAAGAGTACAATCTCTCCCCTCTATAACTCTCCGACAGGGCATGTCACTGTTAGGCTCTATGACCTCTTGCATCCCGGCAGTCCAGTGGGCCCAACTACATTCCAGGGATCTCCAATGGCAGCTACTGTCCGAGCAAATCCGCCTAGGAGAGCATTTAGACGGGCGGTTAACATTGTCTCCTCGCACCAATCTCTCTCTAACTTGGTGGACATTGCAGGAAAATCTTTCCCAGGGAGTTCCATGGGTAATCCCGATATCAAAGGTCCTAACAACGGACGCAAGCCCCTCAGGGTGGGGGGCTCATCTGGGCGACCTTGTAGCTCAGGGCATTTGGTCCCCGTCCCTTGCAAACAATTCCTCCAATATGAAGGAACTCCTGGCAGTAATATTTGCCCTTCAGGAATTCCTGGGGGTCCTTCAATCTCACCATGTGAGGGTGATGTCGGACAATCAGGTGGTAGTATCGTATATAAACCATCAGGGGGGTACCCGTTCCAAAAGTCTAATGGAAGTGGCCAACTCGATCCTTCAGATAGCCGAAAACAACCTTCTATCCCTGACAAGTCTACACATAAAAGGGATAGACAATTACAAGGCAGACTTCCTCAGTCGTTCCAGCCTAAAACAGGGAGAATGGGAACTAAATCCAGGCATATTTACCCAGATCACTCAGAAATGGGGGGTTCCCAAAATAGATCTCTTCGCGAGCCATTTAAACAAAAAAGTAGCCGCCTTTTGCTCTCTATCTCCCATGGGGAACCCAGTAGCCCTGGATGCTTTCCTGATTTCTTGGGGTCACCATCTGGTCTATGCCTTTCCTCCTCTCATTTTGATTCCAGCAGTGCTGAGGAAGATTCGGGAGGACGGGGCGTTGGTCATATTAATTGCCCCGTTCTGGCCGAAGAGACCTTGGTTCTCATGGATGAGAAAGTTGTCGATATCCGACCCTTGGGTATTGCCAGACCTACAGGATCTGTTGTCACAGGGCCCAATCTATCATCCGCGGGTCAAGAACTTACACTTGACAGCCTGGCTCTTGAGAGGAAAATATTAGAAAGCAGAGGGTTCTCTTCAGGGTTAATTTCAACTCTGTTGAAAAGTAGGAAGCCGGTTACAACAAAACAGTACGGCAAAATATGGAAAAAGTTCCT
Source organism: Ranitomeya imitator (assembly GCF_032444005.1). Lineage (NCBI taxonomy): Eukaryota > Metazoa > Chordata > Amphibia > Anura > Dendrobatidae > Ranitomeya > Ranitomeya imitator. Next base: position 60,808,935 of record NC_091283.1, on the reverse strand, counting down.
GTCCGTTTCAGGCGCTAAAATAGGGAAAGAAATTCCTATTAATGCCATTTTAGAGTTCTTGCAAAACGGGTTGGAAATGGGGTTAGCCACCAGTACCCTAAAAGTCCATGTGGCAGCATTAGGTGCTCTATTTAATTTTGACTTGGCTTCAAATAGGTGGGTCTCTAGATTCATTAGGGCGGCAGGAAGATCTAGGCCTCTGCCAGTAAAAGTGGTTCCTCAGTGGGACTTAAATTTGGTCCTTAAAGCCCTGACTAGTCCTCCATTTGAACCATTACATGAATCTACAATAAAAACGCTATCCCTCAAGACAGCTCTTTTAGTCGCCCTTACTTCTGCCCGTAGGGTCAGCGACTTGCAGGCCCTTTCAGCCAGGCCTCCTCACACACAATTTCTAGAGGATAGGGTTGTTTTAAAAACAGACCCAGTATATCTCCCGAAAGTGGCTTCAAAATTTCACAGGTCTCAAGAGATATCTCTTCCCTCCTTCTGTCCCAATCCCAAAAATAAGGAGGAACAAAATCTACATACACTAGATGTAAGGAGATGTCTCTTACATTACCTAGAAGTCACTAGAGAGAGTAGGGAGGATTCCTCTCTGTTTGTGTGTTTCCAGGGTCCCCGGAAGGGGAAAAAAGCATCTAAAGCCACCATAGCAAGATGGATCACGGACGCCATCAGCCTAGCATACTCAGCAAGTGGGATGCCCGTTCCCGGGGAGGTTAAAGCTCACTCAACAAGGGCAGTAGCAACTTCCTGGGCGGAGAAGGCCGGAGCTTCCATAGACCAGATATGTAGAGCTGCTACCTGGTCCTCACCATCCACATTCTATAGGCACTATAGATTGGACCTAATCTCCTCTTCAGACCTTACTTTTGGTAAAAGGGTTCTGGAGGCAGTGGTCCCTCCCTGAATGTACTATCTATGTAATTCTCTCCGTGGTGCCGTCATGGGCGATCAGAGAAAAATATAGTTCTTACCGATAACGGTATTTCTCTGAGCCCATGACGGCACCCGTACATTCCCTCCCTTCACTTATGGGTGCACACATGGAATAGTGCCATAGTCTATTATAATTTAAAGTCACGCGGTATCTTGTTATGCTAAACAGTTAAAATTTTTACAAATGTCTTAGTAGTCTCCCATCATTATCTATGTAAACAACTGATGCAGGAGAGTGGTACCGCCTTTTTATCCGTAGGTTTCCTGTCCTTGGTGGGCGGATCCCCTCTCTCCGTGGTGCCGTCATGGGCTCAGAGAAATACCGTTATCGGTAAGAACTATATTTTTTGCTTTATATTTTAGACAAGGCGGATAAAAAGGCCGCTCAGGAGAAGATTATACAGCAGGAGCATGAACGCCAGGTAAGAGTTGCTCATTTTCTGGGCCACACTGCTCTCAAAGGGGCAAATACAAAGTGTCAGCTGTTGGAACAGTTCAATATGTATCTTACTACTTATGTAATCTCTTCCTTAGGAACGTGAGGATGAGCTCAGAGCTATGGCACGGAAGATCCGCATGAAGTGGGTTATACTTGGCACATACGTTATGGCTCATTTTCTAAATATATTAATTTAGTTTTATTTTTATTATTGTGGAGTGGGGGGGAGGTTCTGCTGCTTTGCACCACTGTGATCTTATCACTCTTGATTTCTCATTGCTCCTTAAAACATGCCAGGACGGCCTCATCATTTTTTATAGGAGTTGCCCACTACTGGAGAACCTCTTCTTAAATACTATAATCCCCCATGTAGAATAAAAGTACCCTATAATCCCCTCCCACGCTGGTGTCGGATCTCCTGAGGCTCGCATGACGTCAGCCTCAGAATTCACACTGCATAAGTCAGTGGCCGTTGTTAACTTCTTTTGGAAGAACCTTTGAGGTCTGGGGGTGTTCTGGACTTTGCAGCCTTTATTTGCTGGCATTACTTTGTCACTTTTACCTCTTTAAACCCGGCGCCGACATCACTGGAAAGGTGCTGGTGCCGGAGGGGAGGATAGGTTATTTTTCCAAATTCTGAAGACTGACAAACCCTTGGGGCAACTGTTTCTTATTCTGTTTTATTAATTTCTACGCTAACATTTTTTAAAAAAAGTGTTAAATGATATTGTTTGTTTTCAGAGAGCGAGAGCGGCGTGAGAGAGAGCGTGATGAGTGGGAAAGGCATTACACGAGAAGCCGATCGCCTTCGCCGAGACACAGTAAGCGCACTGTAAATTGTTCTTGAGCCATCGTTGTAAATGTACCCAGCAGTATATCTCTCTCCTGTTGATCAACTAGAGCGGTGCTGGGAAAACCAAACATGGGCCGCACCAGACTTGTCATGTTTCTCCCTATGGTCCCCGACTTTCCACACTGTTTCCTCTGAAATTACCCAGCATTTCGGAGTAAAACATACCTGCCTGCTATCATGCCTAATGTGGGGGCAGCATGAATCTAGTGACTTTGGGGGAAAAAAAATATATATATATCTGTTTTTTAAAAGTTGTTTGGTGTGAATACATGCTGTGACTGGGACCAATTGATGGATCATCATACCGAACCCTGAGCCTTCTTGGCTCCCATTGGCTTTAGAGTGCGAAATGCTTTCAACCATTTGTAAATATTCCTTACATATTGTGATGAAAATACTTATTTGCAGTTCCACATTAATTAACTTTTTGTTATTGCAGGTCGGGATTACAGCTCTTCAAAAAGGTAACATACGCCGGGTGCTGCTTTGGCTCATAATTAATATTCTTCCATTACAACATAGTTAGAAAGTTTTCAGCCCCAAATGGTCCGGTACTTTTCTTTTACATTAACAGTGTGAATAAAGCTTAGCCCCGCTCTCCTCCTCCCCCCCCCCCACGCACGAGAATGTATGTGCATTGATTTTATTTAAGATGCAAATTCTTGAAAGATTGGGGGATGCTGTCTCTCCAAATGTAGTTTTTCTGCAGTTTTACAAGATTAACAGATTTTTTCAATTACAAATAATTGTCAACACCAATTGCCAGGAGCGCTGTTGACCCCCATCTGAAAGGAGTGGCCGCCCGCATGCTCCACCATCGCATCATTCATTATCTATGAGAAAGGAGAGTGCTGCACCTTTTCCTTTCGCTGTCTTATACAGAATGAATGGAGGAGTGGTCAAGCATGCTCCCTACCTGATAAGAGCATATCTATGTAATAAAAGTGTTTGTTCCATAAGGCTAACTTCTATCTACACTGCTATCAGAGAATGAGGTCTCATGCATGGTCCCCCCACCCCAGCCACTTCTCCAGCGATGGCAGCCTAAGCCGTCAACTACCCAGACCTTCTTTTATTTGCCTGACTACCACGTAATACTACATTTCCGCAAAAGCGATCAAGATGAGCAGCCTTCCCAATGGTCTAGTTTGCCAAGACGTTGGTCTTTGAGAAGTCAAGTAATCATCACGACACTGTCAGATTAAAATAGTGGTGTATGGTGCGCCCACCCCATGAATAAAGACGCATTTTCATATGTTGAGGGATCAGATGGGTGGTCCAGATCAATGTGAAGGTATTTGCTTACCTACTGATTGTCTGATTGTATACATTTTATTTTTATCAGGAGATCACGCTCAAGATCCAGGAGTCCACATCATCGACACTAACGGTGCAAGGTTTTCTTAGTGACTCTGCCCTTGTGTTATACGTCATACGATATAAATATGGCTCTCGCCCAAGTGAATGTACATTCCATATATTTGACTACGTGGAGTCCGAGAGGATGTCTCCTCCATATACTACAGACCACTAGCTATTTAGGCTAATCATTACCCCATAATTTACCCGTGCTCCCTCATTGGCAGGTTTCCTATAAACTATACATCTTGTAGATCGGTGGTGGTGCCATGTGAAGTTTTGATGAAGAAGAAGCATCACCTCTTACTCTGGTTCTGCAGATTTAGGCTGAAATCACATGTGCAGTTTTGGATGCAGCTTTTTTGGGACAAGTCCAGGAGTCGATTCACCGAGAATAGCAAATATAAATGGATCTGTTCATCCATCCACTCTGGCTTTGGATCAAAAAAAATGCACCCAGGTGAATCTGCACCAAAAACTGCACGTGAGGGTCCTCCCTTACAGAGACGTGACAGCGCGCCACATTTGTCTTCTGCACTTCTTAATCCATAGATGGAACAAATTATGGAACAATTATTAGTCACGAGCACCTACAAGATGGCGTTAGTTTATAGGAGAACTATTAGGAACAAATTTTCACTGACATTTTGTAAGGAGCAGAAGATGATTGTGGTAAGGCTATCCTCCACTCTGGTGCTTTTGCATTTTTTTTCCCATTTTTTTTTTTGGCTGCTGAAAGTGCCATTTTGGGGTCTTTAATGTAGATCTGGCTCTCCACTTTTTTCTTAACTTTTTTTTTTTTTTTTATATACCGTATATATTTTTAATGCTGCTGTTGGGAAAAACTGATCTTGTTGTTTTCTGTGGTGTCAGTTTTTTGCCTGATGCCGTCCACTCTGATACGAGAAGTCTCTTCACATCTCTGGTATTATAGACCCAGCTCAGTGGCACAATTTATCAGTTGTGTCTTGCGCAGGCACGAAAAAAAAGAGCTGGTCACAACTGATCCAGTTTTTAGTAAAGTCATATATGCAAACAAGTAAAATGTTTATGCAAAATAGATGAATTCCATACTAGAAATCCAAGAGCAGATGGTAAGTTTTCTTCTTTTTTTTTTCCCCTCCTCCTCTTCTCAATATGACAAACTTGGAGCAGTTAAGGGTATGTGCACACGTATTCTGGGTCCACTGCAGATTTCAGCAGATTTGATATATCCGCAGTGGAAAGCCGCTGCGGATTTACCGCGTTTTTCTGCAGTTTTCACTGTGGTTTTACAACTGCGGATTTCTATCGGAGCAGTTGTAAAACCGATGCGGAATCCGCAGAAAGAAGTGACATGCTGCGGAATGTAAACCGCTGCGTTTCCGCACATTTTTTTCCGCAGCATGTGCACAGCCTTTTTTTGTTTCCCATAGGTTTACATTGAACTGTAAACGTATGGGAAACTGCTGCGGACCCGCAGTTGCGGAAACGCTGCAGATCCGCAGCAAAATCCGCATCGTCTGCACATACCCTTAATCTTCCAGGACATTTGTTTTAAAAGGGATCTGTCACCAGATTTCACAATATAAATTGTATAACTTTTTTGATAAATCTTTTTGACCTGATGAGGCTGGAATACTTGCTTTGAAAGTCCATGCAAGAATGGCTGTAAAATAGTTTAGGAAAGTTTTCCGATCTGATTTTAAAGTACAAATTTTAGGAGTCCAATTCTCGTTGTATGTCGGTGTCATCAGATCTAATAGCTGTTTAATAATGTGTTGTGAAACCTGGTGACAGATTCCGTGTTTTGTTATTTTTCTTCTTTTTTTTTTTTAATGAACCTACTTTCCATGAAATGTCTGCTTGTTTGGCAGGTGGCAATAACCCATCTCTAATGGAGAAATGTAAATTCATGCCACTCTCTAATATTATCTTTTGGTCTATTATGGGCTTTATTGGCATTATCGATCATTTTCTGATCTGACCAGATTATACATTTGCAAAGTGTTTCTGCAGTTACTTTCACAACTACTTCAGTCACAAGGATGCAGTGGTGTAATGAGTTCTGTAAGTGACTGATTCTTTACAACTCACCAACCAGTTTTCACAGGAGGTTGACCATTGTACAATATTATGTTGGTTCCTGAATAGCATTTATTTTATTGTTAATGTAAATAAATTTATTTTTGCTTTCTAATGCGGAAGATTTCTGTGTGATTGATCGACTTTTCCTATACTATATACGATGACGCAGTGGGTACTAACCTGTGCAGTTGGAAGTCTACAACTTGCGGCATGCCCTGACAGAAAACTTATCGCTCTGAGCGGAGTAAAACTTCAGCATGTGCACATAAATGGTGCAAATCGATTTACAGGACCGGTTGCACAGCTGTCTACCTTCTGTTATCTGAGGCTCTTCTTTTGATTTTTCTGGGCTGGTGAAAATTTTTTATTGCAGCGTGACACATGTGACGTCGGCCAGGTCAGATAAGTGAAAGAGGTGGATGCTGAGAGGTAAAAGTTGGTTCTCGACTCCTGTCCAGCAGCCACAGATTACTGACGTAGCTGCAGGATCGGGTCCTGCAAATCAACTCGCACCAGTTCTAACCAGGACCATGCTTTCCCAGCAAAACATTGTTTGCACCGATTTGCTTATCTTCTAGTGCATCATGGTGCTAACGCTAAACTCTCACAGTGGCACTTTGGTCGCTATGACGGCACGATCCGTGACGTTCCAGCGATATAGTTACGATCTCGCGGTGTCTGACACGCTACTGCGATCAGGGACCCCGCTGAGAATCGTACGTCGTAGCAGATCGTTTGAAACTTTCTTTCGTCGTCAAGTGTCCTGTCAAGTGGCGGCATGATCGCATCGTGTAACAAAGGTGTGCATGATATCGTATACGATGTGCGCATAGTAACCAACAGCTTCTACATCGCAAACACGTCATGAAATTATCACTCCAGCATCGTGCATTGCGAAGTGTGACCGCAGTCTACGACAATGGAGCAATGCTGGAGCGTCACGGATCGTGCTGTCGTAGCGACCAAAGTGCCACTGTGAGACGGTACCTTAAGGAACAGGGAGCAGAGAGGTTTAAAGCCCTAATGTCTTTCTGCACCCATCAGGATAGGGACTGAAGAGGTCCTTTATACCTGATGCTTCTGGATGCTGGTAGGCTTGTCCAATGTCTGCCAGATGGTCTAGGATCGATTACCTTTGCTACTCCGTCCCCTAAAACAGTCTGTACTGGATCTCTGCCGTTCAGATGCATTTTGGCCACACTGGCTGACTGCACGCGTAGGGGTTATATGTTTATTGATGAGATGCTTTCTGCATCGGCCCTGCTTTGTTCCCTGCTCAGCAGTGTTCCCCAGCACATGAACTCTACCCGGAAGTTGCCTGCTGAGGGCACATGATCTTGCATGTTATAACGGGTCACTTGGCCCGCCGTGTTGACCTCATACTCTGCCTGTGACTTTTAGTTTCCAAGCAAGTATACTGCCGATTTCAGATTTCTTCATACAGTTATGGTGGATTTGTCGCTGGAAGGAGCCCAATACAGCGAGCCTTGGATTGGCCTCTCTTCCATTCATGGTTGCCTATTCATGGTAGGATATGGTGTCAATTTTGCAGCCTTGGTTGTAGCCAAAGGTGTCTGTTTCCATTATGGTGTGTCCTACTCCTCACTCTGAATCAGTGGAGCTTCTACTACCTCCGTCCCAATGAGTATTTGCACTTTGTGAGCACTTATCCTAAGACCTCGCCGCTGTTAGAATTTTATGCAAGTGTAGTATTGGGTTATACTGTCATTTTCTTCTTTCTCAAAATTAAGTGTGCCATTTGTCTTCCGAAGCTGGCAGGGTCATGTAAAAATACCCCTTTATAAATCCTGCACATAAAAGATTGTAAAATGAAGAACTGGCTCCATCGGATGAACTGTGCTCGTTAATTAGGCAAGAAGTCCAGTCATCTATTGCTGAATTAAACATACACTCAAAGCTAATCCAGCACTAAGAACCGGGAAAACCATGACAAGAAGAAGTTAGGGCAACGGCGTTATTTCAAGAGGCAAAAAATAAAGGTCAGTGAAGCCACAAGGGTGGGAGGAAGACTATCTGCTTTCAGCTATAGCTGTAGGAAAAAAGACCATGGACTGCACATCCAAAAGTTTGATCTATTGCAGCTAAGCAAAATTTACAAAACTGAACATGAGGTCGTTAGTCTAACATTCTGATCACACGTCTTACTTTCATCCTACAAAGGGAGTCCATAGCCAAAAATCAGTGGATTCTGAGTACTATGACGAATGTTTACAACATGGTTTCTCTCCCACCCATCCATCTGAAGTTTTCGCTTTACACAATCAAAATTTTGCACATCTGCCGAGACTGTTAGAAGACCCCTCAAACCAAGTCAAGCTAAGGGCAGTCGTTCAAGTACCAGTTTCAAAGCTAAGGCTTTGGTCACTAGTCTCAATTTACTTTTAGTCCAAAAACAGTCCCCGATAGCCTATAATAATCGTTATATCATATGCAAACACTTCAAAATGAAAACTGTAAAGACCAAAGTTCCATTAAACAAGGAGAACGGTTCTAGGTGCAATAAACTTTAAAATACGTCCCAATCATACTGACTCGTTGGTTATTCTAAGAGTGATAAAGTATTTTATTATAAATTATTTTCCATATATTGCATTATTCCTACATTCTTGTATGTGCTTAAAATTGTATTTGATTTCAACTATGTTCTCATTTGCAACTTAATAAAACTGATTTACACAAAAAATTTTTTAAAATACATCCACTTTCACCTACCAACCCATCAAACATTTGAAATTTTCCATCCGCCAGGAAGGTCACTTTCAACACAATTAGTTTGTTGCCTTACTCTTTGGCATTTCTTCAACCCCCCAAAGCTTTTTAGAAACGTTAACGTGAATGTCGTAGCATTCCTAAGGCTTCACGACATAAATCCTTATCTAGACTTCTTTTATGTAAAATGCAATTTCTTACTGAATTCTAGTGGAAAATCTAAAACAAAGTGATAGTTGTTCAAAGTGGGATGGATCCTGAATGTTAAGTCAAACTTTTCTCCTTTGCACAGGAAAAGTGTTCCTTAGGTTTTTGTTTAAAAAAAAAAAAAAAAAACTCAAGAAAGCAATCCTCATTCCTATTGAAAGAGAAAAAAATATATACCGTATTGGGGTCATTTGGATGTTTTGGGTTGTCGTTATGATTTAAAAAGAGAAAACACAGTAGTTTGACAATAAATGGCTTCACCCAACCACTAACCATGAGTGGAGAAAAAGTTTTGGTAATTCTGCCGGGGTATGTAAACTTTTGAACACAACTTGTGTGTGTGTGTGTGTGTGTGTGTAATTTTGTATGTGTGTGTATGTATACCCTTTCGTGTCTACTAGGCAGGACCCTGTGTCTAACACATCAAAAGTGTTTGGGGCATCCGCACAGCGGAAAATGCGGACTGGTCCTTGCCAGCACACCCTAGCCCGCCCCGCTCCAGAGCCAGACATGCAGTGTAGAAAAATGGAACAGGTTATTAAAGCTGCCTGACAGCTCTGGGACCAGGTACCCTCCAGCCACTTTTTTTTTTTTTTTCTTTCTTTTTTTAGTTAGCTGCTGCAGACCCTCAACTGAAGACCATAAGATTGGTGAAAGGATTTGGGGGTTTTATCCTCTTGAAGTGACATATTTCAAAAAAGCTGCACACACAAGTGTAAGAAGGTGGCAGGTCCCCTCAGTTGCCCCAGCTCCTTCTCAGTGTGACTCCCGTGCGTCCTATATAAATGTTGCATACCCTATTGTAAAATGTCTGTGTATTGCTATGTGTAATGCCATGTACCATTTAATGTTATCCCCTTGTGTATTACACTGCACTGTGTTCATATTGTGTAATGTGTGGAGTTCCCCTTTAAGTATCTGTGTTGCACTAAGTTAGGGACAGTTGATGGTTAAATTGTGGGCTGGGCCAGCAGCAGGAAAGGTGGCAGGAAGCTGCTGTCCCCAGTCAGAAGCTCGGGTACGTTAGCCCTGAGCAGATGTATAGTAGCGGGGCATTGCCCGACTCCTAGATGGGGAGAAGATCTGTTGCCCCAGGCTCAAGGACTCAATAGGATCTGGTCCCGAGGACTAGAAAAGACTAAGGCAGAGGTGTCAAACTGCATTCCTCGAGGGCCGCAAACAGGTCATGTTTTCAGGATTTCCTTGTATTGCACAGGTGATAATTTAATCACCTGCACAGAATGATTCCAGCACCTTGTGCAATACAAAGAAATCCTGAAAACATGACCTGTTTGCGGCCCTCGAGGAATGCAGTTTGACACCTTTGGACTAAGGACCGCAACATGGATCCTAAGGACTAAAATTCGCAACACCGGCCCCAGGACTCAGGAAGGGCCCCCGCTGAAGGGGTTTTAAGTGCCCAGATCCCAGCGAGTGGACTACTGTGAGTCTTCGGCAGCTGGTGTGGGTGCGGCTGTGGAGAGTGTCAGGGACAGATCAGGAAATCCAGTGTTGTACTGTTCTCAGTGCCGGCGTCATCACCCGGCACAGCGGGCAAATGCCGGGGCCCTGGGGAGAGGGGGGGCCCACTCACGCTGTCATAGATACAGCTGGGAGAGCAGAGCAGGAGATAACATGCTCTCTCCCCCCACAAAGTCACTGCTGGCTGCGTTCTCTTAACCCCTATGTGCCAGCTCTGACACAAGCATCTTCTCACTCAGTCAGTGCAGCCAGGCAGGCACACATAGGGGTTAACAGAAGGCAGCCAGTGTGACATTGTGGGCGGAGAGAGCACGTTCTCTGCTCTCCCCCCTGGGTGGCTGCAGACAGTGCTGAAGTTTATCAGGCAGATTCCGAGGAGCTCCGTCCTACTAGTGACTGAGTGAGTGCAAAGGTATCCAGCAGTGGTTGCAGTTGTGGCTCAGTCTTCTGCTGTCTGTCTCCGCTGCCTAAAAATGTGGGTGATGTCTGGAGGAGCAGCTGGTGGAGTGCAGCCTGTAGCCGCCCAGCTCACCTAGAATACATGCATGCTGCACCAAACCTGCACCAGTGGGGTAGGAAGAAGCTTAACCCCTTCCCATCTGTATCAAGGTTATTGCTGAACCTTAAAGATAACAATCCGACCCGCATAAATGGGGTTAACCAGATGCCAGGAGGAAGGGGAGCTGCTGCCATGGATAAAACTGAGCTGTGGGCTGTACGTTGGGGCCCCGTGGCCCCAGGCTGGTGACTGGAGGGACTCTGCCCAGTGCTGGCATGTGGGGGATTTCTGCTCCGGAGTCTCAGCTTCTCTCCTCCACATCACACTGTGCAGTCACAGCAACATTGGTTGTCTCTGTCCAGGTCCCAGCAGCTGCCACTGCTCCCACCAAGGACATGGCATCACTTAACCCTTCCCCTGCAGCCACCGGCAACAAATCCACATTATTCCTTGATTAAATCAGGTTCCAACCCAATAGAGGAGCAGACCTTTCCTGCTGCCATTAGGGTCCGGGAGGGAGTGACATTGGCTGCCCTGCTACTCTGTAGTGGGGGGTGACAAGTGTAACATGGGGTAACGATGACAGAGAAATGCACAGGATAATAGTGAGCGCGACAGAGGGCAGTGTATGGTATGGAGCAGTCAGGGGGTGGGCTGCAGGATCCCCCCATACTGTACATGACTGCTCGGGACAGGGAGGCGTTTAATGAGCTTCTAATGACAGGGCACTAATTGGGTCATTAGGGTTTGTGGAAAGGATTCAGCATCAGGTCCCTCATTAATGCCCGAGCCGCCTGTTACTTTGTAGCACAGATCTGTTGGGGCCGCAAAACCAAACAACGTTGTTTATGTAGAAAAGTCTTTGTTTTACCCTTCGCCACGACAGCACCCCACATGAGAGAGAGGGATCCGCCCATAGGAACAGGAAACCTACAGAATAAAAGGAGGCGGTCCCCTCTCCTCCTCAGTTTAGGTTTCCTGTTCCTACAGGGACCCGGCTTACCTACAGATGAAGAGGATCCCTGGGCCATGCACCCGCCTGCGCCGGTTTCTGTGGGAACGGCAGGGGCTGCGGTACCAGAAGCAGCGGCGGGGGAGCCCCTGCTTGCAGCCTCCCCCCTCTTCTGGCCAAACATCCACGGTCCGGGTCCGGTCACCGTAGGTCCGGCCGGCACTGTGAGGACGCGCGCGCTGCAGCGGCCGGCTTAATAGCCTCTGGCGGCCGCATGGTGGTGAGAGCGGCGCGTCTAACCCGGAAGTCGCGGGAGCACTTCCGGGTTGGTCCGGGGAGGCAGGAGAATGGGCGGCAAGTTTAAAAATGCAGCGCTAGCGTCGGGCCGGTGTGTGTGAAATGGCTTCACCGGCCGACGAAGCGCACCTGCCCGCAGTGCAACAGCGCTCTCCCAGCAGGGAGAGAAGCACGAGGAGCAGCACAAAGAGTGGTGGCCGACCTCCAGAGAAGAGTTCTACCACCAAACGAATTCCGCCTCCAGAACCGGTACCTGTCAGCTTCACTGGGTGAGTTTTTGAAAGAGTCTCTTCCTATATGCTGATATATGTTCCTCCTGTATCCTTCCTCTAGACTAAGAAAAGGACACACAAATCTAAGCATAAAGAGTGTGCTTTATGTACGCAGCCCCTCCCGGATGATTATGCCAAAAAACTGTGTGCAGAGTGTATCATGCAAACTCTACGGCAGGAAAATATCATGACTCCCTCAGAGGTCAGAGCTATTATCCGAGAAGAGATGCAGGGTTTGGCGCAGACAAGTAGCGCCAGTACCCGTCAGCCTAGCAGGTCCCGGTCTCCGGTTAGTTCGGAGTCAGAGGGTGTATGTATTTCTTCAGACGAAGAGGGATCTCAGCCGAGCTCATCCGAGACTGAAGGGGGACTTTGTCTTCCCAACAGTAATGTGGACAATTTAATAAAATCTGTCAGGAGCACGATGGGGTGCCCAGATGGGAAAGAAAAGAAATCAGCACAGGACATAATGTTTGCGGGGTTAGGACAGAAGAAACGTAGGTCCTTCCCCGTCATACAAACCATCAAAGATATTGTCAAAAAGGAGTGGGACAAGCAGAATAGAGGGTTTTTACCATCATCCTCTAAAAGGCGCTATCCCTTCAGCGATGAAGACCTAAACACCTGGTCAAAGGTGCCAAAAGTTGATGCTGCGGTAGCCTCCACAACCAAACAGTCGGTCCTACCAGTGGAGGATTCAGGGGTCCTAACAGACCCGCTGGACCGTAAAGCAGAAGCTTTACTAAGGAGGTCATGGGAAGTCAATACGGGGGCGTTCAGGCCCGCCATATCTAGTACCTGTACTGCAAGATCTCTACTAGTATGGACGGAGCAATTGGAGGAACAGATTAGAGGCAAAACTTCGAGGGAATCTATCCTGCTGAAATTGCCTCAAATTAAAGAAGCAGTAGCATTCCTAGCTGATGCCTCAGTGGACTCGCTACGTCTTGCAGCCAGGTCAGCCGGCCTAGTCAACACAGCCCGGCGTGCACTCTGGCTAAAGAATTGGAAGGGGGACGCACAAGCTAAAGCAAAACTTTGTGCGATTCCCTGTCAGGGTGAGTTCCTTTTTGGGAAGACGCTGGATGAACTCCTGAATAAAGCAGGTGAAAGGAAGAAAGGCTTCCCTAACCAGTATCTTCCATCCTACAGGAGAGCCTTCAGGAGACGCCCCTTTACTAGGAACAAGCCGCTTGAACAAAGAGAGCGATGGGAGTCGAAGGACCCAAAGCAAAAAGGTGCCTTTTTTAGCGGGTCCCATAATCCGAGACGTAAATACCGCTAACCAGGAAGTAGGCGGCAGATTAAAATTTTTTCTTCCCCAATGGGAACAGATAACATCCAGCCAGTGGATTCTGGACATTGTGCAATACGGCCTTAAATTAGAATTTGATCGAATCCCTTGGGATTCCTTCATAATAACATCTCCAAAAGGTCAGGACCAACAGAGGGCTCTAGAAATAGAGATCCTATCTCTTCTATCTAAGAAAGTCCTGATTGAAGTTCCCCAGGATCAAAAAGGGAAAGGGTTCTACTCCCCTTTATTCCTGATTAATAAACCAGATGGTTCATTTAGAACCATCATAAATCTTAAAAAATTAAATTCTTTCCTGCGTAATCATACCTTCAAAATGGAATCCATTAGTTCTACCATAAAACTCTTATTCCCTAGGTGTGTCATGGCCGGAATAGACTTAAAGGACGCCTATTACCATCTTCCCATACATGCCGAACATCAGCAGTACCTAAGGGTAGCAGTCACCCTGGAGGGAAAGGTTTGTCACTTTCAATATGTTGCAATGCCATTTGGGCTTTCTATGGCTCCCCGCGTCTTCACTAAGGTGATACTAGAAGTGATGGCTCATCTACGCCAACGAGATACCTTGATAATACCCTACCTAGATGACTTTCTAGTGGTAGGAAGCTCTGCACTTCAATGTAAAACTCGTTTATCTAATACGATCTCGTCCCTACAGGAGTTAGGTTGGATCGTCAACTTCGAAAAATCTCGGCTGAATCCAGAAACCGTTCAGACATTTCTAGGAATCCAGCTAGACTCCGTAAGTCAGAAATGCTTTCTTCCTCAGTCAAAGAGGTTGACTATACAATCAAAGGTATCAGACGCAATACGCAAACCCTACATGACACTAAGAAAGGCCATGTCCTTACTGGGGTCATTATCATCATGTATCCCTGCTGTACCTTGGGCACAATTCCATACCCGTCAATTGCAGTACGAAGTATTGTCGGCTCAGGGGAAAGACGGTTATCTAGAAAGTAGAATAACTCTTTCCAGTAATGTCTTAGAATCGCTATCCTGGTGGCTAGACATGGACCACCTATCACGGGGTGTGCCATGGATAATAGACCCGTCTAAAATAATTACCACCGACGCCAGCCCTATTGGGTGGGGAGCACATATGGAAGACAATCTGGCCCAAAATACTTGGGATCAGACAGAATTAATATGTTCCTCCAACTGGAAGGAGTTAAAAGCAATAGAATGTGCCTTATATCATTTTCTTCCGCAGATTCATGGAACAAATGTAAGAATTTACTCAGACAATTCCACCGCAGTGGCATACTTGAACCGTCAGGGTGGTACAAAGTCAGGAAGTCTGATGACCATAGCTGCAAACATCTTTCAGCTGGCAGAGGCTCATCTAACATCCTTAACAGCCCTGCACATCAAAGGTGTAGAGAACATCAGGGCAGACTACCTCAGCAGAAACGAGTTGCGTCAAGGAGAATGGACCTTAAACAAATCCATATTCAGAAGGATAACAGAAGCATGGGGGATACCACAAATCGACCTATTTGCCACAAGAGACAACCGGCAAGTACAAAGGTTCGCTTCCCTGAACACCAGGGATCACCCAGATATGTTGGACTCTCTCCACCATCCTTGGCGGTTCAGACTGGCATATGCCTTTCCTCCAATGTCTCTGATTCCTCTAGTGATCAGAAAGATCAGGCGGGAACAGGCAAGAGTAATCCTCATTGCACCATTCTGGCCGAAAAGACCATGGTTCTCTTGTCTCCAGACCATGTGCCTATGCGATCCTTGGATCCTCCCATCAGACAAGGAGCTGCTGTACCAAGGCCCCTTTTTCCACCCGCAAGTGAAAGGTCTTCACTTGACGGCGTGGAATTTGAGAGGCAACTATTAAGTTCCAGAGGGTTCTCAACAGAACTAGTAAACACCCTCTTATTGAGCAGGAAAAGATCTACCACCCTAATATATAGTAGGGTATGGAATAAATTTTTAGACTTCTACACGGTACCGTTCACTAAGCAAGTTCCACTCACACCTATCCTAGAGTTCTTGCAAAAAGGCCGAGAGTTAGGACTATCTGTAAATACCTTAAGAGTTCAGGTCTCGGCATTAGGAGCCCTATATGGATGCAATATAGCAGCTAATAGGTGGATCTCCAGATTCATAAAATCTTGTGAACGTAGTAAACCGGTCCATATTCCCCGTCTACCTCCGTGGGATTTAAATCTAGTATTAGAGGCCTTAACAAGCTCTCCATTTGAACCATTAGATTCAATACCTTTAAAAATCCTAACATATAAAGTAGCCTTACTAGTAGCCCTAACCTCAGCTAGACGGGTTAGTGACATCCAGGCCCTATCAGTAGACCCACCTTTCTTACTGATATTTCATGATCGGATAGTCCTGAAACCAGACCCCTCATACCTCCCTAAGGTAGCGTCCACCTACCACAGGTCACAAGAAATATTTCTCCCTTCCTTTTTTGATTCACCTGTAACTCCAGAACATCATAAGTTCCACACCTTAGATGTCAGAAGAGCCATCCTGACTTATATAGAAAGGTGTCAGACATGGAGGGAGAGTAGGGCTCTGTTTATCTCCTTTCAGGGCCACAAGAAAGGACATGGGGTCACGAGAGCTACCATATCTCGGTGGATCAGAGAGGCTATCTGCTTGGCCTATACGTCAAAAGGCGAGATTCCTCCAGTGGGTATAAAAGCGCACTCAACACGAGCCATGGCTTCCTCCTGGGTGGAACAAGCAGATGTACCGATCCATTTAATATGTAAGGCTGCAACTTGGTCTACACCTTCTACCTTCTACAACCATTATAGACTTGATCTGTCCACGTCTTCTGATCTGACCTTTGGTAGAGCTGTTCTTAATACAGTAATCCCACCCAAATAATGACTCTCTGAAAATCTCTCATGTGGGGTGCTGTCGTGGCGAAGGGTAAAAAGCCGGATTACGTACCGGTAATGCTCTTTTAATGAGTCCACGACAGCACCCATGTATTACCCTCCCTAAATTGTGCACAGCTCTTTCCTTTAAGGTCACAAATAATGGTGGTATAGAGTTAAGAAATTTATGTGACTGAATAAGAATGAATACTAACACTTTTGCGGTTCCCCTTTTTATACTCTGTAACTAAACTGAGGAGGAGAGGGGACCGCCTCCTTTTATTCTGTAGGTTTCCTGTTCCTATGGGCGGATCCCTCTCTCTCATGTGGGGTGCTGTCGTGGACTCATTAAAAGAGCATTACCGGTACGTAATCCGGCTTTTCATAGAAAAACTCAAAACAGAAAAGCACCTCTCCTGTATATATACACTGCACAGCACCTCTCCTGTATATATACACTGCACAGCACCTCTCCTGTATATATACACTGCACAGCACCTTTCCTCCTGTATATATATACACTGCAGAATCTACAATAGCTGTCACTCATGTAAGAAGTGAAATCTGGCATTGTACTATACATTTCTCTGCCGTATCTGTGCATCATAAATCGGGGTATGTGTTAAAGGGGGGGGCCCACTGAGACTCTTTCGCCCGGGGCCCTCGAAAACCTGGAGCCGGCCCTGACTGTTCTCATATTCCATTCCTGTTCACTAAGTTATTCCCTGTTGGACAACAGTTGCTTTCTAGGACTCTAATTTGTCTGGACTACCATGACCGGAGAGAGAACAAGGTAAACTGCGGGAAAAACTGTTGGTCTTGTCTATTTATGTACAACGGGCCGGGGGTGCTTGCTGACCGTATGTTCAGTGGACTGAGGCTTTATGTAACTCTGCCATAACTATTTGCCACCCGTCCGCCTTGTTACACAAGCATGGAAACCGATTAAAAAGAAAAATGGCTTTAATGAAAAAACATAAATGGTAAACAGAATTAACACACAAAACAATGACAACAGGCATAAAAAAAATAAATGATTGTCCATAAAAATTTGTATACAAATATCACAAAATATAGATATATTTTTGTAGATATGATGTAGGCTCACGCACAGCAACCATCCACACATCTCTAATGGGTAAAATTAGAACTGGATGTTACCCTTGTCGTAGTTGTATCAATTGTCCCCATATGATGAAGAGGGATTCATTTCTACACCCTGTAACTAAAGAGATCTTCCATGTTAAATTAATTCAGATGAACATGTCAGGAAGTGATTATCTCCTCCAATACCCCTGTAATTTGTGGTACGTGGGGAGACTACCTGGGACTTCAAAACTAGGATAAATCACCCAAGATACACAATACGTGAAAAGAGATTAGACCTACCGGTATCCAAACACTTTACAGAAAAGAGACCCTTTGATAGCGACTTGAAGTTTAGGAAAGGGACCAGGATGACTGATCCGGGTACATGAAAGAATGAATGGGGCCATGTATTGTGAGATTTTGAGTGCAAACCTCATTCCATCAGCAAGGGCATTGAAGGTGAAATGTAGATGGGTCTTTCAGCATAATGATCCCAAGCACACCGCCAGGGCAACGAAGGAGTGACTTTGTAAGAAGCATTTCAAGGTCCTGGAGTGGCCTAGCCAGTCTCCAGATCTCAACCCCATAGAAAACCTTTGGAGGGAGTTGAAAGTCCGTGTTGCCCAGCGACAGGCCCAAAACATCACTGCTCTAGAGGAGATCTGCATGGAGGAATGGGCCAACATACCAACAACAGTGTGCCAACCTTGTGAAGACTTACAGAAAACGTTTGACCTCTGTCATTGCCAACAAAGGAAATATAACAAAATATTGAGATGAACTTTTGATAATGACCAAATGCTTATATTCCACCATAATTAGCAAAATAAATCTTGCCAAATCAGACAATGTGATTTTCTGGATTTCTTATTTTGACTCTCATAGTTGTGGTCTAACTATGATGTCAATGACAGGCCTCTCTCATCTTAAGTGGGAGAACTTGCACAATTGGTGGCTGACTAAATACTTTTTTTCCCCCACTGTCTCTACATTTTGATTTTTTTCTTTTTCTTTTTTTTTTTTTAACCCTAAACTGACATAAGGGTCCATAATAATAAAAAAAAAAAATACGACTACACTGTGATTAATAGACTCGCTTGTTGTAGACAATTGGGTACTATATGGAATTTCAGTTTTGGGGACAGAGATTGAGTGCTGTGCTTTGTGAGGGGAACATGGCTTCCACTGATCCCGTAGGTCAGGGGTGTCAAACTGCATTCCTCGAGGGCTGCAAACAGGTCATGTTTTCAGGATTTCCTTGCATTGCACAGGTGATAATTTAATCACCTGCAGAGAATGATTCCAGCACCTTGTGCAATGCTAAGGAAATCCTGAAAACACGCATGGTTTGAGGACCTCGAGGAATGCAGTTTGACACCCCTGCCGTAGGTTAACAAGTTGCCAGCTCATGGTGGGGTGTTCCTGTTCCACTTAGGAATAATCCGTTGCCCTTATTTTTAATGCTATGGGTCTTTTCAGTAAATGGTCATTAATAATAAGTGGGATGGATCTTTTGCATTACGCTGACTGTGATGCTGTATCCACTTGGTACTGGAAGCATGTGTGGCTATGATCCCATGAACAAGATGGTGCTGGGTGCATTTGATGGTGGATGCGCGGTTGCGGTGGTTGGGCGGCGCGATTGCGCATGTGCTAGTAGATTTCCAATCGTAGAGATGGCGCTGTGAAAAAAAAAATAAATAGCACATACTGAAGCAAAGGGTGCATAGGTAAAATACCCAAGCAGCGTATAAACAAAATTTGTGGTGAAAAGTAGTAAAAAAGAAATTCACATGAAAAACCATGGAGGTTACGAAGTCAAAATTGTATAGATGCCTTCAGATATTAACTTGCATTACATAGATATAATTAGATACCCGATAGCAATTGACACGTGCAGAGCCAAAGAGTGCACAGGTCCTAGGAAAGCGAGAAAGTGCGTGGATTTCTGCATGAGGTGTTCATACTTGATACTAAATTGAGATGTTTCGGAAATGTGGTTTCCCTTTTTTTTCACTATTTGCAGATGGGTAAAAAGCCAAAGGATCCTATGATTTCTATAATTACATGATTTTTTTTCTTCCTGGTGTTGCAATTTCAGTGTTTGAGTGTACAAAAGAAAGCATACCGCAGCACTCGCTGTATGTATGGAGATGTATGCAAAATTCAGTGTGTGAAATGTAAACTGCAATACTGCCATATAGAATAGATGTGACAGCCATGACAAATTGACCTTTCACGACAACGATATAAATTTCACAGATTATACATCTTAGTGCTGCTGTATTCTTTGGTTTGTACATTATGCAGACTTAGCAACTGTTCACACATAATTATGTTAGGAGGTGCTGGTCAAGCTTTGTTTTTGGTAGTATACCATTGGAGGTGATGACTGCCTCCTCATCTGACTGATCACCCGTCCTCCCATCAGTCCAAGTCTGTTTATAGTTAATGCTGGATCCTACCTGCTCTTTAAGTGTAAGAACAAGTACCACTGATGCATATCTTAGAAATACGTGCCGGGATAACATCCCATATAGGTTAGGACATTAACATAGTAACCAGGACACTCCGAAACTACCAATCCTACAAAACTCCATGGAGTAAGAAAGTCCCATATACTCATATTAAGAAAATCAATAATTTTATTAATAATAACACATAAGAATTAAATAACTACAGACTAACGACACAAAATCCAGAAATGATGCTTGTACATAGAGTGCAGACAACTGTAGTAACACCATGGGCTTAAAGAGCGAGTAGCCCCATAATTAGATGAAATACGGCATAAAACAGAAAAGTGCTTAGTGCAGTAATAAAGTGCCAGAATATATATAGCTGAAACCCTATCTGGGGTAAACGGCTCCGTATACACTGTATCACCTATAGGGCCAAAAAGTAAAAGACTAGGCAAAGTGCACCGCTCATCTTACCCATTTAATATGTGCCAGTGTCTGTCTCTTCAGCAGCCCCGACGCGCGTTTTGCGTTGGGCTTCCTCGGGGGGCTGTAGAGATGTGTGTGCTGAGCGTGTATTTATGTAGTGTAGGCACCTGTGTATGATAATCAGCGCCATTGTCGGCGCATGCGCGGCGTCACGCAGGCCCGTGCTCTCCGCATCAAGTCCTGCTCTTCCTGTGACCAGGCGGGGGGAGGGAAATCCCTCGTGACGTCACTACCCCGCCTCGTCACATCCTGGAAGCAGTAGAGGATGCGCTCCGGAGTCTGCCGCACCGCACATGCGCGCGCGCCGCGGTGGCCATTTTGGAAGAGGGCGGACATACAGGATAATAGGTATGTAATGTGTGATGTGAATAGAAGAAGAAAAGGGGAAAAATAACGAGTGAATGCACGAGTGTTATCTCACTAACTTATATGTTAAGATGGCAGACTAAAGTGACGTTGTGCCTCATGAATAACCCTCAAAAAAAGAGATTACATGCCTAATTTGTAAACTTGCAAAAACTGGCATGCATATTACTAATCAGCCAGGCAAGACTTAGTGTAATATCATAGTGGTACTAAAGTGCATAAGGGGACATTCCCCAAAAGAATACATTATAAGGGGGTACACAGACCCCAAATATAGTGCACCCTAGGTAAAATTAAATATACTAAAAAGAGCATGCTAATATAATACTCAAAAAAATAAACAACAGCAAAAATAAATAATGAAAGACATAAACAAATAAAGTCTGCCATCTTAACATATAAGTTAGTGAGATAACACTCGTACATTCACTCGTTATTTTTCCCCTTTTCTTCTTCTATTCACATCACACATTACATACCTATTATCCTGTATGTCCGTCCTCTTCCAAAATGGCCACCGCGGCGCGCGCGCATGCGCGGTGCGGCAGACTCCGGAGCGCATCCTCTACTGCTTCCAGGATGTGACGAGGTGGGGTAGTGACGTCACGAGGGATTTCCCTCCCCCCG
This sequence comes from Ranitomeya imitator, assembly GCF_032444005.1. Classification (NCBI taxonomy): domain Eukaryota; kingdom Metazoa; phylum Chordata; class Amphibia; order Anura; family Dendrobatidae; genus Ranitomeya; species Ranitomeya imitator. The sequence goes on along the minus strand of NC_091283.1, from coordinate 60,787,630 downwards.
CCTGGTCACAGGAAGAGCAGGACTTGATGCGGAGAGCACGGGCCTGCGTGACGCCGTGCATGCGCCGACAATGGCGCTGATTATCATACACAGGTGCCTACACTGCATAAATACACGCTCAGCACACATCTCTACAGCCCCCCGAGGAAGCCCAACGCGAAACGCGCGTCGGGGCTGCTGAAGAGACAGACACTGGCACATATTAAATGGGTAAGATGAGCGGTGCACTTTGCCTAGTCTTTTACTTTTTGGCCCTATAGGTGATACAGTGTATACGGAGCCGTTTACCCCAGATAGGGTTTCAGCTATATATATTCTGGCACTTTATTACTGCACTAAGCACTTTTCTGTTTTATGCCGTATTTCATCTAATTATGGGGCTACTCGCTCTTTAAGCCCATGGTGTTACTACAGTTGTCTGCACTCTATGTACAAGCATCATTTCTGGATTTTGTGTCGTTAGTCTGTAGTTATTTAATTCTTATGTGTTATCTAATATATAATTGCCTAGAATACTACTTCCTGCAATTTGTGCCAACTTCCTGTCCGGAGCTAATGTCCGGAGCTAATGTCCGGAGATAAGTGACGTCAACAGTGTCCAGTGTCTGATTGGTCGCTCGCAGCAGGCGGCAACCAATCAGAAACGTGCCGTACTGTGACACACTCCGCCCGCCATTTTGGTGTGATTTTTGAATTTTTACCTCACAGCAAGTTTCTACTGCGTGGAGGCGGGCCCAGTGACGTTGCTCTTCAAGCTCCTGCCGAATTTCGTCAAAAAAATGATAATACCATTTACCAAAACTATATATATTTAGTTGTGAAGTGGTTCAGTGACATTTTCACACCAATTTTGAACTTTTGTTTGGTGTTTTCTCCATATACTGCCTATTATTTTTGTTCTTTCTTACTATTATTTATTAATTATATTATTCTTACATTTGAATAAATAAAGTATATATGGATTCTAGACTCCCGATTCTTTAGAATCGGGCTGCCATCTAGTTATTAATAAAATTATTGATTTTCTTAATATGAGTATATGGAACTTTCTTACTCCATGGAGTTTTGTAGGATTGGCTGCTCTTTAAGTGTGTAGGCTTTTAGCCTGGAAGAGGCATGATTGATGAATATTAGGCCAGGGTCCCATCCGAGAGAGGTTGCTTTGTCATGAACATGCAGGAATTTTGGCCAATTGGTGCGCGAAGTACCTTAGTTTTATAGGTAAAGTCTACATTGCAATAATACAATTTAAATTTAACACCTTCAATCTTAGCGCGTACTCCAAACATTATTATTATTTATTATTATAGAGCAATTTATTCCATGGTGCTTTACATGTAAGGAGGGGTATGCATAATAAAAACAGGTACAATAATCTTGAACAAAACAAGTCACAACTCGTACAAGGGGAGAGGGGACCCTGCCCGCGAGGGCTCACAATCTACAAATCACTGTACTAAAGCTGAGGTTGTGTTTAAAATGATTGAAAGGAATTTCGGCATAATTGGTCAGTATGGCGTCTAACCGATTTTTCGCCTGACTGATTACGTCATGCAAGAAGACTCATTTGTTATAGCTGCTTTCTCCCAATTGAATACACATTAATGTTTAGCGGAGGAGGACGTTCATGTGTATAGGAGAGCGGAGACGGATATCGTTTTGTCCAAACGAACATTTGCCCAACACCTATCTGAGTTGTGTGGGCGATGTCCCTGAGAGTAATACATTTACCTTGATCTCGTAGGGCCGGTTGTGTGTATGTATACTTTGGTTGGCACAGAAGCTTAGATGCTTGGAGGTGTAACCGGCATGGATCAGTTCTGTGGTAAATGACTTCTAGATTATATCATTACAATTTAATACATGTATAAACTTATTCCAAATTGCAATTACAGGGAGATTGATTTGTTTTGGGGCTTGGCCTTGGTTTAACATGCATGTACATGTGTGTATGTATAATACATTTTGTTTGTACTTATTTTCTAAAGACTAAGTGAAAATAAAGTGTAACAGAAAAACTCAATCCCACAACACAACTCCTTGGTTTCCAAGTACTGGGTGATTCACTCACTACTTTACCCCGAAAAATTGCTGTTACTTCTAAAGATGATGATTAGTGATGAGTAGTGTTGAGCATTCCGATACCGCAGGTATCGGAATTCCGATACCGAGTTCCGATACTTTCAGTATATCAGAAACCGGAATCGGAAATTCCTATCATGCAAACTCCCGGTTTTATTTAAATCCGCCAATGAGGAATGATTTGAAGTGTTGGCACATCCTGTTCAGCATGGTGGGCATGTAACTACTGGCATGGCTGTGATTGGCTGCTGAAATGTCACGACGCCCTATAAAAGTCACTACCGCCATTTTGGGATCACTCTGCTGTGAATTCAGTTAGGGATAGGATGCTGTGTTATGACTGGGGGCCAGTTTAGAGATAGCGATTTGCTTCATTGTGCTTAACCCAGGCTAATTTAGCAACCGCTGTGTGTTACCTTGCTTTTGCCTTGCAGCGCTGTTCACAGCTGTCTGCAAGGTCTGTGTGTGTGAGTGCAGCTCACTCTGTTGTCTGTCCATAGCCACACCCGGTTGTGGTCAGCTCAGGGTGCTTCACTGCCTCATACTGCTAAATCCATTGTCCTAAATTGCAATTAGTGCAGCCAGCTGCACCTCTTTTTCACTAATATCCTATTAGTGTCTTTCCATCTGTTTCCCGCTCGATTGTGGAAAAATACTATATAGGATTAGATAGAGGAGCTTTTCTTGGCCTTGCAGCACCGTTCGCGGCTGTCTGCGTGGTCTGTGTGTGAGTGCAGCTCGCTTTGTAGTCTGTCCGCAGCCACAGCCGGTTGTGTTCAGCTTAGGGTGCCTCACTGCCTCATACAGCTGAATCCATTGTTCTAAATAGCACTTAGTGCTGCAGCCAGCTGCACATTTTTCATAAAATATCCTATTAATGTCTTTCCATCCGTATCACGCTAGATTGTGGAAAAACACTATATAGGATTAGATAGAGGAGCTTTTCTTGGCCTTGCAGCGCCGTTCACGGCTGTCTGCACGGTCCGTGTGTGAGTACTGCGCTCATTCTGTAGTGTCTGTTCTGTGAAAAAAAACAAAGTTCACCAAACACTCCACTTTACTGTTGTGTAAGCCACATAAGCTCATAATAAAGTCTAGTCCACACTTCATAAAATGAGTGTTTCTTATACCTGTTAGCAGCTTTTCAGGAATAAGCACACTAAGCCGTTAGTACTTTTCTGCCTATCTTTATCAGTCTACCAAGATGAAGAAGGCAGGGAGTAAGGCACGTGGGCGTGGAGCAGGGAGAGGACGTGGGGATTCTGTGCCTTCTGCGGGCACCGGTGACTTATCAGCACCCAGTTTTAGCAGGGAGCAGACCTTCATGCGCCGCTTTGTAGGAGCTCGTCGTACCCCGCTGCTGCGGGACGCACAAATTGAAGCCGTTGTCGGATGGATGGCAGCTAACGCATCGACTTCAATTAGTGCCATATCCTCTCAGGCACAGAGCACTGAAGAGCAACCATCTGTCTCTTCACCACCTGCCAAATTGCCCAGGCAGTCAGAGAGCCCAGGACAGGAGCCATCTCTACTTCTGTTCTCTGAATCTCTTGGCTTTTGAAACAGGGGGCCAGCCAAGCAGCATTAGAGAATCAGAACAAGAGGCTGTATGCAGTGATGCCCAACAGCTTTGTCTCTCTGAATCAGAAGAGACGGGTGGGACAGTGCCTCCGGTTACCACTTCAGTACGCATCTGATGATGAGACTCAGGTGCCAGTTTCTGGTGCATACTGTGCTGCCGAGACTACCCAGGAGAAGCAGTTGGTGGAAGAGGGTAGCGTAGATGATGAGGTCCTCGACCCATCATGGCGTGAGGAACAGGAAGGTGGTGGGAGCAGCTCTGAGGAAGAGATTCCTCGAATGAGAGAGGGAGGGGGAAGACTGCAGCGCCTGGAGCCTCCACTTCGGCACCCATTAGGAGCATGCCTCTTCCAAAAGCCAAAGCGGGCGCTCCCAAGACTTGCAGTGCCTGGTCCTTTTTTGACACAGTTGCAGATGACATTTGCTTTGTCAAATGCAAGCTGTGTCGTCAGAAAATCAAACGAGGTAGAAATGTCAGCAACCTCAATACCTCAAACATGTGGAAACATGTGCGGACCAAGCATGCGGGGGAGATACAAAAACACACTGAAGACCTAGGCCAAACTACAGTGGCACCTAGCACCTCTTCAGCTCGTGTTGTTGCCTCTTCCTCCAGCTCACACTGCTGGTTCGGCTTCCTCACAGGATCGCCATGGAAGAACCTCTGGCATGGTTGTCCAGAGACCCAGTGTAATACCACCCACAGCACCACGTTCCCAGTCATCCTCACACTCCCAGCCAAGTCTACAGCCATCAGTAGCAGAGGTATGGGAGAAAAGGCGGCCATTCTCGGCAAAACACCCACGAACACAGGCTCTGAATGCAGGCATTGCCAAACTTCTGTCACTTGAAATGCTCTTTCAGGCTGGTGGAGACTGACAGCTTCCGTAACTTGATGGCATTGGCAGTCCCATAATACAATGTGCCCAGCCGCTTTTATTTCAGCAGGCAAGCCGTCCCTGCCCTGCAAAAGCATGTGGAGGGAAACGTCAAACATGCGCTACTAAACGCCGTTAGTAGCAAGGTCCATCTCACCACCGATGCGTGGACCAGTCACCAAGGACAGGGACGATACCTATCCCTCACTGCCCATTGGGTCAATGTGGAGCCGGGTACAGACATGGCGAGTGGCGCTGTACGTGTACTGCCAAGGATTGCAGGAATCCAGTCTGTGCACATTGACTCCTCATACTCCAGTTCCTCAGAATCATCGCTGCAGGAGCCGTCACGGTCTACCTCCACCTTGACCCGTGAACGCTTACCTGTCACAACCGATATGAGCACAGCTGTGGCCAACCGTCAACAGGCCGTACTTAAATTAATTTATTTGGGGAATCGAAGCCACACAGCGCAGGAGCTCTGGAATGCCATCCATCAGGAGAGCGACGTGTGGTTTGCGCCATCTAATCTCCAGCCAGGCATGGTAGTGTGTGACAATGGCCGAAATCTGGTGGCAGCTCTGGCCTCTGGCAACCTCACTCACATCCCATGTCTGGCACATGTGCTCAACTTGGTTGTGCAGAGTTTTCTGAGGGACTATCCGGATCTTGATGCACTGCTGCACAAGGTCCGTCTTGAGTGTGCTCACTTGCGGGGTTCCAGCATGGCCAGATCGCGCATTGCAACTCTGCAGCGCCGATTCCATCTTCCGGAATATCGTATCATATGTAACCTCCCCACCAGGTGGAATTCCATGTTACATATGTTGGAGCGGTTGTGTGAGCAGCAGGCAGCAGTAATGGAGTACCAGCTGCATCAGGCACAAAAAAGTCGCAGTGCGCGCCGTTCAGACTTCACAACCACTGAGTGGGTCACTATGAAGGACCGCATGCGACTATCATCCGATAACGTTGACCGGCTTACTTTCTTGAAAATGAACAAGGCCTGGATCTCACAGGAATTTACCACTCCTCTTACCGATTAAATAATTGGTTGCCAACAGTATCCAGGTCTCGTGCTGTGTTCATGTTTCAACCACCTGAACTTTAATCCCTGGGCTCCAACACCGCCAGTTGCTGCCCAGAAGTGCCGGCTGCACAGACCAAACATGCACCAGTGTTATTGGGTTTCAGTAACGTCCGCTGATCCTCTGCTGTGTATCCAGCAACGTGTACAGCGACCGCCATGCTGGCACTACAACAGCAAATAAAGGGAACCTGTCCCCTCCCCCCAGGCATTTGTAACTGAAAGAGCCACCTTGTGCAGCAGTAATGCTGCACAAGGAACAGCTGGCTCTTATAGTTATGCTTCTTGCACACGCTGCACTTAACACTTTTATTAAATGTGTCCCCTCATACCGTGAAACCGTCCCGTAGGTGGGACTTTCCTTTGCAATGAGACGCAGCACAGCCGGCATTCATACCCCCATGGTGCCAAGCGCCGCCTCCTCAGCGTTGTTTGCATCTGTCCCAGAGCCTGCGCTGTTATGTTTAACCTTGGGCATGCACAGCTAGCGCTGCCCATCTTCTGACATCATTTGATGTCATGCTGGCTGTGCCTGTGCGGCCGCGCTGACAGAGATCACGCCACGCTGTGTCTTCTGATGTAGTCACACTGTGGGGCTGTGATTCCTGGGCATGCGCAGTGCATATCTTCGCCTCTCACTCTTCTCCCTCCACCTTCTACAGACAGTGTTGCGTCAGCTGATCCCAATTCACATGCCACGGCCGTGACGCCGCACACTCTGAAGAAGGCAGATGTAGAGGCGTGAGAGGTGAAGATATGCACTGCGCATGCCCAGGAATCCCAGCCCTGCAGTGTGACTATACCAGAAGACACTGCGAGGCGTGTTCTCTGGCGGTGCGGCCGCACAGGCACAGTTAGCATGACACCAAATGATGTTAGAAGACGGGCAGCGCTAACTGCGCATGGCCAAGGTTTAACATAACAGCGCGGGCTCCGTGACCGATTCAAGCAACGCTGATGAGGCGGTGACCGGCGGCATGGGGGTATGAATGCCGGCTGTGCTTCATCTCATCACAACGGAAAGTACCACCTCTGGGACGGTATCAGGGGACACATTTTATAAGTGCTTAGTTCACCGTGTACAAGGATCATAATTAAAAGAACCACCTTTTCCTTATGCACCATTAGTGCTGCACAAGTTGGCTCTTTCAGTTGCTAACGCCTGGGGGGGGGGTTAAAGGTTCACTTTCAACTTGATCCAATTAGGCCTTGGCCTACACTCTGCTCCTCCTGCTGTCCCTGGGCTCTAACACCGCCAGTTGGTGCCTGGAAGTGCTGGCTGCACCGTTAACACTTGCTGCCATGTTATTGGGTTTCAGTAACGCCAGCTGTTCCCCTGCTGTGTGTGCGGCAATACCTCATATCTGCTCCTCCCTCTGTCCCTGGACTCCAACACCACTGGTTGCTGCCCGGAAGTGGTGTTTGCACAGAGCCAAAAACCTCGCCAATGTGTTAGTGGGGTTCAGTAACGCCAGCTGCTCCCCTACTGTGTATCCGGCAATGTGCATGCAACCGCCACGCTGGCACACTAACAGACATTTACATGCCTCCAGTGCAGGCTTCGGCCTACACTCTGCTCCTGCTGTCCCTGGGCTTCAACACTGTCAGTTGTTGCCTGGAAGTGCTGGCTGCACAGAGCCAAACACTCGCTCATGTGTCAGTGGGGTTCAGTAACGCCAGCTGCTCCCCTGCTGTGTAGCCGGCAACGTGTCCAGCAAAAGCCACGCTGGCACAAGAACAGACTTTCAAATGCCTCCAGTGCAGGCTTCGGCCTACACTCTGCTCCTGCTGTCCCTGGGCTCCAATACCGCCAGTTGGTGCCCGGAAGTGCTGGCTGCACAGAAAACACTTGCTGCTGTGTTCTTGGGTTTCAGTAACGTCTGCTGATTCTCAGCTGTGTATCTGGCAACGTGTCATGCGACCGCCACGCTGGCACAACAGCGATAAAAGGAAACCTGTCCCCCCCCCCCCTCAGGCGTTTGTAACTCAAAGAGCCACCTTGTGCAGCAGTAATGCTGCACAAGGAACAGCTGGCTCTTTTAGTTATTCTCCTTGCAGACGCTGCACTTAACACTTTTTAAATGTGTCCCCTCATACCGTGAAACCGTCCCGGAGGTGGGACTTTCCTTCGCAATGAGACGCAGCACAGCCGGCATTCATACCCCCATGGTGCCAAGCGCTGCCTCCTTAGCGTTGTTTGCATCTGTCCCGGAGCCTGCGCTGTTATGTTTAACCTTGGGCATGCGCAGTTAGCGCTGCCCATCTTCTGACAGCATTTGATGTCAGGCTGACTGCGCCTGTGCGGACGTGGTGCCCGATATCCCGCCCCGCAGTGTCTTCTGATTTAGTCACACTGCGGGGCAGGGATTCATGGGCATGCGCAGTGCATATCTTCGCCTCCTTATCATCTCCTTCTGCCTTCCTCTCACTGTGCGGCGTCACGGCTGTGGCATGTGATTTGGGATCAGCTGACGCCACACACTCTGAAGAAGACGGATGGAAAGGAGTGAGAGGCGAAGATATGCACTGCGCATGCCCATGAATCACAGCCCCACAGTGTGGCTAACTCAGAAGCCACTGCGTGGCAGGATCTCGGGCAGCGCGGCCGCACAGGCGCAGTCTTCTTGACACCAAAAGATGTCAGAAGATGGGCAGCGCTAACTGCGCGTGGCCAAGGTTTAACACAACTGCACAGGCTCTGAGACAGATTCAAACAACGCTGAGGAGGCGGCGCCTGGCGCCAAAGGGGTATGAATGCCGGCTGTGCTGCGTCTCATTACGAAGGAAAGTCCCACCTCCGGGACGGTTTAACGGTGTCAGGGGACACATTTTATAAGTGCTTAGCTCAGCGTGTGCAAGGAGCATAATTTTAAAGAGCCACCTTTTCCTTGTGCAGCGTTAGTGCTGCACAAGATGGCTCTTTCAGTTGCTAATGGCTGGGGGGTTAAAGGTTCCCTTTCATCTTGCTCCAATTAGGCCTCAGCCTACACTCTGTTTGTCATGCAATCCCTGGGCTCCAACACCACCTGTTGCTGCTCAGAAGTGTCTTTGGCACGCGTGCTCCTTCCTGCCCAGCCTGGTTCCAGCACCGTCAGCTGGTTCCGAGTAGTGTCAAGGTCACTTAGACTACAATACGTTGTCCTGTCGTGTTGCGGTCGGGTTAGCCGACTCCATGGTGCCTGCAGTTTAGGTGCTGCCTATGTGGGCTGCGGGAAGTGGCAATCAAGGCTGGTTCTGTAGTGCCAATAGGACAAGCTCCCCCTGTAGGACTGTTGGTTTTCGGTAACTGCGGCAGCCTCGCGGCCTACCTATTTTTGCTTTCACTGTGGACCTTCTGCTGCCTGAGTTCCAGCACCGTTAGCTGGTTCTTGGCAACAGCATCTTGACTAGGTCCCCCTGGTTCCAGCACTGTCAGCTGGTTCCAGGCAGAGCCTTTGGCTTAGGTGCCTCCTTCTGGGTATCCGAGTTCCACCAACGTCAGGTGGTCCTTGGTAGTGCTTTGTGGCACGGGTACCTCCTTTTAGTAACCGGGTTCCAGCACCGTCAGCTGGTCCTCGGTCGTGCCATTGGCTCTTCTACCTTTGGGTAGCCATCCAGGTTCCAGTACCATCAGCTGGTTCTCGGCAGTGTCTTTTGCTCTTTTACCTTCTGCTCCCCATCCTGGTTCCAGCACCATCAGCTGGTTCCGGGCAGAGCCTTTGGCTTAGGTGCCTCATTCTGGGTATCCGAGTTCCACCAACGTCAGGTGGTCCTTGGTAGTGCTTTGTGGCACGGGTACCTCCTGCTTAGTAACCAGGTTCCAGTACCGTCAGCTGGTCCTCGGTCATGCCATTGGCTCTTACACCTTCGGGTAGCCATCCGGGTTCCAGTACCGTCAGCTGGTTCTCGGCAGTTTTTCAGCCTTCTGGTACCTCATGCGACAGTTCCTGAAGACCGAGAAGCAAAAGAACAAGAAGCTGCAGAACAAAAAGCAGAAGAACATTAAGCATAAGACAAAAAAATCAGAGAAAAAGATATCTAAATTATAAGCAGAAGAAGACTAAGCAGTGTATGGTGGTGAGTCCGTTCCTCGTGGTGCCCCTGGATAAAACCTGCTACTGCAGGCCAAACTGATCGCGGACAAATCCAGTTTTAAATCTTTTGTGACTGACAGAACGGAAGGTGTAATCTTCAAACTTTGATAGATAACAACTACAGGAATGCCTGGCTGTCACACATAAGATTATGAAGAAGAGGAATATGAAGGAGATGATAAAGTTCAATATGAAGAAGAATAGTTGAATGAGAAGAATATGGAGAATTTAAAAAAAAAAGAATAATACGAAGAAGGTGAAGATGAATAAGGTGAAGAAGTTGGTGTAAAATATGCTGCTGCTGCTAAGGATGATGAAGAATGAGTGGTAGAAGTAAAAAAAAAAAAAAGTGCAGAGCATGGAAGTAAAGAAACATACATATCTGACAAAATCTAAAAAATCTAGACATAGTTAAAAACTTTAACTCCAAACGTCTAAAAAAAATTAATTCCAAATCAAATTCCATTTGAATTGGCTAAACCTCTATGCCTTTAATGTCTCCTTCACCTCCTCCGATACGTTCTACGTTATTCTTAGTTGTTTTTCTTCATGTGGAATTGACCTACAAGGAAAGAAAGGGTTTATTTTAATTCCGATATTTTGGTCCCATTGACTTGCATTGGTATCGGGTATTAGTATCGGAGAGATCCGATACTTTTCTGATATCGGCCGATCCAATCCGATACCGATAATTTTGAATATCGGAAGGTATCGCTCAACACTTGTGATGAGCGAATATACTCGTTGCTTGGGTTTTCCCGAGCACACTCGTGTGGTCTCCGAGTATTTGACTGCTCGGAGATTTAGTTTTTATCACGGCAGCTGAATGATTTACAGCTACTAGCCAGCTTGATTACATGTTGGGATTCCTTAGCAACCAGGCAGCCCCCACATGTACTCAGCCTGGCTAGTAGCTGTAAATCATTCATCTACGACAAGGAAAACTAAATCTACGAACACTAACAAACAGGGTTGAGCGAAACGGATCAGACAATTTCAAAAGTCGCCGACTTTTGGCAAAGTCGGGTTTCATGAAACCTGACCCGATCCTAGTGTGGGATCGGCCATGCAGTCGGCGATCTTCGCACCAAAGTCGGGTTTCGTATGACGCGTTCAGCTATATATATATATATATATATATATATATGTATATGTATATGTATATATGTATATATATATATATGTATATGTATATATATATATATATATATATATATATATATATATATATATATATATATATATATATATATATATATATATATATATGTAAAAGTTGTGCTGTTCATTTTTTTCTAATCTTTAGGTGCAGGGCCTCAAGCAACCAGTCCAACGTTTGCTCCAAATTCACAGGTACTCAAAAAAGAGGCAGCACTCCATTGTTTAAAGTGAAAAAATGTGGAAGGTTTAATCGACCCACATTGCCGGGCGACGTTTCATGTTGTGAATTCTGTGGCTGAATTCACTTCTGTGGTCACAAGTGGTATTGCAGTCTCTGGGCTTCCTCCCTCGGGTGTTTTGGTGAGCTCGTTGGCTGCCTTGCTATTTAGCTCCACCTGAGTCTGTCTTCCTTGCTCCTTGTCAATGTTCCAGTGTTGGATCTGAGCTACTGCATCTTTCCTTGGGCCTGCTGCTCTGCTAGATAAGTGCTTCTAGTTTGTTTTCTGTTTTTTCTGTCCAGCTTGCTATTAACTTTTGCTGGAAGCTCTGAGAAGCAAAGGAGTGCACCGCCGTGCTGTTAGTTCGGCACGGTGGGTCTTTTTGCCCCTTTGCGTGGTTTTCGTTTTAGGGTTTTTTGTAGACTGCATAGTTCTCTTTGCTATCCTCGCTCTGTCTAGAATATCGGGCCTCACTTTGCTGAATCTATTTCATTCCTACGTTTGTCTTTTCATCTTGCTAACAGTCATTATATGTGGGGGGCTGCCTATTCCTTTGGGGTATTTCTCTGAGGTAAGTCAGGCTTGTATTTCTATCTTCAGGCTAGTCAGCTCCTCAGGCAGTGTCGAGTTGCATAGGTAGTGATAGGCGCAATCCACTGCTGCTTATAGTTGTGTGAGGATAGATCAGGTACTGCAGTCTACAGAGATTCCACGTCTCAGAGCTCGTCCTATTGTTTTTGGTTATTGCTAGATCTCTGTATGTGCGCTGATTACTGCACGCTGTGTTGCCTGATTGCCAGCCATAACAGTACAAGGAGCCTAACCAATGATTCCCAATAGAGGGAAAAAAAAAATCCTGACAGCATTTTTTTTTCTTAGCTCTGTCTTCAGTCTTTTTTTTTCCCCTAGACATTAGAGTGCTTCAGGACACAGCTGTGGACATGGATATTCAGGCTCTGTGCTCCTCAATGGATAATCTCGTTGTAAATGTACAAAAGATTCAAGATACTATTGATCAGAAATCGATGCTAGAACCAAGAATTCCGATTCCTGATTTGTTTTTTGGTGACAGAACTAAGTTCCTGAGCTTCAGAAATAATTGTAAGCTATTTTTGGCCTTGAAACCTCATTCTTCTGGTAATCCTATTCAACAGGTTTTGATTATTATTTCTTTTTTGTGCGGCGACCCACAGGACTGGGCGTTTTCTCTTGCACCAGGAGATTCTGCATTGAGTAATGTTGATGCATTTTTCCAGGCGCTGGGATTGCTTTACGATAAGCCTAATTCAGTGGATCAGGCTGAGAAAAATCTGCTGGCTTTATGCCAGGGTCAGGATGATGTAGAAGTATATTGTCAGAAATTTAGGAAGTGGTCAGTACTCACTCTGTGGAATGAATCTGCACTGGCGGCTTGGTTCAGAAAGGGTCTCTCTGAAGCTCTTAAGGATGTCATGGTGGGATTTCCTATGCCTGCTGTTTTGAATGAGTCTATGTCCTTGGCCATTCAGATCGGTCGTCGCTTGCGCGAGCGTAAATCTGTGCACCATCTGGCGGTATTGTCTGAGAGTAAACCTGAGCCTATGCAGTGCGACAGGACTATGACTAAAGTAGAACAGCAAGAACACAGACGTCTGAACAGACTGTGTTTCTATTGTGGTGATTCTACGCATGCTATTTCTAATTGTCCTAAACGCACTAGGCGGTTCGATAGCTCTGCCGTTATTGGTACTGTACAGTCCAAATTCCTTTTGTCCATTACCTTAATGTGCTCTTTGTCATCGTATTCTGTCATGGCGTTTGTGGATTCAGGCGCTGCCCTGAATCTGATGGATTTGGATTATGCTAAACGTTGTGGATTTTTCTTGGAGCCTTTGCGGTGTCCTATTCCGTTGAGAGGAATTGATGCTACACCTTTGGCCACGAATAAGCCTCAGTACTGGGCCCAGCTGACCATGTGCATTGCTCCTGCACATCAGGAAGTTATTCGCTTTCTGGTACTGCATAATTTGCATGATGTGGTCGTGTTGGGGTTGCCATGGCTACAAACCCATAATCCAGTATTGGATTGGAACTCTATGTCGGTGACCAGCTGGGGTTGTCAGGGAGTACATGGTGATGTTCCATTTTTGTCTATTTCGTCATCCATTCCTTCTGACATCCCAGAGTTCTTGTCGGACTTTCAGGATGTATTTGAAGAGTCCAAGTCTGATGCCCTACCTCCGCATAGGAATTGTGATTGTGCTATCGATTTGATTCCTGGTAGTAAATTCCCTAAGGGTCGTTTATTTAATTTGTCCGTACCTGAACACACCGCTATGCGCAGTTATGTGAAGGAGTCCCTGGAGAAGGGACATATTCGCCCATCGTCGTCACCATTGGGAGCAGGGTTTTTTTTTGTAGCCAAGAAGGATGGTTGGCTGAGACCGTGTATTGATTACCGCCTTCTTAATAAGATCACTGTTAAGTTTCAGTATCCCTTGCCATTGATTTCTGACTTGTTTGCTCGGATTAAGGGGGCTAGTTGGTTTACTAAGATTGATCTTCGTGGTGCGTATAATCTGGTGAGAATCAGGCAGGGAGATGAATGGAAAACGGCATTTAATACGCCCGAGGGTCATTTTGAGTATCTGGTGATGCCGTTCGGACTTGCCAATGCTCCATCTGTTTTTCAGTCTTTTATGCATGACATTTTCCGTGAGTATCTGGATAAATTCTTGATTGTTTACTTGGATGACATTTTGATCTTCTCAGATGATTGGGAGTCTCATGTGAAGCAAGTCAGAATGGTTTTCCAGGTACTGCGTGCTAATTCCTTGTTCGTGAAGGGATCAAAGTGTCTCTTCGGTGTGCAGAAAGTTTCATTTTTGGGGTTCATCTTTTCCCCTTCTACTATCGAGATGGATCCGGTTAAGGTTCAGGCCATCCAGGATTGGACTCAGCCGACATCTCTAAAAAGTCTGCAGAAATTCCTGGGCTTTGCTAATTTTTATCGTCGCTTCATCTGTAATTTTTCTAGCATTGCCAGACCATTGACCGATTTGACCAAGAAGGGTGCTGATTTGGTTAATTGGTCTTCTGCTGCCGTGGAAGCTTTTCAGGAGTTGAAGCGTTGTTTTTGCTGTGCCCCTGTGTTGTGTCAACCTGATGTTTCTCTTCCGTTCCAGGTCGAGGTTGATGCTTCTGAGATTGGTGCAGGGGCGGTTTTGTCACAGAGAGGTTCTGGTTGCTCAGTGTTCAAACCATGTGCTTTCTTTTCCAGGAAATTTTCTGCTGCTGAGCGTAATTATGATGTGGGCAACCGAGAGTTGCTGGCCATGAAGTGGGCATTCGAGGAGTGGCGTCATTGGCTTGAGGGTGCTAAGCATCGCGTGGTGGTTTTGACTGATCATAAGAACCTTACTTATCTTGAGTCTGCCAAGCGCTTGAATCCTAGACAGGCCCGTTGGTCGTTATTTTTTGCTCGTTTTGATTTTGTGATTTCATACCTTCCGGGCTCTAAAAATGTGAAGGCGGATGCTCTGTCTAGGAGTTTTGTGCCCGACTCTCCGGGGTTATCTGAGCCGGCGAGTATCCTCAAGGAAGGAGTCATTGTGTCTGCCATCTCCCCTGATTTGCGGAGAGTGTTGCAGAAATTTCAGGCTAATAAACCTGATCGTTGTCCGGCCGAGAAACTGTTCGTCCCTGATAGGTGGACTAGTAAAGTTATCTCTGAACTTCATTGTTCGGTGCTGGCCGGTCATCCAGGAATCTTTGGTACCAGGGAGTTGGTTGCTAGATCCTTCTGGTGGCCATCTCTGTCGCGGGATGTGCGTGCTTTTGTGCAGTCCTGTGGAATTTGTGCTAGGGCTAAGCCCTGCTGTTCACGTGCCAGTGGGTTGCTTTTGCCCTTGCCGGTCCCGAAGAGGCCTTGGACACATATTTCGATGGATTTCATTTCTGACCTTCCTGTTTCTCAAAAAATGTCGGTCATTTGGGTGGTCTGTGATCGCTTTTCTAAAATGGTCCATCTGGTGCCCTTGGTTAAATTGCCTTCCTCCTCTGATTTGGTGCCTTTGTTCTTCCAGCATGTGGTTCGTTTACATGGCATTCCTGAGAATATTGTTTCTGACAGAGGTTCCCAGTTTGTCTCGAGGTTCTGGCGAGCCTTTTGTGGTAGGATGGGCATTGACCTATCTTTCTCCTCGGCCTTCCATCCTCAGACTAATGGCCAGACCGAACGAACCAATCAGACCTTGGAAACATATCTGAGATGTTTTGTTTCCGCTGACCAGGATGATTGGGTGTCATTTTTGCCGTTGGCTGAGTTCGCCCTTAATAATCGGGCCAGCTCGGCTACCTTGGTCTCTCCATTTTTCTGCAATTCTGGGTTCCATCCTCGTTTCTCTTCAGGACAGGTTGAGTCTTCGGACTGTCCTGGTGTGGATTCTGTGGTGGACAGGTTGCAGCAGATCTGGACTCAGGTAGTGGACAATTTGACCTTGTCCCAGGAGAAGGCTCAGCTTTTCGCTAATCGCAGACGCCGTGTGGGACCCCGACTTCGTGTTGGGGATCTGGTTTGGTTATCTTCTCGTCATATTCCTATGAAGGTTTCCTCTCCTAAATTTAAACCTCGTTTTATTGGTCCGTATAGGATTTCTGAGATTCTCAATCCGGTGTCTTTTCGTCTGATCCTCCCAGACTCCTTTTCCATACATAATGTATTCCATAGGTCGTTGTTGAGGAGATACGTGGCACCTATGGTTCCATCTGTGGAGCCTCCTGCCCCTGTTTTGGTGGAGGGGGAATTGGAGTATATTGTGGAGAAGATTTTGGATTCTCGTGTCTCTAGACGGAAACTCCAGTATCTGGTCAAATGGAAGGGTTATGCTCAGGAAGATAATTCCTGGGTTTTTGCCTCTGATGTCCATGCCCCAGATCTTGTTCGTGCCTTTCATGTGGCTCATCCTGGTCGGCCTGGGGGTTCTGGTGAGGGTTCGGTGACCCCTCCTCAAGGGGGGGGTACTGTTGTGAATTCTGTGGCTGAATTCACTTCTGTGGTCACAAGTGGTATTGCAGTCTCTGGGCTTCCTCCCTCGGGTGTTTTGGTGAGCTCGTTGGCTGCCTTGCTATTTAGCTCCACCTGAGTCTGTCTTCCTTGCTCCTTGTCAATGTTCCAGTGTTGGATCTGAGCTACTGCATCTTTCCTTGGGCCTGCTGCTCTGCTAGATAAGTGCTTCTAGTTTGTTTTCTGTTTTTTCTGTCCAGCTTGCTATTAACTTTTGCTGGAAGCTCTGAGAAGCAAAGGAGTGCACCGCCGTGCTGTTAGTTCGGCACGGTGGGTCTTTTTGCCCCTTTGCGTGGTTTTCGTTTTAGGGTTTTTTGTAGACTGCATAGTTCTCTTTGCTATCCTCGCTCTGTCTAGAATATCGGGCCTCACTTTGCTGAATCTATTTCATTCCTACGTTTGTCTTTTCATCTTGCTAACAGTCATTATATGTGGGGGGCTGCCTATTCCTTTGGGGTATTTCTCTGAGGTAAGTCAGGCTTGTATTTCTATCTTCAGGCTAGTCAGCTCCTCAGGCAGTGTCGAGTTGCATAGGTAGTGATAGGCGCAATCCACTGCTGCTTATAGTTGTGTGAGGATAGATCAGGTACTGCAGTCTACAGAGATTCCACGTCTCAGAGCTCGTCCTATTGTTTTTGGTTATTGCTAGATCTCTGTATGTGCGCTGATTACTGCACGCTGTGTTGCCTGATTGCCAGCCATAACAGTTTCAGCTCCATCTGAGCCTTTATCAAGCAGTGAGTAGCCATACCTAGTGTCTACTTATACGTGTCTCAACAAGTGTTAAATTGAGTCCAATTATGATTTACATTCAATTAGTGCCTGCATAACTTATACATTATTCATTATTTACTCATATTTGCATTTTGTCAAAAAATATACCCATTTTATTAAATACTGAGCCCACCCCTGAGATTTTGGGGCACCCTGGTGGGTTATCTAACCTCTTGTGTATTTTAGGGATTATATATAGCAATGGCGTTGTAGGAGTTTCAACCCATAGATATTCATACAGTTGTTGGTCTATAACATATATTTCCAATGCTTCTTTGAGACAAGTCTCAATCTCTTTGCTGATATTAAATTTTGGATCTCCATCCATTTTATGATATACCTCCGTATCCGCCAATTGTCTATATACTTCAGTCAAATACATAGACCTGTCCATGACGACGACAGCACCCCCTTTATCAGCGGGTTTAATGATGATGTCGCCGTCATGGACAAGCTCCTGCAAAGCCAAAAATTCCTCCCTTAAGATATTCGGTTGTCTATATGTTCCCACATTGTTGTTTCTTAATTTTTCAACCTCCATAGTGACCACCTTCTCAAATGCATCTATAGCTGCCGAATTCACAGATGGGCTGAAACTACTTTTGTTTCTCAACCCCATAGCCACTACCAATATGGCATCTTTAAGCGCTACTGCGCATGCGCCGTGTCAAAAATGCCACACGGAGCGCCCCATTGGTTGGAACAGCATTCCAGTATGATGATGCGTATGGGACATGCGCAGTAAGCGGCAGTGAACGCCGACTTTCAAGCATATCGTCCTCCATGAGTCCACATAAGAAGTAGGGGTGAGTGGACCATAATACATGCATAATGTAACTAATATTAGGATATATATCAATGTCATGATCGTAAGCAGGCAATCAGGAGAATCTGAGGGTTAATGATAAGCTTGTTTTTAATGCACATAAGCACAAGGCACTTTACTCATATTTGCATCCAGTGCTCATATATGTAAATAATGAATAATGTATAAGTTATGCAGGCACTAATTGAATGTAAATCATAATTGGACTCAATTTAACACTTGTTGAGACACGTATAAGTAGACACTAGGTATGGCTACTCACTGCTTGATAAAGGCTCAGATGGAGCTGAAATGTCGCTGAAACGTCGCCCGGCAATGTGGGTCGATTAAACCTTCCACATTTTTTCACTTTAAACAATGGAGTGCTGCCTCTTTTTTGAGTATGTGTATATATGTGTGTGTATATATGTGTGTATATATATATATATATATATATATATATATATATATTTACTTCAGCGCGATATAGCAGAAAAGCCGGTAATTCAATTGCCGGCTTTTCATTTCTCCTTCCTAAACCCGACATGAAATGAGACATGGTTTACATACAGTAAACCATGTCATATTCCCATTTTTTTGCATATTACACACTACTAATGTTAGTAGTGTGTATGTGCAAAATTTGGGTGCTGTAGCTATTAAATTTAAGGGTTAAATCGTGGAAAAAATTGGCGTGGGCTCCCGTGCAATTTTCTCCGCCAGTGGTAAAGCCAGTGACTGAGGGCAGATATTAATAGCCTAGAGAGGGTCCACGGTTATTGGTCCTCATATGACCTCGAGCGTGGGAACTTTTCTGAATATTTTCCAAGCCTCAAGGTCATATGAGGACATCCAGCAGAGGGCGCATCACCGCGAATGAAGGTAACTACAGGTCATTGACCTACTTTCCATTCATTCGCTGGGGTTTTACTGGCATGAGCACAGCTGCATTAGCAGAGCTCCTGCCTGTAAAATAATTTAACCCCTTCAGATGGATTTACATCGTGGGACGTGACAGATCATCGGAAGGTATGGGATATTGTTGGTTTATTATTTTTAATTTGTTACAGGTCGAGGGTCTTCAGGTGGATTGAGAGTGGAATAAAATATCACAACAACCTGTGTGTTTATTTCATTAAAATACTTTGCAATATTGTGTTTTTTTAACCATTTCATACTATTGGATTAATAATGGATAGGTGTCATAATTGACGCCTCCCCATTATTAATCTGGCTTAATGTCACCTTATAATAGCAAGGTGACATTAACCCTTCATTACTCCATATCCCACCGCTACATGGGAGTGGGAAGAGAGTGGCCAAGTGCCAGAATAGGCGCATCTTCCAGATATACCTTTTCTGGGGTGGCTGGGGGCAGATCTGGAAGATGCGCCTATTCTGGCACTTGGCCACTCTCTTCCCACTCCCATGTAGCGGTGGGATATGGAGTAATGAAGGGTTAATGTCACCTTGCTATTATAAGGTGACATTAAGCCAGATTAATAATGGGGAGGCGTCAATTATGACACCTATCCATTACTAATCCAATAGTATGAAATGGTTAAAAAAACACACAATATTGCAAAGTATTTTAATGAAATAAACACACAGGTTGTTGTGATATTTTATTCCACTCTCAATCCACCTGAAGACCCTCGACCTGTAACAAATTAAAAATGATAAACCAACAATATCCCATACCTTCCGATGATCTGTCACGTCCCACGATGTAAATCCATCTGAAGGGGTTAAATTATTTTACAGGCAGGAGCTCCGCTAATGCAGCTGTGCTCATGCCAGTAAAACCCCAGCGAATGAATGGAAAGTAGGTCAATGACCTGTAGTTACCTTCATTCGCGGTGATGCGCCCTCTGCTGGATGTCCTCATATGACCTTGAGGCTTGGAAAATATTCAGAAAAGTTCCCACGCTCGAGGTCATATGAGGA
Source organism: Ranitomeya imitator (assembly GCF_032444005.1). Classification (NCBI taxonomy): domain Eukaryota; kingdom Metazoa; phylum Chordata; class Amphibia; order Anura; family Dendrobatidae; genus Ranitomeya; species Ranitomeya imitator. Next base: position 60,767,980 of record NC_091283.1, on the reverse strand, counting down.
CCAATAACCGTGGACCCTCTCTAGGCTATTATATCTGCTCTCAGTCACTGTCTCATATCATGTCAGGTTTAGGAAGGGGAAATGAAAAGCCGGCAATTGAATAACCGTCTTTTCTGCTATATCGCTCTGAAGTAAAATATTATATATATATATATATATATATATATATATATATATATATATATATATATATATATATATATATTAGATTGTGGCCCGATTCTAATGCATTGGGTATTCTAGAATATGCATGTCCCCGTAGTATATGGACAATGATGATTCCAGAATTCGTGGCAGACTGTGCCCGTCGCTGATTGGTCGAGGCAACCTTTATGACATCATCATCGCCATGGCAACCATTATGACATCTACGTCGATACTGTGCCCGTCGCTGATTGGTCCATGCGAATTCTCGGCAGACTGTGCCCGTCGCTGATTGGTCGAGGCAACCTTTATGACATCATTGTCACCATGCTGTGCCCGTCGCTGATTGGTCGAGGCCTGGCGGCCTCGACCAATCAGAGACGCGGGATTTCCAGGACAGACAGACAGAAAAACCCTTAGACAATTATATATATACTAGATGGCAGCCCGATTCTAAAGAATCGGGAGTCTAGAATCCATATATACTTTATTTATTCAAATGTAAGAATAATACAATTAATAAATAATAGTAAGAAAGAACAAAAATAATAGGCAGTATATGGAGAAAACGCCAAACAAAAGTTCAAAATTGGTGTGAAAATGTCACTGAACCACTTCACAACTAAATATATATAGTTTTGGTAAATGGTATTATCATTTTTTTGACGAAATTCGGCAGGAGCTTGAAGAGCAACGTCACTGGGCCCGCCTCCACGCAGTAGAAACTTGCTGTGAGGTAAAAATTCAAAAATCACACCAAAATGGCGGGCGGAGTGTGTCACAGTACGGCACGTTTCTGATTGGTCGCTCGCAGCAGGCGGCAACCAATCAGACACTGGACACTGTTGACGTCACTTATCTCCGGACATTAGCTCCGGACATTAGCTCCGGACATTAGCTCCGGACAAAGCCACGGAAGTTGGCACAAATTGCAGGAAGTAGTATTCTAGGCAATTATATATTAGATATAGAGAGAGAGAGAGAGAGAGAGAAAAAAGCCAAAAACCAGCACTCCCAATGTGAACACATGCAAGCTGCAAGCTGTATCATATAGATATAAAAGAACACAGCAGTACATGTACATAAATCTAGGCCATGTGAAAACACAGACAAATGTAGAAGAGGATTCTTTACTGTTAGGGCAGTGAGAATCTGGAATTGCTTGCCTGAGGAGGTGGTGATGGCGAACTCAGTCGAGGGGTTCAAGAGAGGCCTGGATGTCTTCCTGGAGCAGAACAATATTGTATCATACAATTATTAGGTTCTGTAGAAGGACGTAGATCTGGGGATTTATTATGATGGAATATAGGCTGAACTGGATGGACAAATGTTTTTTTTCGGCCTTACTAACTATGTTACTATGTTCGGTATGAATCCTACTTCTCAAAAATATTTTTTCATAAAAATATTTTTTCATAAAACTTACAGTTATAGATAAAATGAAGATTCTTAGCGCATAAATTGGCCAATTCATGTGTGCCCATCAACCACGGCAAGGTGATCTCCCTCTGATGGGTCCTACTCTACCGTACATGCCACTCTTGGGCCACCAGCCTACAACTTTGGACAAACATGTCACTCTGGGCTAAACCTACAATTTATGGGCAGGTAGAGTTGATTACCGCCACCTGCAAGGTCAATGGGAGGAGTGCAAGGTCAGTCTGGATCACCTTGCCGTGGTTGATGGACACACATGAATTGGCCAATTTATGCGCTAAGAATCTTCATTTTATCTATAACTGTAAGTTTTATGAAAAATTATTTTTATGAAAAAATATTTTTGAGAAGTATGATTCATACCGAACGTTTGTCTGTGTTTTCACATGGCCTAGATTTATGTATATGTGTATATGTGCTGCTGTGTGTGTGTATGATATATATATATATATATATATATATATATATATATATATATATTATACAGTGCCTACAAGTAGTATTCAACCCCCTGCAGATTTAGCAGGTTTAATAAGATGCAAATAAGTTAGAGCCTTCAAACAAGAGCAGGATTTATTAACAGATGCATAAATCTTACAAACCAAAAAGTTTTGTTGCTCAGTTAAATTTTTATAAATTTTAAACATAAAAGTGTGGGTCAATTATTATTCAACCCCTAGGTTTAATATTTTGTGGAATAACCTTTGTTTGCAATTACAGCTAATAATCGTCTTTTATAAGACCTGATCAGGCTGGCACAGGTCTCTGGAGTTATCTTGGCCCACTCCTCCATGCAGATCTTCTCCAAGTTATCTAGGTTCTTTGGGTGTCTCTTGTGGACTTTAATCTTGAGCTCCTTCCACAAGTTTTCAATTGGATTAAGGTCAGGAGACTGACTAGGCCACTGCAACACCTTGATTTTTTGCCTCTTGAACCAGGCCTTGGTTTTCTTGGCTGTGTGCTTTGGGTCGTTGTCTTGTTGGAAGATGAGATGAAGACCCATCCTAAGATCCTTGATGGAGGAGCGGAGGTTCTTGGCCAAAATCTCCAGGTAGGCCGTGCTATCCATCTTCCCATGGATGCGGACCAGATGGCCAGGCCCCTTGGCTGAGAAACAGCCCCACAGCATGATGCTGCCACCACCATGCTTGACTGTAGGGATGGTATTCTTGGGGTCATATGCAGTGCCATCCAGTCTCCAAACGTCACGTGTGTGGTTGCCACCAAAGATCTCGATCTTGGTCTCATAAGACCAGAGAACCTTGAACCAGTCAGTCTCAGAGTCCTCTAAGTGATCATGAGCAAACTGTAGATGAGCCTTGACATGACGCTTTGAAAGTAAAGGTACCTTACGGGCTCGTCTGGAACGGAGACCATTGCGGTGGAGTACGTTACTTATGGTATTGACTGAAACCAATGTCCCCACTGCCATGAGATCTTCCCGGAGCTCCTTCCTTGTTGTCCTTGGGTTAGCCTTGACTCTTTGGACAAGCCTGGCCTCGGCACGGGAGGAAACTTTCAAAGGCTGTCCAGGCCGTGGAAGGCTAACAGTAGTTCCATAAGCCTTCCACTTCCGGATGATGCTCCCAACAGTGGAGACAGGTAGGCCGAACTCCTTGGAAAGGGTTTTGTACCCCTTGCCAGCCTTGTGACCCTCCACGATCTTGTCTCTGATGGCCTTGGAATGCTCCTTTGTCTTTCCCATGTTGACCATGTATGAGTGCTGTTCACAAGTTTGGGGAGGGTCTTAAATAGTCAGAAAAGGCTGGAAAAAGAGATAATTAATCCAAACATGTGAAGCTCATTGTTCTTTGTGCCTGAACTACTTCTTAATACTTTAGGGGAACAAAACAGAATTCTGGTGGGTTGAGGGGTTGAATAATAAATGACCCTCTGAAAAGACTTTTCACAATTTAAAAAAAAAAATAAACAAAGAACTAACATTCTTTTTTGCTGCAGTGCATTTCACACTTCCAGGCTGATCTACAGTCCAAATACCACAATGCCAAGTTAATTCCAAATGTGTAAACCTGCTAAATCTGCAGGGGGTTGAATACTACTTGTAGGCACTGTATATATATATATATATATATATATATATATATATATATATATATATATATATATATATATATATATATATATATATATATATATAATACATATGTTTTTATGATTTTTTGAGCACATGGATCCTGTTATGATCCGGTGACCTTGGAGCCGCATGAAACTTTTTCTCTGGAGTAGGTGGAACCTGTACTGACCGCAAATCCTGAACTTAACACCGCAACGAGAAGTAGCTGTGGGGTGTGCCTAACAAACCCTAGACACCTCGACACAGCCGGAGGACTAAATACCCCTATATATGGAAATAGGAATTCTACCTTGCCTCAGAGCAGAACCCCAAAGGATAGGCAGCCCCCCACAAATATTGACTGTGAGTTGGAGAGGAAAGGCACACGCAGGCAGAAAACAGGATTTAGCAAAAGAGGCCACACTAGCTAAATAGAAAAGGATAGGACAGAATACTAAGCGGTTAGTATTAAAACCCTTCCAAAAATATCCACAGCAGCTAATACAATAAATTCCACCATCTAACTAAAGACGTGGAACGTATATCTGCAACTCCTGAGAATCCAACAAGACTGAGAAAATACTGACACAATCTAAGCTGGACAAGAAAAAGCAAATGAATAGCACTGAATTATCAAGCACACAGTATTTGTGCCACAGAAACAAAACCAGACACTTATCTTTGCTGATTAGGCAGCAAGGCAGGAGGAACCAGACCAAGATCCAACACTTCCAAACAATCATGGACAACTGGCAAGGACTAATGAATCCTGCACACCTAAATACCCCAGTCAGAACTGCAATCAGCAGATACACTTGACCAGGACTGCAATCCAGGGACAACTGCATTACCACCTACAACCACCGGAGGGAGCCCAAAAGCAGAATTCACAACAGTACCCCCCCTTGAGGAGGGGTCACCGAACCCTCAGCAGAGCCCCCAGGCCGATCAGGACGAGCCAAGTGAAAGGCACGAACCAAATCAGCAGCATGGACATCAGAGGCAAAAACCCAAGAATTATCCTACTGGCCATAACTCTTCCATTTGACATGGTACTGAAGCCTCCGCCTCGAAAAACGAGAATCCAAAATCTTCTCAACCACATACTCCAACTCCCCATCAACCAACACAGGGGCCGGAGGATCAACAGAGGAAACAACGGGCACCACATATTTCCGCAATAAAGATCTATGGAAGACATTATGGATAGCAAAAGAGGCCGGAAGCGCCAATCGAAAAGACACCGGATTAATAATCCCAGAAATCCTATAAGGACCAATAAACCGAGGCTTAAACTTAGGGGAAGAAACCTTCATAGGAACATGACGGGAAGACAACCAGACCAGATCCCCAACCCGAAGCCGGGAACCAACACACCGACGACGGTTAGCAATACCTTGAGCCTCCTCCTGAGACAACACCAAATTGTCCACCACATGAGCCCAAATCTGCTGCAACCTGTCAACCACAGAATCCACACCAGGACAGTCAGAAGGCTCAACCTGCCCAGAAGAAAAACAAGGATGAAAACCAAAATTACAAAAGAAAGGCGAAACCAAAGTAGCCGAACTAGCCCGATTATTAAGGGCAAACTCGGCCAATGGCAAGAAGGCCACCCAATCATCCTGATCAGCAGACACAAAGCATCTCAAAGAAGTCTCCAAAGTCTGATTAGTTCGCTTGGTCTGGCCATTTGTCTGAGGATGAAATGCAGAAGAAAAAGACAAATCAATGCCCAGCCTAGCACAAAAGGCCCGCCAAAACCTAGAAACAAACTGGGAACCTCTGTCGGACACAATATTCTCCGGAATACCATGCAAACGAACCACATGCTGAAAAAACAACGGAACCAAATCTGAAGAGGAAGGCACTTTAGGCAAAGGCACCAAATGAACCATCTTAGAGAACAGGTCACAAACAACCCAGATAACCGACATCCTCTGGGAAACCGGAAGATCAGAAATAAAATCCATAGAAATATGCGTCCAGGGCCTCTCAGGGACCGGCAATGGCAAAAGCAACCCACTAGCACGGGAACAACAAGGCTTGGCCCGTGCACAAGTCCCACAGGACTGCACAAAAGAATGCACCTCACGTGACAAGGAAGGCCACCAAAAGGACCTACCAACCAAGTCTCTGGTACCAAAAATACCAGGATGACCAGCCAACACAGAACAGTGAACCTCAGAAATCACTCTACTAGTCCATCTGTCAGGAACATACAGTTTCCCCACTGGACAGCGGTCAGGTCTGTCAGCCTGAAATTCCTGAAGAACCCGTCGTAAATCAGGGGAAATGGCAGAAAGGACCACCCCTTCTTTCAGAATGCCGACCGGTTCAAGGACCTCAGGAGAATCAGGCAAAAAACTCCTAGAGAGGGCATCAGCCTTAATATTCTTAGAACCCGGAAGATACGAGACCACGAAATCAAAACGGGAAAAAAACAAGGACCATCGAGCCTGTCTAGGATACAGCCGTTTGGCAGACTCGAGGTAAATCAGATTCTTATGATCGGTCAAGACCACAATACGGTGCTTAGCTCCCTCAAGCCAATGTCGCCACTCCTCAAACGCCCACTTCATAGCCAACAACTCCCGATTGCTGACATCATAATTGCGTTCAGCAGGTGAAAACTTACGGGAAAAGAAGGCACACGGTTTCATCAAGGAACCAACCTGAGACAAAACGGCCCCTGCCCCAATCTCAGAAGCGTCAATCTCAACCTGAAACGGAAGAGAAACATACAGTTGGCGCAACACCGGAGCAGAAGTAAATCGGCGTTTAAGCTCCTGAAAGGCAGAGACAGCCGCAGAGAACCAATTCGCCACGTCAGCGCCTTTCTTCGTCAAATCGGTCAAGGGTTTAACCACGCTGGAGAAGTTAGCAATGAAACGGCGATAAAAATTTGCAAAACCCAAATATTTCTGAAGGCTCTTCACGGATGTGGGTTGAATCCAATCATGAATGGCCTGAACCTTAACCGGATCCATCTCCATAGATGGAGAAAAAATGAAGCCCAAAAAAGAAACCTTCTGCACCCCAAAGAGACACTTAGACCCCTTCACAAACAAAGCATTGTCACGAAGGATCTGAAATACCATCCTGACCTGTTCCACATGAGACTCCCAATCATCGGAAAAAATCAAAATATCGTCCAGATATACAATCATGAATTTATCAATATAAGTCCGGAAGATATCATGCATGAAGGACTGAAAAACAGATGGAGCATTAGTGAGCCCGAATGGCATCACAAGGTATTCAAAATGGCCTTCGGGCGTATTAAACGCAGTTTTCCATTCATCACCCTGCTTAATACGAACAAGATTATATGCCCCCCAAAGGTCAATCTTCGTAAACCAACTAGCCCCCTTAATCCTAGCAAACAAATCGGAAAGCAAAGGTAAAGGGTATTGAAACTTGACCGTGATCTTATTCAAGAGGCGATAATCAATACAGGGTCTCAAGGAGCCATCCTTCTTAGCAACAAAAAAAAATCCCGCTCCCAACGGTGAAGAAGATGGCCGAATATGCCCTTTCTCCAAAGACTCCTTAACATAACTCCGCACGGCGGTATGTTCAGGCACAGACAGGTTGAAAAGTCGGCCCTTAGGAAACTTACAGCCTGGAATCAAGTCAATTGCACAATCACAGTCCCTGTGCGGTGGAAGGGAACTGGACTTGGGCTCATCGAATACATCCTGAAAATCAGACAAAAACTCTGGAATTTCAGAAGATGAAGAAGAGGAGATTGACATCAAAGGGACATCATTATGAACCCCCTGGCAACCCCAACTAGTCACACACATGGACTAAAGGAATAGGGTTCTGCAAAGGTTGCAAGGGAAAACCACAACGCCTGGCAAATTCAAAGTCCATTAAGTTCAAGGCGGCGCCTGAATCCACAAACGCCATGACAGAAAATGATGACAATGAGCAGATCAAGGACACCGATAACAGAAATTTAGGTTGTACAGTACTGATGGTAAATGAACTAGCGATCCTCTTTGTCCGCTTAGGGCAGACTGAAATGACATGAGAAGCGTCGCCAGAATAATAACACAACCTATTCTGACGTCTGAATCCTTGTTCCGTTCTAGACAGAATCCTATCACACTGCATTGGCTCAGGAATCTGCTCTGAGGACAACGCCACAGCGCGCACAGTTCTGCGCTCCCGCAAGCGCCGGTCAATCTGAATGGCCAGAGACATAGAATCACTCAGTCCGAAAGGCGTGGGAAACCCCACCATAACATCTTTAACGGATTCAGAAAGACCCTTTCTGAAAATTGCCGCCAAAGCATCATCATTTTATTTAGTCAACACAGACCATTTTCTAAATTTCTGACAATACAATTCTGCCGCCTCTTGACCCTGAGACAGGGCCAACAAGGTCTTCTCCGCTTGATCCACAGAATTCGGTTCATCATATAATAATCCTAAAGCCTGAAAAAAGGAGTCTACATTAAGCAAAGCCGGATTCCCAGATTCCAGGGAAAATGCCCAATCCTGTGGATCGCCACGCAGCAGGGAGATGACGATTTTAACCTGCTGAATGGAATCACCGGAAGGATCGAGGTCTTAGAGCAAAAAACAGTTTACAGTTGTTTTTAAAACTCAAAAATTTGGACCTGTCGCCAAAAAAACAAATCAGGAGTAGGAATCTTCGGCTCTAAAACAGGAGTCTGAACAATATAATCAGAAATACCCTGTCCCCTAGCAGCAAGCTGGTCTACACGAGAAGCTAATTCCTGAACATCCATGCTAGCACAAGACTCCTCAGCCACTCAGAGAAAAAGAGGGAAGAGAAGACAAAGCAGACTGCAGAAAAAAAATGGCTCAAGACCCTTCTTCCCTTCTTCTGAGATGCATTTAATTCATTATTGGCCAGTTGTACTGTTATGATCTGGTGACCTTGGAGCCGCATGAAACTTTCTCTGGAGTAGGTGGAAACTGTACTGACCGCAAATACTGAACTTAACACCGCAACTAGAAGTAGCCATGGGGTGTGCCTAACAAACCCTAGACACCTCGACACAGCCAGAGGACTAAATACCCCTATAGATGGAAATAGGAATTCTACCTTGTCTCAGAGCAGAACCCCAAAGGATAGGCAGCCCCCCACAAATATTGACTGTGAGTTGGAGAGGAAAGACACACGCAGGCAGAAAACAGGATTTAGCAAAAGAGGCCACTCTAGCTAAATAGAAAAGGATAGGACAGAATACTAAGTGTTCAGTATTAAAACCCTTCCAAAAATATCCACAGCAGATAATACAAAAAATTCCACCATCTAACTAAAGACGTGGAACATATATCTGCAACTCCTGAGAATCCAACAAGACTGAGAAAATACTGACACAATCTAAGCTGGACAAGAAAAAGCAAATGAATAGCACTGAATTATCAAGCACACAGCATGTGTGCCACAGAAACAAAACCAGACACTTATCTTTGCTGATTAGGCAGCAAGGCAGGAGGAACCAGACCAAGATCCAACACTTCCAAACAACCATGGACAACTGGCAAGGACTAATGAATCCTGCACACCTAAATACTCCAGTCAGAACTGCAATCAGAAGATACACCTGACCAGGACTGCAATCCAGGGACAACTGCATTACCACCTACAACCACCGGAGGGAGCCCAAAATCAGAATTCACAACAGGATCCATTGTATGTCCGTATGTCGGTTTTGCAAGCCTGCGAGAAAATCTTGCAGTACGGATGCCATACGGATTACATATTTCCCATTGACTTGCATTGGGACCCCGACTTTTCGCGATAATCGGCCGATTTCACTCGACTCGACTTTTGAGAAAGTCGTGTTTCGTGAAACCCGACTCGACCTTAAAAAAGTAAGTCGCTCAACCCTACTAACAAATACTTGGAGACCACCCGAGCAGCGAGTATATTCGCTCATCACTAATGATCTATCATACTGAAATTTGGACTGTACATACCTTGGTTCATGATTAAACTGATGTTTTAAAGCAAGTGTTGCAAATGTCTACTATTTGCATCCAGGCACAACTGCTGGGGGGCAGTTCCTGAGTTTTGCAGGACACCTTGGGTCATAGCTTGAATTTCTCACTTTATGTTCTCTCGGGGATCCTGTAATGTTTGTGACTTATTACTGTACACCTAACACTTCAAATGGCCCTAAAGGAAAAAATCTGTCAACTACCGTAATTCTTGATCGGTCCCTTTCACTTCCTGAATGACACTGATTATGTACAGTCATGGACAAAAATTTTGAGAATGAGACAAATATTAATTTTTCAAAAGTCTACTGCTTCATTTTTTCTAATGGCAATTTGCATATACTCCTGAATGTCAGAATGATCAGCTTAACAGTAATTACTGTACTTGCAAAGTCAATATTTGCCCAGAAAATGAACTTTAACCACCAAAACACATTTCAACATTATTGCAGTTCTGCCTTAAAAGGAGCAGCTAACATCGTTTTAGTGATTGATCCATTAACACAGGCGTGGGTGTTGATGAGGACAGGACTGGCGATCAATCAGTCATGATTAAGTAAGAATGACATCACTGGACACTTTAAAAGGAGGCTGGTGCTTGATATCATGGTTTCTCTTCAGTCAACCATGGTTATCTCTAAAGAAACATGTGCAGCCATCATTGCACTGCACAAAAATGGCCTAACAGGGAAGAGTATCGCAGCTACAAAGATTGCACCTCAGTCAACAATCTATCGCATCATCAAGAACTTCAAGGAGAGAGCTTCCATTGTTGTCAAAAAGGCTCCAGGGCGCCCAAGAAAGACCAGCAAGCGCCAGGACCGTATCTTAAAACTGTTTCAGCTGCAGGATCGGACTACCAGCAGTGCCGAGCTTGCTCAGGAATGGCAGCAGGCTGGTGTGAGTGCTTCTGCACGCACTGTGAGGCGGAGACTCTTTGAGCAAGGCCTGGTTTCAAGGAGGGCAACAAAGAAGCCACTTCTCTCCAGAAAAAACATCAGGGACCGACAGATATTCTGCAAAAGGTACAGGGAGTGGACTGCTGAGGACTGGGGCAAAGTCATTTTCTCTGATGAATCCCCTTTTCGTTTTTTGGGGCATCCTGAAACCATTCATGTGTGGGGTTGCTTCTCAGCCAAGGGAATCGGCTCACTCAGTCTTGCCTAAAAACACAGCCATGAATAAAGAATGGTACCAGAATGTCCTCCAAGAGCAACTTCTCCCAACCGTCCAAGAGCAGTTTGGCGCCCAACAATGCCTTTTCCAGCATGAGGAAGCACCTTGCCATAAAGCAAAGGTGATAACTAAATGGTTCATGGAACAAAACATAGAGATTTTGGGTTCATGGCCTGGAAACTCCCCAGATCTTAATCCCATTGAGAACTTGTGGTCAATCATCAAGAGACGGGTGGACAAACAAAAACCAACAAATTCTGGCAAAATGCAAGCATTGATTATGCAAGAATTGACTGCTATCAGTCAGGATTTGGTCCAGAAGTTGATTGAGAGCATGCCGGGAGAATTGCAGAGGTCTTGAAGAAGAAGGGTCAACACTGCAAATATTGACTTGCTGCATTAAGTCATTCTGTCAATATAACCTATTGGTACTCATACTATGATTGCAATTATATTTCTGTATGTGATATAAACATCAGACAAACACTAATAAAAACCAGAGGGCAGCAGATCATGTGAAAATATAATTTTGGTGTCATTCTCAAAAATTTTGGCCATGACTGTACAAGCGAACACGACCTTTCCTGGCCACTCGTTGACATGTGGACATTCATTCTAAAAAAGAACATGGACAGTACCTCAATAAAACATACATTGAGCTAATGCCCGCTAGGCAAAAATAGATCTAACTGAACATGAAGTTCTTACTTTAACATTCTGATCAGCAGGTGTGATGGAGTATATAAATCATGGGCCCCATCATGTAGCACCGAGAGGCTGTACTTGGTTGTAATAGTCATTCTGTGCTGACAGTCACTTTAATCTCATACCGACAACCATGGTACATGTATGGCGTGGGTCACACTTGCGAGTGTGATGCGAGAAACTCGCGCATCAACACCCGGCGCTGCCAGTGGCAATCGGTACAGCAGTGTGCGGCTGCATAGAAATACATGCAGCTGCACACTCCGATCCCGAGTGCCAGCGACAGCACAGGATAATGATGTGAGAGACTTGCACAAGTTTCTCGCATCCCACTTGCAAGTGTGACCCCGGCCTATGATGGATGTCGGATCTCCATGCATGAAGCAGGCTCCAATATCTGCAATTAACGCTTTAAATGCTGTTGTCTGAACACCTCATGCCTGCTAAGTCTGTACTCCTGTGAAGACCAGCTTCTGTCTGAACTTCATAAGACAGTGATTTTTTTTTTCTTTATTCTGCAATGTCTGTTAAAAAAAAAAAAAAAGAATGCTAAAAATTTGAAATGCCCCTCTTTCGCATTGAAACAAAGATATATAAAAACAAACATTTTGTAATCTCTGCGTCTGTTAAAGGCGGCTCTATTAAAGTATAAAATCCCCCCCCCCCAGGACATATGCGATTTTCACACTTAGTCATGTACCTTCAAGCTCCTCTCCCTAATGCTCTCAATATTCAGTGAAAAACGGAGAAGCAGAAGAGAAGCTCGTTGTCACAGGACCGTAAGTATGAAAGTCGCATATGAGAGAAGTGTCCATGTGATGACTACTGGAACCTGCAGAGCTGAATCCTGACATCGCAGGCTTCTGAATTCTCACAACTAATGTGCTGCACATTTTTAGGATTCTCCCTTGCCGGTGGACAGTCATGTCAGCACAAGCATGCGATCTGTATACTTCTGGCCACATTCCGACTAGACGTGTCTGACCTCGCTCAGTTAATTTTCATTGAGTGAGGCCACACATGTCTAGTCAGCATGTGACCGCATGTATGTAAATCGCCAGCATGAGAGAATTCTGACAGTGTGCAGTGCGCACTGTGAGAACTCAGAAGTCTGCCCTCGTTCCCCAATACTGTTTCCTCATACATGCCAACCCATTCCCCTGTACTGTTTCCTCATATATGCCCCCCATCTCCCCCTTTGCTCTTCATTTTGTGTCCTTAAATCCCCCCATCTCCTCTCCAAATCTCCCCCACACAATAAATCCCCCATTCCCCACACAGCTCCTCATCATTCCCCCCATTCCCCACACAGCTCCTCATCATCCCCCTATTCCCCACACAGGGTCTCATCATCTTCCCATTCCCCACACAGCATCTCATCATCTCCCCATTCCCCACACAGCGTCTCATCAGCCCCCCATTCCCCACACAGCGTCTCATCAGCCCCCCATTCCCCACACAGTGTCTCATCAGCCCCCATTCCCCACACAGGGTCTCATCATCTCTCTATTCCCCACACAGCGTCTCATCAGCCCCTATTCCCCAGACAGCTCCTCATCATCCCCCTATTCCCCACACAGCATCTCATCAGCCCCCCATTCCCCACACAGCGTCTCATCAGCCCCCCATTCCCCACACAGCGTCTCATCAGCCCCCCATTCCCCACACAGGGTCTCATCATCTCCCTATTCCCCACACAGCGTCTCATCAGCCCCCCATTCCCCACACAGCGTCTCATCAGCCCCCCATTCCCCACACAGGGTCTCATCATCCCCCTATTCCCCACACAGCGTCTCATCAGCCCCCCATTCCCCACACAGCGTCTCATCAGCCCCCCATTCCCCACACAGCGTCTCATCAGCCCCCCATTCCCCACACAGCGTCTCATCAGCCCCCATTCCCCACACAGGGTCTCATCATCTCCCTATTCCCCACACAGCGTCTCATCAGCCCCTATTCCCCACACAGCGTCTCATCAGCCCCTATTCCCCAGACAGCTCCTCATCATCCCCCTATTCCCCACACAGCATCTCATCAGCCCCCCATTCCCCACACAGCGTCTCATCAGCCCCCATTCCCCACACAGGGTCTCATCATCTCCCTATTCCCCACACAGCGTCTCATCAGCCCCTATTCCCCACACAGCGTCTCATCAGCCCCTATTCCCCAGACAGCTCCTCATCATCCCCCTATTCCCCACACAGCATCTCATCAGCCCCCCATTCCCCACACAGCGTCTCATCAGCCCCCCATTCCCCACACAGCGTCTCATCAGCCCCCCATTCCCCACACAGCGTCTCATCATCTCCCTATTCCCCACACAGTGTCTCATCATCTCCCTATTCCCCACACAGCGTCTCATCAGCCCCTATTCCCCAGACAGCTCCTCATCATCCCCCTATTCCCCACACAGCATCTCATCAGCCCCCCATTCCCCACACAGCGTCTCATCAGCCCCCCATTCCCCACACAGCGTCTCATCAGCCCCCCATTCCCCACACAGCGTCTCATCATCTCCCTATTCCCCACACAGGGTCTCATCATCTCCCTATTCCCCACACAGCGTCTCATCAGCCCCTATTCCCCAGACAGCTCCTCATCATCCCCCTATTCCCCACACAGCATCTCATCAGCCCCTATTCCAAATGCGTCCTCATTCCCTTGTACCCTGGGTCCACCATGGTGCAGCTCCTCTCCTCACATGGCTCCATGCTGCAGCCCCTTGGTCCTATCTTCGCACGGCTCCATGCTGCAGCTCCTCATTTCCGGATTCTCTTCTCCACCAGCAGCTTCCTGCAATCGACTCCTCCCCCTCAAGAAATCAACTCCAGTTTAGACGCTGCCCTGCAGTCAGATCTTCAATTGTACTCGTGTCTAAGATACGAGTACAACTGAATACTGGGAGCCGGCGCGCTGCAGCTTCTCTGTGCCGGCTGTCAGCTTGACAGTCGGCACAGAGAATAGCTGACTCCCAGTCCGGGGGGCGGCAGAATGCAGCTGCTGGGGGAGACACTACAGACCGCCACGTTAGGTGGCCCGACTGCGCCCCCCTGCCAGCTGCGCCCGGGGCAAATGCGCCGGCTGCCCCCCCCTAGATACGCCACTGGCGGGCATCACTAAAAGAAGATTTGTATGAAATGCCAAATGAAATGAGGAAAGATGTGGATTCTCTGGGAGACAGAACAGCTCACATAGAGTCTAAAATGGGGGAATATACGACAACTATTAATGCCCTTGTGGACGAAAATGAGATTTTAAAAAGTGAGTTGTCTAAGGTGCATGACAAATTAAACGATTTAGAAGACAGGTCCAGAAGGCAGAACATTAGAGTTCGAGGTATCCCGGAGGACATAATAGATAAACAGCTGGCTCTTTTTATGTCAAGATTTTTGGCTGTGGTACTACCTGACTTTTTGCCTACAGAATTGGTTATTGAAAGGGTTCACAGGATTCCAAGACCAAGACACCTGGATTCTACATATCCTAAAGACACTTTGGTCAGACTGTTGCGTTTTCCCACCAAGGAAGCATTCATACAACAAACAAGAAAGCCCCTTATACTTCCAACGGAATTTCAAGGGTTACAGGTGTATTTAGACTTATCTGCAGCAACATTGGCAAAACGCAGAGAGTATGCACATGTATGCGCAGCCTTGAGAGACGCTAACATTAGATATAAATGGGGGTTTAATCCTGTGAAACTCCATATAATATATGAAGGTAATATAGTGGCCTGCGTCTCACCTAAATCAGCTGAGGAGAAACTAGCGGTGTGGAAAATCGCATGTCCCCCTGCTAGAGTGGAAAAAGGGAAGAAAGCAGTAAATGACTGGAATAAAGTTTAAGTCTAAAGTGGCGAGAATGTAGGCCTCGTGGCCGGTCCTCGAGACATTAACTGGAGACAAATTTTGTTTTCCAGACCCCAACAAGGCAGATGTTTTTTTTTCTCTGCCCGCTGCCCGAGGTACAGGGCCTCCCCTATGGTACTTGTGATCAACCATAGGGCTCTGATTGTATGTTGGTTCTTTTTTTGTTTAAAATTTTTTTTTTTTTTTTTTTTTGCAGTGTTTTTTTTTTTTTCTTTTTGTTCTGTTTTTTTTTATTTTTTGTATGGGTCTGTGAGACGGAGATATCTGCTTGTTTTATAGCGTTGGATATTACAGAGATTAGTGTATTTAATAGGATTAGTTTAAAGGGTAAGGAGGAGGAGGACTTTATAGCAGAAGATATATATATATGTTGTAATGAGTATTAAAATAATGTCATTAAATGTTAAAGGCATGAATTCCCCTAGTAAAAGGAGCATGGTCTGGTCAGAGGTGTTAAAATCACAAGCAGAAATAATTTGTTTACAGGAGACACATCTGCTTGAAATAGATAATAGGAGATTTCACCATGATCAGTTTCCACATATTTTTTTTTCTAATAATACGGTCAAAAAATGTGGGGTCTGTATTATAATTAAACATACAGTGGCATGCATGTGAAGTGTTACAGACATATGTAGACTCAGAAGGGAGATTTTTGATTTTGTCCTGTACTTTAAATGGGATAATTCATACATTAGCGACAATATATGCTCCGAATAGGGGCCAAGGAAAATTTATTAGAAAGATATTTAAAAAAATACAGGCAGTTGGAAAAGGAGGTAAAATAGTTTGTGGGGATTTTAATCTTCCTATGAGTAGAGAGATGGATAGTTCTCGAGGGGGTGAGCGGAGTCGAGGGGAGTTGAGATCATTAGCACTCGAATTCCACTATCATGATTATTGGAGATATGTTCAAGCATCAGAAAGAGATTATACTTTTTTCTCCCACCGACACCACACATACAGCAGAATAGATTATTTTCTGGTGGATGATAACATTTTATTAAGGAGTATGGAAGCAAAGATTGGTTTGATAACATGGTCGGATCATGCTCCTATATATCTTAAGATCTCATTGTCTCACCAACAAGCGCCAATATTCAGGTGGCGCATGAATGAGGAAATGCTCCGGAATGAAAGGGTATCTTCGATAGTAGGTTCTGCAGTAAGGGAATATTTTGACCAAAATGACAATGGGGAGATCAATGATGAAACATTGTGGATGGCACATAAAGCGGTTATAAGGGGGGTGTTTTTACAACAAGCTTCTATTCTGAAACAAGGAAAGGAGAAGGAGAAAAGAGAACTTCTGGGCAGATTGCAAACCTTAGAATCTATTAACAAGAAGGCGGTTACTCCTTCAATCACTGCTGAAATATTTTCAATCAGATTTAAATTACGAGATTCAATGCTGTCTGCGTATGCATATAACATGCGTAAATTAAAAATGAAGTGGTATTCTGCTGGGGATAAAGGGGGGGTCCTCCTTGCGCGAAGAATAAAAAAAAGAGAGATAAAAAATAGGATTGAATATATTTTGAAGTCAGATGGGTCTTATGTGAGAAATCCTATGGGAATAGCTGAAGAATTTGTTAAATATTATATAAAGCTGTATAATCTGGGGAGTGACCCGGGGATCCCACAACCCTCGATGCAGGGAATAAAAAATTATCTTGGATCCGTGAATCTCCCTAAGATTTCAGATGAGCAATTGAGCTATTTGAATGCTCCCTTCACAAAAGAAGAAATTATTTTGATCATAAAACAATCTAAAAGGGCTAGCGCTCCTGGGCCGGATGGATTTCCTAACTATTATTACCAAATTTTTCAGGAGGAGTTGGTTCCTTTTATGTTGAGAATATTTTCGAGGTGGAGGGATGAGGGGTCAATCGAGAAAGTTAATTTGGAGGCTACTATTATTACTTTACCGAAACCCGGCAAAACACCCACAATCCCAGAAAATTTTAGACCTATAGCTCTCTTGAACACCGATATAAATTTTTTTACTAAAATGTTAGCCTCACGTTTAAATCAGATCATTCCAGATCTGGTCTCATCAGACCAGGTAGGGTTTGTGAGGGGCAGAGAGGCGAAAGATGGAATACGCCGAATGATAGATCTAGTTCGGATTGCGGAGCTGTCTGGCTTCCCCAGTGCATTCCTGTCATTGGACGCAGAGAAGGCCTTTGACAGGGTGCACTGGGGTTATGTCCGGGCAGTTCTGGAAAAATTTGGTTTGGGAGAATCAATTCTCGCAGCTATTTTAGCTATATATGCGGCCCCTTCGGCGAGAGTGTGGACGGCGGGCGCTCTGTCGGAACCTTTTTACATAACAAACGGGACACGACAGGGCTGCCCCCTGTCCCCAATAATTTTTGTCCTATGTATGGAACCATTGGCGGAAAGGATTAGGATTTCGCCTTTAATTTCAGGGGTAATGGTAGGAAAGGAAGCTCATAAAATAAGTCTTTATGCGGATGATATTATTATTTCTTGTGTGAACATCAAACAGTCCTTATCGACAGTCTTAGAGGAGCTGAAGGAATTCAGTGAGATATCGTTCTATAAATTAAACCTGAATAAATCATCAATCCTTCCGGTGGCAATATCAATAGAGTCCATACAAGATATGAAGAAATTATTTTCATTCCAGTGGTTAAAAGAAGGAATTCCGTATTTAGGGATAATGTTGACAACTACAGATCAGATAATAAAACTAAATTTTACAAATCTACATACACAAATTAAAATTTTACTAGAAGATATGCATAAAATCACCACTTCTTGGATAGCCCGTATTAATGCTTTCAAAATGATAGCCTTACCAAAGATCTTGTATTATTTCAGAACCCTCCCCCTAAGTATACCAAAAAAATATATTTATGATCTACAATTATTAGCTAGTAAATACATATGGGCATATAAGAAACCACGCATAGCAAGGGCATTATTATATCTACCTATGGAAGAAGGGGGGATGGGAGTTCCGGATTTAATGGCATATCATAGAGCCTCAATATTAGTGGGTTTAAAAGAATGGTGGCAGATGACTGGAAACCACAGATGGATGCAGATTGAAAAATTTTATTCTAGACGGGGTTCCACGTGTCTGGCGCTAGAGACAGTTAATACAAACTGGACGCACCTCCCCCTTATTGCCAACAATGCAGGCGGCAATCCGGTTATGGAGACTGTTATTGCCCTCGCTGCTAGGGATACCATGTGAAACATTATCAATATATGCCATTGAGCCCCATATTCCTTATTTAAATCTCCAACAATGGCGAGGGGCAGGTATACAAACCTTAGCAGATATAATGGAAATCACTGGAGTTATCCCTTTTGATCAATTGGCTAATAAATATATTGGAATACGAAAATATTTTTATCAGTATTTACAAATTAGGAATTTTCTAAATAAAATTGTAATAGCGAGACACTCTGGTACTACGGGAGAGGGAAAGATGGGAAAACTTATAGTAACAGCAGGTCCAATTATAAAAGGAATATCAGTGTTTTATAGAGCTTTAATTAATCCAGTGGAAGAGATTAAACTGCCCTATATGAAAAAATGGGAATTAGAGTTAGGGGAGGTATTGGAATTAAAACTATGGGGAAATAGCATAAAGGAGGTTAAGAGAGTGTCATTTTGTATAAATCACGTGGAACAATTAAAGAAAACTCAAATGAGATGGTATCTATGCCCAGAGAGAATTGCAAAATTTAATCCGCAATCCTCCAATTTATGTTGGCGAGGATGTGGACTAGTGGGCAACCAGAGACATATCTGGTACTCGTGCCCGAAGCTTTTATCCTTCTGGGGCGGTGTGTTGAAGCTGATTATGGAGATTACGGGGGTAGTGGTACAAATTACTCCCTCAATGGCGATTTTACACATCGGTTTGGAAACATTTTCTAAACAAATTAGAGGGTTGATATCACATATATTGATAGCGGCTCGGATACTGTTGGCTAAAAAATGGAAGGAGACCTCTCCTCCAACCATAAAAGAGTTGACCGAAAAGCTGAATGTGAACTGTAAATATGAATTAATGTTGTCTCAGTCTCGCACTAGGAGAAAAAAAGGTAGCAAAGATTTGGCAAACCTGGACTGTGAGTAAATATTATTTGTCTTAACATAGCTGTTAAATTTTTTTTTTTTTTTTTTTTTTTTTTTATGTAATTATAATTTGTAATGGAAATAATTTGTTTTTGTTGTTATGTGTCACTTTTTGAAAATAAAATAAATATTAAGAAGGAAAAAAAAACATTAAATTGCTACAAATTTCGGGTAATACAGACACTTCAGCTTGCCCTGCAAAAAAACAAGTCCTCACGCAGTTCAATTGATGGAAAAATAAGTCAGTTAATGGGTATCAGAACATGGAGACACAAATTTTAAAAAATATATTTTTCTTTTAAAAAATTTCTGTATTTTTTAGCTATAAAATAGACGTTCGCCACTGTCAAATTGTAATGACTTGAATAATCTTGTTGCAGGTCACTTTTTTTACACAAAATAAATGCTGTAAAAACATTTTAAATAATACAAATTGATCAGAGAGAGATCAGAATGCTTTCCTGTTTTAAGAACATAATGAGTCCTGGTGGTCGATGACTATATCTGAAAATTGCTGTTTTCTTTATATTCATCTTATTATAAAAAAAATGAAAATTGGTAATATTCTGTCATATCTTTTTTAATTAAAAGTAATCAGATTTCGTAGGCTAATTCCCGAACACTGCAACCAACAGGTTTAGACAGATTGTGTTTAAAAGGTCCAGAAATATTTGCATAGTGACACAAAAATTGATGAAAGGTTGCATTGCAGGATAGTTCAGATGATGGATAAGCATCCCCAATTATGTTCCAAAGAAATTCAAGCTGTCCTCCAGGCTCAGGATGCATCAGTTTCAGCTTGAACTATCAGTTGACATTTGAATGTAATGAAATGCTACGGCATGGGACCAGGACCCCACTGCTGACACAGAGACATAGAAAACTAGACTTTTTAGTTTGCCAAAATGTACATGAGAAAGCCAAAATCCTCCTGGGAAAGCATCTCGTGGACAGATGAGACCAAGATATAACTTTTTAGTAAAGCACATCATTCTACTGTTGACCAAAAAGGGAATGAGACCTACAAATAAATGGACATGATACCTACAGTCAAATATGGTGGAGGTTCAAAGATGTATTGAGGTTATTTTACTGCCTCTGGCACTTGGTGCCTTGACTATGTGCAAAGCATCATGAAATCTAAAGATTACCACAGAATTTTGGGTCACAATTGTAGAGCCCAGTGTCAGAATGCTGGGTTTGCATTCTAGGTCATAAGACTTCCAGCAGGACAATGATATTAAACATGCTTCAACAGTCACCCAGAAATAAATGGAAACAAAGTGCTGGATAGTTCTGACTTGGCCAACAATGATTCTGGATCCAAATGCCATTGAACATCTGTGAAAAGGTCTTAAAATTGCTGTTGGGATTAGGGAGAAACTATGAGAGACCTGGAGCAGTTTGCAAAAGAAGAGTGGTCCAAAATTCCAGTTGAGAGATGTAAGAAGTTTGTTGATGGTTATAGGAAGTGATTTCAGTTGTTTATTCAAAAGGGTGTGCAACCAAATCTTAAGTTGAGGGTGCCAACAGTTTTGTCCTGCCCATTTTGGGGTTTTATGTGAAATTATGTTCAATTTTTTCTAATTTTTTTGTGTTGTTCCAAAATTACTTCATTTTTGGAAATAAATGTCAAGGGTGCCAATGCTTTCGTCCATGACTGTATATGAAAATTTAGTTTTTTACTGGTTGTTTACTGAATACATTCAGAATCAGCAGAAAGACAAGGGTCTTACAAATATTCCATCTGGTCTTAGAAGGTAATTCTCATATTCTTTTATGGTCCAAATTGCAAAATGATTTTACAAGCAAGCAACTTTGGAACTTTAAATAAGTAAATTATAAAGATCCTCCACCGTTTTTCAAGAACGTAATGATTTTTTTATTTATTGCTTCTTTCCCAGATTATTGGACAGTGCTGCATTGTACAAGTGGGGGCTGAGCAAGCTCAATGCTTACAAGTAGTACTAGTTTCCAATAGCTTGTTAGTGCTGTTTTTAAACTGGCCAGATAGCTGGAATGCACTGTTAGCTCACAATGCACTGTTCTTATCTGACGCAGCAGAGGCAAAGCTACCTTTGCTTCAAGAATCGGTGAGGGAACAAATGAGGCCAACGCGACAATGCTGTTGCTCTGAATGATCAATCAAGTAGTAGGGCACTACTCCCGTCAACTGGCGAGGTTGGGTAACACGATGCTTTTGCAGCAGATAATGAGTACAACTCTTTAACATTGGGAGTGATGAAAGTTTTTTCCTATCCTTACTATAGGTCCTATTCTCCTAGAATTCAATATACAAAAAACTCCGGCACACTAAGAGTCCAAAAAGAATTTAACTAATTCATATATTTTTTATTATTCAAAATGGGATTTCCAAAAGTAAAGAAGATCGTTCTGTACACTTGAATAGGACATATATAATTTTTCAACGTTTCGGCTAACAAGCCTTTCTCAAGAAATGTCCGTCTGAAACACACATATATATAAAAAAGAATCAATCAATACAGAAACAATAATATTACCAAAGACACAGGAAGATAACCCCATTTACACATCCTATGGAGTATAGCATAATCTTATATATATAAGATCAAAAAACAAAAAACAAAAACGTCATTTGACCGATTAGAAATTAGGAAGAGGCTATCGCCTTCAGTATAAGAAACCCTTCTTATATGGGTATACCGGGACGCTCAGAAAAAGCCACCAACGTATGTAAACAAGAAAAAATGAAAAAAACGAAAAAACGAAAAGATGAATCTAAAAAGAATCAAGAAAAAGAGACTAAATCCCATTCTAAAAATGAAACATGCGTCATATCACCACATAACCGTATAAGTGAACCGGCGTTCTAGATACATCCCCACTAATAATCCATCACCACCATAAGTGAATATCAAATAAAAGACCATACTTGCTAGTACGCAAAACTAGGCAGGGAAATCCACTGTGGAAAATAAACAAACAAAAGGATAATCTACATCGGGCACCTATATCCAATCTGTGGAGGGGCGCCAGAGAGAAGCGCCACAGAGAAAACCCCAGGATAATTACCTCGTCAGCGTGTCACCAATGAATATCACACCTGATGCAGATGACCGAGGAACCGTGACCGCTATGTGAAAGGCACGAGTGTGAAAGAACCGGCGTGCGAACGGCTTTTACCTTATCCGGTGTAGGAACTTCCGGTTTAAAGGTCCGAGTACAGACATGCGCCGTGAGATCGGGTGAAAGCCGAGGGGACCGAGTAGTGCCGGAAATTGCCGAAATAGTGCGCACGCGCTGGGGAGACCCCGCCCAGATACTACATGCCGCTGGTATGCTGAAAGAAAAAAAGAAAGAAGAAAGGGGATAAATACACACTAGAGCGCTCTAAAATCTTAATTAGAGAAATACTATATGGGCACCTGTAAGAAAACAATCACAGGACTTAGTAAAATAAAATGTATATACATTTTTATCCAGGTTTACACTGTTACATATAGAAAAGTATATAACTGTTTATACAACACAGAGGAACTTCAACTTTTAGAAAATTAAGCACAGAAACGGAATCCATACAGAATGGTGAAAGTACTACAATAAATCACATATTCAAATCGGAATATAGAAACTTTACGACCAAGTTAATTCCACTAATACGAAACCTCATATTCTCTATTTAAACCATTTGGAAATAATGTCTGCAACGTGTAAATCCAGAAGGATTCACGCTCTTTCAACTTCTTGATCCTGTCACCCCCCCTCCTAGATAAAGGCACATGGTCAATAACTTGATACCTTAATTGAGCTACCGTATGATTATTATGCAAGAAATGAGACGGAATGGGTAAGAGAGTTCTACCACAACGAATAGTGGATTTATGCTTAGAAATACGGTCTCGGACATGCTGGGTGGTCTCCCCAACATATCCGAGACCGCAAGGACACTTTATCAAATACACTACAAATGAAGAATTGCAGGTGAAATGGCCTCTGATGGGAAAACGTTTACCAGAACGAGGATGTGTAAAAGAATCACCCTTGGTTATATTTGAACATTGGTGGCAACCCAGACATGGGAAGGTACCATTCCGTGGTGAAGACAGGACCCTCTGTATAGATCCCTTACTGCTAGGTCCCACGTCTGCTCTAACCACGTAATCTTTAATATTGGAGCAACGTTTGTTACAGATAATTGGATTAACATTAAATTCTTTCACCTGAGGATACGCATTTTTTAGAATATCCCAATGTTGAAGGATGCACTTATTAATGAAAGAATTAAATGGATGAAACGTGCTCACAAAGGCCAACCTAGGCACCTTAGATGGTAAGTCGGGTCTAAACATCTCTCTAGTAGGTATAAGCACATGATCTGGGTAACCTCTAGCTCGAAATTTGGCATCCATCTCTTGATGTCTAAGATGACTGACCTCAGGATTGGACACAATCCTATTGACCCTATCGTGTTGGGACTTGGGAAGGGCTCTTTTGATGTGATGAGGGTGACAGCTCTCAAATTTCAAAAGACTATTTTTGTCTGTGGATTTTACATATAAATCTGTTTCAATATTCCTGTTATCATCAATATTGACTCTAGTATCCAAAAAATTCATGGAATTATGATCATATAACAATGAGAAAGTCAGGCCTGGTACACTCGAATTAAGATCTGTATGAAACTGTAAAAGAGAATCAACGTCCCCTGTCCAAATGAGAAAAACGTCATCTATATATCGCCGCCAATAGGCTACATTCGACACAAAGTTAGAATGTGGGTAAACATATGTTATCTCAAACTGATCCATAAAAATATTCGCGTAAGGGGGTGCCATGTTGGACCCCATGGCAGTCCCTCTCTTCTGAATAAAGAACTGGTCTTCAAAGATAAAAAAATTACGAGTCAATACCATGGTGAGAAGGTCCTTACAGAATTTAAGTTGTAAATCAGAAAAAGTTGTGTGACGAGATAGAAAAGACATGACAGACTCAATCCCATCAGAATGTCGAATGCTAGTATATAGACTATTCACGTCCATGGTTACCAATAGACAATTAGACGGTAATTTTCTTACATTTTTAAGAGATATCAAAAAATCCGTCGTATCTTTAAGATAGGATTTTATCTTAGGTACCAAAGGCGATAAAATCTTTTCAAGTGTAATGGCTAGGGGGGACAATAATGATTCAGTAGAGGCAACGATGGGGCGCCCTGGGGGCTTAGATGGATGTTTATGAATCTTGGGGAGAGTATAGAAAACAGGGATAACCGGATATTGTTTAATCAGAAATTCTCCTAATTTAGTATCTATAATGCCCTTAGAGGTATAATAGGATACCAAGTCCTTAATCTCTTTACTAATTTCTAAAGTAGGGTTATGACTTATGGGATGGTATGTATCTGAATCATTCAGTTGCGTCCGAATTTCCCCCATATAATAATCCCGATCCAGTACCACTATTGAACCCCCCTTGTCCGCCGGTTTTATTATTATTTGTCTATTGTCTCTAAGACAACTCAGAATATTGTGGTAAATTTGAGGCCATTTTAAATAAATGTTCCATGGACTTAATGGTTCTAACTATTGACTTTCTACAGAAAGAAATTACAGAATTGAATTCCAAGATCGTGTCAACGGAACAACAACTCAGGAGCACATCATCACCAGAGGACTTCAAGTCTCTAAAGGACAAAGTGGACAAATCTATATCCGATTTGCGTGAAAGTCTGCAAACTAGGAAACGGAATAAATTCTTGCGTGATACTGAGGACTACAGGAATAACCAAGTGTATAAATGGCAATTTTCCACTTACTCAAGGTATCGGAGACCAGTCAGACGGGACTACAGTCCATTTTCTACCAGCTCAGAGAGCGATTTTGGCTCTTCTCGTCCAGCTTTTTTAGAACAACGCCCAGGACGGGGACACAGAGGAAAACGAGGAGGGGGCAACGGACACGGACAAGAACAACGCAGAATGGCAACCAGGTCACAGGTACCGAAATCATCAATAACATTGTTTACAACATATCCTCAACGTGCCTTTCTCCCGCCGAAATGACTGTGTTACAAAAAGGACTGAGTTTCTGTCCAGTCCCTCATTTCAATTCGTTTCAGTTAGATCAGGAGCTTCATCGTTTTTTTAGAAATGTTCGGCTTAAAGCTCATTTTTCAAAGATTTTGCCGGCCTCCGCTGCTTTACCTGATCAGTCTAGTTCTACTTTTACGTTGAATGACTTAAATTTACGGTTACGTAGTTCCTTTCAGCCTCCTCACGTTTATCATCCAGTAGAGACATATATAGAATTTGTCAAGAATGATGTAAAAAAAGTATTGGAATCCATACAGAGAGGTGATTGTCATGTTAAACATAACCTTACTGTAGAAGAAAAGCAGGCCTTGTCATCTCTTAGAGACAATAGACAAATAATAATAAAACCGGCGGACAAGGGGGGTTCAATAGTGGTACTGGATCGGGATTATTATATGGGGGAAATTCGGACGCAACTGAATGATTCAGATACATACCATCCCATAAGTCATAACCCTACTTTAGAAATTAGTAAAGAGATTAAGGACTTGGTATCCTATTATACCTCTAAGGGCATTATAGATACTAAATTAGGAGAATTTCTGATTAAACAATATCCGGTTATCCCTGTTTTCTATACTCTCCCCAAGATTCATAAACATCCATCTAAGCCCCCAGGGCGCCCCATCGTTGCCTCTACTGAATCATTATTGTCCCCCCTAGCCATTACACTTGAAAAGATTTTATCGCCTTTGGTACCTAAGATAAAATCCTATCTTAAAGATACGACGGATTTTTTGATATCTCTTAAAAATGTAAGAAAATTACCGTCTAATTGTCTATTGGTAACCATGGACGTGAATAGTCTATATACTAGCATTCGACATTCTGATGGGATTGAGTCTGTCATGTCTTTTCTATCTCGTCACACAACTTTTTCTGATTTACAACTTAAATTCTGTAAGGACCTTCTCACCATGGTATTGACTCGTAATTTTTTTATCTTTGAAGACCAGTTCTTTATTCAGAAGAGAGGGACTGCCATGGGGTCCAACATGGCACCCCCTTACGCGAATATTTTTATGGATCAGTTTGAGATAACATATGTTTACCCACATTCTAACTTTGTGTCGAATGTAGCCTATTGGCGGCGATATATAGATGACGTTTTTCTCATTTGGACAGGGGACGTTGATTCTCTTTTACAGTTTCATACAGATCTTAATTCGAGTGTACCAGGCCTGACTTTCTCATTGTTATATGATCATAATTCCATGAATTTTTTGGATACTAGAGTCAATATTGATGATAACAGGAATATTGAAACAGATTTATATGTAAAATCCACAGACAAAAATAGTCTTTTGAAATTTGAGAGCTGTCACCCTCATCACATCAAAAGAGCCCTTCCCAAGTCCCAACACGATAGGGTCAATAGGATTGTGTCCAATCCTGAGGTCAGTCATCTTAGACATCAAGAGATGGATGCCAAATTTCGAGCTAGAGGTTACCCAGATCATGTGCTTATACCTACTAGAGAGATGTTTAGACCCGACTTACCATCTAAGGTGCCTAGGTTGGCCTTTGTGAGCACGTTTCATCCATTTAATTCTTTCATTAATAAGTGCATCCTTCAACATTGGGATATTCTAAAAAATGCGTATCCTCAGGTGAAAGAATTTAATGTTAATCCAATTATCTGTAACAAACGTTGCTCCAATATTAAAGATTACGTGGTTAGAGCAGACGTGGGACCTAGCAGTAAGGGATCTATACAGAGGGTCCTGTCTTCACCACGGAATGGTACCTTCCCATGTCTGGGTTGCCACCAATGTTCAAATATAACCAAGGGTGATTCTTTTACACATCCTCGTTCTGGTAAACGTTTTCCCATCAGAGGCCATTTCACCTGCAATTCTTCATTTGTAGTGTATTTGATAAAGTGTCCTTGCGGTCTCGGATATGTTGGGGAGACCACCCAGCATGTCCGAGACCGTATTTCTAAGCATAAATCCACTATTCGTTGTGGTAGAACTCTCTTACCCATTCCGTCTCATTTCTTGCATAATAATCATACGGTAGCTCAATTAAGGTATCAAGTTATTGACCATGTGCCTTTATCTAGGAGGGGGGGTGACAGGATCAAGAAGTTGAAAGAGCGTGAATCCTTCTGGATTTACACGTTGCAGACATTATTTCCAAATGGTTTAAATAGAGAATATGAGGTTTCGTATTAGTGGAATTAACTTGGTCGTAAAGTTTCTATATTCCGATTTGAATATGTGATTTATTGTAGTACTTTCACCATTCTGTATGGATTCCGTTTCTGTGCTTAATTTTCTAAAAGTTGAAGTTCCTCTGTGTTGTATAAACAGTTATATACTTTTCTATATGTAACAGTGTAAACCTGGATAAAAATGTATATACATTTTATTTTACTAAGTCCTGTGATTGTTTTCTTACAGGTGCCCATATAGTATTTCTCTAATTAAGATTTTAGAGCGCTCTAGTGTGTATTTATCCCCTTTCTTCTTTCTTTTTTTCTTTCAGCATACCAGCGGCATGTAGTATCTGGGCGGGGTCTCCCCAGCGCGTGCGCACTATTTCGGCAATTTCCGGCACTACTCGGTCCCCTCGGCTTTCACCCGATCTCACGGCGCATGTCTGTACTCGGACCTTTAAACCGGAAGTTCCTACACCGGATAAGGTAAAAGCCGTTCGCACGCCGGTTCTTTCACACTCGTGCCTTTCACATAGCGGTCACGGTTCCTCGGTCATCTGCATCAGGTGTGATATTCATTGGTGACACGCTGACGAGGTAATTATCCTGGGGTTTTCTCTGTGGCGCTTCTCTCTGGCGCCCCTCCACAGATTGGATATAGGTGCCCGATGTAGATTATCCTTTTGTTTGTTTATTTTCCACAGTGGATTTCCCTGCCTAGTTCTGCGTACTAGCAAGTATGGTCTTTTATTTGATATTCACTTATGGTGGTGATGGATTATTAGTGGGGATGTATCTAGAACGCCGGTTCACTTATACGGTTATGTGGTGATATGACGCATGTTTCATTTTTAGAATGGGATTTAGTCTCTTTTTCTTGATTCTTTTTAGATTCATCTTTTCGTTTTTTCGTTTTTTTCATTTTTTCTTGTTTACATACGTTGGTGGCTTTTTCTGAGCGTCCCGGTATACCCATATAAGAAGGGTTTCTTATACTGAAGGCGATAGCCTCTTCCTAATTTCTAATCGGTCAAATGACGTTTTTGTTTTTTGTTTTTTGATCTTATATATATAAGATTATGCTATACTCCATAGGATGTGTAAATGGGGTTATCTTCCTGTGTCTTTGGTAATATTATTGTTTCTGTATTGATTGATTCTTTTTTATATATATGTGTGTTTCAGACGGACATTTCTTGAGAAAGGCTTGTTAGCCGAAACGTTGAAAAATTATATATGTCCTATTCAAGTGTACAGAACGATCTTCTTTACTTTTGGAAATCCCATTTTGAATAATAAAAAATATATGAATTAGTTAAATTCTTTTTGGACTCTTAGTGTGCCGGAGTTTTTTGTATATTGAATTGTTTCTTCTCCAGAGCACCTCCTATTAGTGAAGCACCTTCCTCATCGTGATACTATTCTCCTAGAAGTCACACAATCTTTTTTTTTTTTACTCCATGATCGTCTGTCTTCTGCAGTGACTTGCTGTACAACAATCTCAACCAGTCCCTTCATTGGGTTTGGCTGCTACAAATGACACCCAAATTTCCTCTTCCCCTTTGTTTGCCCACCAACACTATTTGCATGATTGGGGGCTTGTATGGGAGAAATCTTGTATGCCATTGTGGGAAGAGGAGATAAGAGGGGAGTAGAGAAGGAGATCTTATGAGGATCGAAGGTTGCGTGCAGGTAAGTACCGGGTGATGAGGTCACAGATGTATAGAGGACACAGGTTGTGGATGGCTTTGTATGTTATGGTTAAGGTTTTTAACTGGAGTCTCTGAGCAATGTGGAGCCAATGAAGGGATTGACGGAGAGGAGAGGCCGGGGAATAGCGGGGGGACAGGTGGATTAGTCGGGCAGCAGAGTTTAGAATAGATTGGAGGGGTGAGAGTGTTAGGGAGGACACAAACCAGGAGGTTTCAGTATTCTAGGCCAGAGATGATGAGGGCATGTATTAGTGTTTTTGCAGATTCTTGTTTAAGAAATGTACGGATCTGGGAAATATTTTTGAGCTGAAGTTGGCAGGAAGTGGAGAGGACTTGGATATGTGGTTTTGAAGGAGAGATTACAGACCAGGGTTACCCTGAGGCAGCGAGCTTGCGAGACTGGGGAGAGTGAGCAGTCATTTACTTTAATGGTTAGGTCTGTTGTGGGCGGTAGAGTGAGATGAGAGAAAGATGATGAATTCTGTTTTGTCCATGTCAAGTTTTAGAAATTTAGCAGAGAAGAAGGATGATATAGCGGACACACATTGTGGGATTCTGGTTAGTAAGGAGATGATATCGGGTCCAGAGAGGTAGATCTGTGTCATCAGCATAGAGGTGATATTAAAAGCCGTAAGACTCTATGAGCTATCCCAGGCCAAATGTGTAGATGCAGAAGAGAAGGGGTTCTAGAACTGAACCTTGAGGGACACCATCATATACGGGGCGAGATGAGGAGGTGATGTGTGAGTGGGAGACGCTGACTGTCCGGTCTTTTAGGGATGAAAAGATCCAAAATAAGGACCAAGTCTGTGATGCCAAGAGATGAGTCTGTAGTAAGAGGGAATGGTTCACTGTGTGAAAAGCAGTTGACAGGTCCAGGAGCAATAGCTAGACACAGAGGATTGGTCAAACGAGGAATTTTTGAAGATGGGTGTGATCGAGGCATGTTTGAAACATGAGGGGAAAACGCCAGTTGTTAGTGATCACTTGATGAGATGGGTTAGGGTTGGATAAAGACTAGCAAGGTTTGGGATGGGGTGGGACCGGATCGAGTGGAGTGCACAGGTGATGAGAAGTGATCTTTAGAGAAGAGAGGAAAGCTGATCTTCTGCAATGGTGGAGAAGCTTGTTTTGGAGGAAGAGAGCTGTGTAGTTATGAGTAGGGGCTGTGGGGTCAGTATGCCAAAGCTTTCTCTGATGATATCAATCTTCTGCTAGAAATCACAGAATGTCAGTATGCCTGCCTGTGTATGTGGGAATAGGTGCCTGCAGGTGGGAATAGGTGCCTGCAGGTGTGAATAGGTGCCTATGTGGTTACAAGATTTGTGACTGCTTGTGCATATAAAAAGAGTATGTCTGTATTCCCTGTAGGTAAAGATTTACATGTTTTATAAGTATTTTTTTTAGAAATTGAGATTTATGATAAATATGTACGACTACATTCACATTTCACACAGAGTGTGCAAAATGTACCTGTTACATGACGGATGCAAACAGCAGCAGAGGGACACCATTGATTAATTTGCTCTGTCTGGGTTTCGTTTGATGTCCGCTTTAAAACAGAACAAAATGTTCTGCCTCATGCGCGTAATCCAGACCGACCCCAAAATAATCAATGGGACCCCTCTGCTTCCAATTGTATCAGTTTAGTATATGGCGCTACTTAGAAGGTTGTGTAGTGTGCTCGCTCCTCTGATGAAAGTTTGCCCCTGATTTTAGGCATAGTATAGGAAACATGTGATATATGATGTTTTCTTGTGCTATGTGGAATAAGTGGTATTATTTGTGTATGATGCTTCTTTTCCCATATAGTGTTGCAGTACATTGAAGGCATATGTTCGACTGTTAATAAATTATTTTCAATCAAATGTCTCATTAGATATGTGAATGAATGAGAAATGTATTGAAAATACCCCAAAGTCAAATAACGCCCAGGTAATGTGTCACTGTGGCACAGAGGAGGTCAGAGGTGTGGATCTTTACTAGCAAGGATTGTGCTTTGTCCACAAATTATTATGCAAGGATTTGCTGGTGTCATGATTGGGTCAGAGGTGGAATGGGGCCAGCGCCATAAGTGACTCGGAACAGTGAGAGTGCTGGGCTGTAACCGGAGTGATACTGGACCAGAGGACACAAGGTGCTGCTGGGGAAATTGACAGCAAGTAATATCAAATATTGCAGGAGCCAACCCATCATTCTAAGTGTACCACTGTGACCTACTGTGTCACTACTCTACCACCGTGAACTACTGTATTACCACTCTACCACCGTGACCTACTGTTTCACCACTCTACCACCGTGACCTACTGTGTCACCACTCTACCACCGTGACCTACTGTATCACCACTCTACCACCGTGCCTTACTGTGTCACCACTCTACCACCGTGACCTACTGTATCACCACCCTACCACCGTGACCTACTGTATCACCCCTCTACCACCGTGACCTACTGTATCACCCCTCTACCACCGTGACCTACTGTATCACCACTCTACCACCGTGACCTACTGTATCACCACCCTACCACCGTGACCTACTGTATCACCCCTCTACCACCGTGACCTACTGTATCACCACCCTACCACCGTGACCTACTGTATCACCCCTCTACCACCATGTCCCAATGTATCACCACTCTACCACCGTGACCTACTGTATCACCACTCTACCACCGTGACCTACTGTATCACCACTCTACCACCGTGACCTACTGTGTCACCACTCTACCACCGTGACCTACTGTATCACCACTCTACCACCGTGCCTTACTGTGTCACCACTCTACCACCGTGACCTACTGTATCACCACCCTACCACCGTGACCTACTGTATCACCCCTCTACCACCATGTCCCAATGTATCACCACTCTACCACCGTGACCTACTGTATCACCACTCTACCACCGTGACCTACTGTATCACCACTCTACCACCGTGACCCACTGTTTCACCACTCTACCACCGTGACCTACTGTATCACCACTCTACCACTGTGTACCATTGTATCACCAGTCTAACACCGTCACCCATTATATCACCAGTGTTCCACCGTGACCCACTATATCATCTCTACCACCATGATCCATTGTCACCACTTGACCACGGTGACCCACTGTATCACCACACTACCACCATGACTCAGTGTATATGCCTAAGCTAGGTAAAACAATCATGAAATATACTGTTCAAATCAGAATAAATGTATTTGTGAAAAATCAATATAGCTTTTGGCACAGATTAGCAATTATGAGATTGCTAGTTCTGTGGAAATCACATTATTGGACATGACACAAAAACAACTTTATATTCCATGGAAGTTGTATTTGAAAAGGCGTCTTTTGCTTTCTGTTTTAGCTTCTTGTTTATATGTTTCAGAAGATGCTTTGTTACTGCAGGTTGTAACTTATCCATACATACTAATAAATTATATCTTTTGTTACTAAGTCATAGCACCTTGTTCCAAATTCTAAAAAAGTGGCAATAATACCTTGAGGAGAGCATTGCATAGAGACATAAGGGACGATTCATTAAAACTGGCGAATTTCACTGGAGTACATACCACTAAATTCATTAAGAGGCATATGATACTTAATGAATTCGGCGCTTCTTCTCTGTGGCATTCGCCATCGTGCGTCGCGCCACCTATAGTACTCCAGTCAGGGAGTAGAGTAGCATTTCTGTCCAACAAAATACCAGCACTTTTAATGAATTTGATGGGCGGAGATGGCCATGACTTATTCTGATCTGGCTCCTCACAGTTCCACCCATTTTGTCTGAGCTTCAAAGTGGTGTTGCACAAACAATTTGGCAACTTTTCAAAGCTTTTACACCTGTTTCCTGCCCCCAGAGTGATTCTCATATGAAGATACAAGGCATCATACTGTATATATTGAGCTACAGTATAAAGCTGGCTCAAGAACTAAAGTACAAAAGTGGTTTTTTTTCGGCCTATAGTCGATCATCACAAATTATGGTAGAACCCCATTTGCAACATTCCTTTAAATTAAATTTGGAGCTTCTTTGGTGGTTCTTAAAGGGATCCAGTCACCAGGTGTTTCCCCTATGAAGTAGGGCCAGAAGAGGTAAGCCCTTGTATACAGCATTCTAGAATTGTGTATGTATGTCCCCAATCCACTCTGCATAACACAAAAAATAGCTCGCCTACAGCGCTGTCCTGTCCAATGGACAACGCTGGTCTTGATCTGGTGCCTATTCTCTTATTCTGATTTCTGTCCTCTTTCCGCGCTTCGTACGCATGACGTGTCCTACGTCAGCCACATGGCGTCCTGCAAAGCACACTTCCCTTTGCCCATCTGAGGGCACAGCCAAGTATTGTAGTGCACATGCACCGGCGCTCTTTGGCCTTTACCCGCGCATCCACATTATAGTAGTTTACTCTCTTTGGCCGGGCAGAGAGGAATGGCCTATGCAGGAGCGTGATGGAGGACACTGTGTGGATGATGTAGGACACATTTATTTAGGTTATTTGCAGACAGTTCCCCCAAATAGGGGAATAGCCTAACTATACAGTATGAAGCTACCTTTAGAATGGCAGTGGGCTACCTTAACCAATATGTCCCTGTGTCAATGCACAGTTTGCTTACGTGGTTTGGCCTCCCTAGTCTCTTACTCCACTTTAGCAGCAAAAATCTGCACTTTTTGATCAATCCTATCAACATGCAAAGTTTTAGATGTAACAGTGACCTATTTTAATTACAACTCTAATGCCTCACAAAAGACACATGTCCCATAGCATTGACTGGCACCATAAACGCTGTGTCAAGGCTTATCTGGTGAGATGGATTCACCATGACTTTTGTCAGAGCAAGCAGCACAGACCAGAGATGATGGCGCAGCGGAGCTGTTCTTGCTGGATGACCAGTGAATCAGAGAGACCCGGGACAGCAGGGTGTGCAGGATGGTAGAAGAACAAGCAGCCTAGGAAACACCAGAAGATAAAAGTGTGAATATGTGCTGTAACTGTAGATGTAGAGTCAGTCCAGGACTTGCATCAGACAAATAGTTAATGAGAGGGTTGTATGCTATCAGCAGACAGATGGTGAATAGCAGAGTCGTATGTGTTACACAACTCTCCCGGGTCTGGACTCTGCTCCCTTTGCCTCAGTCCACTGCCCTCTGTTCTGCTCCATGTTAGGCTTTGCAGTTTACCAAGGCCTTTTGAGACCCATTAGCACACACACCTGTCTCTTTGGATTGTTATCCTAGACTTTAGTATACACTGTGCTAACCTGCTTCCGTTCCCGCTGCCCTGCTGAATTCACTGCAATCATCCTGCTGCTTCCAAGACACTTGAGGGTGTCTCATCCTCGTTCCCCACATTTCATTCTGCCAGCTGCATCAACACTCAGGGCTTGTGTACCCACCCGGACCCGGAGCTTAGTGGGTCCACTTCACGTGGTGAGCCGTAATAGAATCCAAAGACCACGGATCCCAATGGTAAAGCGGAAAAAAACACCATTACTGTGGGATATGGATGATCTGTCTGGATTGGTAGTGCAACATGCTGACAGCCAATGTGAACTGGTCCAGGCTGTGCAAAATCTGTTAGTATGGATGCACTACCTCAGACTCATGTAGTTTCACCACCAGCTCCTCAACATCTGCCGCAGCCTAATGTGCAACACCCAGCCTGGAATAATGATACTCTCCTGGCTTTCTTCTACACCGGACTGTCCAGTCGTGTCAAAGATTAATTTGCGGGTTGGGATTTGCTTTCTTCACTTGATGACTTAATTTCCCTCACTACTCATGTGGACTTACATTTTATAGAATGATCTAGAAGATCTAGAGAAAAAACTCTGGATTCTCGTGTCTCACCTTCAAGAGGTGTGCCATTCCCCCTTTTCCAGCCTTTGAACCATCCAGAGGGAGAGTATATCGCCCATCTCTCCCAGAGACTGTGGCAATGTCTGACTACTAAAGAGAACCTAGAGAAGGGATTCCATCAAAAATAATCATTCCCTACAGGTGTAGATTTCTTCGTTAAAAAGAAACATGGATCTGAGACCATGCATATACTGAGGGTTTGAGTAAAACCACTCTAGAAGACTGTTATCCATTGCCCCTCTGAGCTATTTAATAGGATTAACGGTGCTTATGTCTTCACTAAACTAGACTTGTGTCGCATTAATAACCTAGGACATTTCAAAGAGGGTGATGAATAGAAGGCAGTGTTCAATCCCTGCGATGGTCACCATGAATATCTATTGATGCCTTATGGGTTATGCAATGCATCAGCTGTGTTCCAGCACTACATGAATGAGATATTTTATGATGTCCTGTATCAGTATGCCTTAGTTTTCCTTTCTCATGCTGGTGACTTGCACTGTTTGTAAGCACCATCCTACTCACTGTATACGCTGCTCTGCTCCTCCCAGTGTCAAACCATCTCGCTGACCTGCCTCGTGCATCACTTCCAGCAAGGCTACATGCTCCTGTTGCTGTAGTGCCTCCACCCGGCTATAAGGAGGTATGGCCAGACTGTAGGAATTTAAAACCACTGTGTCCAGAGTTTTGCATAGGCATTCACTTAGTTAAAGCCCTCCAGGGAAAGCCCGGCCAGTGGCTCAGTGGGTCCACACCCACCATCTTCACAATCTGGACGACATTCTAATCTTCCCCATAGACATTGACGTTCATCGACTTCTTTCCATTCCATTCTAATGAGACTGTAACAAAACCACCTATATGCCAAGTTGTAGAAATGTCTGTTTAAGCAACAGGAATTTCCATTCCTCGGCTACATCATCTCATTTGGTCATCTTTGTATGGACTCAGAAAAAGTTTCCTCCATATTAGATGGGCCACAGCCAGTTGGTCTCAAAGCTTTCAAAAGATTCCTTGGCTTTCCTAATTATTGCCACCAGTTTATTAAAAATTGCTCTCAAGTGGTTGCTCCGTTGACGGTCTTAACTCGGAAGGACGCTAATTCCCAGAACTGGTCAGGATCTGGTGTTCAAGGCTTTCAAGAACTCAAGTCTTGTTTTCCTACTACTCCAGTCCTGCACCGTCCTGATCTAAACAGACCGTTCTTCCTTGAAGTGGAAGCTTCTGCTATTGGTGTAATAGTACCCAAATAAATAGGTAGCAAAAAGCTGCAATTGATAAAAAAATATATATACTTTATTAATTACAGAGAGAGTGCATACACTTTACATGGTATAAAATAGGTACAGTGACAGAGACCCAACACTTTCAGGACATCGGTGAGTCATAGTTGCAAATATCGTACTTATTAGACACAAGTAGTAAGAGGATCAAACCTATAATATGGTCATATAAACAAATAATGAGCCCTTGTATGTAAACCAATGCACTCCAGAAAAATACACAATATTTGAGGAATGAGGGTTCATGCCTATTATATCAATAAGCAAAAAAATATATAACTTTGTCCTTTTAGAGTAGTGATAGGGGTATTTGTCAATCAGACATGGAAATGCATAAAATTTGGAAAAGTCCCCATACACAGTGCCTGCCTAGTTATGGGGTCATATACACAGTACCAACCAGGAGGGAGGAACATGCACTGTAACTGTCAGTGGCTATGTGCACACAACGTCTTTTTCAGGTGGATTCTGTCATGGAAACAGCTTGGAAAATCTACCAAAAAAGTAAAAAAATAAATAAAAATTAACGCAAGCATTTCTAATTTAAAACTACTAGCTGTGTGTATGTTCAGGCTTTTGAATGTATTTTACCCACTTCAGATTTTAAAAAAACACCAAGCAGTTAAAAAGTAACCTGATCATTCTTCTGGTGTTATCTGCTCGTGGAAAACGCTTTGTACTTTACAATATAAGTCAATGGAAAAGCTGAAAAGGTGATATTTTTTGGAGCGTTTTATTATCACTTTTCCAGTATGATCGGCATTTAAATTCTCATTTTATAAATCAAAAGTACACATGAAAATAAGCAACTTAGTAATATATCTTATCAGACAAATCAGCTTCATTCTCTCTCGGGCCTGATCAGTCATTTTCAAAATACTCAATAGAGGTAAAATATATTCAGTGAATAGGAGATGGCGGTTGGTACTGATAAGATTCTACCAGTAAATTTGAGAATTTTGAAAAATAAATGTCTTTGCCTGAAAAATAAATGATCAGTTCTGAGAGGGGAAGATGCAGATTTCTCTGATAAGACCTATTACAAAGTTGGTTATTTTTAAGTGTATCATTGATTTCTGAAATAAAAATTAAAACAACTGTTTTTCTTAAGAAATAAAAAAAAGCAGTTTCTACATTTTTCAAGGGAGTAAAAAAATAACAGTAATAAAACTTAACTATGGGAAAACCCTAAAAAAAACGCTGGATGAGAAAAAAGGTCCAAATAGCATTCAGGAAATGACTGAAAATCTACACAAGAGATGCTTCAGGAAAAAGAACTCCAGAGTTTCCCAGAACGTCTTCTGCTAGAAAACTCGTCGGGTTCAGCTGAGTTTCAAGGATGCTGTGTGCACACGGGCACTGTATCTCAATTCTGCACGGGAAGAAAAAAGAAAATTGCTGCTAGTAATCTTGCATGGTCGCGTGTCTTCAGAGAGAAATTAAGGTTGGGGTGTTCAATGATAGGTCGGTAAAGATTTCGGAGGCCCCTATATATATTGCATGGTTGGATGTTTCTTTAACTTCTTGAACTCAGTGTGTTTTATGCTATTTATAAAAAAAAAAGCACCTATATAGCACAAAGGGGCACAAGACAAGAATGCCAATTGTCACCTAATCATATACTTTGGATTTAGAAATTATTTCTACATTTTGTTTATTTAGAACAAAAATCCCAAATGCATATTGTGAGAAACAAGGACCGGCGGAGATAAATATACCACCCACCCCCCTGAACTCACTAAATCAGCTCCAAACAAACCATAATTAAATTAAGGAGGAAAACACGGAGCATTGATGAACAAAATATAAACAACGTTTATTACATAAATTAGTACATGAACAGACGTAGAGTTCAATAGCAATATAACATTATATAGTAACAGGAGCAACATGAATGTCTAGGAAATGCTGAAAAAAGCCCCCATCCCGACCCCACAAGTGATGCTCCACAAATGGAAAGCATGCACGCAAGCCCCCCTCAGTAGTAACGCATAATAAAGTGCTATGTGCAAATAGACGGCCGCAATGGGCCTGACTCAAATAAGGCACCAAGCTACCAGACAAGCATCCATAAATCGGACCCCATGATAACACCGCAAAACTAAGGTGGCTGGTAATTGTGCACAACTTACCGATAGTAGGGGCAAGGTGGGGAGACAGTCAGGAGGTGGACCCCGACGCGCGTTTCACGGCAGCACCGTGCCGCTTCCTCAAGGGGATAGCCGCTTAATGCCAACAAGGACCTTGAAGTAGCCCCTGACCCTAATCACATGATGTTCGGCGGCCAGTGATGGTGGCGCTGTCGGCGCATGCGCTTTGCATCCGACAGGTCCTGGCAGTGGAACTCGGCGTCAGGGCAAGTGTGCACGCGCGGGGAGCAAAATAGCGCCCCGGACATGCGAACGAAGCCAGGAGACACCGATCCACACCAGCACACAGCAGACCGCAACGCGACACGCACGGCCACCAATGAGAGGTATATTTGGGAAGTACAGAACATGGACAATCATACCGCATCATACCCACCACCCCACAGCGGATCACAGGTCCCATGTATATATTTCTAAATTGACAGAGCCTAAAGAAAAACATATATTAAATACATGGTCCCAACATAATACATCAAATCCATGTTCCGGGAAAGAATTCCTATTATTCAGGTGAGCAGTGTCCATTGTTGTGGATGGTAGGAAAAATCATCCTTTTTCATGAAGATTCTTTTGTATCAAATACCCCCAAGATTGGGGTGATCATCAGTCATAAGTACTGACAGGGCCAGAAGCGCATTCATAGGAAAAGCCTTGGGCATCAAATCTCTTCCAATCACTAATAATGCAAGAAAAAACACAGATATTAAAATACAAAAATTTAAAACAATGTAAACAATAAAAACAGCATCCCAACCGAAACTAAGGGATGGAGGCCAACAAGGGGTGTTTTGACCATATATCTATGATGGGAAGCAGGAAGTTCTTTGTTACATACAGCACACCACGAACAGGAGGAGTATAACAGTTATGGAGTCCCTCATAAGTAGGAGGCAAAACTAAGTGCTTCATTTAAGCCGTTAGGTGACATGGTGCCAAGCTGCACTATCCATTTTCATTCTTTTTGGGCTAAAAGCTTTTTATTGTCCCC
Organism: Ranitomeya imitator; assembly: GCF_032444005.1. Taxonomy (NCBI): domain Eukaryota; kingdom Metazoa; phylum Chordata; class Amphibia; order Anura; family Dendrobatidae; genus Ranitomeya; species Ranitomeya imitator. The sequence continues at coordinate 60,728,254 of NC_091283.1, read as the reverse complement.
ACCGCGAATCCCCAGATGTAAAACATCAATTCCCCTAACCTTCAAAAGTCTAGCGTCGCATTTATGGTGCGACCTAAAATGACGTGGAATTGATTTGAGATCAGATATGTCGGACACTGTCCTGGCCGCACCAATGTCCCGCACGTGCTCACGAACTCTAAGTTCCCGGGTAGTTAATCCCACATAAACCATGGGACAAGGACATGTAGCGTAATAAATTACGTTGGTTGTACTACATGAAATCCGTTGTCTGATGTCAAATCTTCTACTTCCATCTGCAGAGGTAAAGCTGGAGCAGTGCAGGACATTGGTGCAGGCAAGACAGTGCCCGCACGGAAAGCATCCCCGATTGGGACCATTAGTACCAAATGGGTTATTCGGGGTGGGGACATAATGGCTCCGCACCAATAAATCATTTAGATTTAATCTAATCAGTTACAGGGAATATATTTGGAGATGATGCAATAAGAATTGTATAATTTGCAGATGACTTACTGGTGTTTGTAGCATTCGTAATTGATCCAGATATGAACACTAGGTAGAAAAGTAGATGTCATTCTGGACACATGGAAAGCTCTCGACCTTTCTAAAATTGGCAGGAGTCGATTTTAAAAATGGCACACGATCTAAGATTTTAGATCAGCTTGATAAATATATGATCTTGTAAAATGGCAAAGAGCAGGGAGGTCGGACTCTACCTAATACAAGTTATACCATAGTTCCATTATGAGATACATGAGCGACTGGTAATCTGCAACTGATTGAGGGCAATCTGAGCTACTGCCCAGGGCCAAAGGTTCCCGGGCCCATGGCCAGACTGCCCTCATAGCAATGTTTTGTACACCTCCATCGGTGCTGCTAATCCCAGGGTAGGGAGCTTTCCTGAAACTATGATGCCATCAATACAGAATGGCAGCACACCTCCAGGAGAGCACCCGTTGCCTTTTCTGAGACGTGCCAGCGCGATGACGTACACTCCGGCCACAAGAAGAAATAAGTCCCTGGGGACCAAAGTAGAGCGCCGGAGGAACGGGTGCGAGGTGAGTATGTGTTGTTGTTTTTATTTATCAACAGTATATATGTGCATGAGTTGTGTGCCTGTATATAGGAGGCTATGTGGGGGCTCATATTGTATATAGGAGGCTATGTGGGGGCTCATATTGTATATAGGAGGCTATGTGGGGGCTCATATTGTATATAGGAGGCTATGTGAGGGCTCATTCTGTATGTAGGAGGTTACGTGAGGGCTCATACTGTATATTGGGGGACTGTATGATGGTTCACTTTATATAGTGGGGTGATGTGGTGCCTTATACTGTATATAGGAGATTCTGTGATGGCTGATACTGTATTAAGACTATTTGGAGCTCACACTGTATATAGGAGGCTATGTGGGGGATCATACTGTATATAGGGGCTAATACTGTATATAGTGGACTATGTGAGGATTCATACTGTGTATAAAGGGGTTATGTGGGGACCGCCGTCTCTGTCATTCTGCACATGTGCACAGGAGCATCTGTGTGTTAATCACATGATCTATCAAGTGAATCATGTGACATATCATGCGATACTTCGGGTGCTGCGAGGGGCATGCCTTCTAAACTGCTTGGGGCCTTGGCTGCTTTTAATCCACTACTGGATGTATTCTATTTTTGAATTATAAATTTGACAAGCCAAATTATTACATGGGTCAAATGTTGTCATTTTCAAAGTCCTTCAGCATAGAAATCTATTGAACCAAGTATGTCATTCAGGCATGAAAGAGGAGGTAGAATGTAGATGGCGGAAACAATGAAAGGGTTTTTTCCAGGACTATATATTTTTTTTTACTATGAGCCAAAAAACTAATTGGCAGGTAATTGCAAACTACCTGCCTGTTCTATCCGTCTCCGGCTCAGAGCGGTCACTGACCTCTCCTGAAGGAGATTCAGCTACTCCTCGTCAATACAGCAGCTCTTCCTCTTCTGAGCTTGTCTGTCAAAGGGGTGTGACTGGCAAAATCATGCTGATTGACAGCATGGATAACAGTTCACCCACTCAACACGTTTTTCTGGAAAAACATTTAAGAAGTCAACATTTTCCTCTTTTGATAAATAAGAAATTGTGGAGAAGATGGACACAATAGCAGTATGGGCCCACTGCACCATGGGCCTGTGCTTACCCTGGAGGGGCATGACTAAGCGACTTCCCAGCGTTCACTACAGCCACTGGATTTTAGGTTAGGCTTGGTCACAGGTACCACTCCAGGACAGTCCTTGGGATTGCAGCAGCTGACCGAAGGGTCAGAGATATGAGTGCGTGGTACAGAGGGGCGAGACAGAGGCAAAGTCAGACAGTCTAAAGTTGGAGCAGTCACCATAGGATAAAAAAACATAACCAAGTTATGAGCGGAAAGGTCAGGTAGGACAGGTAAACAGGCTGGAAGTTGAATACATGAGGATGCATGCACAGGGGCTAACAGGGCAGGGAACATGTTCGAGCAAAGACTGGTGGGTGGAGCTGCCTAAAATAGGACCTGCTGGCAAGAAATAGGCAAGGCCAATGGCGGCTCACCAACCACACGAAACATTATTATGAGGGTAATCTGGCCATGGACACTCTCCTTTCTCCCCCGGAGCCTCAGGACGTGGGCATGTGAACACAGTGCTAGCTTTTCCTTGGGTGGCAAGAAACGTTGAGTTGAAGTTTTAGCTTCTAAAACACATGTAATATTATAGCACCTGAGATTAACTTATCCCAATTGTCTACACCCATGAAATTAGTGATTACATTGAAAACTGGCTCCTTATTCAAGCCAAATACAAGATAATGATACAAAAGAATGGATGAAAGTGCCAGAAAATCCTTTTCTTTCTTCGGTTCTACAACAGTTGAGCTTCACCAGCGGGAATTGGCACCCATTCATCAACTTTCTGGTGTATCCGGAACAATATTGGCGTTGTGAACTTTTTTTAATCTCCTTTTTTTTTCTACAAGATAATTAGTTCTCTGGAATTCCACACCCCAAAGGATAATTTCCATGTATCTAACAGAAGGTAAGTTACTATAAATGCCTCGAATATCAGCTTTAACTCAATCCAACGACAGAATCCACCTGTATCCATTATTTCTAGATCAAGCTTGCATCGAGTTCTGACTGTAAGTACGGTATAATATTTATATCTCTGGGTTGTGCTTTTAACTAAATTTTCATTTTTTTATGTCATATGTTATGAACAAAAGAAAAGTGAAATTCTATTTTTAAATGTAAACTTCCATTCATTTGATAACATCTCTATGGACTCCATTGTTCTGTTACTGAGCACTAAATCTTTCCTTACTCTGCACACAACCATTGAGCTATATGATCACAAGAACACTGAATATGTTTTATTCACCCAATAGATGTACAACTAATTGAAATAGAAGGTTTGCTTTTCTAAGATTTTTTTTTGGCATAAATATATTATAAAAAAAATATTGCTTTGTTTTGCTACTGCACGAACTTCATAGATAATTTATGATCAAAGTTGTTGTTGTGTGTGCACATTGTGGCTAGCCAATCAGGGCGCAGAAAACATCCACAATGTCCTGATACAACGGCTTGTGTCATTGGCGGCTGAAATCACATGTCCCTCTCCATATAAAGAGCGGACATTTTGTTTTAGCGTTATTTTGACACTGTAACAGCGCAGCGAGGCTGCTCCTGACGCTGGCACTGTTAGCAGCAAGATTTTAGCCAGTTAGCCAGGCGGTTGTATATCAGTCAGAGAGTGGAGCTAGCTAGTGTCCAATGTGGCTGTAAAATTTACCTTCCAGCAGTTTTGTTTTTGCCATCACTGAGGTCCACAGACAGACAAAAGTGTGTTGTGCACTGGTTCTATTGTGCTCCATGCACGAGTATAGCGTTCTAATTAATATTTTTTCACTAGCTAATTGTGAAACAGCCTGCTGTATCCCACCTCGTCATTTAGTGCTGTGGTGATATGAAACTGTCTGAAGACCTAAGGCACATTAAAAAAGAGGATATAATTTTTTCTGTTGCAAAACGTTAGACAGCCCGCCGTATCCCACTTTCTCAATTCGTTGGGTTGAAATTAAGCTGTCTGCAGATCTCACTTTAACCCCTTCATGACTGGTGCTTTTTTTTTTCGGTTTTGCGTATTCGTTTTTCGTTCCCCCTGCTTCCCAGAGCCATAACTTTTTATTTTTCTGTCAATATGGCCATATGTGGGCTTGTTTTTTTTGCGGGACGAGTTGTACTTTTGATCGTCACTATTGGTTTTACCATGTCTTGTATTAGAAAACGGGGAAAAAAAACAACATGTTTTTTGTTTGGCTTTTTTGTTAGATTTTAAAAACTTTTTTTTTTTTTTCAACTTTCTATGAGCGCCGACCACTGGGCGGTGCTCCCAGCAAGGCGGCAGTGACAACCATAGAGGTCTCCAGGAGACCTCTGGTTGTCATGCCAATCCATCGATGACCCTCGATCACGTGAAGGGGGTCACCAGTGGGCGGATTTCTGGCACGATTGCCGGAAGGGCATGTTAAATGCCGTTGACAGCGGCATTTAATGGGTTAATAGCCGTGGGTGGATCGCAATTCCACCCGTGGCTGTTCCGGGCACATGTCAGCTGTTCAAAACAGCTGACATGTACTGGGGAAGATGTGAGCTCACCGCCAGAGCCCACTTCAAAGGGAGGGAGTCCGACATCGGCATATTATTACGCTCGATGTCAGAAAGAGGTTACGTAGATAAAGTGTATTGTTTTTTCCCCATTCTCCACCAAGCCATAAAATAATTTAAATGTAAGTGTTTGGATGTGCCTCCTCAATCTTTTGCACGGTCTGTGTCTCGGTTACTGATCTACCACTAGGCCAGCAGGATCTGAAATTGTAGTTGTAAAGGTATGTGCATACGTTGAGTAAAATTTCTGCACCATTTCTGCATCTCTTGGCAGGAAAGCCTCAGCTGTAAAAAAAAAACCAAGCGTTTTTAGTGCGATTTTGCCATGTGTTTTGACCGGTTTGCGTGAAGTGAATGGTGAAACACGCAGGGCAAAAACGCACAGAGAATTGACACGCTGCAGATTATTTTCTGCACCAAATCCGCAAGTCAAAAATACTCAACGTGTGCAAGAAACGTCAGGTTTTTCATTCACTTTGCCGGCATCAGGTTTTGTTAACAAATCCACATGGAAAAAAATGCGGCAACAAAACAATGTGAGAACATAACCTGAGTGACGACATGAAGTTCTGAGGTTCCAAAAAAAGCAAAGTGAAAAAACATAAATAGACCCCAAAATAAGTGCAATCTCTAAAATAATAAGGAGCTAAGAATAACTGCTGGAAACATCTATTAATTTAATATTGATGTAAAATAATCCTTCATCTTTGGCGGGAGACATGTCTCCTCCTGGTAAGTGATGCATGCTGTGTCTTGCACATGTTTCACAGAAGATACTATGTTTTCAGACAAAAAATACAGGGCAGTTTTTTCCGTTTTCTAATTTTTTTAATTTATATGTAGGGACATGTTATGATGGAGTCAAGCTGCAATGTTGGTAAGTATGGCCCACCCCAATAAACAATGACGGGATGTGAATCTTTTGGTCCACCTGGGTAGGAGAGGTGTCCAAATATTGCATTTAGTGCGGATAGCATTCTTTGTAATGCATTTCATAGAAAACACATGAAGAATTGTCAAAATGTCTAGTACATATAACTTGCATAAAAGGAGGCAGCTGAAAAACAAATAAATGTATTGCAAATATTACCGCTGTCTAAGACGCAATGTGTTTCTTCCTAGATGTTTCCTGTCAAAAGAAAATGCACAGCACCAAAGACAATGACATGTACACCCCGGATGATGATTATTGCAAAGCATTGGCCTGGACTCTCTACAAGGGGAAATGTCCTATGACGGTTGGTCTGTATGTACCATGGGGCAGGGGCAAGGATGCCCTCCTTGCCAAGATCAGGGGTAAGTATAACTTTTGTACTTGGACACATACAGGGTTCTTATTTAACGTACAAAGCTTGTTAGGCGGCCGAAAGAAAATCAACTTGTCAGAGTGATCAGTCCAATCACAGATGTTGATTCATTCTTTGTTGAAACCTTAGAGTCTTACAGAGAGCAGACAGATGCCAAAAAGTGCCCTTTTGACATTTAATAAGTAGCAATAGTGAATCTAAAATGTCTGCATGCCGCTGTTAAAATCACAGGGTTTTGTCATGTAATAATAATCATGCCAAGAAGAATAATTTGAGAACTGTTTCCAACAAACTGAAATCATTTAGAGGAGGAAAATAAATATGCGATTACATAAGTGAACACCTTCTTATACTTGGTTATGTGGTGTTCAGAGTTAGCCAATCATATTTACCCTCATGTTACATAGTAGTCAGTACACAGTTGCCATCATTACAGTGATTCTGATTAACCTCATATAAATTTAAGCTGTTCTATGGTCTGAAAACAGCTTACAACACAGCAAAGGGATCTCGTTTTGAAAAGTTATCAGTTATGTGAAGGGTAAAAACAATGTGCAAGGTATTAGATATACTATGGAACAAAGTGAAGACGGTCATTACAAAATGGCTGAAATTTGGCACACCAATGACATTACTTAGAACTTGATGTCCCTTGAAAATTGATGAAAAGGCAACAAGAAATTTGGTATAGGGAACTGCCAAGAGGAAATCCATGTGTTCTTTACAATGTGGCCCTATATTTTGTATTGAAGAATGTAATAAGCATATACAAGGTAATTGTGAAGGAAGATGGACCCGGGTCAGCTGTGACATCGCCGATTGTGATTGGTGAAACCTGGGTTATCAGCTGTGTGTAGAGGTGTTATCAGTCATTATAATCCTACCTCTTAAGGTACCTTCACACATAACGATTTCGTTAACGATATCGTTGCAATGTCACGCTTTTTGTGACGTAGCAACGATCCCGCTAACGATCTCGTTATGTGTGACAGCGACCAACGATCAGGCCCCTGCTGGGAGATCGTTGGTCGCTGGGGAATGATCAGGACCTTTTTTTGGTCGCTGATCACCCGCTGTCATCGCTGGATCGGCATGTCTGACGCCGATCCAGCGATGTGTTCACTGGTAACCAGGGTAAATATCGGGTTACTAAGCGCAGGGCCGCGCTTAGTAACCCGATATTTACCCTGGTTACCATTGTAAAAGTTAAAAAAAAAAACCAGTACATACTCACATTCCGATGTCTGTCACGTCCCCCAGCATCGGCTTCCCTGCACTGACTGTCAGCGCCGGCCGGCCGTCAAGCAGAGCACAGCGGTGACGTCACTGCTGTGCTCTGCTTTACGGCCGGCGCTGACACAGTCAGTGCGGGAAGCTGACGCCGGGGGACGTGACAGACATCGGAATGTGAGTATGTACTGTCTTTTTTTTTTTTTTTAACTTTTACAATGATAACCAGGGTAAATATCGGGTTACTAAGCGCGGCCCTGCGCTTAGTAACCCGATATTTACCCTGGTTACCCGGGGACTTCAGCATCGTTGAAGACCGTTTCAACGATGCCGAAGTCGTTCCCCTGATCGTTGGTCACTGGAGAGAGCTGTCTGTGTGACAGTTCCTCAGCGACCACACAACGACTTACCAACGATCACGGCCAGGTCGTATCGCTGGTCGTGATCGTTGGTAAGTCGTTTAGTGTAACGGTACCTTAAGGCCTCTTTTACACATCTGTGTCTCCAGTACGTGTGGTGACAGTTTTCACACATACCGGAGACACTGACACATGTAGACTCATTAAAATGAATGGGTCTGTGCACATGTCAGTGTGTTTCCAAGCACCATTTGTCTATAGACAAAACACGCCGACATGTCCGTATTTTACCATCAGCATGGGCCGCAAAACGTCCCGCACACATGCACACGGAGAGCACACATAGAGATCACTCGAGTGACATGCATCAGCGCCAGGGAAGAAGCGCTACAGTAAGCGCTGTTCCTCGGCAGCGGGTGCTTAAGACAGCTTTCATCATTCTCCCCTGCTCTGCCGGCGATCGGTACGAGCAGAAGAGAATGATGAGAGTTCTGTTCAAGTCAGAACAATGACAGCAGGTGGGGGCTTTTGGGACTGTTACTCCCATCATCCGTCACCTGCTGCCACTAATAAGAGTGACAGCAGGAGCGGATGATCAGGGTATTCAACACCCGCTGCCTACGATATAACAAACTTAATGAATGAAAAACCCGACGTGGGTTCTCCCCTATTTTCTTTAACCAACCAGGCAAAACTCACAGCTGGGGGCTGCAACTCTCAGCTGTCAGCTTCAGCAAGGATGGTTATCAAGAATAGAGAGGTCCCCACACTGTTTTTTTTTTAAATTATTTAAATAAATAATTTAAAAAAAATGGAGTGGGGTCCCCCTTGCTAAAGCTGACAGCTGGGGGCTGGTATTCTCAGGCTGGTAAGGGGCCATTGATATAGGCCCCCCAGCCTAAAAATAGCAGGCCGTAGATGCCTAGAAAAGGCACATCTATTAGATGAGCCAATCCTTGAGCTTTGCCTGGCTCTTCCCATTAACCCTGTAATGGTGGCAAGTGGGGTTCATGTTTGTGAGGTTGATGTCACCTTTGTATTGTCAGGTGACATCAAGCAAACAGCTTAGTAATGAAGAGGTGTCTAGAAGACACCTCTCCATTACTAATCCTATAATTACATGGCAAATAAAGACACAGCAAGAATAAAGTCTTTTATTAGAAATAAAACAAAACGCCGTTTTCCTTTTTTATTTAAAAATAACAAACACAGTTATACTCACCTAACACCTATTTCCACAGAAGCCCTCAATCTCCTGTAATAAAAATAGAATTAGAAAAACAACAATATACCATACCTGTCTGTCATTCTGTCCCACGCCATAATCCATATCTGGGGTCTAAATAGTTTTCAACCTGGACGGTGCCAAGATGCGACCGTCCAGGCTGAGAACCACTAGTGAATGAGATGCTGCGAATGCAGCCTCAGTGACGTCACTGAGGCTGTGTTCCCAGTCGGGCTGAGCTGTGGTGACCTCAGGACCGTGGGAAAATGCCAGTGATGAGGTCACTGCAGTTCAAGCTCAGTGTCTTCACAGCAGATCACTGTGAAAAATTCTCATGAGAGGCCTCATGATAACTAATCTGCTTGAAACTCTTCCTGACAAGATAGGAAGTATAATAAGCCTAGAATAGCCCCAGTGCTCAGTGTGAAAATTGCAAGATTACACTTTTTTGTAATTTTATTTTTTATAAAGATCATGATTTGAAAAAGAAAATATTATGTTACTCATGTTTTTCATTTGACCATCTGAATCATAAAGATATAAGCTTTGATACACCAAAACATTATAACCAAATATTTTTTCTTTGCAACAGTAACACCTTGCATTGTGTTTAAAGCAAAACCAAAAAAATCAGGTCTAAATATTTTTTTTTGTAATTACAGAACACCTTTGTAAGATGAATTCTGAGTCTGAAGAAAAGAAAATATCAGAACCCACAGACACATCTCCTCTCAATGGTAAGAAATTATTGTAAGTTTGGGTGGACATTAATTGCAATCTATTGGTCATCCTGCAGTGTAAACTAAGGTGATAAATGAAGATGCAAACCTACTTTGCCTGAAGTCAAGATATGCTATATCTACCGCATTTCCCCAATTCACCCAGTCAGTGATTTCATCATAGCAGTAAATTAGATTAGTCTGGCATGACTTGTTTACTACAAACCCATGCTGGCTCTGATTAATTACTGTATTCTTGTCCAAGGACTTATATACTTGCTGTTTAACCTCTTTACCCTCAAGGGTGGTTTGTATGTTAATGACCGGGCCAATTTTTATCATTCTGACCACTGTCCCTTTATGAGGTTATAACTCTGGAATGCTTCAACGGATCCCTGTGATTCTGACATTGTTTTCTCGTGACATATTGTACTTCATGATAGCGCTAAAATTTCTTTGATATGACTTGCGTTTATTTGTGAAAAAAAAGGAAATTTGGTGACAATTTTGAAAATTTCGCAATTTTCCAACTTTGAATTTTTATGCCCTTAAATCACACAGATATGTCGCACAAAATACTTAAAGGGAACCTGTCACCCCGTTTTTTCAGATTGAGATAAAAATACTGTTAAATAGGGCCTGCGCTGTGCGTTACAATAGTGTATGTAGTGTACCCTGATTCCCCACCTATGCTGCGAAATACATTACCAAAGTCGCCGTTTTCGCCTGTCAATCAGGCTGGTCAGGTCAGGTGGGCATGGTGACATCGCTCTTTTCTTCCCCAGCTTTCCGTTGGTGGCGTAGTGGTGTGCGCATGTCCAAATGCCGAATCCCCTGCGCGCACGTGAAGAAACAGCGCGCGATCTGCGCTATTACCCCTGTCATCGGTGGGGGCGGCCATCTTCCTGGGGCCGCGCGTGCGCAGATGGAGTGCTCTGCTGCACGGGGCTTCAGGAAAATGGCCGCGGGATGCCGCGCGTGCGCAGAAGAGATCGCGGCGGCCATTTTCCCAAAGCCGAGATGCAAACTCTCCTCCACGCTATCTTATTTAATGTATTTATACTCAATCATAAAATAGGTTACAGATGTTTTGAATGTTTAGTAAGCGGTGCTATATTAAAAAAGCATAGATGCAGAATGGTAAGACTGGATAACACTATAATTTCATATGAAATAATTAATTAGATGACATAAAAATTAAGGCTATGTGCACACATTCAGGATTTTTCGCATTTTTTTCGCTATAAAAATGCTAAAAAAAGCTTACATTAACCTTACTATTTATTAGAATGCAATCCGCAATTTTTGTGCACATGCTGCGTTTTCTTCCCGCAGTGGAATCGCATTCCGGAAAAAAACGCGGCATGTTCATTCTTTGTGCGGAATCGCGGGGATTCCGCACACATAGGAATGTATTGATCCGCTTACTTCCTGCATGGGGCTATGCCCACCATGCGGGAAGTAAGCGGATCATGTGCGGTTGGTACTCAGGGTGGAGGAGCGGAGACTCTCCTCCAGGCTCTGGGAAGCATATAATTGTTAAAAAAAAAAAAAAGAATTATTAAAATGAAAAATCTGCATAGGCAGCATCAATAGTAAAAAGTTGGTCACACTTGTCAAACAATATGTTTGACAAGAGTGACCAGGCTGTCAATCAATTTTCCAAGCGATGCTACAGATTGCTTGGAAAACTCTAGCATGCTGCAAGCTAATTACACTTGCAAAACACTAGTGTTTAGCGGGAATACGCATGCCAATTCCGCATGCAATATATATCCACGGCAGGAGTTGCAGAATTGCCGCGGAAATTTCCGCGGCAATTCTGCAACGTGTGCACTTAGCCTAATACTATTTTAAAAATATCTGTAATGTGGTATTATATAGTATTAATTGCTGCCTAAGGCTGGAGTCACACCAGCGTATGGAATCCTATGCCAGACCCTCGGTTCTGTGAGCCAAGTGCCATGCTACCATGCTCCGATCCTCTCACACAGATTGGCTCTGAGCACAGTTGCGGAGGAGGCGGAGAAATTAATTTATCCATCTCCTCTGTTGCTGGCATCGGCATCGCATCGTTGTATATCGCACCACACTCGGATGATATTCGAGTGCTGTGCGTTGTGACACATGCACCGATAGACTTGCATGGGTGCGAGTGAGCCGATTCTCGCTGCAAATCACAGCATGCTGCGATTTGTTCTCGCATGCCGATTCGGCATGAGAAAATAATCACAGATCTGAGCTGCCCCATAGAGAAACATTGGGCCATGTGCTGACCGATGCTTTATTGCACAGCGCATGGCCATGTTGTATGGTGATGGTGTGACTTCGGCCTTAGGGGTAAATTTTCAATTGTGAAGAGCACCAAGTTGGCGTAGGAAGATTTACAGGCCATGCAGTGCTCCTTTGGAAAGTTCAATATGTAAGTAGGAAGAGAACAGCAATTCTAGTGCCACTCATTGGAAGTAGCAATCATTAAAATCAATATGGACCCTTAGATCTTGTCAGAGGCATCTCTCCCAGCAAATCTAGTTCTCCTGCTTTGCTCTGATGATGTTCAAATATTCTGAAACCCATGTCTGAAAATGATTTGCCTACTTATGCTAGGTCATGTGGCAAGGCTCTATAAAATTTGCTATTGACTTTTAGGATTGCCATTTCTACAGTAGTAGGTGGCACTAGAGTTCAAGTACTCTTCCTCTCTGAAGAGGCTACTTACATGTTCAAATTCATTCATGTTCAAAAACATCACTGAAGGAGAGCTTACTCACCTCCTTTCCAAATCACACCTCACCACCTGTGCACTTGACCCCATCCCTTCCCACCTGCTCCCCAACCTCACTAACATGCTCATTCCTGCTCTAACCCATCTCTTCAACCTATCGCTATCTTTTTGTACCTTCCCCTCTGCCTTCAAACATGCCACCATCACACCCATCCTCAAAAAAACTAACCTTGACCCAACTGCTATGCCCAGCTATCGCCCCATATCATTGCTCCCGTTTGCTTCAAAACGTCTTGAGCTGCATGTCCATGCTCAACTTTCCTCCCACCTCTCATCTACCTCTCTCCTTGACAACCTACAATCTGGCTTCTGCCCCCACCACTCCACCAAAACTGCCCTGACCAAAATTACTAATGACTTACTCACAGCCAAAGCTAACAGACAGTTCTCCATCCTCCTCCTTCTAGACCTGTTCTCTGCTTTCGACACAGTCAACCACTGCCTACTGCTACAGATTCTTTCTTCCCTTAGCAACAAAGGTCTTGCCCTGTCCTGGATTGCCTCATACCTTTCCGACCGCACATTTAGTGTTTCCCACTCCCACACTTTCTCCTCATCCCGCCCTCTCTCTGTTGGAGTCCCTCAAGGCTCTGTCCTAGGGCCCCTACTTTTTTCCATCTATACCCTTGGCCTAGGACAACTCATAAAGTCCCATGGCTTACAGTACCACCTGTATGCGGACAACACTCAGATCTACCTCTCTGGCCCAGATGTCACCTCTCTGCTGTCCAGAATCCCGGAGTGCCTATCAGCCATATCCTCCTTCTTCACCTCTCACTTCCTAAGACTCAATGTAGACAAAACCGTACTCATCAACTTTCCCCCATCTCGCGTATCCCCCCTACCTGATCTATTTATTATGGTAAACGGCATTATGCTCTCTCCTGCACCTGAAATCCACTGCCTCGGGGTAGCTCTCGACTCTGCCCTGACGTTCAAACTCTTGCCACCTCCTGTCGCCTCCAACTCAAAAATATTGCCAGAATCCAGCCCTTCCTCAGCCCACAATCTACTACAACTCTTGTGCATGCCCTCTTCATCTCCCGCCTCGATTACTGCAACACCTTCCTCTGTGGCCTCCCCAATAACTCTCTTGCACCACTCCAGTCTGTCCTCAACTCTGCTGCCCGATTAATCCACCTCTCTCCTCACTACTCCCCTGTTTCTCCCCTCTGAAAATCCCTCCTCTGGCTCCCAAATCCCCAATGAATCCAGTTCAAACTACTAACACTGATCTACAAAGCCATCCACAACCTGTCCCCTCCCTATATCTCTGAACTAATCTCCCAATATCTTCCCTCACGTAATCTTCGATCCTCCCAAGACCTCCTACTCACCTCCACACTTATTTGTTCCTCATACAACCGCCTCCAAGATTTCTCCTGAATATCCCCCATTCTCTGAAATTCCACGCCTCAATACGTCAGATTATCCACCACTCTCAGATCCTTCAGACGGAACCTGAAAACCCATCTCTTCAGGAAAGCCTACAGCCTGCAATAACCATTCTGCGCGTCACCACCACCCAAGCTTCCGTGTCACCACCACCCGAGCTGCCGGGTCACCACCACCAGAGCTGCAACGACACCACCACCAGAGCTGCCGCGTCACCACCACCGGAGCTGCCGTACCCCCGACCTTCTGTCGCTTCATTATCCTGTAGAATGTAAGTCCGCAAGGACAGGGTCCTCTCCCCTCTGTACCACTCTGTCATTGTAAATTTGTTTACTGTAAACAATATCTATAACTCTGTACGTAACCCCTTTCTCATGTACAGCACCATGGAATTAATGGTGCTACATAAATAAATAATAATAATAATAATAATAATAAATAATAATAATTCCCATGGGAACATTGTATGCCCTGTATGTTTTCGTATACCAACTTGACATTCTCTTTTGGAGGGCTCTCACTCAGCCAAACCAGTTCTACTGCCTTGCACTGACAAGGGGCAAACACTTCAAAATGCATGTCTGCAAATGGAGTTTCTGGTTTGGCGTCTTATTCTAAGTTACAAGGCTCTTTAAAGGGTCGATATTGACTTTTAGGGCTGATGCTTCCAATTGATGACATCAGAGTTCCTGTCCTTTTCCTCTCTGAAGAAGTTTCTTGCATATTACTTACTGGTACACTACATATATTTTACGCAAATTTAGCTGAGCAAAGCAATACGTGTGATTTAAACTGCTGTTTTGGCACAAACTAATTTTTGCACCCAAGCTTATGGAACATTTGCAATGCATCTGTTGCTGAACAATATTCGGTGCACAGTGTCATGATCCAGGTCGGGGTTTGCTTCTTGCTTTTCCTACCCTGGCCTGGTTATGGTGGGGTTAACCTTTCCTGCCTCTCTTTGGTTCGTGGGTGGCTATATATTGGTGCCACTCCTGGTAGCATGTGTCAGTGATAGTTCCAGACCCTGGCTTGAGCAACTGACCCTTACACCCTAACGATCCTTCTGCCTCTGATTACCCGTATTTGTGCCTGACCCCTTCCCTGTCCCTGACTTAGTGTGTGTTTGGTGGTTTCCTACAGTGTATGACTCGGCTTGTATTTTGAACCCTGCCTCTTTCTTTCCATCTCTGTTACTACGTTTCCCTTCTGTCTTTGACTCTGGCTCGTACCCCGACTACGTCTTTTGTCTCACATTTTGAATCCCGCGCTCCCATCTGTTTCCGATTTCTGGTTTGTCTCTGACCTCGTGCATTGCTGTGACCTCTGGTACTTCATCTTCCTGTTTGTTGCTGACTGGCCTGTCTGACTACTCTGCCTCCTCCTCGCTTTGCACTGTGGTGCTACACGGTGAGTGCTACCTTTTTCCCCTTACCTGCGCCCCCTGTTGGAGGTTGCGTGTAACCGCCTTGCAGTTATATTAAACAGAGCTCATGATCCAGGGCACAAGCCCGAAGGTCTGGTAACAATAATGCCATTTGGTTTGAAGGATAGGGTGAAATCCGAGGTTTTTCCTATGTAGTTTCTTATAACTTCGCAGCAAAATAGATGGAACCAACCAGAACCTATCCTCCTTAGCTACCTGCATGTCAGAATTATCAACAGGGTTTGATTGTAGTGTCATATCCTCATATCATGTGTCACTTGCTCTTCTACTATGTCTGCTGTGTTTTTTTCACGTCTTACCATTACAGCAATAGTGGAAGGATCGTGTGTTAATATGTTTTATTTTATTACAGAACATCATTATGAGATAGAGTGTGAAAACCTCACTGACGGAAGTCAACGACTAACAGTAAAGGAGCTTTTCAAACTTGTGTTTCTCATGTTATTTTATGAACCTATATTCACAACAAGACATGAAGAACTAAAACAAAGACACAATATAATCATTAAATTCAGTGCTTGGCATTGTATCGGCTGTGACCATCCATGGGCCGGCCTGATTACAGCTCTCTGTGATGCTATCGAGGATGAATTTGGATTGATTCCAATCAGCATATATCGGGCAATACACAAGGGAAAAGAAACTACCGATGAGAAAGAATTAAAGGAATGGGTTCCTAAGAAGATTCTTCACATCCCAGTTTGGTGTATGATTTTATTCATCTTCGTGATTCTGATTGGTGCTTTACTTTTAAAGCTTTGTCTGTCTAATTATTCCGGAGAATTTGAAGACTATAAAGACCCCGTAGATTATATATTATACATTACTGCGGCTATATTTGGCAGTGGTTCATTATTACTGTCAGGAACAATCATTAAAGTGATTAGAAATTGCATTGTGACTCAGAAAGGCAAATTGATGCAGAAAATGAAGAGGACTGACATGAGCGCCCAGTTGGGTTTCATGAATGACGTCAAGGAGGAGATTGAGATCATCACCTCTTACCTTCAATTGATGGAAATGTACCGAAAGCAAAAAATCATCGTCATCATTGAGATCACCAAATTGGACAAGTGCCTGCCAAACAGAGCGGTTGAGATCTTACATGCTATAAATGTTCTCCTGTCTAATCCAGATGCTCCATTTATATCTATCTTAGCCGTAGACCCTGGCATCATTGTTGAATGTGTTGAAAAATCGGATCTCCTGAAAGGCATGGCTAACAATGGCTATGTGTTCTTAAACCGGGTTGTAACGTTGCCTTTTTCTGTCCCCCAAATGAACGAAGAGACTAAAAAAGAGCATCTAAAAAATATAATTAATTGTAAAAAAATTATAATTGAGAAAATAAATGCACATTCTTCTGAAAAAGATGTACTACCGAAGGTCAGCCAATACATCCATAATGAAATGAATGATGAACAACGTAAATTCATATACGAAGCCTTGAAATTCCTTCATAGCGATTGTTATGAATATGTTAGCGACAATGTTATCAACATGAAGAGGATCGTGAGCACTATTATATCTGTCAGTTTGATGATCAAGTTGGAGAAAGTAAAAATGATATGCCCTAAAAAGGTGTCAAAGTGGGTGATGTTGGCTGCCCAATGGCCATGTGCCCTTAGTTGGATACTTCAGTGTATTGAAGATGAGCAGCAAAGAGGAAAAGATAAAACAAAATTAATTGAAGATAAACTGCTTTGGAAGATTTATGAAAATTCACTGGAGACATTGCATGCTAACAAGAAGAGTCTTAAACAGCTCATGGATTTAGATGGGGATCCGGATATTTTCTACGACTTACTGAATGATGAGAAATTCACGGTGAAAGATGCCAACATGTTAATGCCGTACACTATCAATTTAGATCATACAATTAAAAGAAAGATTGAACTTCTACAAGGTAGCTTCAACCTTTTAAGGTTCAGGGAAAAACAAGCGAAAAAAATGGATTTACTGAATATGAACATAGATACAGTCTGCAAAAAGGTTAGCGTTTTACGTTATATAAACTGTATGTTAAAGTTAAATTTCATCAGAAAATTAACCACTGTTTATGTCAGGTTTTTTAATTAACCCCTTTGCGGCAATCAGCTTCTTCCAAGTGCTTAGCGCATCTCTCCGTACATGCGCATCATGGTAATAGTGCAGGCTCAGGAGCTGTGCCGACACCATTGGGGGGGTTGTCAGTTGTAAATTACAGATGACACTTTGCTGAAACAATGATGACCAGTGGGAACAATAGTGACAGCAGCATCTAAGTGGTTACAGATGGAGGGGACCCTTTTATGGCCGGTTTCACACGTCAGTGTCTCCGGTACGTGAGGTGACAGTTTCCTCACGTACCGGAGACACTGACACACGTAGACACATAAAAATCAATGCATCTGTGCAGATGTCATTGATTTTTTGTGGACCGTGTCTCTGTGTGCCAAACACGGAGACATGTCAGTGTTCGTGGGAGCGCACGTATTACAAGGACCCATTAAAGTCAATGGGTCCGTGTAAAACACGTACTGCACACGGACGTTGTCCGTGTGCAGTCCGTGTGCCATGCAGGAGACAGCGCTACATTAAGCGCTGTCCCCCCCACTGGTGCTGAAGCCGCGATTCATATCTTCCCTGCAGCAGCGTTTGCTACAGAGAAGATATGAATAATAGTGTTTAAAATAAAGATCTATGTGCCCCCCGCCCTCCCACCCCCTGTGCGCCCCCCCACCCCCTGTGCGCCGCCCCCCCCGCTGTTCTGAAAATACTCACCCAGCTCCCTCGCCGGCGCTGCTTCCTGTTCTGGCCGTATCTTCTCCTGTATGCGGTCACGTGGGGCGGCCGATTACAGTGGAGGTGGAGCCGCATATTCATGATTGTAATGGGCGGCCCCACGTGACCGCATACAGGAGAAGATGCGGCCAGAACAGGAAGCAGCGACAGCCAACGAGGGAGGTGGGTGAGTATTTTCAGAACAGCGGGGGGGAGCACAGGAGGTGGGAGGGCGGGGGGCACATAGATCTTTATTTTAAACACCATTATTCATATGTTCTCTGCAGCAAACGCTGCTGCAGGGAAGATATGAATCGCGGCTTCAGCACCAGATGCTGGTACGTGTGGTACCCAGCACGGTGCGTGTGGTACCCAGTGGGCACACGGGCGGCACACGTGTGCCACACTGATGTGCCACAGAAACGTAGGGGCACACGGACACGGATAATTCCGGTACCGATCGGTACCGGAATTATCTGGACGTGTGAAACCGGCCTATGTCAGTGTTGGTCCCTGAGACAGGCACAACTTATTAGGCAACTACAGTAAATGGTATATTTTGGGGGGAAAATTACCCTTTTCTCTTCATATGACCCACTGCACATTCATCTCTGGAAAACATGTCTGGGATCAAAATGTTCACTAACCCCTAGATGAATTCCTTGTGGGGGTATAGTTTACAAAATGGGGTCACTTGTGGGGAGGGATCTCTCTTGTTTTGGCACCTTGGGGACAATTTAACTACGTCATGGAAACCTGTCGTGTGCCCAAACAGTAGTTTCTAGCCTCAAATGGGGTATTGCTGTGTTAGGGATAAATTGTATAAAAAATATTTTGGTCTGGTACCCCTGCGAAAATGAAAAATATGGGACTAGAATCATCTTTGTGGGAAAAATGTCATTTTTTCACCTCACTTTGCATTAACTCCAGTGATTCTCTTGCAGTGTTAAGAATTGTTTTGACAACAGCTTTACATTCTTTGAGGGGTGCAGTTTGCAAAATGGTATCACTTTGGGGTAAGGAAGGGGGATCCATTATACAGAATTCGAAAAGTCACTTTAAAAGTTACCTCGTCCTTTGAAAATATTAAAATTAGCTGCTAAACTTCTACGGCATCTAACATCATAATGAAATAAATGGATGTTTGAAAAATGATTCCGATGTAAGATACACTTAAACTCGAAGATTGCAATAGCGCTACCTTTCTCCCAAGTAGAGAATATAAAGCATTGCACTTGCTGCATAAAACGCTATACAAAATTCAAATAAAGGTTAAATGATCTAGAGAGAATCAAAATGAATAAATATAGATAAAATATAATAAATAATTATCCTCTATGACAGATGCATGCGTCATCCCTGAGGAAGGAGGACGCTACCTCCAAAACGTGTAGGATAGAATTACGGACTACTTTCTTTCCCGCGAGAAGACCCATGAAAGCAGCAGTCTTTTATTTTTTTTAATTTTTTTTTTGGAGCGTCTCAAATCAGTGCAGCCGGCCTCATTCAGTGAATCATCTCTACATTATAACAGACCTAGGAACAACCCAGTTTGCATTTATTCACAGATAGACACAGAATTTTTTTTTTTCAGCATTCTGAGCATCTGTCACTCATAGAGGATAACTATTATATTTTAACTATATTTATTCATTTAGCTTCGAGCATAAAGAGACTCTTTAGCGCATTTAACCTTTATTTGAATGTAGTAAATGTTATTTTTCAACTATTTTCTGTGCATTTACTATCTGTTTTAAGGGAATAAAAAAAGAAAAGTTCCTGTTCTGTACAGAAGACTTCTTCAGCAGGCTCATTATCATCAGAGGCAGGATTACAAGGACAAGTAACACTTCTCTTCACAGCCGATAACAGGCGATTTGACAGCTGACCTTGCTCCCTTTTGCCACATTGGAGCATGCTCAGATTGGAAGCTCAGAGACTTCTATATGGCCCTACTTTACACATAATATAGTAATAGAAGACCCTCTTTTTAGCATAGAGAAGTACAGTGTGCTTGCTTTTATTCATATTCGGCCTAATGTACATTTTTCTCCTGTTTTAGATGGAAAAGCTCAATTTCAAAAATCATAATCACTATGTAACGAAGATAAATGAGCACAATCTAGACGGAAAGGCTCTTCTCTACAGCGAGAACATGAAGATACGAAATGCCTTGGGTATGAACTTGGGAGATTGGGTGCAATTTAGAGATGAATTTCTAAGCCTGCCTACTCCAAATGTTTTTTATTAAGAAAGAAGGAATTAAGGAAGAATAAAGATCTGTTGCTGTATCCATTATAATATCATGTATATTTCTACTATATTAGCCCTATGAACATATACACACATTGTATAACTGCCTGCGTGGAGATCTCTAAACTTATGTAAATAAATGATGTATTTTTTTCACGTAGATTGGATATCCTTGTAGTAGCTGAAAGCAGCGCTAGGCATACAGTGGGGCAAAAAAGTATTTAGTCAGTCAGCAATAGTGCAAGTTCCACCACTTAAAAAGATGAGAGGCGTCTGTAATTTACATCATAGGTAGACCTCAACTATGGGAGACAAACTGAGAAAAAAAAATCCAGAAAATCACATTGTCTGTTTTTTTAACATTTTATTTGCATATTATGGTGGAAAATAAGTATTTGGTCAGAAACAAAATTTCATCTCAATACTTTGTAATATATCCTTTGTTGGCAATGACAGAGGTCAAACGTTTTCTGTAAGTCTTCACAAGGTTGCCACACACTGTTGTTGGTATGTTGGCCCATTCCTCCATGCAGATCTCCTCTAGAGCAGTGATGTTTTTGGCTTTTCGCTTGGCAACACGGACTTTCAACTCCCTCCAAAGGTTTTCTATAGGGTTGAGATCGGGAGACTGGCTAGGCCACTCCAGGACCTTGAAATGCTTCTTACGAAGCCACTCCTTCGTTGCCCTGGCGGTGTGCTTTGGATCATTGTCATGTTGAAAGACCCAGCCACGTTTCATCTTCAATGCCCTTGCTGATGGAAGGAGGTTTGCACTCAAAATCTCACGATACATGGCCCCATTCATTCTTTCATGTACCCGGATCAGTCGTCCTGGCCCCTTTGCAGAGAAACAGCCCCAAAGCATGATGTTTCCACCACCATGCTTTACAGTAGGTATGGTGTTTGATGGATGCAACTCAGTATTATTTTTCCTCCAAACACGACAAGTTGTGTTTCTACCAAACAGTTCCAGTTTGGTTTCATCAGACCATAGGACATTCTCCCAAAACTCCTCTGGATCATCCAAATGCTCTCTAGCAAACTTCAGACGGGCCCGGACATGTACTGGCTTAAGCAGTGGGACACGTCTGGCACTGCAGGATCTGAGTCCATGGTGGCGTAGTGTGTTACTTATGGTAGGCCTTGTTACATTGGTCCCAGCTCTCTGCAGTTCATTCACTAGGTCCCCCCACGTGGTTCTGGGATTTTTGCTCACCGTTCTTGTGATCATTCTGACCCCACGGGGTGGGATTTTGCGTGGAGCCCCAGATCGAGGGAGATTATCAGTGGTCTTGTATGTCTTCCATTTTCTAATTATTGCTCCCACTGTTGATTTCTTCACTCCAAGCTGGTTGGCTATTGCAGATTCAGTCTTCCCAGCCTGGTGCAGGGCTACAATTTTGTTTCTGGTGTCCTTTGACAGCTCTTTGGTCTTCACCATAGTGGAGTTTGGAGTCAGACTGTTTGAGGGTGTGCACAGGTGTCTTTTTATACTGATAACAAGTTTAAACAGGTGCCATTACTACAGGTAATGAGTGGAGGAAAGAGGAGACTCTTAAAGAAGAAGTTACAGGTCCGTGAGAGCAAGAAATCTTGATTGTTTGTTTCTGACCAAATACTTATTTTCCACCATAATATGCAAATAAAATGTTAAAAAAACAGACAATGTGATTTTCTGGATTTTTTTTTCTCAGTTTGTCTCCCATAGTTGAGGTCTACCTATGATGTAAATTACAGACGCCTCTCATCTTTTTAAGTGGTGGAACTTGCACTATTGCTGACTGACTAAATACTTTTTTGCCCCACTGTATATGGAGTTTACTGCTTGTAAATGTAAAGGGATATTCCCATTTATTTAATTTATGGCATGTCCAAAGGACTGCTGGGATCTATGTCTGTCTTGAGAATTGCGCCCCTGTCAGTAGAGAGGTGGCTGCACATGCGCATCTCTTTTCCTTCATATGTATGAGTGTGCCAAACTTGTCAAGCAAGTGTGACTGTATGAGTTGGGACGATCCTGCTAAGCAAAATGTTCCTATTCACTAACTATAAGGAATATCTTAGAAATGGTGATCATTAAAAAAAAAAAGTATGTTGGTGATTTGTAAAACATTTCATTTTTATGGTGATTTACGACCTTCATGTATATAAAAACGAAAATCCTGACTGAAATATTAACATATACAGTGTATTAGGACTCTATCTGCTCAATGTAAAAGTGAGCGTATACTATATTAGATTAGTTACATGTGAGTCTATAGAAAATAAAGAGAATTGTGGATTTGTGTGTGTGTGTGTGTTTTTACTTCTTTCCTGCATTGTGCATATAGACACTGTGAGGATCTGACGTTGTGGGTTGCAATAAACACCTTGGCAGGTTAACAATGCAGTTCAATTTATTTCTTCCGTCCATGGTTATACAGCAAATCCACGTTGATTGCCAATATACAATGTCCTCAGTCCACAAGTTCCCAATCTGAGATTGGTAGTTCCACTGACCCCGTACCAGGCGATACCCACTGTCTCCCAACTTTTGGTTGGCCCACAGCTTTTGGCATCTCCAGCCAGTATAGTGTGCAGTCACAGCCTATGTTCCTCCAGACGATGGATATCACGACCATAACTCATGGACACCCCTCCAGCCAACAATCAATCTCCAAAACTCCATAGATCATCCATCCATCCCAGCTTGGATCCTCTCCCTTCAAAGTCACTCCAACCACTGCCTGATTCTCAACCCCTGTGTCTTTTTTCCCTCCCCCTTAAACATTTTCCTTTACCTCACAGAACTATGCATATTCCATTACCTGGGACTGCATGTGAGACCCCTCTGATGATGGCTCCCCTGGGTCTACAATCCACATCCACACAATGGGCCTAGGGCTGGGAGTACTATGGGAGTGAGACATTGATACAGATGAGATTGATAGAGTTTGGCCTTAGGTATACATAAGATCCATCCAACATGTCCTCCTCTGCTTGCTGTCACTGAATAGAAACATTGATTCCTGAGGATGAACTGACGAGCAAGCAAATCACTAATAAAACACAGCAAGCAAATATCTATTAAAATACTATAATATTGATGTAACCGGTGCTACGTGCTGGAAAAAGTCTGTATCTCTTAGAGATGTGGACTCCGCTCTACGTCCATTTGTCCTATAGTCTTTAGTAAGCGGCCATCTCCTCACAGACACTACAGAAGGTAATGAGCTGAAAAGCATTGGTAGATTTATTGAGTCTCCAAAAAGGGATAAAATATTGTCCCGGCCCTGATAATTAGCAAATGACAAAGGGGATGCGCTCAAAGTAAGACACCACTCATGAAGAAAAAAGCTCCATATAGCTATGTAGCTATATGTAATAATATATAAAAATATAAGCATGAGTCATCTACAACTCCTGTAGATAAAAAATTATTGTGGTGGGGACATAACCTTACAGGTGTAGCTCCATACGGATTACACATAATAGTACCATACAGTGTACTATACAGAAGTCAGAGACGTGTACTCAAGTTACCTACAGTGTCTATAAGGGCTCGCTCCCACTTGCGATGTAATCGGACGAGTGCATGCCAATAAAAAATTAGATTGCACTTGGCTAAATGTCAACTTACAGTGGGGAAAAAAGTATTTAGTCAGCCACCAATTGTGCAAGTTCTCTCACTTAAAAATATGAAAGAGGCCTGTAATTGACATCATAGGTAGACCACAACTATTAGAGTCAAAACGAGAAAACAAATCCAGAAAATCACCTTGTCTGATTTGGCAAGATTTATTTTGTACATTATGGTGGAAAATAAGTGTTCGGTCACCTAAAACATCCAAGATATCTGGCTCTCACAGACCTGTAACTTCTTCTTTAAGAGGCTCCTCTGTCCTCCACTCATTACCTGTAGTAATGGCACCTGTTTGAACTTGTTATCAGTATAAAAGACACCTGTCCACACTCTCAAACAGTCACACTCCAAACTCCACTATGGTGAAGACCAAAGTGCTGTCGAAGGACACTAGAAACAAAATTGTAGCCCTGCACCAGGCTGGGAAGACTGAATACTCAATAGGCAAGCAGCTTGGTGTGATGAAATCAACTGTGGGAGCAATAATAAGAAAATGGAAGACATACAAGACCACTGATAATCTCCCTTGATCTGGGGCTCCACGCAAGATCTCATCCTGTGGGGTCAAAATGATCACAAGAATGGTGAGCAAAAATCCCAGAACCACACGGGGGGACCTAGTGAATGATTTGCATAGAGCTGGGACCACTGTAACAAAGGCTACCTTCAGTAACACACTATGCCGCCAGGGACCCAGATCCTGCAGTGCAAGACGTGTCCCCCTGCTTAAGCCAGTACATGTCCGGGCCCGTCTGAAGTTTGATAGAGAGCATTTGATTTATCCAGTATTTGGAGAATGTCATATGGTCTGATGAAACTAAAGTGGTACTGTTTGGTAGAAACAAAACTCGTTATGTTTGGAGGAGACAGAATGCTGAGTTGCATCCAAAGAACACCATACCTACTGCGAAGCATGGGGTGTTGTGAATTCTGATGTCGGGCTCCCTCCTGTGGTCATGAATGGTACTTCGGCTGGTTCTGTCCATGGACTTCCTCTGGTGGGTGTTTCTGAGTTTCCTTCCACAGGTGACGAGGTTAATTCGTTAGCTGGCTGCTCTATTTAACTCCACTTAGATCTTTGCTCCATGCCACCTGTCAATGTTCCAGTATTGGTCTAGTTCTCTCCTGGAACGTTCTTGTGACCTGTCTTCCCAGCAGAAGCTAAGTTCCTGCTTGTATTTCTTTGGTTTGTTATTTTTCTGTCCAGCTTGCTATTTTTATTTTTGTCTTGCTTGCTGGAAGCTCTGGGACGCAGAGGGAGCGCCTCCGCACCGTGAGTCGGTGTGGAGGGTCTTTTTGCGCCCTCTGCGTGGTCTTTTTATAGGTTTTTGTGCTGACCGCAAAGCAACCTTTCCTATCCTCGGTCTG
Organism: Ranitomeya imitator; assembly: GCF_032444005.1. Taxonomy (NCBI): domain Eukaryota; kingdom Metazoa; phylum Chordata; class Amphibia; order Anura; family Dendrobatidae; genus Ranitomeya; species Ranitomeya imitator. Next base: position 60,703,112 of record NC_091283.1, on the reverse strand, counting down.
TTCAGTAAGTCGGGCCTCACTTTGCTAAATCTATTTAATCTCTGTGTTTGTATTTTCATCTTTACTCACAGTCATTATATGTGGGGGGCTGCCTTTTCCTTTGGGGAATTTCTCTGAGGCAAGGTAGGCTTTATTTTTCTATCTTCAGGGCTAGCTAGTTCCTTAGGCTGTGCCGAGTTGCATAGGGAGCGTTAGGAGCAATCCACGGCTATTTCTAGTGTGTTTTGATAGGATTAGGGATTGCGGTCAGCAGAGTTCCCACATAACAGAGCTCGTCCTTTATTATCAGTAACTATCAGGTCATTCTGTGTGCTCTTAACCACGAGGTCCATTTTTGTACTGACCACCAGGTCATAACAGTACAGGTGGCCCAAAGTACTAATGCATCTCAATAGAGGGATAAGTTCTGAGACCACTTTTTTTTCTTTGCAGTGTGTTTTGTCTCTCTTTTCCCCTTTACCTCTGGGTGGTTCAGGACACAGGTGTAAACATGGACATTCAAGGTCTGTCCTCTTGGATGGATAATCTCACTACAAGGGTACAAAACATTCAAGATTTTGTGGTTCAGAATCCGATGTCAGAGCCTAGGATTCCAATTCCTGATTTGTTTTTTGGTGATAGATCTAAGTTCTTGAATTTCAAAAATAATTGTAAATTGTTTCTTGCCTTGAAACCTCGCTCCTCAGGTGACCCTGTTCAACAAGTAAAGATCATTATTTCTTTGTTACGTGGTGACCCTCAAGACTGGGCATTTTCCCTTGCGCCAGGAGATCTGGCATTGCGTGATGTTGATGCGTTTTTCCTGGCGCTTGGATTGCTTTATGACGAACCTAATTCAGTGGATCAGGCAGAGAAAATCTTGCTGGCTCTGTGTCAGGGTCAGGATGAAACGGAGATATATTGTCAGAAGTTTAGAAAGTGGTCTGTGCTCACTCAGTGGAATGAATGTGCCCTGGCAGCAATCTTCAGAAAGGGTCTCTCTGAAGCCCTTAAGGATGTCATGGTGGGATTTCCCATGCCTGCTGGTCTGAATGAGACTATGTCTTTGGCCATTCAGATCGATCGACGCTTGCGTGAGCGTAAAGCTGTGCACCATTTGGCGGTACTATCTGAGCATGGGCCTGAGCCTATGCAATGTGATAGGACTTTGACCAGAGCTGAACGGCAAGAACACAGACGTCGGAATGGGCTATGTTTTTACTGTGGTGATTCCACTCATGCTATCTCCGATTGTCCTAAGCGCACTAAGCGGTTCGCTAGGTCTGCCACCATTGGTACGGTACAGTCTAAATTTCTATTGTCCGTTACTCTGATTTGCTCTTTGTCATCCTATTCTGTTATGGCATTTGTGGATTCAGGCGCTGCCCTGAATTTGATGGACTTGGAGTATGCTAGGCGCTGTGGTTTTTTCTTGGAGCCCTTGCAGTATCCTATTCCATTGAGAGGAATTGATGCTACGCCTTTGGCCAAGAATAAGCCTCAGTACTGGACCCAATTGACCATGTGCATAGCTCCTGCACATCAGGAGGATATCCGCTTTCTGGTGTTGCATAATCTGCATGATGTGGTCGTTTTGGGGTTGCCATGGCTACAGGTTCATAATCCAGGACTGGACTGGAAATCTATGTCTGTGTCCAGCTGGGGTTGCCAGGGGGTACATGGTGATGTTCCATTTTTGTCTATTTCGTCTTCCACTCCTTCTGAAGTTCCAGAGTTTTTGTCGGATTATCGGGATGTATTTGATGAGCCCAAAGCCAGTGCCCTACCTGTTATGATAAGGCAATTCAGTACCACAATGGACATAGAAGCCAGAGCACATACAGTGACCTGACAATAACCCAAAAACATAGAACGAGCTCTGAGACGTGGAAACTCTGCTGACCGCAATCCCTAATCCTCTCCAACACACACTAGAGGCAGCCGTGGATTGCGCCTATCGCTCCCTATGCAACTCGGCACAGCCTGAGAAACTAGCTAGCCTGAAGATAGAAAATAAGCCTACCTTGCCTCAGAGAAATACCCCAAAGGAAAAGGCAGCCCCCACTTATAATGACTGTGAGTTAAGATGAAAAGACAAACGTAGAGATGAAATAGATTTAGCAAAGTGAGGCCCGACTTTCTGAACAGAGCGAGGATAGGAAAGGTAACTTTGCGGTCAACACAAAACCCTACAAACAACCACGCAAAGGGGGCAAAAAGACCCTCCGTACCGAACTAACGGCACGGAGGTACACCCTCTGCGTCCCAGAGCTTCCAGCAAGCAAGAAAAACAAATACGCAAGCTGGAAAGGAAAAAACAGCAAACAAAATAACAAAAGCGGAACTTAGCTATGCAGAGCAGCAGGCCACAGGAACGATCCAGGAGGAAGCAAGTCCTATACTAGAACATTGCCTGGAGGCCAGGATCAGAGCACCAGGTGGAGTTAAATAGAGCAACACCTAACGACTTCACCACATCACCTGAGGAAGGAAACTCAGAAGCCGCAGTACCACTCTCCTCCACCAACGGAAGCTCACAGACAGAATCAGCCGAAGTACCACTTGTGACCACAGGAGGGAGCTCTGCCACAGAATTCACAACAGTACCCCCCCCTTGAGGAGGGGTCACCGAACCCTCACCAGAGCCCCCAGGACGACCAGGATGAGCCACATGAAAGGCACGAACAAGATCGGGAGCATGGACATCAGAGGCAAAGACCCAGGAATTATCTTCCTGAGCATAACCCTTCCACTTAACCAGATACTGGAGTTTCCGTCTCGAAACACGAGAATCCAAAATCTTCTCCACAATATACTCCAACTCCCCCTCCACCAAAACCGGAGCAGGAGGCTCAACAGATGGAACCATAGGTGCCACGTATCTCCGCAACAACGACCTATGGAAAACGTTATGGATGGAAAAAGAATCTGGAAGGGTCAAACGAAAAGACACAGGATTAAGAACCTCAGAAATCCTATACGGACCAATGAAACGAGGCTTAAATTTAGGAGAGGAAACCTTCATAGGAATATGACGAGATGACAACCAAACCAAATCCCCAACACGAAGTCGGGGACCCACACAACGTCTGCGATTAGCAAAACGTTGAGCCTTCTCCTGGGACAAGGTCAAATTGTCCACTACATGAGTCCAGATCTGCTGCAACCTGTCCACCACAGTATCCACACCAGGACAGTCCGAAGACTCAACCTGCCCTGAAGAGAAACGAGGATGGAACCCAGAGTTGCAGAAAAACGGCGAAACCAAGGTAGCCGAGCTGGCCCAATTATTAAGGGCGAACTCAGCCAAAGGCAAAAAGGACACCCAGTCATCCTGATCAGCAGAAACAAAGCATCTCAGATGTTTCCAAGGTCTGATTGGTTCGTTCGGTCTGGCCATTAGTCTGAGGATGGAAAGCTGAGGAAAAAGACAAGTCAATGCCCATCCTAGCACAAAAGGCTCGCCAAAACCTTGAAACAAACTGGGAACCTCTGTCAGAAACGATATTCTCCGGAATGCCATGTAAACGAACCACATGCTGGAAGAACAATGGCACCAAATCAGAGGAGGAAGGTAATTTAGACAAGGGTACCAAATGGACCATCTTAGAGAAGCGATCACAAACCACCCAAATGACTGACATTTTTTGAGAGACGGGCAGATCTGAAATAAAATCTATAGAGATACAGTGGGGCAAAAAAGTATTTAGTCAGTCAGCAATAGTGCAAGTTCCACCACTTAAAAAGATGAGAGGCGTCTGTAATTTACATCATAGGTAGACCTCAACTATGGGAGACAAACTGAGAAAAAAAAAACCAGAAAATCACATTGTCTGTTTTTTTAACAATTTATTTGCATATTATGGTGGAAAATAAGTATTTGGTCAGAAACAAACAATCAAGATTTCTGGCTCTCACAGACCTGTAACTTCTTCTTTAAGAGTCTCCTCTTTCCTCCACTCATTACCTGTAGTAATGGCACCTGTTTAAACTTGTTATCAGTATAAAAAGACACCTGTGCACACCCTCAAACAGTCTGACTCCAAACTCCACTATGGTGAAGACCAAAGATCTGTCAAAGGACACCAGAAACAAAATTGTAGCCCTGCACCAGGCTGGGAAGACTGAATCTGCAATAGCTAACCAGATTGGAGTGAAGAAATCAACAGTGGGAGCAATAATTAGAAAATGGAAGACATACAAGACCACTGATAATCTCCCTCGATCTGGGGCTCCACGCAAAATCCCACCCCGTGGGGTCAGAATGATCACAAGATCGGTGAGCAAAAATCCCAGAACCACGCGGGGGGACCTAGTGAATGAACTGCAGAGAGCTGGGACCAATGTAACAAGGCCTACCATAAGTAACACACTACGCCACCATGGACTCAGATCCTGCAGTGCCAGACGTGTCCCACTGCTTAAGCCAGTACATGTCCGGGCCCGTCTGAAGTTTGCTAGAGAGCATTTGGATGATCCAGAGGAGTTTTGGGAGAATGTCCTATGGTCTGATGAAACCAAACTGGAAATGTTTGGTAGAAACACAACTTGTCGTGTTTGGAGGAAAAAGAATACTGAGTTGCATCCATCAAACACCATACCTACTGTAAAGCATGGTGGTGGAAACATCATGCTTTGGGGCTGTTTCTCTGCAAAGGGGCCAGGACGACTGATACGGGTACATGAAAGAATGAATGGGGCCATGTATCGTGAGATTTTGAGTGCAAACCTCCTTCCATCAGCAAGGGCATTGAAGATGAAATGTGGCTGGGTCTTTCAACATGACAATGATCCAAAGCACACCGCCAGGGCAACGAAGGAGTGGCTTCGTAAGAAGCATTTCAACGTCCTGGAGTGGCCTAGCCAGTCTCCAGATCTAAACCCTATAGAAAACCTTTGGAGGGAGTTGAAAGTCCGTGTTGCCAAGCGAAAAGCCAAAAACATCACTGCTCTAGAGGAGATCTGCATGGAGGAATGGGCCAACATACCAACAACAGTGTGTGGCAACCTTGTGAAGACTTACAGAAAATGTTTGACCTCTGTCATTGCCAACAAAGGATATATTACAAAGTATTGAGATGAAATTTTGTTTCTGACCAAATACTTATTTTTCACCATAATATGCAAATAAATTGTTAAAAAAACAGACAATGTGATTTTCGGGATTTTTTTTTCTCAGTTTGTCTCCCATAGTTGAGGTCTACCTATGATGTAAATTACAGACGCCTCTCATCTTTTTAAGTGGTGGAACTTGCACTATTGCTGACTGACTAAATACTTTTTTGCCCCACTGTATGTGTCCAAGGCCTCTTTGGGACCGGCAAGGGCAAAAGTAACCCACTGGCATGAGAACAGCAGGGCTTAGCCCGAGCACAAATCCCACAGGACTGCACAAAAGAACGCACATCCCGTGACAGAGATGGCCACCAAAAGGATCTAGCCACTAACTCTCTGGTACCAAAGATTCCAGGATGACCAGCCAACACCGAACAATGAACCTCAGAGATAACTCTATTCGTCCACCTATCAGGGACAAACAGTTTCTCCGCTGGGCAACGATCAGGTTTATTAGCCTGAAATTTTTGCAGCACCCGCCGCAAATCAGGGGAGATGGCAGACACAATTACTCCCTCTTTGAGAATACCCGCCGGCTCAGATAAACCCGGAGAGTCGGGCACAAAACTCCTAGACAGGGCATCCGCCTTCACATTTTTAGAGCCCGGAAGGTACGAAACCACAAAGTCGAAACGGGAGAAAAACAGCGACCAGCGAGCCTGTCTAGGATTCAACCGTTTGGCAGACTCGAGATAAGTCAAGTTCTTATGATCAGTCAAGACCACCACGCGATGTTTAGCTCCTTCAAGCCAATGATGCCACTCCTCGAATGCCCACTTCATGGCCAGCAACTCTCGATTGCCAACATCATAATTTCGCTCAGCAGGCGAAAACTTCCTGGAAAAGAAGGCGCATGGTTTCATCACCGAGCAATCAGAACTTCTCTGCGACAAAACAATACCCGCTCCAATTTCAGAAGCATCAACCTCGACCTGGAACGGAAGCGAAACATCTGGCTGACATAACACAGGGGCAGAAGAAAAACGACGCTTCAACTCTTGAAAAGCTTCCACAGCAGCAGAAGACCAATTGACCACATCAGCACCCTTCTTGGTCAAATCGGTCAATGGTTTAGCAATACTAGAAAAATTGCAGATGAAGCGACGATAAAAATTAGCAAAGCCCAGGAACTTTTGCAGACTCTTCAGAGAAGTCGGCTGAGTCCAATCATGGATGGCCTGGACCTTAACAGGATCCATCTCGATAGTAGAAGGGGAAAAAAATGAACCCCAAAAATGAAACCTTCTGAACACCAAAGAGACACTTTGATCCCTTCACAAACAAAGAATTAGCACGCAGGACCTGAAACACCGTTCTGACCTGCTTCACATGAGACTCCCAATCATCCGAGAAGACCAAAATATCATCCAAATACACAATCAGGAATTTATCCAGGTACTTTCGGAAGATGTCATGCATAAAGGACTGAAACACAGATGGAGCATTGGCAAGTCCGAATGGCATAACTAGGTATTCAAAATGGCCCTCGGGCGTATTAAATGCAGTTTTCCATTCATCGCCTCGCTTTATACGCACAAGATTATATGCACCACGAAGATCTATCTTGGTGAACCAACTAGCCCCCTTAATCCGAGCAAACAAATCAGATAACAGTGGCAAGGAGTACTGAAATTTGACCGTGATCTTATTTAGAAGGTGGTAATCTATACAAGGTCTCAGCGAACCATCCTTCTTGGCCACAAAAAAGAACCCCGCTCCCAATGGCGACGATGACGGGCGAATATGCCCCTTCTCCAAGGACTCCTTCACGTAACTCCGCATAGCGGCGTGCTCAGGTACAGATAAATTAAACAGACGCCCTTTTGGAAATTTACTACCAGGAATCAAATCGATAGCACAATCACAATCCCTATGCGGAGGTAGGGCATCGGACTTGGGCTCATCAAATACATCCAGGTAATCAGACAAGAACTCTGGGACCTCAGAAGGGGTGGATGATGAAATAGACAGGAATGGAACATCACCATGTACCCCCTGACAACCCCAGCTGGACACAGACATGGATTTCCAATCTAATACTGGATTATGGACCTGTAGCCATGGCAACCCCAATACGACCACATCATGCAAATTATGCAACACCAGAAAGCGAATATCCTCCTGATGTGCAGGAGCCATGAACATGGTCAGCTGGGTCCAATACTGAGGCTTATTCTTGGCCAAAGGCGTAGCATCAATTCCTCTCAGTGGAATAGGACACTGCAAGGGCTCCAAGAAAAACCCACAACGCCTGGCATACTCCAAGTCCATCAAATTCAGGGCAGCGCCTGAATCCACAAATGCCATGACAGAATAGGATGACAAAGAGCAGATCAAAGTAACGGACAAAAGAAATTTTGACTGTACTGTATCAATGGTGGCAGAGCTAGCGAACCGCTTAATGCGCTTAGGACAATCGGAGATAGCATGAGTGGAATCACCACAGTAAAAACATAGCCCATTCCGACGTCTGTGTTCTTGCCGTTCAACTCTGGTCAAAGTCCTATCGCACTGCATAGGCTCAGGTTTATGCTCAGATAATACCGTCAAATGGTGCACAGATTTACGCTCACGCAAGCGTCGACCGATCTGAATGGCCAGAGACATAGACTCATTTAGGCCCGCAGGCATAGGAAATCCCACCATGACATCCTTAAGGGCTTCAGAGAGACCCCTTCTGAAAATAGCTGCGAGCGCACCTTCATTCCATTGAGTGAGCACGGACCACCTTCTAAATTTCTGACAGTAAATTTCAATCTCATCCGGACCCTGACACAGATCCAGCAAATTTTTCTCTGCCTGATCCACTGAATTAGGTTCATCGTACAGCAATCCGAGCACCAGGAAAAATGCATCAATATTACTTAATGCAGGATCTCCTGGCGCAAGAGAAAATGCCCAGTCTTGAGGGTCGCCACGCAAAAAAGAAATAATAATTCTCACTTGTTGAACTGGGTCACCAGAGGAGCGAGGTTTCAAGGCCAGAAACAGTTTGCAATTATTTTTTAAATTCACAAACTTAGTTCTATCTCCAAAAAACAAATCAGGAATAGGAATTCTTGGTTCCAACATAGAATTCTGAACCACAAAGTCTTGAATATTTTGTACTCTTGCCGTGAGCTGATCCACACCTGAAGACAGACCTTTAATGTCCATCGCTACACCTTTGTCCTGAACCACCCAAATGTCTAGGGGAAAAAAAAGGCAAAACACAGTGCAGAGAAAAAAAAATGGTCTCAGAACTTCTTTTTTTCCCTCTATTGAGAATCATTAGTACTTTGGGCCTCCAGTACTGTTATGATAAGGCAATTCAGTACCACAATGGACATAGAAGCCAGAGCACATACAGTGACCTGACAATAACCCAAAAACATAGAATGAGCTCTGAGACGTGGAAACTCTGCTGACCGCAATCCCTAATCCTCTCCAACACACACTAGAGGCAGCCGTGGATTGCGCCTATCGCTCCCTATGCAACTCGGCACAGCCTGAGAAACTAGCTAGCCTGAAGATAGAAAATAAGCCTACCTTGCCTCAGAGAAATACCCCAAAGGAAAAGGCAGCCCCCACATATAATGACTGTGAGTTAAGATGAAAAGACAAACGTAGAGATGAAATAGATTTAGCAAAGTGAGGCCCGACTTTCTGAACAGAGCGAGGATAGGAAAGGTAACTTTGCGGTCAACACAAAACCCTACAAACAACCACGCAAAGGGGGCAAAAAGACCCTCCGTACCGAACTAACGGCACGGAGGTACACCCTCTGCGTCCCAGAGCTTCCAGCAAGCAAGAAAAACAAATACGCAAGCTGGAAAGGAAAAAACAGCAAACAAAATAACAAAAGCGGAACTTAGCTATGCAGAGCAGCAGGCCACAGGAACGATCCAGGAGGAAGCAAGTCCTATACTAGAAAATTGCCAGGAGGCCAGGATCAGAGCACCAGGTGGAGTTAAATAGAGCAACACCTAACGACTTCACCACATCACCTGAGGAAGGAAACTCAGAAGCCGCAGTACCACTCTCCTCCACCAACGGAAGCTCACAGACAGAATCAGCCGAAGTACCACTTGTGACCACAGGAGGGAGCTCTGCCACAGAATTCACAACACCTACCTCCTCATAGGGATTGCGATTCTGCAATTAATTTGATTCCTGGTAGTATGTTTCCTAAGGGCCGATTGTTCAATTTATCTGTGCCAGAACACGCCGCTATGCGGAGTTATATAAAGGAATCCTTGGAGAAAGGCCATATTCGCCCGTCGTCATCACCGTTAGGAGCAGGGTTCTTTTTTGTGGCCAAGAAGGATGGTTCTTTGAGACCTTGTATTGATTACCGCCTTCTTAAGAAAATTACAGTCAAATTTCAGTATCCTTTGCCGTTGCTGTCTGATTTGTTTGCTCGTATTAAAGGGGCTAGTTGGTTCACCAAGATAGATCTTCGAGGGGCGTATAATCTTGTGCGTATTAAACAAGGCGATGAATGGAAAACAGCATTTAATACACCCGAGGGCCATTTTGAGTACCTGGTTATGCCATTCGGGCTTTCCAATGCTCCATCAGTATTTCAGTCCTTTTATGCATGACATCTTCCGAGAGTACCTGGATAAATTCCTGATTGTGTATTTGGATGATATTTGGTCTTTTCGGATGATTGGGAGTCTCATGTGAAGCAGGTCAGAATGGTGTTCGAGGTCCTTCATGCGAATTCCTTGTTTGTGAAGGGGTCAAAGTGTCTCTTTGGAGTTCAGAAGGTTTCATTTTTGGGGTTCATTTTTCCCCTTCTACTATCGAGATGGACCCTGTTAAAGTCCAGGCCATTTACGATTGGACTCAGCCAACATCTGTGAAGAGCCTGCAAAAGTTCCTGGGCTTTGCTAATTTTTATCGGCGCTTCATCGCTAATTTTTCTACTGTTGCTAAACCGTTGACTGATTTGACCAAGAAGGGTGCTGATGTGGTCAATTGGTCTTCTGCAGCTGTAGAGGCTTTTCAGGAGTTGAAGCGTCGTTTTTCTTCTGCCCCTGTGTTGTGCCAGCCAGATGTTTCGCTCCCGTTTCAGGTTGAGGTTGATGCTTCTGAGATTGGAGCAGGGGCTGTTTTGTCGCAAAGAAGTTCTGATGGCTCGGTGATGAAGCCATGTGCTTTCTTTTCTAGAAAGTTTTCGCCTGCTGAGCGTAATTATGATGTTGGTAATCGTGAGTTGTTGGCCATGAAGTGGGCATTCGAGGAGTGGCGTCATTGGCTTGAAGGAGCCAAGCATCGCGTGGTGGTCATGACAGATCACATGAATTTGACTTATCTTGAGTCTGCCAAACGGTTGAATCCGAGACAGGCTCGATGGTTGTTATTTTTCTCCCGTTTTGATTTTGTGGTTTCGTACCTTCCGGGCTCTAAGAATGTGAAGGCTGATGCCCTGTCAAGGAGTTTTGTGCCTGACTCTCCGGGTGTTCCTGAGCCGGCGGGTATTCTCAAAGAGGGGGTAATTTTGTCTGCCATCTCCCCTGATTTGCGACGGGTGCTGCAAAAATTTCAGGCTGATAGACCTGACCGTTGCCCAGCGGAGAAACTGTTTGTCCCTGATAGATGGACTAGTAGAGTTATCTCTGAGATTCATTGTTCAGTGTTGGCTTGGCATCCTGGAATCTTTGGTACCAGAGATTTGGTGGCTAGATCCTTTTGGTGGCCGTCTTTGTCACGGGATGTGCGTTCTTTTGTGCAGTCCTGTGGGAATTGTGCTCGGGCTAAGCCCTGCTGTTCTCGTGCCAGTGGGTTGCTTTTGCCCTTGCCAGTCCCGAAGAGGCCCTGGACGCATATTTCTATGGATTTTATTTCGGATCTCGCCGTCTCTCAAAAGATGTCGGTCATTTGGGTGGTTTGTGATCGCTTTTCTAAGATGGTCCATTTGGTACCTTTGTCTAAATTGCCTTCCTCCTCTGATTTGGTGCCATTATTTTTCCAGCATGTGGTTCGTTTACATGGTATCCCGGAGAACATCGTTTCTGACAGAGGTTCCCAGTTTGTTTCGAGGTTTTGGCGATCCTTTTGTGCTAGGATGGGCATTGATTTGTCTTTTTCCTCGGCTTTCCATCCTCAGACAAATGGCCAAACCGAACGAACTAATCAAACTTTGGAAACATATCTGAGATGCTTTGTTTCTGCTGATCAGGATGATTGGGTGTCCTTTTTGCCGTTGGCTGAGTTTGCCTTTAATAATCGGGCCAGCTCGGCTACTTTGGTTTTGCCGTTTTTCTGCAATTCTGGTTTCCATCCTCGTTTCTCTTCAGGGCAGGTTGAGTCTTCGGACTGTCCTGGTGTAGATACTGTGGTGGATAGGTTGCAGCAGATTTGATGGGCAATTTGACATTGTCCCAGGAGAAGGCTCAACGTGTCGCTAACCGCCGGCGCTGTGTGGGTCCCCGACTTCGTGTTGGGGATTTGGTTTGGTTGTCGTCTCGTTATGTTCCTATGAAGGTTTCCTCTCCTAAGTTTAAGCCTCGTTTCATTGGCCCGTATAAGATTTCTGAGGTTATCAATCCTGTGTCATTTCGTTTGACCCTTCCTGCTTCTTTTGCCATCCATAATGTGTTCCATAGGTCGTTATTGCGGAGATACGTGGCGCCTGTGGTTCCATCCGTTGATCCTCCTGCCCCGGTGTTGGTTAAGGGGGAGTTGGAGTATGTGGTGGAGAAGATTTTGGATTCTCGTGTTTCGAGACGGAAACTCCAGTACCTGGTCAAGTGGAAGGGTTATGGTCAGGAAGATAATTCCTGGGTTTTTGCCTCTGATGTTCATGCTGCCGATCTGGTTCGTGCCTTTCATTTGGCTCATCCTGGTCGGCCTGGGGGCTCTGGTGAGGGTTCGGTGACCCCTCCTCAAGGGGGGGGGTACTGTTGTGAATTCTGTTGTCGGGCTCCCTCCTGTGGTCATGAATGGTACTTCGGCTGGTTCTGTCCATGGACTTCCTCTGGTGGGTGTTTCTGAGTTTCCTTCCACAGGTGACGAGGTTAATTCATTAGCTGGCTGCTCTATTTAACTCCACTTAGATCTTTGCTCCATGCCACCTGTCAATGTTCCAGTATTGGTCTAGTTCTCTCCTGGATCGTTCTTGTGACCTGTCTTCTCAGCAGAAGCTAAGTTCCTGCTTGTATTTCTTTGGTTTATTTTTCTGTCCAGCTTGCTATTTTTATTTTTGTCTTGCTGGAAGCTCTGGGACGCAGAGGGAGCGCCTCCGCACCGTGAGTCGGTGCGGAGGGTCTTTTTGCGCCCTCTGCGTTGTCTTTTTGTAGGTTTTTGTGCTGACCGCAAAGCAACCTTTCCTATCCTCGGTCTGTTCAGTAAGTCGGGCCTCACTTTGCTAAATCTATTTCATCTCTGGGTTTGTATTTTCATCTTTACTCACAGTCATTATATGTGGGGGCTGCCTTTTCCTTTGGGGAATTTCTCTGAGGCAAGGTAGGCTTTATTTTTCTATCTTCAGGGCTAGCTAGTTCCTTAGGCTGTGCCGTGTTGCATAGTGTTTTGATAGGATTAGGGATTGCGGTCAGCAGAGTTCCCATGTCCCAGAGCTCGTCCTTTATTATCAGTAACTATCAGGTCATTCTGTGTGCTCTTAACCACCAGGTCCATTATTGTCCTGACCACCAGGTCATAACAATGGGGGTGGCAACATCATGCTTTGGGGCTGTTTCTCTGTAAAGGGACCAGGACGGCTGATCCATGTACATGAAAGAATAATTGGGGCCATGTATCGTGAGATTTTGAGTGCAAACCTCCTTTCATCAGCAAGGGTGTGAAGGAACAAATTATGAAAGATTCTCCATTTTGTGCTTTGACTCCATTTTGTTGTTGGTTAAAGATAAATTCTGTTATTTACTTAGGTAGAAGGTTAGAGCTGCTATGAAATAATTCTGTCCTGTTTCTCACGAAGATAACATTTTGTTATTCAGCTAGTCTATGGTTCATAATTGGTATAAAGACCTTGAGTATTCTAACTCGAGTGAGCCAGATAAGAGAATCGTGGGGGTATCGCTATACAAGACTGAGGCATCTGTTAATATGTTTTTCTATGCCAAAAAGACATGACCATATCTGTAGTTTCCATTTTTCCTGTATCCTCATGGGTTAAGTTTTTCCTGTATTCTTATAGGTTAAGAACTGTGAGCGTGTTCTTATGCTGATTGGTTGAAGTATAATTTCTATGACTATGAAAAGTCAGACAATAAACAGGGGCCCAGAGATCTGCTCGATCCACCACACAGAGGCACGAGTCTCCGTCTGGTCATTTTCAGTTGCCGGCAACGCCCTGTAGATTAATCTGGAAATCACTGAGTCAACCGTGAAGGATCACTTTAGATCCTCCCTCAACAGCTTGGCGCCCGAAACGTGGGGCCCCAACCAGGAACGCCTCTGCCCCCCGGAGGACAACCAGACAAAGGACCCTTGGAGCGGACACGGGCACTGGAAAATTGGGACTGATCATCACCCACAACAACCACGGTAAGTTGGCAGTTATACTGTCCAGACTGACCGTTTGGTGTGGTTTTCCTGTGTTTGTTGCTGCAAAGAGGATCTGAGGTTTGTCCCCGATGGTGGGTGATTTTTGGGTGGAATCATATAGAGGTGTAGTTCCGTTGGGAGCCCAGTGCTCGAACCGTACCTCATAAGGGACGGACACCCCGGATTGACCAGTGATGTAATTCTCTTTATAGTCAAAATATCCTGAATTCCTGATCATTGTTAGAATCAGGCGCGGTGAGGTGATTGAAGATTGGGTAGGATACGTAACTCAGGAATATATAGAAGTATACAGTATATATATCCAGAGGTATTCGGAGGGAAGTCTAAGACGCCCTCCTCCTTTCACTGAGTACCGCGTTTTTGGGTTGTCCCAGTGGGGAACAGAGAGACCCAGTGGAACAAACCGTAAAGGCCTCTGTGTATTGTGCACAACTAGGTAAGGATATTTAGCTCTAAAGGAGAATCATGTTTCCATGGAAGTAAGAGAAGACTTTGAATTTGTGTGTTGAATCTGATACTGTTAGCCCAAAGATGAGGAAAATATTCTCAATCATTGGTTTTTCTAAGGTGTTCTGGCATATGAATTGTGTGATGAAGGTTTTGTAGAAATTAATTAAGTCTGAGAACTGCTGTATTCTGTTCCTGTGTAGATTTCCCGATGGGAGGGGTCAAACAACTGTGCTGTGTCTTTCTGCTTTCTGTGCTGAGGAATGCTGTGATGTTCTTTTCTGTTCCGTGTTTCTGGTATGGAGGGGGCGAGTCGCTGCATCCTCTCCTTGTGTAGTAAGAATTATTGTAAGTTTAAAGTAAAATATGGTGTCTTGTTTTAGAAGGAACTTGTATGATAGTTTGGTTATCAGTGTAATTGAAAGATTGGTAAAAGATTTATCTGCTTCAAGTTGAGTGGTTGATATATAGCAAATTAAGGATTAACAGAGAAAGTGAATTCGGATTTGTTTTTGTTACGTTGAAAAAGGGAAGCTGTCTACTACTATGACAAAGACTGAGAAAGTGGCTGAATGTTTTGTGGTGCAGGAAGGAATTGAGAAAGTGATTGAGGGTAATGTGTTAGAAAGACAAATAATTAAAAAATAATAATCTGAAACAGGGGGGCTCCCTGTTAGATGATATGGTCCCTCCCCAGGAAATCAAGCCTCTCCTCCCGACTGTAAGCTCCGTGCCCCTCAATCCCAAAGCACCAATATATTCTGGGTTGCCAAAACTCAGTGCGCCCCCACCCTATGATCCTGCCGGGTGGATTTGTGATGTATGCGGAGTTACTAATTCTCAGTGGATACAGGTCTGTTACAATTGTGAAGCAAGAAGACCCGGAGTTGTAGCCCCCACCTTTCCCTTGCTAAACGCTGACGGCACTTATTATCAGACACCGCCAGCACCAGTCCCTGGTATGCTTAGTATTGCTAGTGGTTATGAGTATCCACCCCCTCCTACTTTAGTTACCCGATTCAGAAATATCCCCCATGGTTTTTTATTCCACTCCCTGGAGAGATCTGTTACACTTACTCCATGTGAAGGCTGGGGAGGGGTATTTTCCAATTATTGAGGGGGAACCTATGAGAGTGATGTTGATTTCTGTAATGCTTTAAAGGTTTGGGCACAAGATAGACGAGCGGACCACGCTACCTCCCTCACAGATGTCACACAGGACAAGGGGGAGAAGTTCGAGAAGTTCTATGGGCGTCTTATGGTAGTACTTAAAGATTTGGGGTTTTCACTGTATAATAAAGCCCATTCACACCTTTTTGCAGTAGCTTTGATGTCCGGCCTTAAATCTGAATTGAAAGAGGCAATAATGTCAATGAGACCCGATACTGAGACTTCCATTCTGGACGATGCATTGAAAAAAAAAAAAAAAGAAGTAGTACAAAGTTTCCAGAAGAACTTAACCCATTCTGTATCAGCAGCTGCGCTCTCTAGCCCCCAGCGCTCTCAGCCCCCCCCCCCCCCACAGCTGCAAGGACACAGCTCCCAGCTCGTTCCTTATCAGTGGCCCAAGCAGAAGACTTCAGCTCCAGAGTCCCTCCCTTACACAAATCCAGTCTCATACTCCAATATTTATTTTAACCCTGTGTCTGGAAATCTCCCTCGCCATGTTAATTCTCAGACCAAGACAAGACAGATGGACTTGTAAATATTACGGTCAGACAAACCCAGACTGGAGAAATACTTGTATAATCTGTGCTGCAACCCAACCTAAGTGAATTACGCTGAATCCTGTCCAGACAAGATCACATGTAGTGATATAAGAAGCTGACACAGGATTGTGGTTAGTGGGTAGTGGGGACATTAACTTTTGGGAGTAAGCTGACAGTAATCCTTTTGGGAAGGAGCTGTAGACCAGAATGTCATGTCACCCCCAACCGGTCGTCATGTCACCCCCACCACCAGAGAACCAACCATATCAGGTAGTGTAAGACAGATACAGGAGTATTATCCCTGGAAGCCCTCTGACTAGCTAGCTATGCTAAAATAATTGGCTGACCCTGAGAACAAACCTTTCCCATTTTACAGACAAAGATAATATGATGGACGTATAAGTGCACCTGAGCAGACCTAGAGAGTTGGTGAGCCAAGATGATGGTCAGATGGTCCTTACGTTATATAACCCCTATGCAGATGAATATAATGAGATGTGTATCCTACACGCCCTTTCCCAATCAGTTTGCAAAAAAAAATATGGGCGAGTGTCTTTAACCCTGTCAGTTAGAATATGCTTATGTCACGTTGCTTCAGTATGTGGATAATCTTTTGTTGTGTGCACAGACAGAGCAGGAAGCCATTGTTGACACTGTTAGTTTTCGCAAGTATCTGGCAGATCTGAACTGTCGGGTTTCGGCCTCGAAACTTCGGTTCTGCCTTGGTCAAGTGATATTTTTGGGTCACTGTCTCCTTCAGGGTGCCAGACACCTCACAGAAGAAAGAAAAATAGCCGTCAGCTCCCTTCCATTTCCAAAAGATGAGACTGCGCTCCAGAGTTTTCTTGGACTATGTACTTATTGTTGTCAGTGAATACCGGACGCATCCTGTATAATGCAACCTCTCTACAATGCCCTGAAAGACGGTTCAAGATATGGTGATGATTTTGGCAGATTCCACACCGGATAAGCTGTTACTACGGAAGACACTGTAGTGCACGGAGCTGCACTCCCTCCCTGTCAGGACAAGAAGCAGAACTTCAGGATCTGTCTACTGCATGTGTTCTGGCCAAAGACAGGCGGGCTAATATATACATGGACTCACAGTATGCATTTGGTATTGCTCATGATTTCGGAGCCCTATGGGCCAATCGAGGGTTTGTTACTACTGCCGGGACTCCAGTGAAGAATGCTGAAGCTGTTAAAACCTTTATGGACTCAATCAAATTACCTACCCAGGTGGCCATTATCAAAGTTAAGGAGCATGGTACTATGGAACAGTCCACAGACTGTTGGTAACACCTTTGCGGATATGCAAGCAAAAGCTGCTGCTGATATACTTAATACCACTGCCTGTGTTATGAATCTGTTGAAGGGTTTAAAGCCCACTGATTGCTCAGATTATGTCCCACTAATTCATGAAGCACCTAAACTAAAGGTCCCAGGGGGGATAACCGTATTAGCTGATAATTATACCTGCTATAATTCCCACGACACTACAGGTACACCAGTAGGGGTCTTCGAGACAGGTTTCTGTAAAGAGAACAGTTCCCTGGATACTGACTTGCTAGCTAATCATACACAGTATATGTACGACATTTATTGGTTATGTGGAGATGGTAAGCTCCGTCCTAGGTTGCCTAATGCCTGGACAGGTCAATGTACCCTTGTTAAACTAGCTATGCAGTTCAAGATTTTACCTTGGGATCCGGAGACACCTGATGAATATACCAGAAAGAGGAGAAGTCTCGATCAGCTCCATATGAGTTATGAAGAAAATCCATTGATATATGTCGATGGCATTGGAGTGCCAAGGGGGGTGCCTGACCAATTTAAAGCCCAGAACTAGATCTATGCTAGCTTTGCTTCTATAATCCCACAGGTGCAGATTAATAAAAATGTTGATTGGATCAATTACATATATTACAGTGAACAAAGGTTTGTCAATTTTACCTGTGATGCTTTCCAAGGTATAGTTGAGGAGTTGAGCCCTAACACTAGAATGACCCTCCAAAACCGACTAGCCCTTGATATGATCTTAGCTGAGAAAGGAGGAGTCTGTGGGATGGTGGGAGAGGAATGTTGTACCTATATCCCTCAGAACTCTGGGGTAAATGGAAAGACCATGATAGCCCTTAAAAAGATAAATGGGTTAGCAGCAGAATTAAAAACTAATGTTGGAGTAGACACATCTTTCTTTTCCGGCTGGTTGGGTGGGCTCAAAGGATTCTTTCAACAAGCTTGTCTGGTACTGATTGCCCTTCTTGTAGTTGGATCGATAATCCTCTGTTGTGTTATTCCCTTGTATAAAAACAGGATTTTTGGTTGCTTACCGTAAAATCTGTTTCTCGGAGCCTTCATTGGGGGACACAGGAACCATGGGTGTATGCTGCTGCCACTAGGAGGCTGACACTATGCAAATAAAAAAGTTAGCTCCTCCTCTGCAGTGTACACCCTACCGACAGGAAGCAGGATATTCAGTTAGTGAGAAAGCAGTAGGAGAAGCAACGTGTAGAAGAGAAAGAATAATAATAATCTTCATTTATACAGCGCCAACCAACTTAAGCAGCGCTTTACAGTCTAACAGCTTCAAACACTCAAAGAGCGTTCAAAGAACACAAACCTTAACAGTATAACACAATAAACAGAGCCGTTCAACTTGGGAGGGTGCTGTGTCCCCCAATGAAGGCTCCGAGAAACAGATTTTACGGTAAGCAACCAAAAATCCTGTTTTCTCTATCGCCTTTCATTGGGGGACACAGGAACCATGGGACGTCCCAAAGCAGTCCCTGGGGTGGGAACAGCAGAAAAACTCCATTCAGGTCGGAAGAATCACCACTGCCGCCTGCAAGATCCTTCCGCCTAAACTGGCAACTGTCGACACCAGGTTGCCGCCAAGCAAAGTTGTAATGGGGATGCCCCATGGAGTACCGCCCAGGAGGCGCCCATTGCTCGGGGCAGAGTGAGTCTTAACACCAAGAGGAATCACTCTGGTCTTGACCCGGTGAGCCTCCTGAATGTCAGGTCTGATCCAGAGAACAATCGTAACCTTGGAGGCCGGCAGGCCTCTTGGCGTACCGTCTGGAATGACAAAAGACAGTCCGTATTCCTAAAGAAGGCGGTCCTAGACAAATAGATCCTCACCGCCATGACCAGGTCTAGCCTGTTCAGCGAATGCCCCAGAGAATCGATCAGAGCAGGACAAAAGGTGGGAAGGACGGTTTTATGCAAGTAAAAGGAGGACATCAACCTGGGAAGAAAAGGTGACGAAGGCCGTAAAACTACCTTATCCCGGTGAAGAACCAAGAAATGGGGCGACAGGAGAGCCACCAACTCCGAGGCGCGCCTAATGGAGGTGATGGGCCCCAGAAACACCACCTTGCGGGACAGAACAGACAGTGAGGCCTCATGGGGAGGTTCAAAGGGGGAACCTCACTGAGCCTCCAGAAACAAGATTGAGGTCCCTGGGATCCGCGGGAGTCTGGTACGGGAGAGCCGCATGCGCCACACCTTGGAGAAAAAGGTCTGATCTGAGAACGGGACGTATATAAATCTTTGTACCGTGATAGCCAGTAGCTAAGGACCTCTGAAAGGGACTTCAGAAAAAGGATGGAAAGGGTTGCATCTGACCCTTCAGAGAACTAAGGGCAAGACCGGCATCAAGTTCTGTCTAGAGAAAACGGCCAAAATGGAAGGTTTCAACTGCAAAGCTGTTAACTTGAGCCACCAAGAATTCTGTGGCAGATGGGTCCCTGGTACAGAAGATCTGACCAGACTGTGGGCCTCCAGTGGGAGTTCGCGAGGAGATGGGCGATCTCAGCGAACCAGACCCTTCTGGGCCAATGTGGTGCGGTCAGAATGACCGGCACCCCCTCCGCCTTGATCTCCAACAGCCTGGTAAGAAAGGGAAGGGAGGAACAGAAAGGGAAGTACAAATTGCGACCCAGGAATGGTCAAAGTATCGGTATCCACAACAAGAGGATCGCAGACTTGGAAACAAACGGTGGAACCTTCCTAAACAGGAGATCCGTGTCCAGAGTTCCTCATCCAAGACAAATTTGAAGGAAGACCTCCTGAATCAGGGACCCCTGTCCTGCCGCAAGACCGTCGCGGCAGAGAAAACACTGCGGCCTAGTAAACCACGCCGGGGATAAGCACTGCAGATAGTGCAGAGACAGTCGCCTCTGCCCAGAGGAGGATAATAGATACCTCCGCCATTGCCAAGAGACTGATTCCCTCCCTGGCGGATGACGTAAGTCACAGCTGAGGCATTGGACGTCTGGATTCTGACTGGCAGAATTCTGAGAAGCCTTTCCCAGAGACTCAGGGATAGAAGAAAGGCCCCTATCTCAAGGGTATCGAACGGCGGAGAGGACTCTTGCTCTGACCAACGCCCCCTTCAATGACGGATGGCGAGAAAATGAACCCCAGCCAGGAAGGCTGGTGACCGTCGTCACCACCTGCCTTGGGAGGACCGGACCTGGGGAATGAGAGGGGATGACAGCTACCAGTTGAGAGGCTATTAGAATCGGTCGGACTGGAGGATCCAGAGACAGTACAGACGTGTCCCACTGAGGAAGGATGGCCTGCTGAATTGGTCTCACGTGGAACAGCGCAAAAGAGAACGCTTACGGAGCTGTCACCATGCATCACAGAAACGTCGTAGCTGAACGGAAGGAAGGCAGCCAAGGGCCCTGCAGAGAGCGAGCTCCGTGTGGAGAATTGCCTGCTTCTCGCGAGGATAAACCCCCGGCGGTGTCGAAGAACATGCCTAAGAGTACGAGACGCTGACTCGGAACGAGACAAGACTTTGTTCTGTTGGCCAGTCACCAGAAACGGGACAGGGAGACGAGGACGATGGTCAGACTCTTCTGGGCCTGAGGCTTGATGAGGATGACAACAAGGTATGGAATGAGCACTAGGCCCCTGATACTCAAGGAAAAACAGGACATGGAGCAAGGCTTCTTGAATATCCATGGAGCACAGGAATTCCTGTGGATCCATGGAAGCCAGGACTGAACAGAGGAACTTCATCTTGAAATGCCGCAGGCGGAACCTTCTGTTCACTAACTTCAGAGACAGAATGGGTCGAACAGCGCAGCTCTTCTTCGGCACTACAAGCAGGTTTGAATAGAAACCTGAGAAGCGTACCAGCTGTAGGACGGAAACAATAACCTCCGAACAAACAAAGAAGGAAATGGACGCAAAGAAATCTGGGATCAGAGGAGGATTTTCAGAGGGCGGGATTCGAAGAAGCAATTCCGGGCCGCGAAGCGAACCGTATCCTGTATCCGGAGGATACCACCTCCCTGATCTAAGCGTCCTCCACCGAAGCCAACCAAACATCCCTGAAGAAGGCAGGGGATGCCTGCCCAAACTGGAAGAAACGCTGGGCCGTTAGCACGAATTATGCCGAGGAAGATCTGCCAGGTCTAGGCCTGGTGGACCAACCATGGGAGTTGCGGGAACGCCAGGAAGGGATAGGCGTAAAGCCTTTTCTCTAGCCAGACGAAATCGCAGTGTGTGTTAGCTAGAAGAATCTTCCGACGCCGCAAAACAGCGAAAGGACAAAGGGAACTCGTGCCTCCCGTGGCGTCATTAATACTTTGTTCCAGCATGTAGCCAAAGAGACAGGCCCCCTGGAAGGGGAGGCCGGTAAGGGACTTCTTGAAGACAAGTCCACCTGCTGCGTCGGATGGCCACCATATTGCTGGACGCGTGAACTGCACAAGCCGCGCATCTAGGGAGGCAGATACCAAATATTTACCTGCATAGGAAATTTGGTCTGTCAGGCCAGCTAGCTCCCCCGGAGGAGCTCCAGCCGGGGTGCTCTTACAAGGCTGTTTGGTCCATCTATCTATGGTCCCTGAGACCCAGGTAGAGGCAATAGCCGAGGTACAAAGTAGAAGCAGCCGTTTCAAAGGCTGATTTATCCAGCGGATCTAAAATTATATCCTTTGAACCCATGCCGAGTTGGTAGACAGTCTGGGAAGTGACGAGTCCAGAATTGCCGAGGAATCAGTCCAGTTAGCGATGAGCTCAGGAGAGAAGGAATATAGGATGCCGAGATGCTTCCCTGTCTGACAGCATCTGGTATGGCTCGCATTTCCCCTGGCAAGTACTACTACAAATTCAGTGTGTGGGGCAAAGACCTTGGAAGGTGGTTTGACCGTCTAAACGAAAACCGCCTGTTCTGGGGGTTCCGTAGAGGTATCCATGATGCTTAGGGTCTGGTTGATCGCATCTGAAACTTCCTCTGCAAACATGACCGAGGAAGCCCGTCTCCCTCTCGAGAGAGAGAGGAGGATCAGGAAGAGGGATCTCACAGGTCCAGACCAGAGGGCAAGATGGAGCAGGAAAGAAAGGTGTCAGACGTCCATGGGGCTGATGGTGGACGTCCTGGTCTCCTCCAACCGACAGGCTCTGGAGGGCGAGTGGGTGGGGAATGGAGCTGGGACCGAACCTCTAAGCACGCTTGTGTGCTAGGATCATGGTCCTACTGTCGGATCTATGAGGATACGGGGTGGCAGTACATGGCGTACTCATAGTCCATAATGTGGGTGCTCTTGTAGCCTGAGTTGAACAGGGCTGGACAGAGAATCCTGTGACCCACTAGAAATTGCGGTCGGGCACGGACACCAAGTACGTGACATCCTGGTGAGGTCCGCCCCAGACTGAGACAAAGGGAAAAGCCCACCCAGGGATAGCCATGGATCTCGGTCTCACCCGGGGTAGGGACTCCTGGACAGGGAGTTGCTGCAGCTGACAAGAGGAAGCAGGAGGACGGGAACGCTCTCCTTATAGGATAGGACTGGGAGCAGACCCACTAAATGATGCCCGAAGGTTAGGGGAACAGGAGAGGGGAGTAATAGACTGCATAGCAGAGCTACTCACAAAAATAGTATAGTCCTGTAGACTGCTCCCAGCTGTAGCTGCGACCGGCAACATGGCACAGGTCCAGGGCACCAGCGATGAGACGGCAACCTAAGGAGGCTGCAGGGGACCCCGCCGGAGAAAGCGTGTGCTGGACTCGGCTGCAGTCTGGATGAACTGCCGATGGTGACCGCTGAAAGGGCACTGGAGCGTGCGCCCTGCTGCGATGTGGCGCCAAGCAGCGGCAAAGAAGTCATGGGCCCGGGTGTACCAAGATGGCGCCGGTGGGCGGGGAGTAAAGAGATTGTCGGGCGGGAGAAAGCCCGCCCGAAAAAAGCGGAAGTGAAGGAGCGCGGTACCGGAAGTAGGCCCCGGCAGAAGCCGGGACCTAAATTAGAGGCCGGCGCCGCCGGAAAAGAGACCGCGGTCCCGGAGCAGAGCGCCGCAGAGCAGCACGGCCGCCTGCCAGGGCCACCAGAGGGACCGAAATTGCCAGGGTCGCGGCCGAAGCCGGGGCCTAAATTAGGTCGGTGCCGCCGGATAGAGGAGACGCCGCCTCGCAGCGCCAAGCCCGTAGGAAGTAAGTAGCGCGGCAGCCTGCCAAGGCCGCCGCGCAGGCACAGGATACATTGCAGCCGCAGGGGAAGCGGTGCCCCTGTAAGAGGTGACATAGTGGCCGCCGAAAAGAGCGGCCGCAGGGATGAGGGGGATTAGCTAAGGGGGGAAGTGCGGCGGCACCACCGCGCAAGATAAGCTCATCTAGGGGCCCCTGGGATCCCTATTAAAATAAGGTCAGCGCCGCCATAAAGGGTCGTGCAGCGCGCCTTAGGAACCTCTACTCCCCCACACTGAGGGTGGGCAGGGAAAGGTCTGGGGGATATAGGGAAAATACTCACCTAGTCTGCTACTAACCTGAGGGGGTGAGACGTCCACGGAGCTGTGATGGACGTCCTCGTCTCCTCCAACCGACAGGCTCTGGTGGGCGAGTGGGTGGGGGACGGAGCCAGGACCGGACTTCTAAGCACGCTTGTGTGCTAGGCTCTTGGTCCTGGAGAGGGATCTATGAGGATACGGGGTGGCAGTACACGCCGTACTCATAGTCCGCATTGTGGGAGTACAGGTGTGACTGTTCACCCTGTATCCCTCCGGAGAAACCTGAAAAGAAACGACGCACATTGAGGTAGATAAGGGTCTAATGAAAGACCCGTGTCCACCTCCTACTGACACTAAGCTAAACTGAATATCCTGCTTCCTGTCGGTAGGGTGTACACTGCAGAGGAGGAGCTAACTTTTTTATTTGCATAGTGTCAGTCTCCTAGTGGCAGCAGCATACACCCATGGTTCCTGTGTCCCCCAATGAAAGGCGATAGAGAAAGGGTTATTACTGAGGCAACTCCGACTGGCACCTTCCTCAACCAAGAAGTAGACTCACCAGAGTATGATGGCACTGATCCAGGGGAGATCCCCAAGTACGTCCCCCTCAAGAAGATGGACAATACCCTTTACTCTCAGATGATGCTAAGAGATTTAGTTTAGGGACAGCGGGAGAACTCCATGTGAAGCTAGTGAAGGGTTCAGCTGCCTGGAGGCCACTCACAAGGGGAGAGCTTCTAAGGTGTGTGGATGAAGAAATCCACCTCCCCCTCCCCTTTCCCCATCACATGGACAGTCTCGAAGGATCTTTCTTTTTAGGGAAAAACTTAGTGTTTAGGGGGGATTGTCAAGGTGAAAATATATATCTTTATACTCTTTTGTACTTTTATATATTCTTATGCTGTGAAACAATAAGTTTTTCCCCTTATGTTTGCTAATGCAAATTTAACTGTATTTAAGATGGCTGCCAGTATTCACATAAGTTAGAAGATATTCAAAGACTCAGAGATTAATATGATAAAGACAATGACCGTAATAAGGACAGTTGGTGGGCAGACACCTTCTCCTTTCTTAATCCAGCCAATTGGTTTGAGGGACTTGCAGCTGGATAGCTGGAATCTTATGTGACGCCCAGGAGACCGGGATACCCAGCACCGGACCAATGGAGTCTGTCTCTTGAGGGGGATGTCACGGGTGGCTTGACCCGGTGCTGTGGCCTCAGGCAATGCACAGTGTAAGGGGTATCGTGAGGGGACAGGCACTTACTTGACCAACAGCAGATTCTCCCAGCGGTGACGATCCCGATCCTGGATAGATGGTTATTGTCCAAATGAAAGACTGAGGCACTGAAACGTTTAACCAGTTTACTTTAACATAAAAGGATTTACAACCAGTCCTGTCACCGGAGTCTGTATGGGAACTCTGAGTTACTTTGACCCTGCCGGGGTCTTCGCCTCTTATTGTGCGCAATTTCTGTGTGGCCCTGCTGCTGTATGTGAACTGGCTGCCGGCCCAATCTGTCCCCTCCGGGTCCTGGTTCGACGGGCAACCCGAGTCCTTTTATCGGCTTACCCCCTCCGGGAGTACCGCTGAACTCTGTGTCTGTTGCTGCGTCCGGCCCTAGTGAAGCTGATATCACCTCACGTTTTTCCGGTTGCTGTATTATATATAATGAATACAGCCACGGATCCGGTATCCGTCTTTGCGCCTGTTCTGGGTAGTGATTAATGCTACCCGGTTCTCACAATGTCCCTTTTCTCTGTCCCTCTTCTCCTCAGGCCGGTGATTTGGGCCTGGAAACCATCATAGGGCTGTTAGAAATTCAGCTGTATGACCTCTCACTATCAGCTCCTTAGCCCAACTGCCATTTCTTCTCTCAGACCAGAATGGATCAAGGGGAGTCTCTGGAGCTCCCCCTTCTGGCCGGAGGTGGTAGTGCAGTCTTGCTATTTTAGTATTTGTACTTACTGTCAGTAACTATTTTTGTGGCAAATACCCCTAGGGGTGCCACATTCCCCCTTAGTTAAGAACAGTACTCCGGGACTGTGGGACAATAACATTTTGAAATAACAATTAATATGTACAGAGTCTTAAAAATGAAAAGTTACAAAAACCACTCAAGGAAACAAAAATAGAGTTCTGTAAAAAGTCACTTCAAATAGCGTCCATTAATACAGTTCTATCCTTGAAGGTATTAGGAAAGGCACTGTACTTAGTGTCCAGGAATTTAGTTCCATTTTTCCAACGGAGTTATCAATATAAAGTCTAAAGAAAGTTCAAAAAGAGCAAAAAGCAAAGTTCCAAAAGCAGTCTTTCCGGAGCTTTGATTTAGTGCCTCCGGGCTGATAAAAAGTTCAAGAATATGCAATAAGTTCATACAGACAAGTCTCTGTAGGCACTGGGCTTAAACGTTGCAGACTGATAACAATGACTATACTACATTTTCTGTTTAACTATATATGGCATAACATATATACAATTCACATTATGAGCTTTATAGTTGGTAATCTGCATACCTGGCCGGTAATTGGCCCTGGGTACTACGCTGTGATCTACGTAATAGCGGTATCTCTTCATGTGGTGTACTACTGTCTACTGCGGATGTAGTATCTGCCCGCTCTGCTAAAGATAATTCCATGACTATGGAGTTGGCAAGTCCACCGTGAATGAGATTACTCTGATCAGGAATCTGTTCTTCCTGGCCTGGAACCTCCTGTAGTACGGGGTCAGCCTCTTCCTGTCTTGGGACTTCTGGTATTGGGTTCGGTGTTGGGTAAAAGGCCACCATGGGAACCACTACTGCACCATGGTATGTTAGTAGGGTTTTGGGAAAGTCTCCTATACAGGTGTGATACATTTCCTCTTCTTTTTCCTTTACTGGTTGAACCTGTATGGGTTGAATAACT
The DNA here is from genome assembly GCF_032444005.1 of Ranitomeya imitator. Lineage (NCBI taxonomy): Eukaryota > Metazoa > Chordata > Amphibia > Anura > Dendrobatidae > Ranitomeya > Ranitomeya imitator. The sequence continues at coordinate 60,676,693 of NC_091283.1, read as the reverse complement.
TCTGGTTCTGGCTGGACAACTTCTGGCTCTTTCAATGCTTCCGGACACAATTTAAGATTGTCTCTTGACACTAGTACAGATGTTAAGCCTCCGTTTTTGCTAATGAGACACATTTTAGGATTATCCATTCTTGTTGGTAAAACTGTGTAGGGTACGGCTTCCCACTGGTTGTCTAGTTTATTGGTTCGACGATTTCTCTTGAGCACTTGGTCACCCGGTCTTAATGGGGTCGCTAGAGCATTCTGGTTGAAAGTTCGCTCTTGTCTTTCTCTAGTTTGCTGAAGGCTTCTTTCCACACTCTCTTGCACTTGGCGATACTGCTTTTGCCGTATGATATCCCAATTGGAGTCTTGAACTTCTGCGTCTGGTTTCAGAATTCCCATTTCTAGATCGATTGGTAATTGGCCGGGTCTTGCACGCATAAGGTAAGCTGGGGTGCAGTTGGTGGAGCTCACCGGGACATGATTATACAGATCCACCAAGTCAGGCAATTTCTCTGGCCATTGATTCCTATCTGTCTCAGGTAAAGTCTTTAGTAGGTCTATTACAATATGGTTCATCTTCTCGCATAAGCCGTTTGTTTGTGGATGATAGGCCGTCGTCCGGATCTTTTTGCAACCATACATATTACAGAATTCTCTGAAGATCTCTGATTCAAAGGCTGTACCTTGGTCGGTGAGAACCTGTTCCGGATATCCATGGGGTCTACAAAAGTACGTTTGGAACGCTTTGGCTGCTGTTTTTGCTGTCAGATCTTTTACGGGTACTACTACCAAGAAACGTGAATAATGGTCCACGATGGTCAAGGCATAGACATAGCCGGACCGGCTTGGTGTCAACTTCACGTGGTCCATGGCTACAAGTTCAAGTGGTTGTTTGGTGATTATGGGCTGCAGTGGTGCTCTTTGGTTCTTTTGATCGTTTCTTCTGAGGTTGCACGGGCCACAATTTCTGCACCACTGTTCGATTGATTTTCTCATCCCGACCCAATAAAATCTTTCTCTTAGAAGTACTTCTAACTTTTTCCAACCGAAGTGACCAGCACCATTATGGTAAGCTTCGAGGACCATCTTCACATCTTGTTTAGGCACAATAATCTGCCAAACCAATTCATGTGTTTTCGGATTGGTGTATCTTCTACAGAGCTTCCCTTGATACAGGAACATTTTGCCTCTCTCTTTCCAGAGTTGATGCGTCTCTTCTGGGGCATCCTCATCGGGATATGCACTTTGCTCAGTCAACAGTTCCTTGACCAACTTCACAGCCGGATTGCTGTCTTGGGTGTCAGCCCATCTATGGTGTGCTAACAGATTAAAATTCACCTCTTGTTGTTTCTGATAGGTACTTGACTGATGATGTTTTCCCTTGGGACGATGGAAGGCTGGTAGTTCAATTTCTTCAAGCTCCCCCGTTTCCTCTTCTACATCTCTCAAGTGTGGCATCCGGGATAGGGCATCGGCATTTCCATTCTTGCGACCTGCTCGATACTTGATTATGAAGTTGTAATTAGATAACCGGGCTATCCATCGCTGTTCTAACGCACCTAATTTGGCTGTGTCCAGGTGGGTCAACGGATTGTTGTCAGTATAGACAATAAATTCTGCAGCGGCCAGATAGTGCTTGAAACGCTCCGTTACAGCCCAAACTACTGCCAGTAGTTCCAATTTGAAGGAGCTGTAATTTTCTGAATTTCTTTCAGTAGGCCGGAGCTTTCTACTTGCAAAGGCGATGACTTTCTCCCGACCTTCTTGCTTTTGTGACAGCACCGCTCCTAGCCCCACATTACTGGCATCGGTGTAGAGGATGAAAGGTTGATGGTAATCTGGGTATGCCAGAACCTCTTCTCCGGTTAGTGCCTTCTTTAGTTGTTCAAAGGAGTCTTCCCTTTCGTCGTTCCACTGAAAAGGAGGGTTTCGGTTTGAAGGTTTCTTCGTCTGCCCTACCAAGGTGTCTTGCAAGGGTGCTGCCAACTTGGTAAATCCTTTTATAAATCTGCGATAGTAACCCACCAATCCCAGGAATTGTCTCACTTCTTTTGCGCTGGTAGGTCTTGGCCAATCCCTTATGGCGCTTATTTTCTCGGGATCTGGTGCTACTCCCTCCGAACTCACGATGTGTCCCAGGTACTGTACCTTTGGCTTGAGAAGGTGACATTTGGATGGCTTGACTTTCATGCCATACCTGGATAAGACTTCGAACACTTCTGCCAGGTCTATTAAGTGTTGTTCGTAAGTCTTCGAGTAGACGATCACATCATCTAGGTACAGGAGGACGGTCTCGAAGTTCTTGTGTCCGAGGCAGCATTCCATCAGCCGCTGGAAGGTACCGGATGCGTTGCAGAGTCCGAACGGCATGCGAATAAATTCACATAGACCCATTGGTGTGGTGAATGCCGTCTTTTCCTTATCTCTCTCAGCCACAGGGACTTGCCAATACCCGCTTGTTAAGTCTAAGGTGGAAAAATAATTAGCAGATTTCAAAGCAGTTAAGGACTCTTCTATCCTAGGCAAGGGGTAGGCGTCTTTATGGGTGATGTTATTAATCTTCCGGTAGTCTACGCACATTCTCATGGTTCCGTCCTTTTTTTTGACAATCACTAGAGGGGCCGCCCAGGGGCTACAGCTGTCTCTTATTACCCCGGCCTGTTTCATTTCCCTCAGCATATCTTTTGCACATTGATAGTGAGCGGGCGGTATGGGTGTATATCTTTCTTTTATTGGGGGATGGTCACCTGTGGGGATTGTGTGTTCTACCCCTTCTATCCGTCCGAAGTCCAATGGGTGTTTACTGAAGACTTGTTCATATTCCGTCACTAGCCTATACACCCCTTGTTTTTGATGGGTAGGTGTTGAATTTATGCCCACGTGTAGCTGTTGGCACCAATCCTCCATTTCTCCATCTGAGCCATTGCCTTCCACCTGACAGGTTGGTTCTAAGGGCTCAATGGTTGTGATGGCATTGTTGTCAACAGTATATAGCTTTGCCATTGTAGCATACCTTGGCAAAGTGACCTCTTCCTCTCCACAGTTCAAAAGTCGTACCGGCACTCGTCCCCGGTGTACCTCGACTATCCCTCGTGCTGTGAGTATAGTGGGCCTGCTGTCGGTGTACACTGGGTCTATTAAGGCTTGATAATCTCGTCCCTTAGTACCAATGGCTGCTCTACACCATACCAGCATTTCTGTTTTTGGTGGGATTACAATAGACGTTGGATCACTTACCCTCACACTGCCGATTTCTCCACCTGCAACTTCTACCTGTTGCCTTAACATCAATACTTTTATTTCCCTCCGGAGAACTCTCTGCTGGCAGGATTGGGCAGTTTCAGCAATTTGCTGTAAGACAGAAATGACTTCGGAAAAGCAGTTCTCTAACACATTCATTCCTATCAATACAGTTGGTTCACAGTTCCGCCGGTCAACATCAACAACAATTATACCCTGTTTCTTCAGTTCTACTTTACCAATCTTTATGGTCATCTCCCTGAATCCTAGTTTCGGTACCAACTTACCATTACTGGCCCATATATCTAGTTCAACATCAGAGGGCCCTTTATCAATATCTGCATCAGCCCAGTACCTCTTATAAAGGATATACGGTATAGATGAAATCTGGGAACCTGTGTCCAGCAAAGCGTTGAGGGGAATTCCGTCCAGCACGATAGGGATAATGGGTCGTCCTCCGATGTACCTGTCGTGCCAGGGTGTTGGGCCTTGAAAGTTCATTCCTGCGAAGCGGCCCGCATTCCCAGGGGATTCCCGTTTAAATCACAATCTCGTGCAAAGTGGCCCGGCTGCTGGCAACGGCGGCAAATGGGCTGTCCATCCGGTTGGTAGCGGTCGCGGGGTCGTCCTCTCCATGTCGGGTATCTCCGGGGTCTCATCCATGGAACATCCTCTCTACAGTTTGCCAACTCCATCTTGTGTCCTCTCATCTCCTGCATGGTTTTAGCCATTGAAGCAACAACATCAGCTAAAGAGTCAAGCTTTTGTTGAAGAGCCTCATTAGTACTGGGCCCCAGGGGCTTAGCAATGGCCCCAGACATAGCTGATGTCACTGGCACTCCCTGTTGTTGAGGTGCCTCTGCCATGGGTTGCGCAGGATCCTGATCCCGAGGTGCCTCTGCCAGCTGGAGACGTATAGCGCTCTCCTTTAATTGGGCAAATGTCAATTCAGGGTTCTTAAAAACAAGCATGCTCACATGCCCCCGGTGAGAAGGGGTGTAGAGTCCCTCAATAAATTGATCACTTAGTAGTTTATCCGCTCCGGTGTTAAAAATGGGTTCAGCCAGTGTAAGTGATTTAAGGGCTTCCTGCAGGTTTAAGGCAAAGTCTCTCACGCCCTCATTAGCTTTTTGTTTGCAATTAAAGAATCGTATTTTAGCTTTGCTGCTGGCAGTGGTTTCAAATGTAGCTTTTAATCCAGCAAATATGCGTTCAACAGTGCCTTTTAGATCAGCTGCCCATGCTGTGACTTCTCGCTTAGCATGGCCACTTAACTGCATCATCAGGAGACTAACACGCTGAACTTCACCCACAGGGAACATGTCAAAATGGGCCAGCATCTTTTCTCTGAAATCGTCAAGGGTATTAGGCTCACCTTCATACATTGGAAGCCATGGGCCACCCGGGGTATATGGCATCAGCACCGGCATGATGGGCGCCACTCCTTGCACCGCTGTGCTACCGGACTCTCTATTGACACTCTGTCTTTCAGCTGCATTAGCGTTGCCGGGTGCTGCGGCGTCTCCGTGCTGCGACATACTGTGCCCCCTTAGTTAATCCGGACCCTTCCGGTCCTCCGCTTCCGTTGGGATAGTGTAGATTCGTTCCGCTGTGCAGCAGGATCGATTTTCCCCTTGCTCTGATGTCAGAGCGCTCAGCTTGGTGCTGCCCACAATGACACGCCCCCTGCTGCTCCCGCCCGCCGCGCGCTCAGTAATGGCGGATTCTGAAGTTTTTCAGTTAGACTGGGACTCAGGTAATGGCGTAGCTCAATTAACAGTCTCGTGCCTAACGGTTATGAAGTGATTACCTCAGGGGATGGCGGCCATCTTTACTCCATTATAATCAATGGGGAAAAGTCACTTTCAATAGTTTTCAATGGGGAATGGATTTTTCTTTAATAACCCCTTCCCGACCTTTGACGCATACGCTGCGTCATGAAAGTCGGTGCCATTCCGACCCATGACGCAGCATATGCGTCATGGAAAGATCGCGTCCCTGCAGGCCGGGTGAAAGGGTTAACTCCCATTTCACCCGATCTGCAGGGACAGGGGGAGTGGTAGTTTAGCCCAGGGGGGGTGGCTTCACCCCCTCGTGGCTACGATCGCTCTGATTGGCTGTTGAAAGTGAAACTGCCAATCAGAGCGATTTGTAATATTTCACCTAAAAAACTGGTGAAATATTACAATCCAGCCATGGCCGATGCTGCAATATCATCGGCCATGGCTGGAAACACTTATGTGCACCCACCCCACCCCTCCGATCGCCCCCCCACCCCCCCGATCTGTGGTCCGCTCCCCTCCGTCCTGTGCTCCGCTCCCCCGTCCTCCTGTCCGCTTCCCCGTGCACCAATCACACCCCCTGTGCTGCAATCAAACCCCCCCGCACTCCGATCCCCCCCCCGCACACAGCGACCCCCCCCCCGTGCTCCGATCCACCCCCCCCGCACAGCGATCCCTCACCCCGTGCTCCAATCCTTCCCCGTGCTCCAATCCTCCCTCCCGTGTTCCGATCCACCCCCCCCATGATCCGATCCACCCCCCCGTGCTCCGACGCCCCCCCCGTGCCCTGATCTCCCCCCCTTATACTTACCTGGCCGCCCGAGGTCCGTCCGTCTTCTTTCCTGGGCGCCGCCATCTTCCAAAATGGCGGGCGCATGTGCAGTGCGCCCGCCGAATCTGCCGGCCGGCAGATTCGTTCCAGAGTGAATTTTGATCACTGAGATATATCCTATCTCAGTGATCAAAATAAAAAAAATAGTAAATGACCCCCCCCTTTGTCACCCCCATAGATAGGGACAATAAAAAAAATAAAGAATTTTTTTTTTTTTCACTAAGGTTGGGGTAAGAACTAGGGTTAGGGTTAGGGGTAGGGTTAGGGGTAGGGTTAGGGGTAGGGTTAGGGGTAGGGTTAGGGGTAGGGGTAGGGTTAGGGCTAGGGTTAGGGGTAGGGGTAGGGTTAGGGCTAGGGTTAGGGTTAGGGTTAGGGGTAGGGTTAGGGCTAGGGTTAGGGTTTCGGTATGTGCACACGTATTCTGGTCCTATGCGGATTTTTCCGCAGCGGATTTGAAAAATCCACAGTGCTAAACCGCTGCCGATTTATCGTGGATTTACCGCGGTTTTTCTGCGCATTTCACTGCGGTTTTACAACTGCGATTTTCTATTGGAGCAGTTCTAAAACCGCTGCGGAATCCGCAGAAAGAAGTGACATGCTGCGGAATGTAAACCGCTGCGTTTCCGTGCAGTTTTTCCGCAGCATGTGTACAGCGATTTTTGGTTCCCATAGGTTCACATTGAACTGTACACTCATGGGAAACTGCTGCGGATCCGCAGCGTTTTCCGCAGCGTGTGCACATACCTTTAGAATTAGGCCATGTGCACACGGTGCGGATAGGCCGCTGCGGATTCGCAGCAGTGTTCCATCAGGTTTACAGTACCATGTAAACATATGGAAAACCAAATCCGCTGTGCCCATGGTGCAGAAAATACCGCGCGGGAACGCTGCGTTGTATTTTCCGCAGCATGCCAATTCTTTGTGCGGATTCCGCAGCGTTTTACACCTGTTCCTCAATAGGAATCCACAGGTGAAATCCGCACAAAAAACACTGGAAATCCACGGTAAATCCACAGGTAAAACGCAGTGCCTTTTACCCGCGGATTTTTCAAAAATGATGCTGAAAAATCTCATACGAATCCGCAACGTTGGCACATAGCCTTAGAGTTGGGTTGGAATTAGGGTTGTGGTTAGGGTTAGGGGTGTGTTGGGGTTAGGGTTGTGGTTAGGGGTGTGTTGGGGTTAGGGTTGTGATTAGGGTTACGGCTACAGTTGGGATAAGGGTTAGGGGTGTGTTGGAGGTAGAATTGAGGGGTTTCCACTGTTTAGGCACTTCAGGGGGTCTCCAAACGCAACATGGCGCCACCATTGATTCCAGCCAATCTTGTATTCAAAAATTCAAATGGTGCTCCCTCACTTCCGAACCCCGACGTGTGCCCAAACAGTGGTTTACCCCCACATATGGGGTACCAGCATACTCAGGACAAACTGCGCAACAATTACTGGGGTCCAACTTCTCCTGTTACCCTTGAGAAAATAAAAAATTGCTTGCTAAAACATCATTTTTGAGGAAAGAAAAATGATTTTTTATTTTCACGGCTCTGCGTTGTAAACGTCTGTGAAGCACTTGGGGGTTCAAAGTGCTCACCACATATCTAGATAAGTTCCTTGGGGGGTCTAGTTTCCAAAATGGGGTCACTTGTGGGGGGTTTCTACTGTTTAGGCACACCAGGGGCTCTGCAAACGCAACATGACGCCCGCAGACCATTCCATCAAAGTCTGCATTTCAAAAGTCACTACTTCCCTTCTGAGCCCCCACGTGTGCCCAAACAGTGGTTTACCCCCACACATGGGGCATCAGCGTACTCAGGAGAAACTGGACAACAACTTTTGTGGTCCAATTTCTCCTGTAACCCTTAGGAAAATAAAAAATTCTGGGCTAAAAAATTATTTTTGAGGAAAGAAAACGTATTTATTATTTTCACGGCTCTGCGTTATAAACTTCTGTAAAGCACTTGGGGGTTGAAAGTGCTCACCACACATCTAGATAAGTTCCTTTGGGGGTCTAGTTTCCAAAATGGGGTCACTTGTGGGGGGTTTCTACTGTTTAGGCACACCAGGGGCTCTGCAAACGCAATGTGACGCCCGCAGACCATTCCATCAAAGTCTGCATTTCAAAAGTCACTACTTCCCTTCTGAGCCCCCACGTGTGCCCAAACAGTGGTTTACCCCCACACATGGGGTATCAGCGTACTCAGGAGAAACTGGACAACAACTTTTGTGGTCCAATTTCTCCTGTAACCCTTGGGAAAATAAAAAATTCTGGGCTAAAAAATTATTTTTGAGGAAAGAAAACGTATTTATTATTTTCACTGCTCTGTGTTATGAACTTCTGTGAAGCACTTGGGGGTTCAAAGTGCTCACCTCACATCTAGATAAGTTCCTTTCGGGGTCTAGTTTCCAAAATGGGGTCACTTGTGGGGGGTTTCTACTGTTTAGCCACATCAGGGGCTCTGCAAACGCAACGTGACGCCCGCAGAGCATTCCATCAAAGTCTGCATTTCAAAACGTCACTACTTCACTTCCGAGCCCCAGCATGTGCCTAAACAGTGGTTTACCCCCACATATGGGGTATCAGCGTACTCAGGAGAAACTGGACAACAACTTTTGGGGTCAAATTTCTCCTGTTACCCTTGGGAAAATAAAAAATTGCGGGCTAAAATTCATTTTTGAGAAAATAATTTATTTTTTTTTATTTTCATGGCTCTGCGTTATAAACTTCTGTGAAGCACTTGAGGGTTCAAAGTGCTCACTACACATCTAGATTAGTTCCTTTGGGGGTCTAGTTTCCAAAATGGGGTAATTTGTGGGGGATCTCCAATGTTTAGGCACACAGGGGCTCTCCAAACGCGACATGGTGTCCGCTAATGATTGGAGCTAATTTTCCATTTAAAAAGCCAAATGGCGTGCCTTCCCTTCTGAGCCCTGCCGTGCGCCCAAACAGTGGTTTACCCCCACATATGGGGTATCTGCATACTCAGGACAAACTGGACAACAACATTTGTGGTCCAATTTCTCCTATTACCATTGGCAAAATAGGAAATTCCAGGCTAAAAAATCATTTTTGAGAAAAGAAAAATTATTTTTTATTTTCATGGCTCTGCATTATAAACTTCTGTGAAGCACCTGGGGGTTTAAAGTGCTCAGTATGCATCTAGATAAGTTCCTTGGGGGGTCTAGTTTCCAAAATGGGGTCACTTGTGGGGGAGCTCCATTGCATAGGCACACAGGGGCTCTCCAAATGCGACATGGTGTCCGCTAACAATTGGAGCTAATTTTCCATTCAAAAAGTTAAAAGGCGCGCCTTCCCTTCCGAGCCCTGCCGTGTGCCCAAACAGTGGTTTACCCCCACATATGAGGTATCGGCGTACTCGGGAGAAATTGCTCAACAAATTTTAGGATCCATTTTATCCTATTGCCCATGTGAAAATGAAAAAATTGAGGCGAAAATAAATTTTTTGTGAAAAAAAAGTACTTTTTCATTTTTACGGATCAATTTGTGAAGCACCTGAGGGTTTAAAGTGCTCACTAGGCATCTAGATAAGTTCCTTGGGGGGTCCAGTTTCCAAAATGGGGTCACTTGTGGGGGAGCTCCAATGTTTAAGCACACAGGGTCTCTCCAAACGCGACATGGTGTCCGCTATCGATGGAGATAATTTTTCATTCAAAAAGTCAAATGGCGCTCCTTCCCTTCCGAGCCTTACCATGTGCCCAAACAGTGGTTTACCCCCACATGTGAAGTATCGGTGTACTCAGGAGAAATTGCCAAACAAATTTTAGGATCCATTTTATCCTGTTGTCCATGTGAAAATGAAAAAATTGAGGCTAAAAGAATTTTTTTGTGAAAAAAAAGTACTTTTTCATTTTTACGGATCAATTTGTGAAGCACCTGGGGGTTTAAAGGGCTCACTATGCATCTAGATAAGTTCCTTGGGGCGTCTAGTTTCCAAAATGGGGTCACTTGTGGGGGAGCTCCAATTTTTAGGCACACGGGGGCTCTCCAAATGTGACATGGTGTCCGCTAAAGAGTGCAGCCAATTTTTCATTCAAAAAGTCAAATGGCGCTCCTTCCCTTCCAAGCCCTGCCGTGCGCCCGAACAGTGGTTTACCCCCACATATGAGGTATCGGCGTACTCAGGACAAATTGGACAACAACGTACGTGGTTCAGTTTCTCCTTTTACCATTGGGAAAATAAAAAAATTGTTGCTGAAAAATCATTTTTGTGACTAAAAAGTTAAATGTTCATTTTTTCCTTCCATGTTGCTTCTGCTGCTGTGAAGCACCTGAAGGGTTAATAAACTTCTTGAATGTGGTTTTGTGCACCTTGAGGGGTGCAGTTTTTAGAATGGTGTCACTTTTGGGTATTTTCAGCCATATAGACCCCTCAAACTGACTTCAAATGTGAGGTGGTCCCTAAAAAAAATGGTTTTGTAAATTTCGTTGTAAAAATGAGAAATCGCTGGTCAAATTTTAACCCTTATAACTTCCTAGCAAAAAAAAATTTTGTTTCCAAAATTGTGCTGATGTAAAGTAGACGTGTGGGAAATGTTATTTATTAACTATTTTGTGTCACATAACTCTCTGGTTTAACAGAATAAAAATTCAAAATGTGAAAATTGCGAAATTTTCAAAATTTTCGCCAAATTTCCGTTTTTATCACAAATAAACACAGAATTTATTGACCTAAATTTACCACTAACATGAAGCCCAATATGTCACGAAAAAACAATCTCAGAACCGCTAGGATCCATTGAAGCGTTCCTGAGTTATTACCTCATGAAGGGACACTGGTCAGAATTGCAAAAAACGGCAAGGTCTTTAAGGTCAAAATAGGCTGGGTCATGAAGGGGTTAATAAAGTCAATTTTCAAGATTTTTCATCCCAGTTTTCACAGTTTTGGGCTCCAATCACGGCACACAATACCCGGTATACGGGCTGGCTAGATCCTGTTCGTGACGCCAATTGTGACGCCCAGGAGACCGGGATACCCAGCACCGGACCAATGGAGTCTGTCTCTTGAGGGGGATGTCACGGGTGGCTTGACCCGGTGCTGTGGCCTCAGGCAATGCACAGTGTAAGGGGTATCGTGAGGGGACAGGCACTTACTTGACCAACAGCAGATTCTCCCAGCGGTGACGATCCCGATCCTGGATAGATGGTTATTGTCCAAATGAAAGACTGAGGCACTGAAACGTTTAACCAGTTTACTTTAACATAAAAGGATTTACAACCAGTCCTGTCACCGGAGTCTGTATGGGAACTCTGAGTTACTTTGACCCTGCCGGGGTCTTCGCCTCTTATTGTGCGCAATTTCTGTGTGGCCCTGCTGCTGTATGTGAACTGGCTGCCGGCCCAATCTGTCCCCTCCGGGTCCTGGTTCGACGGGCAACCCGAGTCCTTTTATCGGCTTACCCCCTCCGGGAGTACCGCTGAACTCTGTGTCTGTTGCTGCGTCCGGCCCTAGTGAAGCTGATATCACCTCACGTTTTTCCGGTTGCTGTATTATATATAATGAATACAGCCACGGATCCGGTATCCGTCTTTGCGCCTGTTCTGGGTAGTGATTAATGCTACCCGGTTCTCACAATGTCCCTTTTCTCTGTCCCTCTTCTCCTCAGGCCGGTGATTTGGGCCTGGAAACCATCATAGGGCTGTTAGAAATTCAGCTGTATGACCTCTCACTATCAGCTCCTTAGCCCAACTGCCATTTCTTCTCTCAGACCAGAATGGATCAAGGGGAGTCTCTGGAGCTCCCCCTTCTGGCCGGAGGTGGTAGTGCAGTCTTGCTATTTTAGTATTTGTACTTACTGTCAGTAACTATTTTTGTGGCAAATACCCCTAGGGGTGCCATATTCCCCCTTAGTTAAGAACAGTACTCCGGGACTGTGGGACAATAACATTTTGAAATAACAATTAATATGTACAGAGTCTTAAAAATGAAAAGTTACAAAAACCACTCAAGGAAACAAAAATAGAGTTCTGTAAAAAGTCACTTCAAATAGCGTCCATTAATACAGTTCTATCCTTGAAGGTATTAGGAAAGGCACTGTACTTAGTGTCCAGGAATTTAGTTCCATTTTTCCAACGGAGTTATCAATATAAAGTCTAAAGAAAGTTCAAAAAGAGCAAAAAGCAAAGTTCCAAAAGCAGTCTTTCCGGAGCTTTGATTTAGTGCCTCCGGGCTGATAAAAAGTTCAAGAATATGCAATAAGTTCATACAGACAAGTCTCTGTAGGCACTGGGCTTAAACGTTGCAGACTGATAACAATGACTATACTACATTTTCTGTTTAACTATATATGGCATAACATATATACAATTCACATTATGAGCTTTATAGTTGGTAATCTGCATACCTGGCCGGTAATTGGCCCTGGGTACTACGCTGTGATCTACGTAATAGCGGTATCTCTTCATGTGGTGTACTACTGTCTACTGCGGATGTAGTATCTGCCCGCTCTGCTAAAGATAATTCCATGACTATGGAGTTGGCAAGTCCACCGTGAATGAGATTACTCTGATCAGGAATCTGTTCTTCCTGGCCTGGAACCTCCTGTAGTACGGGGTCAGCCTCTTCCTGTCTTGGGACTTCTGGTATTGGGTTCGGTGTTGGGTAAAAGGCCACCATGGGAACCACTACTGCACCATGGTATGTTAGTAGGGTTTTGGGAAAGTCTCCTATACAGGTGTGATACATTTCCTCTTCTTTTTCCTTTACTGGTTGAACCTGTATGGGTTGAATAACTTCTGGTTCTGGCTGGACAACTTCTGGCTCTTTCAATGCTTCCGGACACAATTTAAGATTGTCTCTTGACACTAGTACAGATGTTAAGCCTCCGTTTTTGCTAATGAGACACATTTTAGGATTATCCATTCTTGTTGGTAAAACTGTGTAGGGTACGGCTTCCCACTGGTTGTCTAGTTTATTGGTTCGACGATTTCTCTTGAGCACTTGGTCACCCGGTCTTAATGGGGTCGCTAGAGCATTCTGGTTGAAAGTTCGCTCTTGTCTTTCTCTAGTTTGCTGAAGGCTTCTTTCCACACTCTCTTGCACTTGGCGATACTGCTTTTGCCGTATGATATCCCAATTGGAGTCTTGAACTTCTGCGTCTGGTTTCAGAATTCCCATTTCTAGATCGATTGGTAATTGGCCGGGTCTTGCACGCATAAGGTAAGCTGGGGTGCAGTTGGTGGAGCTCACCGGGACATGATTATACAGATCCACCAAGTCAGGCAATTTCTCTGGCCATTGATTCCTATCTGTCTCAGGTAAAGTCTTTAGTAGGTCTATTACAATATGGTTCATCTTCTCGCATAAGCCGTTTGTTTGTGGATGATAGGCCGTCGTCCGGATCTTTTTGCAACCATACATATTACAGAATTCTCTGAAGATCTCTGATTCAAAGGCTGTACCTTGGTCGGTGAGAACCTGTTCCGGATATCCATGGGGTCTACAAAAGTACGTTTGGAACGCTTTGGCTGCTGTTTTTGCTGTCAGATCTTTTACGGGTACTACTACCAAGAAACGTGAATAATGGTCCACGATGGTCAAGGCATAGACATAGCCGGACCGGCTTGGTGTCAACTTCACGTGGTCCATGGCTACAAGTTCAAGTGGTTGTTTGGTGATTATGGGCTGCAGTGGTGCTCTTTGGTTCTTTTGATCGTTTCTTCTGAGGTTGCACGGGCCACAATTTCTGCACCACTGTTCGATTGATTTTCTCATCCCGACCCAATAAAATCTTTCTCTTAGAAGTACTTCTAACTTTTTCCAACCGAAGTGACCAGCACCATTATGGTAAGCTTCGAGGACCATCTTCACATCTTGTTTAGGCACAATAATCTGCCAAACCAATTCATGTGTTTTCGGATTGGTGTATCTTCTACAGAGCTTCCCTTGATACAGGAACATTTTGCCTCTCTCTTTCCAGAGTTGATGCGTCTCTTCTGGGGCATCCTCATCGGGATATGCACTTTGCTCAGTCAACAGTTCCTTGACCAACTTCACAGCCGGATTGCTGTCTTGGGTGTCAGCCCATCTATGGTGTGCTAACAGATTAAAATTCACCTCTTGTTGTTTCTGATAGGTACTTGACTGATGATGTTTTCCCTTGGGACGATGGAAGGCTGGTAGTTCAATTTCTTCAAGCTCCCCCGTTTCCTCTTCTACATCTCTCAAGTGTGGCATCCGGGATAGGGCATCGGCATTTCCATTCTTGCGACCTGCTCGATACTTGATTATGAAGTTGTAATTAGATAACCGGGCTATCCATCGCTGTTCTAACGCACCTAATTTGGCTGTGTCCAGGTGGGTCAACGGATTGTTGTCAGTATAGACAATAAATTCTGCAGCGGCCAGATAGTGCTTGAAACGCTCCGTTACAGCCCAAACTACTGCCAGTAGTTCCAATTTGAAGGAGCTGTAATTTTCTGAATTTCTTTCAGTAGGCCGGAGCTTTCTACTTGCAAAGGCGATGACTTTCTCCCGACCTTCTTGCTTTTGTGACAGCACCGCTCCTAGCCCCACATTACTGGCATCGGTGTAGAGGATGAAAGGTTGATGGTAATCTGGGTATGCCAGAACCTCTTCTCCGGTTAGTGCCTTCTTTAGTTGTTCAAAGGAGTCTTCCCTTTCGTCGTTCCACTGAAAAGGAGGGTTTCGGTTTGAAGGTTTCTTCGTCTGCCCTACCAAGGTGTCTTGCAAGGGTGCTGCCAACTTGGTAAATCCTTTTATAAATCTGCGATAGTAACCCACCAATCCCAGGAATTGTCTCACTTCTTTTGCGCTGGTAGGTCTTGGCCAATCCCTTATGGCGCTTATTTTCTCGGGATCTGGTGCTACTCCCTCCGAACTCACGATGTGTCCCAGGTACTGTACCTTTGGCTTGAGAAGGTGACATTTGGATGGCTTGACTTTCATGCCATACCTGGATAAGACTTCGAACACTTCTGCCAGGTCTATTAAGTGTTGTTCGTAAGTCTTCGAGTAGACGATCACATCATCTAGGTACAGGAGGACGGTCTCGAAGTTCTTGTGTCCGAGGCAGCATTCCATCAGCCGCTGGAAGGTACCGGATGCGTTGCAGAGTCCGAACGGCATGCGAATAAATTCACATAGACCCATTGGTGTGGTGAATGCCGTCTTTTCCTTATCTCTCTCAGCCACAGGGACTTGCCAATACCCGCTTGTTAAGTCTAAGGTGGAAAAATAATTAGCAGATTTCAAAGCAGTTAAGGACTCTTCTATCCTAGGCAAGGGGTAGGCGTCTTTATGGGTGATGTTATTAATCTTCCGGTAGTCTACGCACATTCTCATGGTTCCGTCCTTTTTTTTGACAATCACTAGAGGGGCCGCCCAGGGGCTACAGCTGTCTCTTATTACCCCGGCCTGTTTCATTTCCCTCAGCATATCTTTTGCACATTGATAGTGAGCGGGCGGTATGGGTGTATATCTTTCTTTTATTGGGGGATGGTCACCTGTGGGGATTGTGTGTTCTACCCCTTCTATCCGTCCGAAGTCCAATGGGTGTTTACTGAAGACTTGTTCATATTCCGTCACTAGCCTATACACCCCTTGTTTTTGATGGGTAGGTGTTGAATTTATGCCCACGTGTAGCTGTTGGCACCAATCCTCCATTTCTCCATCTGAGCCATTGCCTTCCACCTGACAGGTTGGTTCTAAGGGCTCAATGGTTGTGATGGCATTGTTGTCAACAGTATATAGCTTTGCCATTGTAGCATACCTTGGCAAAGTGACCTCTTCCTCTCCACAGTTCAAAAGTCGTACCGGCACTCGTCCCCGGTGTACCTCGACTATCCCTCGTGCTGTGAGTATAGTGGGCCTGCTGTCGGTGTACACTGGGTCTATTAAGGCTTGATAATCTCGTCCCTTAGTACCAATGGCTGCTCTACACCATACCAGCATTTCTGTTTTTGGTGGGATTACAATAGACGTTGGATCACTTACCCTCACACTGCCGATTTCTCCACCTGCAACTTCTACCTGTTGCCTTAACATCAATACTTTTATTTCCCTCCGGAGAACTCTCTGCTGGCAGGATTGGGCAGTTTCAGCAATTTGCTGTAAGACAGAAATGACTTCGGAAAAGCAGTTCTCTAACACATTCATTCCTATCAATACAGTTGGTTCACAGTTCCGCCGGTCAACATCAACAACAATTATACCCTGTTTCTTCAGTTCTACTTTACCAATCTTTATGGTCATCTCCCTGAATCCTAGTTTCGGTACCAACTTACCATTACTGGCCCATATATCTAGTTCAACATCAGAGGGCCCTTTATCAATATCTGCATCAGCCCAGTACCTCTTATAAAGGATATACGGTATAGATGAAATCTGGGAACCTGTGTCCAGCAAAGCGTTGAGGGGAATTCCGTCCAGCACGATAGGGATAATGGGTCGTCCTCCGATGTACCTGTCGTGCCAGGGTGTTGGGCCTTGAAAGTTCATTCCTGCGAAGCGGCCCGCATTCCCAGGGGATTCCCGTTTAAATCACAATCTCGTGCAAAGTGGCCCGGCTGCTGGCAACGGCGGCAAATGGGCTGTCCATCCGGTTGGTAGCGGTCGCGGGGTCGTCCTCTCCATGTCGGGTATCTCCGGGGTCTCATCCATGGAACATCCTCTCTACAGTTTGCCAACTCCATCTTGTGTCCTCTCATCTCCTGCATGGTTTTAGCCATTGAAGCAACAACATCAGCTAAAGAGTCAAGCTTTTGTTGAAGAGCCTCATTAGTACTGGGCCCCAGGGGCTTAGCAATGGCCCCAGACATAGCTGATGTCACTGGCACTCCCTGTTGTTGAGGTGCCTCTGCCATGGGTTGCGCAGGATCCTGATCCCGAGGTGCCTCTGCCAGCTGGAGACGTATAGCGCTCTCCTTTAATTGGGCAAATGTCAATTCAGGGTTCTTAAAAACAAGCATGCTCACATGCCCCCGGTGAGAAGGGGTGTAGAGTCCCTCAATAAATTGATCACTTAGTAGTTTATCCGCTCCGGTGTTAAAAATGGGTTCAGCCAGTGTAAGTGATTTAAGGGCTTCCTGCAGGTTTAAGGCAAAGTCTCTCACGCCCTCATTAGCTATTTGTTTGCAATTAAAGAATCGTATTTTAGCTTTGCTGCTGGCAGTGGTTTCAAATGTAGCTTTTAATCCAGCAAATATGCGTTCAACAGTGCCTTTTAGATCAGCTGCCCATGCTGTGACTTCTCGCTTAGCATGGCCACTTAACTGCATCATCAGGAGACTAACACGCTGAACTTCACCCACAGGGAACATGTCAAAATGGGCCAGCATCTTTTCTCTGAAATCGTCAAGGGTATTAGGCTCACCTTCATACATTGGAAGCCATGGGCCACCCGGGGTATATGGCATCAGCACCGGCATGATGGGCGCCACTCCTTGCACCGCTGTGCTACCGGACTCTCTATTGACACTCTGTCTTTCAGCTGCATTAGCGTTGCCGGGTGCTGCGGCGTCTCCGTGCTGCGACATACTGTGCCCCCTTAGTTAATCCGGACCCTTCCGGTCCTCCGCTTCCGTTGGGATAGTGTAGATTCGTTCCGCTGTGCAGCAGGATCGATTTTCCCCTTGCTCTGATGTCAGAGCGCTCAGCTTGGTGCTGCCCACAATGACACGCCCCCTGCTGCTCCCGCCCGCCGCGCGCTCAGTAATGGCGGATTCTGAAGTTTTTCAGTTAGACTGGGACTCAGGTAATGGCGTAGCTCAATTAACAGTCTCGTGCCTAACGGTTATGAAGTGATTACCTCAGGGGATGGCGGCCATCTTTACTCCATTATAATCAATGGGGAAAAGTCACTTTCAATAGTTTTCAATGGGGAATGGATTTTTCTTTAATAAAGTCAATTTTCAAGATTTTTCATCCCAGTTTTCACAGTTTTGGGCTCCAATCACGGCACACAATACCCGGTATACGGGCTGGCTAGATCCTGTTCGTGACGCCAATTGTGACGCCCAGGAGACCGGGATACCCAGCACCGGACCAATGGAGTCTGTCTCTTGAGGGGGATGTCACGGGTGGCTTGACCCGGTGCTGTGGCCTCAGGCAATGCACAGTGTAAGGGGTATCGTGAGGGGACAGGCACTTACTTGACCAACAGCAGATTCTCCCAGCGGTGACGATCCCGATCCTGGATAGATGGTTATTGTCCAAATGAAAGACTGAGGCACTGAAACGTTTAACCAGTTTACTTTAACATAAAAGGATTTACAACCAGTCCTGTCACCGGAGTCTGTATGGGAACTCTGAGTTACTTTGACCCTGCCGGGGTCTTCGCCTCTTATTGTGCGCAATTTCTGTGTGGCCCTGCTGCTGTATGTGAACTGGCTGCCGGCCCAATCTGTCCCCTCCGGGTCCTGGTTCGACGGGCAACCCGAGTCCTTTTATCGGCTTACCCCCTCCGGGAGTACCGCTGAACTCTGTGTCTGTTGCTGCGTCCGGCCCTAGTGAAGCTGATATCACCTCACGTTTTTCCGGTTGCTGTATTATATATAATGAATACAGCCACGGATCCGGTATCCGTCTTTGCGCCTGTTCTGGGTAGTGATTAATGCTACCCGGTTCTCACAATGTCCCTTTTCTCTGTCCCTCTTCTCCTCAGGCCGGTGATTTGGGCCTGGAAACCATCATAGGGCTGTTAGAAATTCAGCTGTATGACCTCTCACTATCAGCTCCTTAGCCCAACTGCCATTTCTTCTCTCAGACCAGAATGGATCAAGGGGAGTCTCTGGAGCTCCCCCTTCTGGCCGGAGGTGGTAGTGCAGTCTTGCTATTTTAGTATTTGTACTTACTGTCAGTAACTATTTTTGTGGCAAATACCCCTAGGGGTGCCACACTTACAAAGTTTGTTACATATCGCTGCCTTTATCCTTGTCATGTATGTAACACTAAAACTTGTTTTTTGGTGTATTTCTGTATGTATTAGGAAATTCTGCACTAAGACAACTAATGATGAAACCAAAAGCTTTGCCACTCCTGCTCTTCTCTACACCGATTTTACAAAGTTACCTGATGAAGATGTTGAAGCCAAGCGCATGGCTATCTTCAAAAGATCCCAACTACTGTTATCAATAATTGTTATTCTTAAATTCTAGTATACAGGGGGGACGGGTACGCCGCAACAGCCATGGCTGGTAACATGGCACCAGTCATGTGAAGACCAGTACCCCTCGAGCTTATAGCTTGGGATAGTACCTCTGATGCTGGACATTAGTTAACAAAATTTATCTAGGGGGGAATGTGAAGGAACAAATTATGAAAGATTCTCCATTTTGTGCTTTGACTCCATTTTGTTGTTGGTTAAAGATAAATTCTGTTATTTACTTAGGTAGAAGGTTAGAGCTGCTATGAAATAATTCTGTCCTGTTTCTCACGAAGATAACATTTTGTTATTCAGCTAGTCTATGGTTCATAATTGGTATAAAGACCTTGAGTATTCTAACTCGAGTGAGCCAGATAAGAGACTCGTGGGGGTATCGCTATACAAGACTGAGGCATCTGTTAATATGTTTTTCTATGCCAAAAAGACATGACCATATCTGTAGTTTCCATTTTTCCTGTATCCTCATGGGTTAAGTTTTTCCTGTATTCTTATAGGTTAAGAACTGTGAACGTGTTCTTATGCTGATTGGTTGAAGTATAATTTCTAAGACTATGAAAAGTCAGACAATAAACAGGGACCCAGAGATCTGCTTGATCCCCCACACAGAGGCACGAGTCTCCGTCTGGTCATTTTCAGTTGCCGGCAACGCCCTGTAGATTAATCTGGAAATCACTGAGTCAACCGTGAAGGATCACTTTAGATCCTCCCTCAACAAGGGCATTGAAGATAAAATGTGGATGGGTCTTTCATGATCCCAAGCACTCCGCCAGGGCAACGAAGGAGTAGCTTCGTAAGAAGCATAAGAAGGTCCTGGAGTGGCCTAGCCAGTCTCCAGATCTCAACCCCATAGAAAACCTTTGGAGGGAGTGGAAAGTCTGTGTTGCTCAGCGACAGGCCCAAAACATCACTGCTCTAGAGGAGATCTGTATGGAGGAATGGGCCAACATACCACCAACAGTGTGTGCCAACCTTGTGAAGACTTACAGAAAACGTTTGACCACTGTTATTGCCAAGAAAGGATATATAGCAAAATATTGAGATGAACTTTTGTTAATGACACCCACGAGTAATAAGAGAACTAAGTAATGCAATAGACTCTGAGTAAAAATGCTTGTGAAAGCGAACATGAATCCGAATGTGCTACGTTCGTGCCGAATTTAAGATTAGCAAACGTTTTCCAAACACGTTCACTCATCTCTAGTCGAGAGTTAAAGGGCTGTGAGTAACTTGAACAGTTCAGAGCAGAACAAAAGCATTGCCTCCATGTGGAGACCATGTGGTAAAAATTGCTTTAAGTCAACTATGATTCCATAAGGGGTTATGGAGATACTATATGTCCTAGCCATACATCGTGCATATTTCAGAGATCCAGAGACCAGACCGAATGCCTTCCAGGACTTTGGTCCGTTCTAGCCCTCAGGGGTTAAGGATATACATAGAACAGGTACTAGGAGCCAGGTTTTAAAGCGGTGTTTGGTCTTAACGCGTAGCAGGGGCCCGGCTGGATTCGGCCCGGCTGGATTCGTTGGTGCCAGAATTGCCACCCTAGGACCATTCAGAAAATAGTTATGATCTTTCATTTGTTTTGCAGTTTTGCAGCTGCAGGGGCAAGGAGAGGGGATTTAGGCTCAGCCCAGAGGGCAGGAGGGGAGCATTCAACAGGGGTTAAATGCTCGTGTAAAGCACGGCCCAGTGATTTTACACTGGGGAGGCCACAAAGACATATTGCGTGGGCTGGTTTCTGGCACGATATAATTCCCGTTAGCGGACTGGGCTTATATTAAACGAGGAACTGGTGGCAGTTCTACAAGGCTGGCAGCAGTCTGTTTCACTGGTGCTAGTGAAAGGGGCCCTTCAGCCTGTCAGGGTTGTGAGCGAGGGTGCACGTCAGTGACTGGGTGGGCCACATCCTCTCACTCGTCATGCCTCCCTGGACCCGTGTGGACAGGGGGTGTCTGTATAAAACTGTGCCAAGCTGACCTTATGTGTCCCCTGGGTGTGTGGAACATCACATTAGTACAAGTGGGGAGTACTTACCACGTGATCCTGCTGATGTAATATTGATGACAGGTGGGGTGGTGAGGTGCAAGTCCTTCACATCCCCTTTTAAGGAAATGCATATACAATGCATTAGGAATACATCTGCTTAAATGAAGAGAACATATCTTGTATTTTATTTAATTAAGTCTGTAGAATAGAAATAACGTGATTTTTTTTTCTGAAATTTTTATCTTTTTTTTATTTATCTATTTTAAATATTGGAGACATATGTCCTTCCTACACTGTCTTTTTATATAACCAAGAGAGGTGGACTGTTGATTTCCTACCCCTGAAGACACCAATCGCATCAATATTGTGTAATGTGAATAGTGTCATACGTTTCTGTGCATCTAGAGTGAAATGTGATACTATAAGTACCGTACTATTAATATAGCAAAGCAAAGTATAAGATGCATATTGTGTTTACAGTATAAGGATAAGGATAGTAGGCTTCGTACATATTTTTATAGGATAGCAACTGTAGTTAGCTGAAGTTGTTTTTAGCACTTACCTCTCTGGATCTGTTGTTGGATATCTTCCCTACCAAGTTAGCTTAAGGTATTGGATAAGATACAGCTAATGTTTGGGGTTAGCCCTCAGTGGGAGGGGGATTGCTATTGAAAAGCGGGCACTTCCTGGTAGTGACTCAGTTAGGGAAATACCGTAACAAGGTCAAGTTCAAGTTCAGTGGACTACTAGAGCCAGCATGTACCTATCTATCACAGCAGTGGGAGATCATACTAGAATCTGTGCAGACATTCTGAAAACTTCATGAGCTCAAGGCCCAGCATAAGGGTTAAAGGATGCATTGTGTCGTCTGGCAAGATGGACTCAGAACCATGTGAAGGGAAGGTAACGGATCCCGGATGTGATGCAAAACTGGACAGGAAGTCCTTGGGGCTGACTGAGTCAGTGGGCTTAGGGGTTAGTCCAAAAGGAACGAATGGCAGGGCTGAAGACGTGTTGTTCTAAGGCAGGAAGGAAGGAACAACAAGTGTTGTGCCCTATCCATATATTACAATTTGATGAATTTGAACTGTCCAGTAAACTTCTGTTTGATGAAATGAGCTTGGTGTCTCCTGAGTTGTGTGCAGCGGCTCCTGAAAATGGAGGCCTGTGGCCTACAAGTGAGTGTGATGCACCCCACACCTGACCACACCCTGGGACACGTTTTTTTTCTGTAAAGTGCCAGAGGGAAATGGGACAGTAACTCTGTCATGTCTACTGCTCTCGGTCACTTTACATATACGTCAGAAGGATGTGCTTGCTTTATGACAGCTGAAATCGGTTGGAGGTCATGGACAGAGAAATGTCAATAGATTAATAGAGTCTTGAGGAAAAAATGAAGTGCTGTCCCCCACGCTTCAATTTAGGAATTGACAGATAGGATGCCCTCAGAGACTTATCTGAGTTTTTATCCTAAAGTAAAGTTATCCTATGTAACAATGCATGGGTTGAAACATTACTGAAGTTTCTGTAAAAAAAAAAAATTCTAGAACTGATTTTTCTTGAAACAAGTGCTGTGGTTTTCTTCATCTTTACTTACCACCCACATAGTAGATGTAATGTCAGAACTTTGAGAGCTAGGCCTTTATATAGAGGAGAATTGCGGGTGTTCAAGACTTGGGACGTTATACGTCCGAGAATGTTCTTACATTACTGGAGGTGACTCGCTATGTGATGGTTGGAGCTCCCTACACTTCAGCTTGATTTTGGGAGTCATCTAGGTTCTCTATAGGGTATTTTATCCCTAACGATATGCACAGCATTGACCTTAGGGTTTACACATTGATTATTTGTCTAGTACTCTGCTGAGCATAATAACAGGATTTTTGGTTGCTTACCGTAAAATCTGTTTCTTGAAGCCTCCATTGGGGGACACAGGAACCATGGGTGTATGCTGCTGCCACTAGGAGGCTGACACTATGCAAATAAAAAAGTTAGCTCCTCCTCTGCAGTGTACACCCCACCGACTGGCACTATACTCCTCAGTTAGTGAGAAAGCAGTAGGAGATAATGAAACAAGGTTGAAAAACCATAACCACAAACTTGAGAACTGTAACGTGAGAACAGTCATAGAACAGATAACAACAGAAAACATTGGGAGGGAGCTGTGTCCCCCAATGGAGGCTTCAAGAAACAGATTTTACGGTAAGCAACCAAAAATCCTGTTTTCTTTATCGCCTCTCATTGGGGGACACAGGAACCATGGGACGTCCCAAAGCAGTCCCAAGGGCGGGAAAACAGACTTCCATCAGGTCAGAGGACTCACCACTGCCGCCTGCAGGATCCTTCTGCCTAGGCTGGCGTCCGCCGATGCGTAGGTATGGACCTTGTAAAATTTGGCGAACGTGTGGATGGAAGACCAAGTTGCCGCCTTGCAAAGCTGTAGGGCGGAAGCCCTGTGGTGCACCGCCCAGGAGGCGCCGACTGCCCGGGTAGAGTGAGCCTTAATCCCAGGGGGGGCACTCTGTTCTTGACCCGGTAAGCCTCCAAAATTGCCATTCTGATCCATCAAGCAATAGTCGCTTTAGAAGCCGGCTGGCCTCTGCGCGTGCCATCAGGAATGACGAAAAATGAATCCGTCTTCCGGAAAGAGGATGTTCTATCCAGATAAATCCTCACTGCCCTGACTAGGTCCAGCTTGTTCAACGATCGCTCCAGAGGATGAGTCGGAGCTGGACAAAAGGAAGGTAGAACGATGTCCTCGTTGAGGTGGAAGGTGGAAACCACCTTAGGAAGAAAAGAAGGTGGAGGTCGGAAGACCACCTTGTCCTGGTGAATGACCAAAAACGGAGGGCGGCAAGACAGTGCCGCCAGCTCGGAAACGCGGCGAATGGACGTGATGGCCACAAGAAAGGCCACCTTCCAAGATAAAACTGATAGAGGAATCTCCCTAAGAGGTTCAAAGGGAGAAACCTTCAAAACGTCCAGTACCAGGTTTAGGTCCCATGCCTCCACAGGGGCCCTGTACGGCGGGACGGCGTGGGCTACCCCCTGAAAGAAGGTCTTAATCTGTGGCCGAGAGGCCAAGGTCTTCTGAAAGAGGATGGAAAGCGCAGAGACCTGACCCTTCAGGGAACTAAGAGCCAGGCCCGAATCCAGTCCTGCCTGAAGGAAGGCCAAAAGAGAAGGCAGGGAAAAAACCATAGGCGGCACGCGGTTGGACTCGCACCAACGGAAGTAGGCCTTCCAGGTGCGGTAGTAGATCCTGGAAGACGAAGGCTTCCGAGCCTGAATCATGGTGTGAATCACCCGGTCCGAAAGGCCGGACGCTCTTAGAACCGCGGTCTCAACAGCCACGCCGTTAAACTGAGCGACCGAGAATTCGGGTGGCAGATCGGACCCTGGGACAGCAGATCGGGCCTGTCTGGAAGGCACCAGGGAGCGTCCGCGAGAAGGTTGACGAGCTCCGCGAACCAAGCTCTCCTGGGCCAATCCGGGGCGATCAGGATGACCGGCACCCCTTCCGCTTTGATCTTCTTCAACAGTTTGGGAAGTAATGGAAGGGGTGGGAACAGATAGGGCAGCTCGAACTGTGACCAAGGAATGGCCAGAGCATCGACGCCCACTGCGAGAGGATCGCGTGACCTGGAGACGAATTGTGGAACCTTCCTGTTGATTCGAGACGCCGTGAGATCCACATCCGGAGTTCCCCATCGAAGACAAATCTGATGGAAGACCTCCGGATGCAGGGACCATTCCCCTGCCGCGAGACCCTCGCGGCTGAGAAAGTCGGCAGCCCAGTTTTCTACGCCGGGGATATGCACCGCGGATATCACCGGAACCGTTGCCTCTGCCCAAAGGAGGATCTTGGATACCTCGGCAAGGGCCAAGGAGCTCCGAGTCCCCCCCTGATGGTTGACATATGCCACAGCCGTGGCATTGTCCGTCTGGATCCGGACTGGAAGGCCCCTGAGGATCCTTTCCCAATGGCGGAGGGACAGAAAGATGGCCCGAATTTCGAGGACGTTGATCGGCAGCGCGGACTCCTGCAGCGACCAACGGCCCTGAACCGTCAGGTGGCGAAAAACCGCACCCCAGCCGATCAGGCTGGCATCCGTTGTCACCATCTGCCAGTGAACCGGAAGGAAGGACCTGCCCTGGGAGATGAGAGGAGACATCAGCCACCAGTTGAGAGACCGCTTGACCCGAAAGGAGAGTCTGATCGGCCGATCCAGGGAGAAGACCGACCTGTCCCACTGAGACAGAATGGCTTGCTGAAGGGGTCGAGAATGGAATTGGGCGAAGGGAATCGCTTCCAAGGTAGCTACCATCCTCCCCAGAACCTTCATGGCCGATCGGAGGGAGGGAGGCCGAGGACCCTGGAGCAAGAGAATGTCCCGACAAAGGGTGGATCTCTTGTCCTTGGGAAGGAAGACTCTGGACTGACGAGTGTCGAAGAGCATGCCCAGAAAGATGATGCGCTGAGAAGGAATAAGGCAGGACTTCTTCCGGTTGACCAGCCATCCGAAACGGGATAAGGTGTCGAGAACAATGGACAAGCTTTCGTGGGCCTGAGCAAAGGACGGAGCCTTGATGAGGATGTCGTCGAGGTATGGAAACAGAACCAAGCCTCTGACTCTCAAAATGGCCATCAGCGCCGCCATGATTTTCGTGAACACCCTTGGCGCGGTTGCGAGACCGAACGGCAGGGCGACGAACTGAAAATGATCTTGTTGCACTGCGAAGCGCAGGAAACGGTGATGTCCGGGAAATATTGGAACATGTAGGTAGGCGTCCTGGATATCTATAGAGCATAGAAATTCCTGAGCCTCCATGGAAGCAATTACTGAATGAAGGGATTCCATCCTGAAGTGTCTCAGGCGAACCCTCCTGTTCAACAATTTGAGGTCCAGAATGGGACGAACCTTGCCGTCTTTTTTCGGTACCACAAAGAGGTTCGAGTAGAAACCCGTGTACCGTTCCTTTTCTGGGACGGGAACGATTACCCCGGATTTGAGCAGAGAAGCGATGGCTGCGAAGAAGCCCGGAACCAAAGCGGGATCTTTTGGAGGACGAGATTGGAAGAAACGATCTCTGGGTCGGGAGGCGAACTCTATTTTGTATCCCGAAGACACAACTTCCCTGACCCATGCATCCTCTACTGCGGAAATCCAGACGTCCCTGAAACGGAGAAGACGGCCCCCCAACCTGGGAGTTGGGCTGGAGTCTTGCCGAGAGTCATGCGGAAGTGGATCTTCCAGTCCTGGGCCTGGACGATCTACCCTGGGAATAGCGAGGACGCCAGGACGGAGTGGGCCTGAAGGACACCGCCTTCTTCTCTTGACGTGCCTGTGGCCTCTGTTGCTGCTGGGAAAAGGAGTTTGATGCAGCGAAGCGACGAAAAGGCCGGAACGAGCGAAACTGCCGTCTAGGAGGAGGGCGACGAGGTTTAGCCTGGGGGAGAAGGGAACTTGTGCCCCCAGTGGCGTCCTTAATGATCTGGTCCAGCTGGGAACCAAAGAGACGAGAGCCCTGGAAGGGCAGACTAGTGAGGGACTTTTTGGAGGACAAGTCCGCCTGCCAGGCCTTGAGCCAAACGGTCCGGCGGATGGCAACGGCATTGCTGGAAGCCTGAGCCGCACAAGAGGTGACATCCAGGGAGGCGGAAACCAGGTATTCACCAGCGTGGGAAATCTGGTTGGCAAGTTCCGCTAATTGCGCGGGAGGAGCCCCGTCCAGGATACCTCGCCGCAGATCCTTGGCCCATTTTGAGATGGATTTTGAGGCCCAAGTGGAAGCAAAGGCCGGACATAGCGCTGCTGAAGCCGCTTCGAAGGCAGATTTTGCGAAGGATTCTATAACTCTGTCGTTAGAATCCTTCAGAGACGCTCCGCCGGACAGTGGGAGCACCGTGTTGGTGGACAGCCTGGACACAGGTGGATCCACCGAGGGAGAGACCGTCCAATTGGCGGTAAGATCTGGTGAAAAGGGATATAACACTCCCAGGCGTTTTCCCCTCTGAAAACGTCTGGTCGGATTCTCTCTCTCTCTGGCCAGGATTTCCTCGAATTCAGGATGAGGGGCAAAAAATTTTGAAGGTGGTTTGGCCCGTCTAAACGAAACCGCCTGATCTGCGGGTTCCGTAGAGGGATCCTTAATGCCACAGGTTTGGTTTATAGCCCGAATGAGGTTCTGGACCGACTCACTCATGGTGGCGATTTGGCTAGGGTCCAGCTCCGACATCTCCTCTGAGGGCGCATCAGATAAAGCCTCGCCTGACTCAGGGGAGGAGGAACGGTGCGACACCAACCGCGGGGGAGGGCCGGGCGGCGAGATGGAACGCGAAGAGGACTCAGACTGACGTTCCTGTCTGGACCTTTTGTAGCTTGGCAAGGAGGTCTCGGGTGGCGGTTCCTGCGACCCGCTGGCAACGGCAGGGGTCTGCAGGGGTAACCGATCCAGCGCGGACACCAAGGTTTGAGATACCCGTGTTAAATCGGCCACCGATTGGGACAGAGAGGCGGCCCAGCCTGGGATGGGGGGATCACTCTCGGGCGGAACAGCCGGGGGATCCTGGGCGGTGGGAACAATCGGGTTGCTGCAGGACTGACACAGCGGGGAGGACTGACCTGAGGGAAGTTTGCTGTTACAGGACGAACATGCAAAGTACGTGACTAAGGCAGAAGATGAAGAAGTAGGGGGGCGAGAGCGGCCCCCTTTAGAAGACATTTTGAGAGATCCCTGAAGATGCCAGTGGGTTAGGGGACAGTGGGCAGAGAAGGGTGTCAGTCTGCAGTGCAGCTACTCACGGACCCGGTCCTGGAAGATGTCCCACTTGTCCTCGCGGAGAACTTCCCTGAGGGGCTGATTCTGCGATGCTGAGCCACAGAGGATGCGAGTGAAGGAGCGTGGCGCGCTGTGTGAGGCACTGCGAGGCTGCTGCTGCTGCTGCTCTGGCCAGGATGGAGAAGCGGTGCAGACCGGCCGAGAGACCCACGAGGAAGGGGGTGGGGCCAGACGCAGAGGCGCCGGTGGGCAGGGCGCAGAATGTCGGGCGGGAAAAAGCCCGCCTGCAGGAGCGGAAATGGAGAGGCCGCGAAACCGGAAGTAGGCCCCGGCAGAAGCCGGGGCCTAAATTAGTCACCGGTGGCCGAGAAAAGAAGCCGCGGCGCCGAAACAGCGCGCCGGAACAATGCGGCGAGGAGAAGGCAGAGCCGCAGGAGCCGCGGCCCGCCAGGCTGCGCCGCTGGAGGACGCCGCAGAAAACACCCTCCTGCGGCGCCAGGGCGATGCGCCGCAGGGGAAGCGGCGCGACCGCCTGCAGGGCCGCGTCGCAGAAGGGGTCGCAGACAACAACCTCCCGCGACGCCAGAACAAAGCGCCGCAGCGAGAAGCGGCGCGACCGCCTGCAGGGCCGCGTCGCAAAAGGGGGCCGCAGAAAACTACCTCCTGCGGCGCCAGAACAAGCAGCGAGAAGTGCAGGGCCGCCCCGCTGAGAATGTGCCCAGAGGAAAAGAAGGCCAAAGGGGCACCGAGAAAGAAGGAATACCGGCCGCGCCATTATGACAGACGATGGCCGGGAAAGCGGTTGACAGGGAGCCCCAAACAAGAACCCCCCTATCAAAGATCTGGGAATGGGAAGGGGGAGAATACTCACCTAAAAACATCCCACGCCGGTACTAACCTTAAAAGGGGGTGAGACGTCCAGGCTGATGGACGTCCTCATCTCCGCCGACCGACAGGCTCTGGTGGGCGAGTGGGTGGGGGACGGAACCAGGACCGGACTTCTGAGCATGCTTCTGTGCTAGGATCTTGGTCCTGGAGAGGGATCTATGAGGATACGGGGTGGCAGTACACACCGTACTCATAGTCCGTATTGTGGGACTACAGGTGTGACTGTTCACCCTGTATCCCTGCAAGGAAACCTGTAAGGGAAATCGCACATTGAGGTAGATAAGGGTCTAATGAAAGACCCGTGTCCACCTCCTACTGACACTAAGCTAAAACTGAGGAGTATAGTGCCAGTCGGTGGGGTGTACACTGCAGAGGAGGAGCTAACTTTTTTATTTGCATAGTGTCAGCCTCCTAGTGGCAGCAGCATACACCCATGGTTCCTGTGTCCCCCAATGAGAGGCGATAAAGAAAAAGAATTGGTATGGTATAAAACTCATGTGGTGAATTAACATCTGTGTATAAAAATATATGGGTAAATATACCATGGGGCACGTCTCTGCATGGTGGTCTAAATATTCGTGTGCCCACTGATATTCCGCTTTATTTTTGTATAGTGGATAGATGATCCACCTGCGCTCGCAAGTGTACTGTGAGAATATTTATATATGTGAAGCGCCCATGTGCTTAAAACATGACATGCTTGATAGCACTCAGTATGTGTGCGCGGGTGGTAACGTAGACATGGTGTGTTCACAATAATTCTATTCTAGCCATAATCATGGCGAGTGGTCTATGTATGACAATCTGGCTAGGACGTAGCACAGTGGGAAAACCTTTATGCGCTTATGCACTCATTTACACTCCGCTTAACACTGGTATATGTTGTAGCGGATAGAGTATCAGCCTGTAGTCCTTATACTTTAGTGAGGACGCATATTTATGTGAAGTACTCAGCGGACTTGTGTGCTTAAAATAATATATGGTGTGCCTGTGAACGCTGATTTTTGTGCATTTATGTATTTGAATGGCTATGCAGACTGGCATAGTGTCTGCATTTCCATCAGAATTCGGCCCCGACAAGGTCAAATTCAAGTGGGGTTTTTCTACACGCCCATGGCAACTCAGCCAGGACGCAGCACATCAGTGTGCGAGCGGTAATGCAGGCGAGATAGGCGTTTGTGTCTCTATAACAACCTGGCTTTAGCTATGATGTCATTGAGTGGGCGGTGTGTTGCTAGACGCTCATAGCAACCTGGCCAGGACGCAGCGCAGGGGGGACGCCCTCATGCGCATGCGCTGTCAGTATTAATCAGACGCCAGGAAGGATAATTCAGCGCCGGCTTCTTCCACGCCTTCTTCGGTAAGCAGCTCAGCTGCCGCTTCTTTGTATGTGATTACTTTATATAAAAGGACACAAGTTACCACCAGGAGACACCCCTGACGAAGCCACTGTGTGTGTGGCGACACGCGTCGGGTCAGCATACCTCCTGTCTCCCACTCCCCAGGTGGCTCTGTGTGCGCTCTGCAGCCTTGGTTGTTACCACGAATTTACTGATTCCTACATGACTATTGAGGCCTGATGGCCATGGTATCGTATTAGCAGGTGCTATCTGGTGTCAGCAAGCGTTTATAGTGTATTACCCCGTACCTCTGATATATTGTATTCCATTGGTTTACAGATATTTTATTTAGCCTCCATTTTGGCCGATTGATGGAATTTGTTACCATCTTTCTTGGGGTAAAGGGGGTTTGAGGGCACGTGCCCCATTATACCATTCACCTACTACCTAAATAGCTATATGTGTTTGCACTTTATCATCTCACCGGCCTTCGCTTGTTGGCATGGTTATCCACTATTTTAGGTGGTTTAACGTATGACTCTATGGTCTCTCAGATTCACTAGTGCTGCAATTTCTTAGTTATTTTTACATTTTTCAAGGTGCATAGTACTGTTCACATAGACATCACTTTTATAAATGTTTATACTACACATGCAGTTGTGGTTTTTCTATACAGTGGGGCAAAAAAGTATTTAGTCAGTCAGCAATAGTGCAAGTTCCACCACTTAAAAAGATGAGAGGCGTCTGTAATTTACATCATAGGTAGACCTCAACTATGGGAGACAAACTGAGAAAAAAAAATCCCGAAAATCACATTGTCTGTATTTTTATCATTTTATTTGCATATTATGGTGGAAAATAAGTATTTGGTCAGAAACAAACAATCAAGATTTCTGGCTCTCACAGACCTGTAACTTCTTCTTTAAGAGTCTCCTCTTTCCTCCACTCATTACCTGTAGTAATGGCACCTGTTTAAACTTGTTATCAGTATAAAAAGACACCTGTGCACACCCTCAAACAGTCTGACTCCAAACTCCACTATGGTGAAGACCAAAGAGCTGTCAAAGGACACCAGAAACAAAATTGTAGCCCTGCACCAGGCTGGGAAGACTGAATCTGCAATAGCCAACCAGCTTGGAGTGAAGAAATCAACAGTGGGAGCAATAATTAGAAAATGGAAGACATACAAGACCACTGATAATCTCCCTCGATCTGGGGCTCCACGCAAAATCCCACCCCGTGGGGTCAGAATGATCACAAGAACGGTGAGCAAAAATCCCAGAACCACGCGGGGGGACCTAGTGAATGAACTGCAGAGAGCTGGGACCAATGTAACAAGGCCTACCATAAGTAACACACTACGCCACCATGGACTCAGATCCTGCAGTGCCAGACGTGTCCCACTGCTTAAGCCAGTACATGTCCGTCTGAAGTTTGCTAGAGAGCATTTGGATGATCCAGAGGAGTTTTGGGAGAATGTCCTATGGTCTGATGAAACCAAACTGGAACTGTTTGGTAGAAACACAACTTGTCGTGTTTGGAGGAAAAAGAATACTGAGTTGCATCCATCAAACACCATACCTACTGTAAAGCATGGTGGTGGAAACATCATGCTTTGGGGCTGTTTCTCTGCAAAGGGGCCAGGACGACTGATCCGGGTACATGAAAGAATGAATGGGGCCATGTATCGTGAGATTTTGAGTGCAAACCTCCTTCCATCAGTAAGGGCATTGAAGATGAAACGTGGATGGGTCTTTCAACATAACAATGATCCAAAGCACACCGCCAGGGCAACGAAGGAGTGGCTTCGTAAGAAGCATTTCAAGGTCCTGGAGTGGCCTAGCCAGTCTCCAGATCTCAACCCTATAGAAAACCTTTGGAGGGAGTTGAAAGTCCGTGCTGCCAAGCGAAAAGCCAAAAACATCACTGCTCTAGAGGAGATCTGCATGGAGGAATGGGCCAACATACCACCAACAGTGTGTGGCAACCTTGTGAAGACTTACAGAAAACGTTTGACCTCTGTCATTGCCAACAAAGGATATATTACAAAGTATTGAGATGAAATTTTGTTTCTGACCAAATACTTATTTTCCACCATAATATGCAAATAAATTGTTAAAAAAACAGACAATGTGATTTTCTGGATTTTTTTTCTCAGTTTGTCTCCCATAGTTGAGGTCTACCTATGATGTAAATTACAGACGCCTCTCATCTTTTTAAGTGGTGGAACTTGCACTATTGCTGACTGACTAAATACTTTTTTGCCCCACTGTATGTGATATTGTATATACTGGGGAGTTGGTATTCAGGGGTTTGGCCCTATTACAGGCCTAAGTGATATGTTTGTAGGTCACTTGGATGACCGATTTTAAATCTTTTTATGTTTGTGTTCTGTGGTTTCTTTGTGTCCATTTTTTGTATTTGTGTATGGAATAAAAATTATATATTTTTCACTTGATCCATGTCTGAGGTGATCCCCTTTTATAGTCTATTTCTTTTCTCTCTTTTTTGTATAATGTCAGAACTCTATCAAAAAGCATGTAATTCATTTCTGTACTATATGGAACTAGGGTTGAGCGAAACAGATCGGCACTTTTCAAAAGTCGCTGACTTTTAGCAAAGTCGGGCTTTGTGAAACCCGACCCGATCCCACTCTGGGATCGGGTCGGCGATCTCTAATTAAAAGTCGGGTTTCGTTTTAGAGATTATATATATATACTAGCTGAAGAGCCCGGCGTTGCCTGGGCATAGTAAATATCTGTGGTTAGTTATAGCACGTCACTTCTCTTATTTTCCCATCACGCCTCTCATTTTCCCAATCACATCTTTAATTTTCCCCCTCACATCTCTCATTTTCTCCCTCACTCCTCTCATTCCCGCCTAACACTTGTCATTTCGACCTCACATCTGTCATTTTCCGATCACTACACTATTTTCCCTCACTCCTCTCATTTTGCACTCACACCTTTTCATTTTCACCTCACACCTCTCATTTTCACCTCAGTATATACATGTTTGTCATCTCCCTTATATATAGTATACACCTGTATGTCATCTCCTGTATATAGTATATACCTGTATGTCATCTCCCCTGTATATAGTATATACCTGCTGTGTGTCATCTCCCCTGAATACAGTATATACCTGTATGTCATCTCCTATATATAGTATATACCTGTATGTCATCTCCTCCTATATATAGTATATACCTGTATGTCATCTCCTTCTATATATAGTATATACCTGTATGTCATCTCCTCCTGTATATAGTATATACCTGTGTGTCATCTCCCCTGTATATAGTATATATCTGTGTGTCATCTCCTCCTGTATATAGTATATACCTGTATGTCATCTTCTATATATAGCATATACCTGTATGTCATCTCCTCCTGTGTGTAGTATATACCTGTAGGTAATCTTCTCCTGTATATAGTATATACCTGTGTGTCATCTCCTCCTGTATATAGTATATACCTGTATGTCATCTCCTCCTGTATATAGTATGTACCTGTATGTCATCTCCTCCTCTATATAGTATATACCTGTGTGTCATCTCTCCTGTATATAGTATATATCTGTGTGTCATCTCCCCTGTATATAGTATATACCTGTGTGATCTCCTGTGTTAGACCTCGTTCACACGTTATTTGCTCAGTATTTTTACCTCAGTATTTGTAAGATAAATTGGCAGCCTGATCCCCAGCCAACAGGAAGCCCTCCCCCCTGGCAGTATATATTAGCTCACACATACACATAATAGACAGGTCATGTGACTGACAGCTGCCGTATTTCCTATATGGTACATTTGTTGCTCTTGTAGTTTGTCTGCTTATTAATCAGATTTTTATTTTTGAAGGCTAATACCAGACTTGTGTTTGTTTTAGGGCGAGTTTCGTTTGTCAAGTTGTGTGTGTTGAGTTGTGTGTGGCGACATGCATGTAGCGACTTTTGTGAGATGAGTTTTGTGTGGCAACATGCGTGTAGCAACTTTTTGTGTGTCGAGTTGCATGTGACAGGTTAGGGTAGCAAGTTGTGTGCAGCAAGTTTTGCGCATGGCGAGTTTTGCGCGTGGTGAGTTTTATGTCTGGTGCCTTTTGAGTATGTGCAAGTTTTGTGTGAGGCAACTTTTGCATGTGTTGCAAATTTTGTGCATGTGGCAATTTTTCCGCGTGTGCAAGTTTTGCGTGTGGCGAGTTTTCCATGAGGTGAGTTTTGCACTTGTGGCGCGTTTTGCGTGAGCCTAGTTTTTGCATGTGGCGAGTTTTGCGCGTGGTGAGTTTTGAGCGGCGACTTTTGTGTTTCGACTTTTATGTGGCGAGGTTGGTGTATGTGTGGTGAAATGTGTGCTGAGGGTGGTATATGTGTTCAAGCACGTGGTAATGTGTGGCGCATTTTGTGTGTGTGTTCATATCCCCAAGTGTGGTGAGTATCTCATGTCGGGGCCCCACCTTAGCAACTGTACGGTATATACTCTTTGGCGCCATCGCTCTCATTCTTTAAGTCCCCCTTGTTCACATCTGGCAGCTGTCAATTTGCCTCCTACACTTTTCCTTTCACTTTTCCCCATTATGTAGATAGGGGCAAAATTGTTTGGTGAATTGGAAAGCGCGGAGTTAAAATTTCACCTCACAACATAGCCTATGACGCTCTCAGGGTCCAGACGTGTGACTGTGCAAAATTTTGTGGCTGTAGCTGCGACGGTGCAGATGCCAATCCCGGACATACACACACACACACATTCAGCTTTATATAGTAGATATATATATATATATCTGAGGCAAAAAGCAAAGTAGAAAAAACCACCGCACTGCTGCTATGTAGTTGGACCCTGTGAATGACAACCCAAAACTCATCAGAGAGCCAGAAACCTATACGGGGTGCAGCTTCCAAAGTACAACATGGCAGTCCAGTAGAAAAAGAGAAAAATGAAGTGCACTTACCCGTATTGATAAATCACAAAACTTTATTCGGACATGGTACAGGAAAAATGCAGGGAGGGAAGTGAAACAAACGGACAACGGCCGTTTCGTGCCTTAGCACTTCAACGGGTCGGACCCGTTGAAGTGCTAAGGCACGAAACGGCCGTTGTCCGTTTGTTTCACTTCCCTCCCTGCATTTTTCCTGTACCATGTCCGAATAAAGTTTTGTGATTTATCAATACGGGTAAGTGCACTTCATTTTTCTCTTTTTCTACTGGATAGATTATATATATATATATATATATATATATATATATGTCATTCAGACACATATATATATATATATATATTTATATTAACTTCAGCGCGATATAGCAGAAAAGCCGGTAATTCAATTACCGGCTTTTCATTTCTCCAGCCAAAACCCGACATGATTTGAGACATGGTTTACAAACAGTAAACCATGTCATATCCCCCTTTTCTTTGCATATTCCACACCACTAATGTTAGTAGTGTGTATGTGCAAAATTTCAGCGCTCTAGCTCTTAAATTTAAGGGTTAAGTCGCGGAAAAAATTGGTGTGGGCTCCCGCGCAATTTTCTCCGCCAGAGTAGTAAAGCCAGTGACTGAGGGCAGATATTAATAGCCTGGAGAGGGCCAACGGTTATTGCCCCCCCCCCCGGCTAAAAACACCTGCCCCCAGCCACCCCAGAAAAGGCACATCTGTAAGATGCGCCTATTCTGGCACTTGGCCACTCTCTTCCAATTCCCGTGTAGCGGTGGGATATGGGGTAATGAAGGGTTAATGCCACCTTGCTATTGTAAGGTGACATTAAGCCAGATTAATAATGGAGAGGCGTCAATTCTGACACCTATCCATTATTAATCCAATTGTACGAAAGAGTTAAAAAAACACACAATATTAAAAAGTATTTTAATGAAATAAACACACCGTTTGTTGTAATAATTTATTGTACGCTCAATCCACTCGCTGAAGACCCTCGCTCTGTAACAAATAAAAAATAAACCAACAATATATATACCTTCCGTAGATCTGTAACGTCCTACGTTGTAAATCCATCTGAAGGGGTTAAAATATTTTACAGCCACAAGCTCTGCTAATGCAGCTGTGCTTGTGGCTGTACACCCCAGCGAATGAAGGTAATGTAGGTCAATGACCTATAGTTACCTTCATTCGCGGTGATGTGCCCCCTGCTGGATGTCCTCATATGACCTCGAGCCTGGGAACTTTTCCCACGCTCCAGGGACATCCAGCAGGGGGCGCATCAACACTTATACTTTGCTTCTACATAATAAATGCATCCCACTGTGGACACATTAACCCTCTTAATCATGCTCAAACTGAAGTGTCAGAGCCCCCCCCCCCCCCCTCGCCCCCTGACGAAGCTGACGCGAAATGCACGTTGGGGCTGCACCGTGTGGCTCTCCTGTCACTGCAATATGGGTAAGGGACATTTATGTTTGAGCTTACACTTAGGCTGATGAAATACTTATGTATGGGATCCGTTTCATGGATATTTACGTGTGGTACACTAATTAAGATGCCTCATGGTAGTCCCTTATCCTAATTACTTATATAGCACTTGGCACTTTACTTCATATATTTTGGAGTGTTAGGCGGCCCACATGGTCTGTGTCCATCTTGTTTTTCCTCGCTGAGCATGACGTGTTTTTGATGAATTTTCTATGTAATCTTAATTGTCTGATTTACCGTATATACTCGAGTATAAGCCGAGATTTTCAGCCAAAATTTTTGGGCTGAAAGTGCCCCCCTCGGCTTATACTCGAGTCACGGTAGCGGTGGGGTCGGCGGGTGAGGGGGAGAGGGCGCTGAGGTATACTTACCTAGTCCCAGCGATCCTCGCGCTGTCCCTGCCGTCCCACGGGCTTCGGCGCTGCAGCTCCTTCCTCTCTTCAGCGGTCACGTGGGACCGCTCATTAGAAAAATGAATAGGCGGCTCCACCTCCCATAGGGGTGGAGCCGCCTATTCATTTCTCTAATCAGCAGTGCCGGTGACCGCTGATAGAGAAAGAAGCTGCGGCACCGAAGACAGCTGTGACAGGCGGGGACAGCGCGAGGATCGCTGGGACTAGGTGAGTATGTTATATTCACCTGTCCACGTTCCATCCGCCGGGCGCCGATCCATCTTCCCGGCGTCTATCTGCGCTCTGACTGTTCAGGTCAGAGGGCGCGATGACGCATATAGTGTGCGCGGCGCCCTCTGCCTGATCAGTCAGTGCAGAGAGACGCCGGGACCGGACGCTGGGAGCTGCAATCAGCGAGGCGAGTATGGCTTTTTTTTTTTATTATTGCAGCAGCAGCGGCCGTGTCACAGATTTATACCGAGCATCTATGGGGCAATATGAACGCAGCAGAGCACAGTATGGGGCAGATATGGGGATATATGAACGCAGCAGAGCACAGTATGGGGCAGATATGGGGATATATGAACGCAGCAGAGCACAGTATGGGGCAGATATGGGGATATATGAACGCAGCAGAGCACAGTATGGGGCAGATATGGGGATATATGAACGCAGCAGAGCACAGTATGGGGCAGATATGGGGATATATGAACGCAGCAGAGCACAGTATGGGGCAGATATGGGGATATATGAACGCAGCAGAGCACAGTATGGGGCAGATATGGGGATATATGAACGCAGCAGAGCACAGTATGGGGCAGATGTGGGGATATATGAACGCAGCAGAGCACAGTATGGGGCAGATATGGGGATATATGAACGCAGCTACTGATTTCTCAATTAATTTTACTTTTATTGGTATCTATTTTTATTTTTGAAATTCACCGGTAGTTGCTGCATTTCCACCCTAGGCTTATACTCGAGTCAATAAGTTTTCCCAGTTTTTTGTGGCAAAATTAGGGGGGTCGGCTTATACTCGGGTCGGCTTATACTCGAGTATATACGGTATTTTGGGATTAAATTTACATATATTTATCTTTTCACCATTTTGGATCTGTGCTCCATTTTTTCTGGTTAGACGTATTACTTTGCTTCTACAGTTGGTAGCTGGGTAAAGTGAAGTTCATACTTCATCATGTTTTAATAGTCAAAGCATACAAGGGACGCCTTAGTCAATTCACTCAATTAATTTATTCAGCAGCCAAATTACAACGCATGTTGTAGCATATAGGAGGGTCCTTTTCAGATACCTGCATGCGCAAAAAACAAAAAGAAGGTCCCTTTAAAGAGGCCCTGGAGGAAGCCATTGATATAAAAAAAAAAATCACAATAAAAAAAAGGTTTTAAATATTTAAAAAAAAAAATTTTCAATTAGCAAAAATAACAATTTTTAAGGAAATTTACAAAGTTGAAATGTTGAGATTGGCAGCTTAGACAAAATATAAATGTAAATTATTAAGACATTGACCAGAATCACAGAAGATCCTCGATGGACGAAACGTCGGTGTACTGTATCCAACATGCCTCCATGTATTCCTCCACTGACTTGGTCTTTCAGTAGGACTTGGAGGTAATGATGTTGCTCGTTTAGGTTCCCTGTTGACCAATTCTTGTGTCTTGCATGAGGTTAGTACTGGACAAAGGTCAGGGCAACATCTCCGCCAACTTCTATCATGTCAATTTGATTGAAAGGTAGGCGGTGGACAAAGTTGAATATTTTTGTTCCACTAGAATAGACCCCAAAGGAGCCTCCTTCGTTCCTGATTTCCATCTGTTAGTGAATAATATGTAGGATGAAACAAAAATTATTACTTACTGATGCCCATGTCTTTAAACTTGGTGTCCAGGATTAGAAGCCTAACTGCTTTCTTCCAAAAACAGTAGCACTCCGGTCCATAGGTTGTGTCTAGTACTGTAGCTCAGCTCTTAGCAAATTATTTGGGATGAGCTGCAATACCATACGTGACCTGTGGACCAATGTGGCACTGTTTTTGAAAGCAAGTAGACATGTTTTTGTAATCCTAGAAACCTCTTGTTCTCACCTGAAAGCTTTGCCCTGGATGGAACGGCATGAATGATATCTGTCTTTCCTCAGGACCCCAGGCGCCTCTGTCCTGAGTATTTCTTACTAACGCTCCTTCATTAAAACGAGGGGCTATATGAAGGTGAATATTCCTTGTTCTGCTGTTCAGAAGATTGACGTGGAATCTGAAATAGGAACGTGTATTTTAAAGGGTATGCATGAAGACGATTTTGCTACTGAAGTTAATGATAAGGATGCACAGATAACATCCATTAAAGGGATATTCCCATCTCCAAGATCCTATCCCAATATGTAGTTGGTGTAATAATAATATTAGCAAATACCTCCAATTAGAGATGTAGTATAGTTCTTCTGATTCGCTATGTCGCAATCCAAGAGAATTGCACTAGATTAGGTGTCCATGGTTACAATCACTAATTAACCCCTTCATGACCTTGGGATTTTTCGTTTTTCCGTGTTCGTTTTTCACTCCCCTCCTTCCCAGAGCCATAACTTTTTTATTTTTCCGTGAATTTGGCCATGTGAGGGCTTATTTTTTGCGGGACGAGTTGTACTTTTGAACAACATCATTGGTTTTAGCATGTCGTGTACTAGAAAACGGGAAAAAAATTCCAAGTGCGGTGAAATTGCAAAAAAAGTGCAATCCCACACTTGTTTTTTGTTTGGCTTTTTTGCTAGGTTCCCTAAATGCTAAAACTGACCTGCCATTATGATTCCCCAGGTCAGTACGAGTTCATAGACACTTAACATGACTAGGTTATTTTTTATCTAAGTGGTGAAAAAAAATTCCAAACTTTGCTAAAAAAAGAAAAAAAAAATTGCGCCATTTTCCGATACTCGTAGCGTCTCCATTTTTCGTGATCTGGGGTCGGTTGAGGGCTTATTTTTTGCGTGCCGAGATGACGTTTTTAATG
This sequence comes from Ranitomeya imitator, assembly GCF_032444005.1. NCBI lineage: Eukaryota > Metazoa > Chordata > Amphibia > Anura > Dendrobatidae > Ranitomeya > Ranitomeya imitator. Next base: position 60,636,892 of record NC_091283.1, on the reverse strand, counting down.
ATAGCATTTTGGTGCAGATACGTTCTTTTGATCGCCCGTTATTGCATTTTAATGCAATGTCGCGGCGACCTAAAAAACGTAATTCTGGCGTTTCTAATTTTTTTCTCGCTACGCTGTTTAGCGATCAGGTTAATGCTTTTTTTTATTGATAGATCGGGCGATTCTGAGCGCGGCGATACCAAATGTGTAGATTTGATTTTTTTTTTATTGATTTATTTTGATTGGGGCGAAAGGGGGGTGATTTAAACTTATATTTTTTTCATTTTTTTCACATTTTTTTTAACTTTTTTTTTTTACTTTTGCCATGCTTCAATAGCCTCCATGGGAGGCTAGAAGCAGGCACAACTCGATCGCCTCTGCTACATAGCAGCGATCTGCTGATCGCTGCTATGTAGCAGAAATGGAGGTGTGCTGTGAGCGCCGACCACAGGGTGGCGCTCACAGCCACCGGCGATCAGTAACCATAGAGGTCTCAAGGACCTCTATGGTTACAATGGAGACGCTCCGCCGACCCCCGATCATGTGACGGGGGTCGGCGATGACGTCATTTCCGGCCGCCCGGCCGGATGCGGTAGTTAAATGCCGCTGTCTGCGTTTGACAGCGGCATTTAACTAGTTAATAGGTGCGGGCAGATCGCGATTCTGCCCGCGCCTATTACGGGCACATTTCAGCTGTTCAAAACAGCTGACATGTCCCGGCTTTGATGTGGGCTCACCGCGGAGCCCTGCATCAAAGCAGGGGATCTGACCTCGGACGTACTATACCGTCCGAGGTCAGATAGGGGTTAACTAACTGTCGCTATATGAGTGGTCATAACCATAGATACCTAAGCTACTGCAATTCCCTTCACATGGGATAAACGACATAGCGAATCAGAAGAACTGTACTACATTTCTAATAGAAGGTATTTGCTAATATTATTAGTACACCTACTACATATTGAAATGGGATCTTAGCAATGGGAATACCCCCTTAAGTGCACTGGGGGGATGTTAAGGCAATCTTAGTGTATTGGCACACTCCATATGCATTTCCAGGCAATTTCACCATATTTGGACTTTTTTTCTGTTTTCCAGTATACTGAATAATAAAATGACTAGTGCCCTTTAAAACTACAACCCATTTTGCAAAAAAACAAACTTTCATACCACTATGTCGACTGAAAAATAAAAAAGTCTCATGACTCTTGGATTAAAAGAAGGAAAAACAGAAGTGAAGAATAAAAAATCGCCCGGTCATGAAGGGCATAAAGATCTATAATAGTTGTGAGCCCTGTGGGAGATTTTGAAGAAGGGCTCACAATATTCCAGTTACGCCATTGAGTACAACCTTTGTATTATACTCTGCTGCAGCCCTGTATGATCACTTTATCACTTTATTTAGAGATTTGTCTTCAACCGTATACAAAATTACGCCAGTGGCTTCAAAATCCCGGCTTTTCCCTCTATTTGCATTGATATCAGAATGTACTTAATTGGAGTACAGATGATGGCAGTGATGGGTCAGAAGCTGTGTCCTCTTCTGAGTGTTGTACTTATCAGGACAGTCTCCTACAGCAGTTTATCCCCATAGTTAGTGATTCAGGAGCTGAACTGACCCACTCACTGCAATCATCTGTACTTGAAATATAGAAGGGTAATGGAATAATATAATTTTTCTTTATAAAACAAATCCTGACTTTATTATTCAAAATTCCGTTAAAGTAGCATAAAAAAATACTTGTTTGGAATTCGCTTGATAAAACAGATGAGCAAACATAGTGCCTTAATCATAGTCTGAATCTCAGAATCTTGGTAAAACCATTTAAAATCACAATGACCAATAAGGTGCAATACAAAAATAATTACAATAAATTGCCTACATGTGATAGAAAAGACACAAAACCCAAAACCAGCTGTCATCAATAAATAAAATAAAAGAACAATAAACCACGTATAAAATTCATTCATTAGGTAGTCTAGTGTCTAGTGCAAATATCCAGTGTGCCTTCCTCAAAAACAGTGGTCTTGGCCAGTTTTCAGCCCTTCCTGGTCAATTAATTATGTATTTCATGTTACCCCTTTTACATTCTATACAATACACCGCATGGTGCGTATCGCAGCTGACAAAAGTGTCTATCATGCATTCGACACTATGCGGTACACATTGATTTTCTCTTTTCAGCCATAGGACAAATATTATACCTACTATTGCCGCATTGATAAAAAACCTTTACTAAACTATCACCAAGGGATATATCTCTTCACCAAAGGATCGATCTCTTCACCAAAGGATCTATCCCTTCACCAACAGATCTATCTCTTCCCCAAGGGATCTATCTCTTCACCAAAGTATCTATCCCTTCACCAACAGATGTATCTCTTCACAAAAGGATCTATCTCTTCACCAATAGATCTATCTCTTCACCAACAGATCTATCTCTTCACCAAGGGATCTATCCCTTCACCAACAGATCTATCTCTTCACCAACAGATCTATCCCTTCACCAACAGATCTATCTCTTCACCAAAGGATCTATCTCTTCACACAACAAACTGATTATTTCTTTGAATCTTAAATCCTGATATATATATATAGTTAAAGGGACTCTGTCACCTGAATTTGGCGGGACTGGTTTTGGGTCATATGGGCGGAATTTTCAGGTGTTTGATTCACCCTTTCCTTACCCGCTGGCTGCATGCTGGCTGCAATATTGGATTGAAGTTCATTCTCTGTCCTCCATAGTACACGCCTGCGCAAAGCAATCTTGCCTTGTGCAGGCGTGTACTATGGAGGACAGAGAATGAACTTCAATCCAATATTGCAGCCAGCGGGTAAGGAAAGGGTGAATCAAACACCCGAAAACTCTGCCCATATGACCCAAAACCAGTCCCGCCAAATTCAGGTGACAGGTTCCCTTTAAGCATCTACCTTTAATTGTTTTTCCCTTTTATTCTTTTGGCTAAATGAAATGCTAGATACAAGTTTATCGTTATTATGTTTAGCCAGTTTGTTTCCATATAGTGGTGAATGTCCAGATCTATCAACGACTTTTCAGCTGCTTGAATTCCTTTTTCTCCATACCCTCCCTTCCCTTTATTCTGTTACCAAATAACCACTGTCTGAACAAATGCATTTCATCTTAATTATTTCCCCATAAAGAATCAATTTTATTGTGTGTACTGGATGGTAACTGGTTGCATCAAGTATTGTATTGTCAGATTTTTTTTTTTTTCTAAACAATTGAAATATGAACAATTTTTTTGCCTTTACTTCTCCTATCAAGAAAAGATATAAGAACTCCACTTTACAATAAGAGTTAGTATTGGTTAATCATAGATACAATTAATTATTGTTAAGATACTAGATAAAGTTTGGCACAGCCGCCACTGGACCGGATGAGATAATCAGAATGTCGTCTATGTAGCAGCTGTAACACTCTTTTACTGCCAGACCAGTATTGTCCATCACATCAGCAGACATGGTGAGCCCTACTTACTCAAGTACAATGTCCTTAATAAAGACTTCAAATGGGAAGCTGAAACATTGCATCTAGACGGATTACTAAAAATCCACAAAATAGTTTTTTTTTATTTGGACTCCTTGAGTGCTTCCTCCATTTTTCCTTTTTTTTATTTCAAGAGGACTTTCTTGGCTATAGCCCTTGGAGGAACTGCACCAAATGAGTACATTCTGATATTAATGAAGCTGAGAATAGGCAAATAGATGGGAGATAAGTAGGATTTGGGGGCAAGTTGCATTCAATTTTTTTTTGCAGATATCAAGACAATAAAGTGATTTGCAAAGTTTTCTAAGCTTCCATGCTGGAAAAAAAATAATGAAAAAATAATGCTTATTTATTCTTTAAAATTCTGGTGGGCCACCCCAACTGAAACTTATAGCCTTCACCTTACATGTACTCCTTAAATACCCTAAGGATTTACGGTAATTAGTGATGTATGAAGAAACGCACCTGTCGGCTCCATAGGAGATATTTCCCGTTATCAAAACTTTTCCATGTTTACCAAAATTGTTCTGGAAAGCAGCCTGGAAGGGCATAGCCTGGCGAGAAAATAGTTATTAATGTGAGAACAGGAAAGAAATGTGTCCTGATAAAGACTGATCATTTCTGTATAACATCTCTAAGTGCAACTTCATAAATGTATTATTATTTTGCTTTATTATATTTTGCTTTATATATTATATTAAAAGGTATATATATATATATATATTATATTAAAAGGTATATATATATATATATATATATATATATATATATTATACATTTTGCTAAATACTTGGGCAATATAAGCAACGTATAGGGTGTATGACGATAAATTACCCCTAAAAGTCCTCAGACAACAATAGGCACAAAAGCTAGGAGAACCACTAATATATATGAATATCTAAAATATAACTTTTATTACATCATACTAAAATCTCCAATGGACAATAACATCGCTAGTGAACAGTGCAAAAAAGTGCTCGTAATACCAGTGCTCTATTAAAAAATGGTTTTGTCTCACCACATCATCCTTTCTCCGGGAGTATCCACTGCAATACCTCATGGGGGAGGGGGGAGAAAATGTCTCTATACTACCCCAGTCGTGCCCCTGCGTGGCTCCCGCCCTGACAAGGGCAGTTCCCAAGTCAGTCTAATGTGTTGTACCCACCACGATGAAGTAACCTTCCCTACGCGTTTCCTCTCCCGTATGGGAGAATCCTCAGGGGAACTAGCTGAAATAAGTGTGTGGGGAATTTCTCTTTTTGAAATAAGGGGGTCCCTGCATCGGCAGGTAACACCCGTGTCCAATGCTCCCAGTATGGGCACAGACTTCTGGTAGGGTGAGACACGGGACTAAATACTCACACTTAAATAACTTATCAGGGAACTCCAGCGTCCTACCTCATTTCCGCCCCTGCACGTGCTTCTACAGGATAGGTGTTCATCTACGCAGTGATGGCCACGTGATACTCCAATCACCTCCATACCGCGCTATGCATGTATGTCCCATAGCTCTGCAGATCTATTCCTGGCTTCAACAAAATGCCCGCTCACTAAGGGCCATTGCACATGCGTGCCCCAAGCTCCGCCCACGTATACCATGTTATCATTAACGGCGGAAGCCTAGGTGCACACCGTATACACCTCCCCCATGGTCCGCCTGGGGAAGCACCCTCGTGCTTATGCGTGCACTAACAGACAGGATCCTAACCGTGCCGTCCCGCTCTTAATACATGACCCTCAATGACGTCCTGACCACGCCGCTCTTTGCGTTTAATTAGACATACCGGCGCGGCTACGGAACCACCGGTGCTCTGGCTACCATTCCCAATAGACGGAACCATGCCACCCCCGCAAAGTTTCCGCGGGGCCCGGATATGACAAGGCGCTGTAACCAGGCAACTTCCCAGCGTCCTGCTGTGGTTTCCAGCGCTACCCACGTGTGTATGACACATAGAATAGATCTACCAGCGCCAAATATAAATTCACTGTTGTCCCCATTGCCAGTAACACAATGGGACATATGTTCTATCACGCAGCGACGGTCAAACATGCGCCATTAGCCAACGTAACCCTGTAGTGCACACGCCTATATATACCACGGAGGTAACAATGCCATGCTACATTTATGGACACTCGCTGGTGTATATACTCAAAGGGAAGAAAAGTGTACCACTATCATTCTGCCCCCCTTGTATACAAGACCAATTACATGACCCAAGCATGATCTGTCCCGTATATATTTTAGCATATGTTATACAACCAGTCATGATGTTCAACTGTAGCACTTAGTTTATGACTCAAAAATTGTTAGGTAATTATTGCGTAATTATTGCGAGGGTAGGGAAAGAATTGTTCTCAATACTGTTATTATAAATATAGATGTTTATGTCGCTAGAGTACCCGATAAAATAAATAAATGGAATATCCGCCCGTTCTGTTATTATCCATATGTATAAAATGCTAAACACTCTATTTCAAACCATATACAATACAGGTCAGAGAGAGATTATAACACTTACGCAGCAGGGGCTGCCGCAAGTACATGGTTATAATAAACCCAGTATATCCTGTTTTAATTGGCTAGAAGACTTGTCCCACAACCCAAAACTACTCGGACTAAATACATTAAGCAATACGTCAAAAACCCTTATATACAATGTATAAAGATAACCAGAAAAACTCTTTATTTCTGAGCTAGATAGTTCTATTCATAGGAAACACCTATGAATAGAACTATCTAGCTCAGAAATAAAGAGTTTTTCTGGTTATCTTTATGTACTTGCGGCAGCCCCTGCTGCGTAAGTGTTATAATCTCTCTCTGACCTGTATTGTATATGGTTTGAAATAGAGTGTTTAGCATTTTATACATATGGATAATAACAGAACGGGCGGATATTCCATTTATTTATTTTATCGGGTACTCTAGCGACATAAACATCTATATTTATAATAACAGTATTGAGAACAATTCTTTCCCTACCCTCGCAATAATTACGCAATAATTACCTAACAATTTTTGAGTCATAAACTAAGTGCTACAGTTGAACATCATGACTGGTTGTATAACATATGCTAAAATATATACGGGACAGATCATGCTTGGGTCATGTAATTGGTCTTGTATACAAGGGGGGCAGAATGATAGTGGTACACTTTTCTTCCCTTTGAGTATATACACCAGCGAGTGTCCATAAATGTAGCATGGCATTGTTACCTCCGTGGTATATATAGGCGTGTGCACTACAGGGTTACGTTGGCTAATGGCGCATGTTTGACCGTCGCTGCGTGATAGAACATATGTCCCATTGTGTTACTGGCAATGGGGACAACAGTGAATTTATATTTGGCGCTGGTAGATCTATTCTATGTGTCATACACACGTGGGTAGCGCTGGAAACCACAGCAGGACGCTGGGAAGTTGCCTGGTTACAGCGCCTTGTCATATCCGGGCCCCGCGGAAACTTTGCGGGGGTGGCATGGTTCCGTCTATTGGGAATGGTAGCCAGAGCACCGGTGGTTCCGTAGCCGCGCCGGTATGTCTAATTAAACGCAAAGAGCGGCGTGGTCAGGACGTCATTGAGGGTCATGTATTAAGAGCGGGACGGCACGGTTAGGATCCTGTCTGTTAGTGCACGCATAAGCACGAGGGTGCTTCCCCAGGCGGACCATGGGGGAGGTGTATACGGTGTGCACCTAGGCTTCCGCCGTTAATGATAACATGGTATACGTGGGCGGAGCTTGGGGCACGCATGTGCAATGGCCCTTAGTGAGCGGGCATTTTGTTGAAGCCAGGAATAGATCTGCAGAGCTATGGGACATACATGCATAGCGCGGTATGGAGGTGATTGGAGTATCACGTGGCCATCACTGCGTAGATGAACACCTATCCTGTAGAAGCACGTGCAGGGGCGGAAATGAGGTAGGACGCTGGAGTTCCCTGATAAGTTATTTAAGTGTGAGTATTTAGTCCCGTGTCTCACCCTACCAGAAGTCTGTGCCCATACTGGGAGCATTGGACACGGGTGTTACCTGCCGATGCAGGGACCCCCTTATTTCAAAAAGAGAAATTCCCCACACACTTATTTCAGCTAGTTCCCCTGAGGATTCTCCCATACGGGAGAGGAAACGCGTAGGGAAGGTTACTTCATCGTGGTGGGTACAACACATTAGACTGACTTGGGAACTGCCCTTGTCAGGGCGGGAGCCACGCAGGGGCACGACTGGGGTAGTATAGAGACATTTTCTCCCCCCTCCCCCATGAGGTATTGCAGTGGATACTCCCGGAGAAAGGATGATGTGGTGAGACAAAACCATTTTTTAATAGAGCACTGGTATTACGAGCACTTTTTTGCACTGTTCACTAGCGATGTTATTGTCCATTGGAGATTTTAGTATGATGTAATAAAAGTTATATTTTAGATATTCATATATATTAGTGGTTCTCCTAGCTTTTGTGCCTAAATACTTGGGCACCTATTCATTATTTACATTTTTAAATGCCTTTTTTTTTTATCTTGTGTTTATTTTTGTGCTGGCTGATTTTGCACCAAATTCTTCCAAATGGCCCCACAATGTTTGATGAATTGGTGCTCGTTTTTTTTACCTTTTAAGTGTAAAAACTCACAATCATTTCAATAAGCTTTAAAATGTTGCAAGTTAGTGCACAAATTTTTTTTACAGACTTTATACTCCACTAATGTACACTGGAATATTATTGTGCAAAATATTTGTGACATTCTGAAAAGATTGATTGATTACGGTTATTAATTAATTAGACAAAAACATCTGGATAATCTAAACCTTGCACATAAGGGTGAACAAAAAATAATCAAGTAAAGTTAACTTTAAAAAAATGAATTATGCAAAAATAAAAATGTTCCTATTAAGCCTCATTCAGGTTCCATTTTTTTCACGAACATGTTCTAGCCGTGTTCTATCCGTGTATAGAGCACATACCAAATCTTGCTAATCACACTGTTCAATTGTCCATGTCTTTTTTGCAGACAAAGTGGTCCGTAAAATGTATAAATACTAAGACAAGTCCGTTGTTGATCTGAGTCATTGATCAAAATCACCCATACAAGTGTATGGATTTGTGAAAACCACAAACAGCACACAATGCAATCAGTTTGCTGTCCATTCTTAACATTTAACTTTTTTTAAAATTGAAATGCTTTATTAATCATTAGGAAAAATACATAGGCATGAAATACTAGATACATACCCCTTACCCCCAATAAACACAGATGTCTAATCCAACCCTCCTTAATGAGGCAGAAAAAAATAATTTAATAAAAATTCTATCTTCCAAGCTCCCAGGTAGTTCTATCCATAACACCCTAGGACCTCTATCTCTCTCTTAAAGCACCACCCCAGCGTTTTTTTTTATTACACCGCTATAGTAGTGCTTCAAATGTAAGTCCGCTGCCCCTATCATATATTCACCTTCCGCCAATTTTAACGTTATCCCCAATTCTCCCGTCGATCTCCGGCGAAAAGTGACCTGACTAACATCAGCCGAATTGAATGAAGTAGCCGGTTTTGGCCAAGAGTCTAATGTGTCGGTGCTCTAAACAAATAATTGTCGGGGAGGATAAGGATCCAACTTGCCCAGTTTCGGACTGCTGATCCTTTTGATCTCCTTGAATTAAGATGCTACCAGAGATATGTGGCAGCAGCTCTCTCATAGATAACACAAGAGCACTTGACTGAGTCTGCCCGAAAAGAAACATTGATTATGTTTCCTTCCCACTAACAAATTCATTCTCTAAGGCTGCTTTTACACATCAGTTTTTTGCCATCAGGCGCAATCCATCGAATGTTGCAAAAAACGGATCAGTCGCAGATTGTAAAAAACTGATGCGACGAATGCGTTTTTTCGACGGATTCGACTAGCTGATCCAGCTAATTGGATCCTAAAAAAATTGGAGCATGCTCAGTTAAAAAAATGGAATCCGTCGCCGGTTTCCGTCATTTGACGGATGCGGCGACAGAGGATTCCATTGTAGCAAATGACGGATGGCGACAGATCCGTCACTGTCCGTTTTTTCGACGGACACAAAAAACGTTACTAGGTCCATTTTTTCCGGCCGCCGGAAAACCAGTTTTCAACGGATCCGGCAAAAAAACGGATGAAACGTGAGACCATCCGTCGCAATCCATCACTAATACAAGTCTATGAGAAAAAAAAAATCGGATCCGGCGGCAACTTTTGCCAGATCTGTTTTTTTAAGAGTTTACTGGATTGAGCCTGACGGCAAAACATTGAAGTGTGAAACAACCTTAACCTGTCCAATTTTAAACCTATTTGCTTGCCTCCTAACTCCTCCAGTCCTCCTCTCTCTGGAGCAGTATGGAATGTAATAGACTCCTACATCAATTATCTCAACTTATCATTTCAGAGCCTTGCAGAAACATGGGTCATACCAACTGATACTGCCTCCTCTTCTGCACTTCCTACAGTGGCCTTCAATCTACTCCCTCTCTGTTCCTGTAGCAAACATGGTGGAGGATTTGGCTTTCTCACCTAGCTTCAACCATATTCCACCTCGTCCATCCCTCACTTTTCCCTCCTTTGAAGTACACTCTCGCCAGCTCTAACTTTCAAGGAGCCATCATCTACCAACCAATAGGCCATGCCACTACATTGATTGACCATTTACTACTTGGTTGCTACAGTGGTGCCTATGGAAGACCACTGGAAGAAACCGAAGGAGGAAGTGAGTGACAGGAGTTTGGAAGCAGCTGATTGTCAAGTATCAATGGAAATATTGCACCGTGCACCTCTTTCAGCAGGACTTCTCTATGATAGAGAAGAGTTCCTTCACCAATGCCTCCTGATGAACCCGGCACCAAAAAGGGGGAAACGCGTAGGGACTAGTGATGAGCGACTATGCTCATTGCTCGGGTGGTCTCCGAGTATTTTGGCGTGCTCAGAGATTTAGTTTCTGTCAATGCAGCTGCATGATTTGCAGTTACTGGACAGCCTGAATACATGTGGGGATTCCCTAACAAACAGGCATTCCTCACATGTATTCAGGATGTCTAGCAGCTGCAAATCATGCAGCTGCGTCGACAGAAACTAAATCTCCGAGCAAGCCAAAATACTCGGAGGACACCCGAGCGTGCTCGGGAAAACCCAAGCAACGAGTATACTCGCTCATCACTAGTAGGGACACGACATATGATCAGATAAGTTAAACCTTGACACATGCCATTATTGTTTACATGAAGGATGGACTGTCCCTTTGAGTTTCCCGTGTAACTAGATAGGTAAGGGAGGACTAGGGTGAGCCGACAAGGAGCAGGGGTGGAACTATCATGAATCAAGGGTGCCAACCTCCGTTGGCAGGCACGGGTGTGATGTAGGGTCCGTTTCTCACATATCCAATATGACCATCCTTCTGCTAATAGGAATTTATATAAAATAGGAGGAATTCCTACAGATATTTCTTATGAGATGGTTTTGTACCTGTAATAGGATTATATGTTGTATCTATAGTTAATCACAAAAGCTGAAAAATATATATTAAAGGACTTATACTTGTATGATGTTTGACTTTTAGTGAAATGTGTAATTAAAATATAGGATTATCTATTTCCCCTCTATATTCTGATACGAGACATGTAAGGGAAATATAGGATTAGTAGACGCTGAGTGGGGCCGCCACTATCGTGAAATATGGTGCCAACCTCCATGACTTAGGCAGGGAACAAGCAATAGGGAGAGACCCTGCCTATAAGATCCATACAGGTACTTTGGCCTCTCAGTTGGGTTAGATCCCTATTCAGACTATAAGAATCTACAACTGTGTTTTAACGGTATATATAGTATTGTGTGTTCGCATAGAGTATTTTTTTCTGCATTTAAAATAAAGATAATGTTTTAAGGGGAATTTACGTTAACCACTTTTACATGTTCTCTCATTGAATCAACAACTGTAAGAAAGCAATAGAGAACTTTTGGCCATCAAGTTGGCTTTTGAGGAGTGGCTTCACTTTTTGGAGGGGCCAAATCACCCAGTCACTGTCATTACTGATCATAAAAATCTGTTGTACCTCAAATCCACTAAATGTCATAATTATAGATAAAATAGATGGTCTTTGTTTTTTTACCAGGTTTAATTTTATTGTCACAAACTGTCCTGGGATTAAGAACGTCAAAGTTCTTAATCCCAGAACTTTGTCTCAAAGTTTTACTGGGTGTGGTAGTTCGAACAATTGCGTCCCTATTTTGCAGGATGTGGCGGTAGTCTCTGCCATGTGTTCTGAGCTGGAGGGAGAGGTATTGAAGGCTCTGGGGAACACACCTGCTTGTTCTTTAGGGAAATTATTTGTACTATTGCATCTGCATCTCAAAGTTTTAGAGGCACATCATAGATCGGTTCTGGCTGGTCATCCACGTACCAAAGCAACCTTAGACCTCTTTTCTCGTTGTTTTTAGTGGCCAAGGTTGCATCGGGATGTAGTCAACTTTGTCTTCCTGTAATGTCTGTACGCTTTCTAAGACCTCGCATACTCGTCCGTCTTGGGCTCTTATACCATTAACCTTACCCAACCGGCCATGGACACATTTATCCATGAATTTTATTACAGATCTCCCTTCCTCCTCTTCTAAGGCTGTTATCTTAGTTGTGGTGGATAAGTTCAGTAAAATTGTGCACTTCATTGGGAGAGCAGGTAAAGCAAACGCTAAGACCCTGGCTCATGTGTTTGTGACCGAGATTGTGAAGCTTCACAGGGTTCCCTCCGATGTGGTGTCAGAATGCGCAACCTAGTTTGTAGCTGAATTCTGGAGGGCATTTTGTTCTCATCTGGGGATGCATCTATCCTTTTCTCCAGCATTCCATCCTCAAATTAATGGTCAGACTGTACATCTAAACCAAAGGTGTTTTGTTTCAGATAACCCAGGGGATTGGTCATCTTTTCTATGATTAACTAAGTTTGCTTTAAACAATTGTCGCAGTGAGTCCACTGATAAGTTGCCGTTTTTTGGCACATATGGCTTCCATCCTCAGTTCTGCACCTTCGGTAATCAGGGGTAATCAGGGGTTCCTGGGGAGGAACGATTCTCTTCATCACTCTCTTCTGCATGGCAAGGGGTTCAGAACAACTTAAAAATTATGGTTGACAGATAGAAACACAAGGCTGATAAACAGTTGTCAGGTCCGGACCTGGGTGTGAATGATTTAGGATGGCTGTCTACCATAAATATTAAACTGAAAATTCCTTCCTTGAAATTAGGTCCTAGGTTCATTGGTCCTTACAAGGTGGTCGCCGTAATTAACCATGATGCTTTTTGTCTTGAAATTCCTCTAATTCTAAAAATTAATGTTTTCCACAAGTCATTGCTCAAAAATATATGTAGCGCCTGTGGAGCCGTTACCATTGCCACCATCGATTATTGTTGATGGTAATTTGGAGTTGCAGGTGGCAAGAATTGTGGATTCTCATATGGTTCTCTGCTCTTTATTACACTTAGTGTACTGGAAGGGGTATGGTCCTGAGGAGAGGATGTGGGTACCGGCATTAGAGGTTAATGCAAGTAAACTAAATTGGTCCTTCTATGCGGCCCATCCGGATGAACCTGGTCCCGAGAGTTCAGTAGAAGGGGGTATGATGTCACGAGGGTGTCACATCCTCCTGGAAGACCTGGAGTTAGAAGGTCACATCGGGTGTCATCGCAATCCTCTTTACCATAGAGCGGGTGGGAGGTTGTTCCCCATATCTCCACCCCAGGTAAACCCCAACGTAAATTCTGGTCTTGTCAAGATCTTTAGCTTTCATAATCTCTTTGCACAAAGACATTTTAAATTTCTTCCATGTTTTACCCTAACTCTAGAACTCCTTACCCCAACTGATCTGACTCTCTTCGATCTTTGATGCCTTTAAACATAACCTAAATCCTATCAGCAGCTCTTACCATCACCTACTCTGTCCTTTCCCCTTCTTTTTAGATTGTGCGCCCTCATGGGCAGGGCCCTCACTCCCATTGTAGTTGTCTGTCACTTTGCCATGTATACCTTGTTTTTTTATGAAAGAAAAATAGTAAGAGGAGCGGGAGAAGAGGAGGAAAAAGATGAGGAAGAAGAAGAGCCACAGGTATAGTAAAATAAGTTAAAATCATACCGGGTTATACACAGTCATGGGCACTCTCTGTGGCTGAAAACATAATAGAATATATATAAATCACATCATAAAGATACAGTAGTAGTAAACAGACAGATACACATTTAGAATATAGGTATAGGCATATATATGCTCACCTTGTTTGCCCCAAAGACAGGGGGTACAGCCATACTTGGTATCTAAAGCAATAAAAGTATATTACTTTTTATGCACACTCACATTACTATCCCCATAGATTATTATATTTATTGAGGGGTGATAACTTTAAGGCTGTGTGCACACGTTGCTGATTTTTCGCGTTTTTTCACAATAAAAATGCTATAAAACCGCAAAAAAACAGCATACAATATGCATCCCATCATTTAGAATGAATTTCGCATGTTTTGTGCACATGATGCGTTTTCTTTCGAGAAAAAATGCATCACGGTAAAAAACGCAGCATGTTTATTAATTTTGCGGGGGTTTTTTTTGCGGATTTCCCACTATTAAAATGCATTGGGAAATGTCTGGAAAAAACACATCAAAAACGCAGCAAAAAATGCATGCAGATTTCTTGCAGAAAATGTCAGGTTTTTCTCAGGAATTTTCTGAAAGAAATCCTGAACGTGTGCACATAGCCTTGGTTTTCTAAATTTTATTAGATTTGATCAGGTCATAACATATAATTAGAACAAATAGTTTCTACCATGTCTCTATGGTGGAGGTCCGTTTGGCACATTTTGCACTTTACATGGGATGAATCCAGAACAGTGTCATGGCTTACGTTATAAATAAAACTAATGTGGACAAAGCCTAAGAAAGACTTGTAGCCAGCACCTATAGGGTTCCGTAACAATACATAGCAAATAGTAATGGACACGGCAGTATAACTTCTACTACAACGCTCAGTTTTGTACAATTTTTCTTAATATAATGTTCTGCACTCACCATCTGTGCTCCATAGATTGGAGGTACAAATGTATTTTGAGCCTAAAACAAAACACAGAACATGTGAACATGTTAGTTATGAGCTATATATGCATACTATAGATTTTCTATTGTCAGGTTAGTCATTTAAAATAATAAAAGCCCCAATAATAAAGTGTGTTTCTAAAAATTATCTATCTATGGCTGTATTTATGCTCATAAGTGACAGTATTAAAATAATACACCCAAAGTCATGTGGCAAGGCTTGTTAAAGGGTTAAGAATTGCTACTTCCAGTAAGTGGCTCTAGAATTCTATTCCTCCTCCTCTCTGAAGAGGCAAATTACATGTTTACTTTCCCAGAGCATGCATGGCTTTTAAGCCTCCTCACACTTGCATGCCAGACCAGGCATGTCCACAAGGAGATACATTACCCCTTAGATCCCTTACTTATGTATGAGATACGATTTATATATCAATAATTAAAAATATAGTAATGGGTCAAATACAGTTTGCCATGTCAATCATGGCAATGGATCGGAAAAAAATTTGATGATAACCCATACGTGATCCAGTTGTTATGCACCCATTAACAGGGTTGTGGAGGCCTTAGGTACAAGTTTGCAGTCCCTCTATCTGTGAGGATTCTCCGGTGCCGGGAGTTGGCGGGAACGTGACCCGAAGTATATGATTGCATACATGTGGTTACGTTCCAACTAAACATGCACGGCCTCGCTCAATACAAGTGAATTGAGCAAGGCTGGACCCGTCTTGTCTTAATGTGTCCACTATGGGAATCGGCTCCGGCACTAGAGAATCCTGACAGAGCTAGTTGTGCGAGCTGTGAGGATTCACAAGTCTGCAGTCACATGGAATGACTGAAGATTTGTACCCCAAGCTTGGACAACAACTTTAATTTATAGTGGTCAATTATGATCCAAATACAGATCAAATGCCACCGCTAGAACTGTGACAGAGAGTGGTTTCCTCTATTTCAGGGGTCAGAAGATCGCAGAATTTGGCTACCCACATGCCTGCACTGGTTGGATCTGCTTAGCTTTCCAGTTAGCTGTGCCAATTTCCTTGGCTCAGCTGTTGCAAGTGTTAAACTCTCCTGCTTGTCTCCTAAAGCTTTCCGTCCTGAGTTGTCTCAGCTGTTCTGATTTTCTCCACTCCCTTCAGGCATAAGTATTCACTGGTAGTTACCAGTGATGGCTCGATATATCTTAGAATTGGTTTGAAGCTGTGAGTGGTGGAAAGAGAAGTGATTTAGGAGTCATCTCCTGAAATTTCTGTTTGGAAGTTTGTCTGGTTTCTTCCTTTTCCTTATCTCCCTTTTGGTTTGTCTGGTTTGTCTCCCTTCCCTATCCCTTTATATACCATTTCATACTCTAGGTGTGTGTTGAGGGCTGTACTTAGGGCAAGACAGGGATAGGAACGCGTTTGTATCACGGGATGAAAGAACCCGTCTAGGGACATCAAGGAATTCAGGGTTGCGTAGGGCAAGTTGCGTGGGGTTGCCCATCTAATCCTTCCTTAGTGGCAATGTTTCTCTTCCTAGCCGTCTCACTGTGAAACGTCTGGCTCCTTGGTGGCACGTGACATCAAACTAGTGCATAATGCAACCATTGGTTTGCGTTTAAAAACATTCATGAAAACTACCACATTGACTTGGACTGGTCAGTCTACTGTCCGTATGCTATCAGTTTTGCAATTGGACAGCACATTGACCCAGCTTGTCTGAACGAGCCCTTAGGCAAGATAGATTACGTCCATCCTGAAGTATGATGAGATGGGACTAAAATTCTTAACAACAAGTAATATTAATAGTTCTTTCCCTTAAAAGAGCCATTTTCAGATGCCCTGTAATTGTAATGCTTAGTGAATGTTATGAAAATTCTTAAAAATTGCATTCAGCTATTTGATAGTTATATCCTATCTGGGGAAAATTGAATGACAACTAACATAAATGCCATAAATACTTATAGACATAAACAGTAAAACTATACTTCGACAGCCGTGCATGGAAAGAGATCGTCTAATTAGGCATAGCTGCCATGTCGGAAATCCCTCCGTATTGGCTAGTTTTAGAAAATTGTAAAAGTAATAATTTTTATATAATGTGAGTACCCACATAGCCTGGAGTGTACGGCGGCGGAGCCGGTGACATCTGAACCTAAAAAGAAAACGAACATAGCTCAGGTTCAGATTGTGCGGTATGATGGATAAAGAGTCTCTAGAAATGAGAAAACTCAGTAATCTGCTTTTAACACATGTTCACTATGTATGCATAAAAATAACACAATAAAAGACTTTCTCTTGAAAGTTATCCAAATATATGTATTGTGTATGACGTCCCATGTGCCAGTATGCACTCCTGACCACAACTGAACATGACAGTGATGAGATGACGGGTTGTATCCTGGGGGTTCTCCTCCCAGACCGGAATCAAGGCATCAGTGAGCTCCTTGATGGTCTACTTGGTGGTATCCTATGTACCGATACTCAATGTCACAAAGGTTCTCAATTGGAATCAGGTCTGGAGAACATTTACGCCAATCAATGGCATCAATGCCTTCATCATTTGGGAACTGTCTACACACTTTGAGGACGAATAATCAAATCAGAAAAGAAGCACCAAGAGAACCAGAATAATAAAAATACAAAACCCGGAAGAAGGCACTGCGCTGAAAAGCGCGTTGGGGTGGGTGGAGCCACGTTTTCTCAGGTAAACTCTCAGGCTTATATATACTTTTGGTGTAAGGTCTTTGCTCCACATGACTCTTAATTATGGCTGTTTTGCCTTTATTACTGTTTTCTTTGATTAAAGTGTACTCTTAATTTGGATTTATTCCCCATCTACATTTACTCTCATGGGTATTCTTTATTTGCACTATGCACTTGCACTTTTGAGCGGACCTGTATATCTTTATTTATTTATTTTGCCTGTGGTCCTGTTTGCCTGTTTGTTTATCTTGGCTCCACTCCTTTTCTGGTGTTTCATTGTCATTTCCCTGTCATTTTTCTGATTCTATAACATGTATTTTATTGCTACATCAATAAAGTTTTGCATTTTTATTACTCTGGTTCTCTTGGTGCTTCTTTTCTAAATTGATCGTTCCTTCTCTTGCATTGAACCTTTGTTGCACACATCCTTTACACCCCTATATATACTGGTCTTTTGATTAGTGGTATCATCTGTGGGTATTAGCTTGGTGTATGTGTTTTGGTCACACTTTGAGGACGGCATTGTCCTCACAAGGGGGAACTCAGGGCCCAATGCACCAGTGTAAGATCTGACAATGGCTAAGAAGATTTCATGCTGACCTGTCACGTCCCAAAATTATATTTACCTGGCAATATAGGTATAATCTGTAGAATAACAGCATTCCAAATAAGTGTGGCCGCCGTACTGAAAGCCCAGCTACTGGGAGGAAATTAACTTTACTTCTCCCGGCAGCCTCCGGCTTTCAGTCATAGAGGTGCAGCCTCATTCACTGCTCAGTACACAGTGAACATATAACTAAAGGACAAAGGATGATCAACAGGCCAATGTAGATATAAAAATAGAAAAACCTTTATTGAAAAATAATACATGCAACTAAACAGGTAGACGGGTGAATATAACCACAGTGCATACAAACAATTTAACCAGAACGGGACATGGGGAACCTGGCTAGTAGAATCATGGTGGTATTAAAATAAATGGATGGTAAAATCATGCATGAAAAATCCTACTGATGGCCCCAAAGTAAGAGCATGGGAACACAGGCCAAGGGCTAAATGCACAATATCACATAAAGTAATCATTTAACGAAATATAGTATACCCAAAATACGGATCCAGTGAATCACCAAAATTGGTCAGAGGGGGCACACCAGGAAGCCAGGGATCACCACATCACCCCGAAGCGCGTTTCAGCGGAGCCTTCGTCAGGGGGCATGGTTATAATCAAAAATGTGCGGCTTAAAAAGAGGACCAGAACCAATCGGTATAAAACCGGAAGTACACAGTGAGTAGCGACTGTAACTGAGATTCTAGCACTGACTGACTGCTGGTCAAGCTGGCTGAGCTGTGTAGGGAGACAATAGTGGGGAGCTGCCCCGATGTCCATACTCCCTTTTTCTGACTAAAACTTCAACTACGTCTCTGAGTAAAACATAGGTGCCTGCGATGCGGGAGCCTGACCATGGTTTCCTCTGCCCGCGGTTCAGGCAGCATGAGTCTCCTGACTGGTTCCCTGCGGATGATGAGTGTTCCCCATCACCAGCTATACATAGGAGACTATTCTTTCTTCTAGCTAGCATTTGGTACTTACAGATGGAGAGAAGGTGACACAGCTAATATTGAGGTCCCCAGTTATTTGAAGGGACTGGATGGATTGATAGGAGAGACGATGCCGATATTCCAGTAGGTACTGTCCATTTACAGTGACCTAAATACAGAAAGAAGATGATTCTTCTTATTATTAAAAGTTCTGAGATAACATGCAACGTTACTTTTCTTCAGATTATTACATTTCTTTAGACAAGGTGGCACTGTTTTGAGACTGGGTTGGGTTGATTCTCAATACCCCAATTGCCTGTGCCCATTGCAGGGTCTGTGGATTTAAGATTGCTGCCCAAATTCTCACCAGATTTTAGAATAAGGAATGCTGCTGCGGTATCCCACAAAGTGGCCATCTCCATGGGATACCCGATGAATAGTGTGTTCCATGCAAATACTGTGATTTTCTGTGTAAACTGTATGTTGTAACATATTGTGAAACCTGCTGACAAGCAACACAACGACGGTAAAACTTCCCCACAGAGGCTTGTTCACATGACCCAGCTCTGCTTGGTATGCAGTAGTTTGTGGAGAGAGCTGGAACAAACTCCCCTGGGTAGTCAGCCAATGGCTGCCGCTGAAGGAGTCACATGAGTTTGAGGAGCTACAGTAGCTCCTGTAAGGTAGTAAGAACTGAGGTGTGTGTCTCCCCCACTGTTATATCCATTTTCCTTTTACATATTGTGGAGCCTTGTGTGTGCTTAATTGGGGAGGGAAGGCAGCTATTCAAGACGGAAAGTTGGGCCACTGTGAGGCACATCATTGACCACCAGGAGCACAACCCTCTGCCGTCCACAACATGAGGTTACCACACTGCCACCCAAGATTGGATCCCCCGTGTCTGTAAAGCAGGAGTGAACAACCTTTTCTGGTCTGAGGACAACATTGTGATATTGAATTACTTCCAAGGGCCGCCGTAATATTTAAAGGGGGTTGCCCACTTTCTCTTGTTAGAGCCAATTTCCTCACACACTGACTATAATTTCAGACCATACAATGGCCGCTGGTGGATGAGCGTGTGACCAGACCTGTCCATCAGTCTCCTCCAATAGAAAAGCAGCTTTCCCTTGTGAGTTGCTTTTCTATTGGAGGAGACTGATGGACAGGGCTGGTCACATGCTCTTCCGCCAGCAGCCATTGTATGGGCTGAAGTGCTGGTTAGGGCAGCTGCACTAAGAAGGGAAAGTGGTCATTCCCTTTAATGGGGTATGACATTTTGATAGGTTTATGGCATGTCAAAAGTATATGCCATAGCTGTCTAAGAGATGCAGGTTCCTCATATCAAAATTGGGGTGCCATTCTTGATGTATGTGAACACCTCTGATAGGGACCCATCAGACTTATGGGACCACCTTGATGTTGGTTGATGGGCAGACATTATTTGGCCAAATTTTGTGCAAAGTGTCTCATTCATTTTTTCCTAATATTTAAAAGTCGTATTGCTTTTCATATTTCATATATTTCACATTGACATGCTTTAGCACAATAGAGTGCAACCTTTTTTTTGTATATTAAGATAAAAGGCAAACCAGAATCTGAATTTGCAGACAGTGTTTCGGGGTGTTTGCCCTCTCATCAGTGGGCAAACCAACATCTGAAGCTGGGTGTGCGCTTCCTGGCTTCAGAGGCGCACTGCGCGTGACCAAAAGTGCAGAAGATGTACGGGAGCCGTCTTGTTTTGTCCTTTTTTTTATACCTAAACGCATGTATTTCAGGGTAAAAATTGTTAAAAATGTGGCACAGCTTGTCTTCTATAGCCACCATTCAGCACTGTTTATTACTGGCTGCGGAATGAGCTATCTGAGAAGCCATCAGTGAGCTAATGGTGATGAGAGAGTTTGTAACACTTAAATCTTTCTTTTTCTGAACTTCATAGGGCTTATTTCTGACCACAGACTACATAAAAGCTGAACGTGCAGAAAAAAAAAAAAAAGAGAAACATATAATGGTCAACATTTTTAATGAAACCAAATTGCAAGGAAAAAAAAAATGTCCCAAAGGTAGGAAAACTAATTTACGCCAGAGGCCAATGATCGCAATGGTGGCACTGTCCTGTTATCAATTATTTTAATGTCCGCCTGAATGATTCCCCAGACGACCAACCCTTGTCTGCTTCTATGACATGTGAATTACAGAGCGACCGTCAGGAATGAAAGATTACCCGAATGTTCCGCCTCCTTGTCATTGACCTTTACACATTCGGTTCTATCTTTTGATAGTTTTATGATATTTGACGCTGCTGACAGTATAATGGCGCCACCTTTTCAGTGGGCAATTACACCGGTCTAATAAAATTAGATATTAACTTATGCAAAGTCTCACGAGTCATCTCCCACGATTATATACAGGCGAGCTGGTTTATTAGTTAACCCTTTAAGAACAAGGCCATCTTTTTATTTAAATTTTTTTACACTTTTATTTAAAAAAAAACAAAAAAAAACAAAACGCTACTGCATCATTGTTTTTGGGTTTTGTTTTTATGGTGCTCATTGTATAGTGAAAATGAACTGGTAAAATGATTCTTAAGGTCAGTACTATTACGGCGATACCAAGCTTGTATAGGTTTTTTTCTTTTAAATGTTAGCAATTCTATGATTCTAACTATGTTATTATTATTATAGCACCATTTATTCCATGGCGCTTTACATGTGAGGAGGGGTATACATAATAAAAACAAGTACAATAATCTTAAACAATACAAGTCATAACTGGTACAGGAGGAGAGAGGACCCTGCCCGCGAGGGCGCACAATCTATTATGTTGTAGGCATTTGCCTAGAATATCATCGGCTCGGTTTTTTAGATGCCGAGCTTCAGTTTTTATTGGCACCATTTTGGGGACCATACAATATAGACTGATTAAAATGTATTTTTTAGGGGGTGCGGTGAGCAAAAAAAGAAAATGGGAATTTTGTTGTATTTTTTTTTCTTTACGGAATTTACCCTATGTATTAAATAATTTTAGATTTTGATAAATTGGACTTTCACGGATTTCAAATATGCTGATTTTTAAACATGATCACCGGTATATTTTTGGTTTGAGAAACTGGTGGTCAGGAAAACTTTTATTTATTTTTCTGGGCCTAGCACAGGAGAGGGGTCTACGCTACTGCTACGTTTTCCAGTAGAGAGTTATTTGTTCACCGGCACATTGTTCCGCTCCTTTTTCGCAAGTGTGCACCCAAAAGACCCTTGATGTACCCACCTGAAACGCGTGTCCCATCACCTGGATCGCTATGTCAAAGTAGCCGTTGCGTTGGAAAGGCATATGGGACTTTCTCTCTTCGGAGCCCCAGCTCTTGCTCTGCATTGTGTTGCATACGATGACATTTCCCTCGTCAAATCGGGGGTTAAAGTGAAATGCAATATCATTGCTGTAGTTAATGAAGTTGATTGCAAACCTAGAAATGCACATTGAGGTGTGAGTCACACGTGATAGGACTGCAGGAACTCGAGACCTTACAGATCAGACGAGATAGTGCACACATACACAGCGCAGGTTCACCTTTCACATATATCTGTTATTGGAAACATCCCCTATTGCCACCATAAATCAAACAGCACTGCAGATTTGAAATGAAGCATGACAATGTATGCTGCATACAGGGTCGGACTGGGCCACCGGAGAACCGGAGCTCCAGGGGCCCCCAGCAGCGGCTATGGGGACCCCGGTGCCAGCGGAGCAGCAGCGGGTGACAGGAAGCCTAAGCCTGTCCCCGCTGCTAAAGTGAAATGAATATTCACGCTTCCCCACGCCCCCGTGGGCTTGGAGAGGAGTGACTTCATTTCACTAATAGCGGGCAGTGTTTGCAGCTAACACTGCCCGCTATCAGTGACCCCGCACCGCCAGGGGCCCCCAAGCCAACACATCCACTATGGGGCCGTAAGCCAGGGGGGCCCGGCGTCAGTGCTGCCCCCCAGTGCGAGCCGCATTCTAATGACGCTCCCTCTCCCATCATTCCCCTCGCCGCTGACACACAGCGGGTGCGTGATGACATCACTTAATCTCCCATCATTCCCCTCGCCGCTGACACACAGCGGGTGCGTGATGACGTCTCTTCATCACGTACCTGCTGTGTGAGAAGCTGACGGCAGAGCAGCTCCTGGCATTGGAGCAGAGCTGCCGCCGGAATCAGCATGGGAGCGAGGAGGAGAGGTCAGTATTGTGTTTTTTTTTTTTTATATCAGTGAGTCCTGGTTGTTTAGGGGGAGGGGGGTGAGCTGCATCATACCCTATGGGGGTGAGCTGCATCATACCCTATGGGGAGGGAGCTACAACATACCCCATGGGGAGCGGGAGGGAGCTGCATGATACCCTGTGGGGGAGCTGCATGATACCCTATGGGGAGGAAGCTGCATCATACCCTATGGGGAAGGAGCTGCATCATACCCTATGGGGGGAGCTACATGATACCCTGTGGAGGGGGGGCAGAATGATACCCTATTGGAGAGGGGCAGCATGATACCCTGTGGAGGGGGGACAGCATGATACCCTATTGAAGGGGGGCAGCATGATACCCTTTTGGAGGGGGGCAGCATGATACCCTATGGGGGGGCAGCATGATACCCTATGAGGGGGCTACATTATATTATGTGGGGGGCTGCATTCTATGGAGGGGCTGCATTATACCTTATGAGGGGGGCTACAATTTATTCTGTGGGGGGCTGTATTATACTATTTGAAGGGGGCTGCATTATACCCCATGAGGGGCTACATTATACCCTATGGGGGGCTGCATTATACTCTATGAGGCTGGTTGCATTATATTTTATGAGGGGCTGTATTATACTATTTAAAGGGGACTGCATTATACCCTATGAGGGAGCTACATTATATTCTGTGAGTGGCTGCATTATACTCTATGAGGCTGGTTGCATTATATTCTACGGGGGGCTACATTTTATTCTATGAGGGGGCTGTATTATATGCTATGAGGGGGCTACATTATGGGCTACATTATATTCTGTGAGGGGCTGCATTATAATCTATGAGGCTGATTGCATTATATTCTATGGGGGGCTACATTTTATTCTATGAGGGGGCTGTATTATATGATATGAGGGGGATACATTATATTCTTTGAGGCCTGCATTATATTCTGTGAGGGCTACAATATACTATATGAGGGGGCTACTTTATATTCTATGAGGGGGCTGCATTATATTCTATGTGGGGACTACCCCCAACCCCTGCCACATTTTTAAGACATGTACTACTTTATATTATACCCCGATATTAGCGCATTTTACCGCACAATTGGTGGTCTTGTATTTATTTCTATGTAGCTACATAGTGGGCCCCAAGAATGATTTTCTCTGGTGGTCCCAAGGTGCTCCAGTCCGACGCTGGATGCATATGTAACCCACTGCAAAGAAAAGGGTGAAATGAAGTCTGCCAAAGTATTTATTGCTTTGCTTTCTCTGCTGCAGCAATAAGGCTGGTCTAAATGCAGTTTTAAAGTGTGGAGCGGGTGCTACAAGGGTGCTGGCCCTGGTCACAAAATTTTTAGGGGTGCAAAGGTCCTAATTTATTTATTTTTTTATTTATCACCTCCAAGTAGTGGAGTCACTTGCGCCAAAGATCCTGGGTAAAGCACATGCAGGCTTGGACTGGCCAACAGGAGAATCCTCTGGTGGGCCGCCCCTGTGCAAGAGTGGGACACCACTCTCTTATATGAGCACAATACACTTGAATCACTATGTACAGACAAAGGCAGCATCTTATTCATTTATCAATCTTCCCAGGTCATTGTTACATAAATTTGTGATTGAGGATAATGTCACATTTGCATGTAGTTGAAAAGTGGGGTCCTGGAGCTGGTTACTGGTGGGCTCTAGGCACCCCAGCCTGGAACTCAGCACACGCCCCAAATTTGCGATCAGGTGCACATGATGACAGTAAAGTTAAACTCAGTCATGTACGCTTCCTTGGCCATAGGCTCCCTTCACCACCATTCTCCAAATTGTCTACAAGTTGCAAGTATTCTAATGTAGGCGGCACAATTATGTCCCTACATCGCCTCTCTTTGTGTGCAGAGGAGAAAAAAAACGCAGATTAGGAGAGTATAAACAATTTTTTGGAAGGGTATTGAACAAAGTTTGCGTTATTACTTTTGGAGGAACATTTTGGAATCATCTTTACTTTAAATGAAGCCACTTAGGGGGGGTTGTATGTTTCAATCCGCACTGAGGTGGCGTATATTTTATGGGTAAATTCAGTGGGCATTATTACTGGGTTAGGGGTAGCTCAACTTTTCTGGCCCAAGGCGCTACTACGCCACTATAAGACCATATGATAAGCGTGTCTTCTTTTACAATGTTTGGTGGGAAAGGTCTATACTTCATAACTGACCTCTCTCCTTTATGGTTCCCCATATAACTCACCGTTTTGCATGGCTGTGGGCTTGTCCTTGGATTGTCACTCTCTTCCCTTCCGAAATTCCCCCGAGGATTGCACTCTGGAAGGGGACACTCTGCAAATACAGTATACCCCATAATTAACAAACCATTGATTTTATGGTTCACATGTTGTCATACTTAGAATTCTAGGTAACAGTTATATCTCTCAGCAATGATGGCACCTGTCCACTCTTAATTAAAAAAACTTTCTAAAAATGTGCCCATGACGGGGCTAGAAATAAAACGAAATACATATATGTTTTACCTACTAGAGCCTTCCTCCATTCTGCAGCCAGTGTCTCATGTTGACCTTCCGGCTTTCTCCTCCCATGAGGAGCATCAAATGATCGTTGCAGCCAATCTAAGCCATAAGATAGAGCCAGGAGACCATTTCCTACAACTCAAACATAACGTGACCCCTGCAGACAATCTGTGACACTAGCTGAAAAAAAGAGACCAGGAGCCCAGAGAGGGACTTCGGGGAACAGTACAGAAATGCAGCACTGGGTATGGGAGATTAATCTTTTTTTTCATTATTTAATTTTAGAATTTGTCATCTTCCTGTTTTTGAAAAGTTTATTGTCACTTCCCCCCTCCTTCCTAGGGTTAAAATGAGAACTGAACTTTGCAGACCAGCTATGTCTATCAATTGTGAACATGATTGGGTCAGTGTGATGCTCTGCACATCCAGATAGCACATGATTACGAGCCATAGTGCTTAAAATGCGTAGACCTAGTGTCTTAGTTTTTATTCTTTCCGTTTGATGATGAAGAGCCTTAGTGTTTGAAACGCGTAGGACTAGTGTGTTTAGTTTTTATTTTTTCTGTTTTGGTATTTAAATAGTTAGTAATAATTATAGTTTTATATTCTTTTCCATTGTGGTTGCTGGATGACGTCCTGCCTTCTACCAGACCCGATGAGAACATTGGTCCATGTGTGGTACATTGTGCATACGGCTCAAAATTACTTAGCCTGAACGTAGCATAAAGAAAACTAAAATAAAAAAATTATTTGTTTCATTTGTTACAGGGCATCTGTCAGTCGGATTCACCTTCTTAAGCCATCTATCTGGGCATGTAAGTTATAAATAAGATAATACCTTCATATATTTGACCCGATATCTTATTTCAAATAAATCCACATTATAATATGTAAATGAGCTGTTAAGATCTATGGGCCGGACATAGATCTTCCTGAGAATCTGCCTCCAGAGCTTATTGTAAATGAAAGGAGGAGTTACCAGTGTGAGACATGTAATGACTGACAGTCTGCTCTCCAGATCTGCATGTCTCACACTGGTAACTCCCCTTTTATTAAGAATAATACATCAGATTGCAGATATCAAAGTATTTTATTCTACTTTCTATGACCTTCATGCCCCTATAGACGGCTCAGGAGGAATAATCCTACTGACAAATTCCCTTTAAATTTTAAAAAAAAAAAATCTATCATTGGTAATAACCTATTTGTAAAAAACTAAAACCATATAATTTAACCACCATGTGATGAATGCCAATAAAATAGAAATACCAAATATGTTGTTTATTGGTCAACTATCCTCTCGGAAAAAAAAAAAAATTATATATATATATATATATATATATATATATATCTACAGTCATACTACCAGTATTCCTATTATTTGTAAGCCAAAATCAGTTGAGGAACAATCAGAGAGGAAGTATAATAGAAACACGTCACCACTTCTGCCACTTCTGCATTTTTCACCCACTCCTGGTTTTGGCTTACAAATACTGATGGAAAATACTGACCAAATACTGAACATGTCCTAATACAGAGGCTATGGAAGGTAAATGGTGCAAAATTTTTAACAAAACCGAAAATTATTTATAGCCGCAAATGCATGCATTTTTGTAAGAAAAATAAATAAAATCTTATCCCCAGTGGTGGACATACCATTTAAATGTTTCCAATAAAAAAAAAAAAAATAATAATTTATTCTCCCCAAAACAAATCCCATTAAAAATAATTAAAAATGGCCTGGTCCTTGATCGGTTAATTAGTTCTCAGTCCACCTTAGATATTCAGCAACTGGAACATTTTTTTTTCTACATCCATCTCATTGAATAAAGGAAAGGGATTAAAGGGACCGTTCCTAGTTTAATGCAACATAAATTACACAGAACTGACGAAAAGAATAGCAGGAAAGTACAGAATATATACTGGTTGTTTTCAGTACTAGAAACAAAGGCGTAACTGAAAAATTTCTAGACTCTAATGCAAAATCTGTCCCAGGGCCCCCTAAACTGCTATGCAGAATTTATAACACTGGTGTCTTAGGCTGCCGTCACACGTTTAGTATTTGGTCAGTATTTTACATCAGTATTTGTAGCCAAAACCAGGAGTGGGTGATAAATGTAGAAGTGGTGAATATGTTTCTATTATACTTTTCCTCTAATTGTTCCACTCCTGGTTTTGGCTTACAAATACTGATGTAAAATACTGACCAAATACTGCGAGTGTGACGGCAGCCTTATACTACCAGAATGGGGGAGTCCTCAAAAGGGACGAAGTTTTCCTGCTTCCTCTGCCCCATTTATAGCAATGTTCCTGACTTGTATGAGCTCTACGTTGGTATTTTCTGCTTTCGAGAAAAACGGATCGATTGTCATCATGATTTTGATCAGAGTTTGATACAGAGTGTCATCATTTTTTTTGCACATGGAAACAAAAAAAAAAAAATCTCTATTTTTACCTACCAAGCAGTCTGTTAAAATTAGACCATACAAAGGATGGCATCAGAGTGCGGTCCTATTTTTTTTCATGAACCCATTGACAATTTTGATCAGACACCTGGATTAATATCGGACATGTCTCCATTATCTTCTGTTTCCTCAAAAAACACGGACATGTGACCAGCCCCGGAGACTATTATATTTAAGGCCACCGTCACACTAGCAGTATTTGGTCAGTATTTTACCTCAGTATTTGTAAGCCAAAACCAGGAGTGGGTGATAAATGCAGAAGTGGTGCATATGTTTCTATTATACTTTTCCTCTATTTGTTCCTCTCCTGGTTTTGGGTAGCCCTCATACAAGAAGAACTGACGTGTGAATGAGCCTCATTCTCTAGAACGACATTGAAGAAGGGGTAAAAAAAAGGTTAATATGAGTACTCCCTTTAAAAAATTCAACACTTTTAGTCATACAGTGCTACAGAATAGAAAGCTGTAAGTCTAAAGTGTGAAAATACAATGATTTTATCCCTTCCCGTGGACCGTCCGACTCTACATCACTATTGTAGACGTTAGGTATCTTCTTTATAGCTGTTTTGCAAATATACTTTTCTTACTATAAACCCCAATAAATGTGAAATAACGACTTATCGTGTAATATCTTGTAATGCAAAACAGAGAAAGGAGCAAACAGATCATAACTTACTGGATTGTAAATGGGAGCAAACGCCGCCATGTGCCGAGTCAGATCCTGTCAGAGGCTAATGGTGATGAGAGTTTCGTTTCTCGCTGAAAGCAGTGAATGATTGAGAGAAGGGAAAAGGAAAGCAGGAAGTAACACTCAGTTCACACAAAGGTCATAGAAAGAACTACCGTATCTTATGTGTGCGGGTTTTGATCAGAGGCGTAGCCTGGATTCAGCAGCGGGGAATAAAACACATCTCAGGGCTTACTTTGCTTACAACTACGGAGACGCACTGTATTTGTAGTAGGAATAGTGGGCACCTCAGCAGATGACCAAGGTGTCACTAACCAAGATCCCTATGCAAAGGCCTAGACCAATAATACCAATATTACCACCACATGGTGACCATATGCAAGGCCTAGACCAATAATACCAATATTACCACCACATGGTGACCATATAATGGTAGATACCAACCTTACAGGACATGTAACAGATTACAGTACAGTTACAGATTGTGTCTTACATTTGACATTCCTTCCGATGGAGTCGCCCACTTTTCCCATCTTTTCCATCTGGCCCAGACCGACATGAGGACTTCTCCAGCCAGGACTCGTCTGCAGAGTTTACAAAAAAGTGGAATTCTACTAATGCTGTATTTATTATAGAATAGTACATTGCATTAATTTCAAACTCTTACGTGAGATGTTCGCATCCATACTTACAAGTAAGAATTATTGAGCGTCTTAATGATATTTCTAATTGTGTCTGGTGCTGCTAAATAATTTTTTGATGTGGACCAGGGTAAAACTGATCATTTTTGTGCTTATGGTATTGAATTAACAATGCAAAATTCCACCTTTTTTAGAGGTACAGTAGATGCCTGCTGCACAGGTTGCACCAATTATATGTCCGCGCCTACATGGAGGTGATACCTGGGGGGGGGGCTCTTTTTATTCACAAAACATTTTGGCTATTTAAACTTAATACGACTCCTCCTATAGGTTTGAATTTGAGACGAGAAATGATGTACCATTATTAGTCTATGTGTACAGGTGAAAGAAGTGAAACTCCTTGCTCCCTGATCCTACTGCATACAGTAATAATATCTCCTGAGACCTCCCACATATAGTAATAACGCCCCTTGAGTCCTCACCACCTACTGTATACTAATAATGCCCCCTGATCCCCCCACGTACAGTAGTAACTCCCTCTGAGACCTCCCACATCTACTATATAATTGTCTAAGGGTCACTTCCGTCTTTCTGTCCTTCTGTCTGTCTGTCACGGATATTCATTGGTCGCGGCCTCTGTCTGTCAAGGAAATCCAAGTCGCTGATTGGTCGCGGAAAAAAAGCCATGACCAATCAGCGACGGGCACAGTCCGGAAGAAAATGGCCGCTCCTTACCCCCCGCAGTCACTGCCCGGCGCCCGCATACTCCCCTCCAGTCACCGCTCACATAGGGTTAATGCCGGCGGTAACGGACCGCGTTATGCTGCGGGTAACGCACTCCGTTACCGCCGCTATTAACCCTTTGTGTCCTCAACTTTTTACTATTGATGCTGCCTATGTGGCATCAATAGTAAAAAATCTAATGTTAAAAGTAATAAAAAAACAAAAAACCTGCTATACTCACCCTCCGTTGTCCGCCGAGCCGCTCGCGACAGCCGCCATCTTCCGTTTCCGGCGATGCATTGCGAAATTACCCAGAAGACTTAGCGGCCTCGCGAGACCGCTAAGCCATCTGGGTAATTTCACAATGCATCTTGGGAACGGAAGATGGCGGCAGACGCGTGCTCATCGCCTGCGCCAGATCCGAGGGTGAGTATGTTACAACTACAATGGGCCCTTGGATCCGAAGGTGAGTATGTTTATTTTTTATTTTTTAACCTGTGACATACAAGGCTGTGCAATATACTAAGTGGCTGGGCAATATACTACGTGGCTGTGCAATATACTACGTAACTGGGCAATATACTACGTGACTGGGCAATATACTACGTGACTGGGCAATATACTACGTGACTGGGCAATATACTACGTGGCTGGGCAATATACTACGTGGCTGGGCAATATACTATGTGGCTGGGCAATATACTACGTGACTGGGCAATATACTACGTGACTGGGCAATATTCTACGTGGCTGTGCAATATACTACGTGGCTGGGCAATATACTACGTGACTGGGCAATATACTACGTGACTGGGCAATATACTACGTGACTGGGCAATATACTACGTGACTGGGCAATATACTACGTGACTGGGCAATATACTACGTGGCTGGGCAATATACTACGTGGCTGGGCAATATACTACGTGACTGGGCAATATACTACGTGGCTGGGCAATATACTACGTGGCTGGGCAATATACTATGTGGCTGGGCAATATACTACGTGACTGGGCAATATACTACGTGACTGGGCAATATACTACGTGGCTGGGCAATATACTACGTGGCTGGGCAATATACTACGTGACTGGGCAATATACTACGTGGCTGGGCAATATACTACGTGGCTGGGCAATATACTATGTGGCTGGGCAATATACTACGTGACTGGGCAATATACTACGTGACTGGGCAATATTCTACGTGGCTGTGCAATATACTACGTGGCTGGGCAATATACTACGTGACTGGGCAATATACTATGTGACTGTGCAACATACTACGTCGCTGTGCAATATACTACGTCGCTGTGCAATATACTACGTCACTGGGCAATATACTACGTGACTGGGCAATATACTACATGGCTGGGCAATATACTACGTGGCTCTGTGCTGTATACTACATCACTGTGCAATATACTACGTCGCTGTGCAATATACTACGTGGCTCTGTGCTGTATACTACGTCACTGTGCAATATACCACGTGGCTGGGCAATATACTACGTCACTGGGCAATATACAAAGTCACTGGGCAATATACTACGTGACTGGACAATATACTACGTGACAGGGCAATATACTACGTGGCTTTGTGCTGTATACTACGTCGCTGTGCAATATACTACGTCACTGGGCAATATACTACATAGCTGGGCAATATACTACGCGGTTGGCCAATATACTACGTAGCTGGGCAATATACTACGTCACTGGGCAATATACTACGTGGCTGGGCAATATACTATGTGACTGGGCAATATACTATGTGGCTGGGCAATATACTACGTGGCTGGGCAATATACTACGTGGCTCTGTGCTGTATACTACGTCACTGTGCAATATACTACGTCGCTGTGCAATATACTACGTCACTGGGGAATATACTATGTCACTGGGCAATATACTACGTGACTGGGCAATATACTACGTGGCTGGGCAATATACTACGTGGCTCTGTGCTGTATACTACGTCACTGTGCAATATACTACGTCGCTGTGCAATATACTACGTGGCTCTGTGCTGTATACTACGTCACTGTGCAATATACTACGTCACTGTACAATATACCACGTGGCTGGGCAATATACTACGTCACTGGGCAATACACCACGTGGCTGGGCAATATACTACGGGGCTGGGCAATATACTACGTGACTGGGCAATATACAAAGTCACTGGGCAATATACCACGTGACTGGACAATATACTACGTGGCTGGGCAATATACTACGTGGCTTTGTGCTGTATACTACGTCGCTGTGCAATATACTACATCACTGGGCAATATACTACGTAGCTGGGCAATATACTACGTGGTTGGCCAATATACTACGTAGCTGGGCAATATACTACGTCACTGGGCAATATACTACGTGGCTGCGCAATATACTATGTAGCTGGGCAATATACTACGTGGCTGGGCAATATACTACGTCACTGGGCAATATACTACGTGGCTGGCCAATATACTACATCACTGGGCAATATACTACGTGGCTGCGCAATATACTACGTGGCTGTGCAATATACTACATGGCTGGGCAATATACTATGTGGCTGGGCAATATACTATGTGGCTGGGCAATATACTATGTGGACATGCATATTCTAGAATACCCAATGCGTTAGAATCGGGCCACCATCTAGTATAGCAATAATGCACCTTGAGTCTTCACCACCTACTGTATACTAATAATGCCCCCTGATCCCACCACATACAGTAGTAATGCCCTCCGAGACCTCCCACATATAGTAATAATGCCCATTGAGTCCTCACCACCTATTGTATACTAATCATTATTAGTATATCATTATTAGCTCCCTGGTCTCCCCACATACAGTAATAAGGCCCCCTGATCCCCCACGTATATTAATAACGCCCTTGGAGACCTCTCACTTATAGTAATGACGCCTCTTGAGGCCTCTCCACCTACTGTATACTAATAATGCCCCCTGATCCTACCACATATAGTATTAATGCCCTCTGAGACCTCCCACATTTAGTAATAACGCCCAATGAGTCCTCGCCACTTACTGTATACTAATAATGCCCCCTGATCCCCCCCACATATAGTAATAACGCCCTCTCGACCTCCCACATTCAGTAATAATGCCCCTTGAGTCCTCACCACCTAATCTATACTAATAATGCCCCCTCATCCCCTCACATACAATAATAACGCCCTCTGAGACCTCCCACATATAGTAATAACGCCCTCTGCTGCCTCCCACATTCAGTAATAATGCCCAATGAGTCCTCACCACCTAATCTATACTAATAATGCCCCCTGATCCCCCTATATACAATAATAATGCCCTCTGAGATCTCCCACATACCGTAATAATGCCCCCTGATCCCCCCCACATATAGTAATAACGCCCTCTGAGACCCCCCACATATAGTAATAACGCTCCTTGAGTCCTCACCACCTAATCTATACTAATAATGCCCCCTGATCCCCCCACATACAATAATAACGCCCTCCGAGACCTCCCACATATAGTAATAATGCCCCCTGGTCCCCCAACATATAGTATTAACGCCCTCTGAGACCCCCAACATATAGTAATAACGCCCCTTGAGTGCTCACCACCTAATCTATACTAATAATGCCCCCTGATCCCCCCACATACAATAATAACGCCCTTCGAGACCTCCCACATATAGTAATAATGCCCCCTGATCCCCCCACATATAGTAATAACGCCCTCTGAGACCTCCCACATACAGTAATAACGCCCAATGAGTCCTCACCACCTAATCTATACTAATAATGTCCCCTGATCCCCCCCACATACAATAATAACGCCCTCTGAGACCTCCCACATACCGAAATAATGCCCCCTGATCACCCCACATATTGTAATAACGCCCTCTGCGACCTCCCACATAAAGTAATAACGCCCCTTGTGTCCTCACCACCTAATCTATACTAATAATGCCCCCTGATCCCCCCACATACAATAATAACGCCCTCCGAGACCTCCCACATGTAGTAATATTGACCCCTGATCACCCCACATATAGTAATAACGCCCTCTGAGACCCCCAACATATAGTAATAACGCCCCTTGAGTCCTCACCACCTAATCTATACTAATAATGCCCCTGATCCCCCCACATACAATAATAAAGCCCTCTGAGACCTCCCACATATAGTAATAATGCCCCCTGATCCCCCCACATATAGTAATAACGCCCTCTGAGACCCCCAACATATAGTAATAATGCCCCTTGAGTCCTCACCACCTAATCTATACTAATAATGCCCTCTGATCCCCCCACATACAATAACAACGCCCTCCGAGACCTCCCACATACAGTAATAATGCCCCTGATCACCCCACATATAGTAATAACGCCCTCTGCGACCTCCCACATACAGTAATAACGCCCAATGAGTCCTCACCACCTAGTCTATACTAATAATGCCCCCTGATCCCCCCACATACAATAATAACGCCCTCCGAGACCTCCCACATATAGTAATAATGCCCCCTGATTACCCCACATATAGTAATAATGCCCCCTGATCCCCCCACATATAGTAATAATGCCCCCTGATCCCCCCACATATAGTAATAACGCCCTCTGAGACCCCCAACATATAGTAATAACACCCTCTGAGACCCCCAACATATAGTAATAACGCCCCTTGAGTCCTCACCACCTAATCTATACTAATAATGCCCCCTGATCCCCCCACATACAATAATAATGCCCTCTGAGACCTCCCACATATAGTAATAATGCCCCCGATCCCCCCACATATAGTAATAATGCCGTGTGAGACCACCAACATATAGTAATTACGCCCCTTGAGTCCTCACCACCTAATCTATACTAATAATGCCCCCTGATCCCCCCACATACAATAATAACGCCCTCCGAGACCTCCCACATGTAGTAATATTGACCCCTGATCACCCCACATATAGTAATAACGCCCTCTGAGACCCCCAACATATAGTAATAACGCCCCTTGAGTCCTCACCACCTAATCTATACTAATAATGCCCCTGATCCCCCCACATACAATAATAAAGCCCTCTGAGACCTCCCACATATAGTAATAATGCCCCCTGATCCCCCCACATATAGTAATAACGCCC
This sequence comes from Ranitomeya imitator, assembly GCF_032444005.1. NCBI lineage: Eukaryota > Metazoa > Chordata > Amphibia > Anura > Dendrobatidae > Ranitomeya > Ranitomeya imitator. The sequence goes on along the minus strand of NC_091283.1, from coordinate 60,601,749 downwards.
TCTGAGACCCCCAACATATAGTAATAATGCCCCTTGAGTCCTCACCACCTAATCTATACTAATAATGCCCTCTGATCCCCCCACATACAATAACAACGCCCTCCGAGACCTCCCACATACAGTAATAATGCCCCTGATCACCCCACATATAGTAATAACGCCCTCTGCGACCTCCCACATACAGTAATAACGCCCAATGAGTCCTCACCACCTAGTCTATACTAATAATGCCCCCTGATCCCCCCACATACAATAATAACGCCCTCCGAGACCTACCACATATAGTAATAATGCCCCCTGATTACCCCACATATAGTAATAATGCCCCCTGATCCCCCCACATATAGTAATAATGCCCCCTGATCCCCCCACATATAGTAATAACGCCCTCTGAGACCCCCAACATATAGTAATAACACCCTCTGAGACCCCAACATATAGTAATAACGCCCCTTGAGTCCTCACCACCTAATCTATACTAATAATGCCCCCTGATCCCCCCACATACAATAATAATGCCCTCTGAGACCTCCCACATATAGTAATAATGCCCCCGATCCCCCCACATATAGTAATAATGCCGTGTGAGACCACCAACATATAGTAATTACGCCCCTTGAGTCCTCACCACCTAATCTATACTAAAAATACCCCCTGATCCCCCATATACAATAATAACGCCCTCCGAGACCTCCCACATATAGTAATAATGCCCCCTGATCACCCCAAATATAGTAATAACACCCTCTGAAACCTTTCATATATAGTAATAACGCCCTCTGAGACCCCCAACATATAGTAATAACGCCCCTTGAGTCCTCACCACCTAATCTATACTAATAATGCCCACTGATCCCCCCATATACAGTAGTAACGCCCTCTGAGACCTTTCATATATAGTAATAACGCCCTCTGAGACCCCCAACATATAGTAATAACGCCCCTTGAGTCCTCACCACCTAATCTATACTAATAATGCCCACTGATCCCCCCATATACAGTAGTAACGCCCTCTGAGACCTTTCATATATAGTAATAATGCCGCTTGAGTCCTCACCACCTACTGTATATTAATAATGCCCCCTCATAACCCCACATACAGTAATAACGCCTTCTGAGACCTCCCACATATAGTAGTAATATCAATAATAAAATGATTTTTTTTTTTTATTCTCATACAACTCCTTTAGGCAAGAAAAGGTGTTTCACATTGTAGAATCGAAAGTTAAGATAAAATTAGAAAATTCTATCAGCTTACCTATAAATATTATCAGTAGGTGTTATCAAACTGGCTGTTCTGCGAGTTTGTCACCTTAAGTCACACTCACAATAACCGAGCTTTATATGGGAAGAATGTTTTAAGAAATAATATTTATAAGCGTTTTCACACCTACACACACTTATCTGCTACAAAAACACCCAACTATCAGCTGAAATTTCTGGGGAAAATTCTTTCTAGTTACACACTTTCCCTGCAGCGGCCACTACAGGGGAAATATAGTATTACATGGCACCCATTCACTCAGACTGGTGGGTGGCACAATGGCTAATCTTTGGAAGATCTTATGCTTTGTAATATTCTAGATTCCAACATTACATGGGGAGCTTATTTCAGAATGTCTATATTTGGATGGATCCATGTTTTTTTTTTTTTAGCAAGACTTTACTCCTTTAATACCATAGAGAATAGACATATCCTTCTAAAATCCATCGTTATATAAGATGGTTAGGAAACGTTTATTAGATAATAATCCCACTACAAATGCTCAACTCCCGTTATTTTAAGAGATGCCGATGAGATTCACAGTCAAATATCACATGTAGAAGAACAGTTTATTAAATGCTAAGCATCTTACCAAACATACTGATGTGTATGAAAAGTTTGAGGAGTAATGCCTCCAGCAGGGTGGATAAAAATCAATGTTTTTTTTAAAAAAAAATAAAAAAAAATCGGATTTTTTTTATTTAAATCGGATTTTTTTCAATAAACTGCTTTTTGAGGAAAATATTTTACCATCCAAAGGTTCTTCCATCATGAGATAAAGCTGAGTTGTTTAACTCAGTAGAATAAAGGCTGTATATGTGTAACATTCACAATGCCATGCTCTTCCAGAGGTTTCTGTAGGATTAGTGGGCAGTTTCTCTCCTATATTATCACAGACGCTCGCTTTACTTACGCAGTTCTCAAAACTGAATTTGACTCCGCAGAGGTCCCAGCCTCTTCTTCACGGCAAAAATGTTACAGCATGAACAGAGTTGAGAAAAAGACCTTAATCCTATTGTTCTACAAACCTATGAATACAGAATCAACCCCTTCAGTGCCAAGTCCAAGAAGTTAGACAATATGTTTCTGATTGTTTGGAGTGGAATAGATCTGCACAACACAAGAAGAATGTGAATCTAAGTGTGAGGAGGAGGAAGGGCAAGCAGACAAGAAAATGAAAGTGAAACTTTGAGCACAATACTGCAGCATTGCCACAGACAGACAAGTCTGTTTGTGTGTACGATCTGAGGTTTATTACATTCTTTCCTTATAATGGCAGCAGGCCGTAAAAGAGACCCAGTTTGGGAATATTTTAATGAAGCTCCTTCGGCTATCGGTAAGGCAGGCAAGGTTGCAAAATGCAAACGATGCAACAAAGAGATGCAAGGCCTGGTGGCGCAAATGAGGCAACATCATGAGAAGTGCGGTGATGAAGATGACTCACATTCTTCTTGTGTTGTGCAGATCTATTCCACTCCAAACAATCAGAAACATATTGTCTAACTTCTTGGACTTGGCACTGAAGGGGTTGATTCTGTATTCATAGGTTTGTAGAACAATAGGATTAAGGTCTTTTTCTCAACTCTGTTCATGTTGTAACATTTTTGCCGTGAAGAAGAGGCTGGGACCTCTGCGGAGTCAAATTCAGTTAGGTAGAAACTTTGATTTAAATCACTGATTTAAATCAAGCCTTACTGACTAGTGATTTAAATCGTGATTTAAATCGTGATTTAAATAGATTTAAATCAAATCCACCCTGGCCTCCAGTAATACTCCAGCTAAGTACAAAAAAGATAGATTAAAACTGCAGTTTTTTTATAGCAGAACATTAAAATGCTTATGGTTCCTCCAGTGGTATAAAACCAACGCATTTCGGTTACGCTTTAATCATAACCATTATTTTTTTTTTTGCACCTCATTTTTCAGGGTACAACCAACCCCAGGATTTTTGCCTTGCAAACTAGCATGTCTGCCCTCATTGGGTGCACTTAGATAGTGCTGGGCAGCCGCTTAATCTAATAGTATGGGTGTCACTAATAGGCTGCAAGGCTACTTTCACACTAGCGTCGGTACGGGTCCGTCGCAGTGTGTCGGGCCAACGTACCGACGCATGCTGTGAAGTAATAGCACAACGGGGGCAACGGATGCAGTTTTTCAACGCATCCGCTGCCCCATTGTAAGGTCCAGGGAGGAGGGGGCGGAGTTCCGGCCATGCATGTGCGGTCAGAAATGGCGGACACGACGGACAAAAAAAGTTACATGTAGCTTTTTTTGTGCCGATGGTCCGCCAAAACACGACGCATCCGTCGCATGCGGCTTTGCTTTTAATTTTATTTCATCAACACAGAAACAAATGGATTAGTTTTGCAAAAAAATCAATTATTCAAATACAGGGTATTAAGTAATACAAGATTAGGAGAAATGACAATAAACACACTTTAACAGTTGCAGTACGAATCCTCTATCTGACCTGGCCATTTTCCAGCAGGAGCTGCGCTCTAATGTCCCTTATGCGATAACTCCCAAAGACGATACTCTCAACTACATAAGAATGGCTCTTCGGCAAGTTTCCAATTAATTTAAAAGCACTAACGAGGGTGACTGGTATTTCCCGTTAGGCCGCAAGTCCTCCTGACAAAGTCAGGTAATGCTCTATGGGCCCTCCTCACACTTTCTGGATCCCATTCCGTCTGGTGCACAGCCCTGGATCGGACCCTATACTGTAAGTCAGCGTTAGAACTAGCGGCCCAGATCACTTGCGCCTCCGGATCACCACGGCAGGCATCCACTTCTGCATGGCAGCCTGCACTTGATCTTCAGTGCTTGACTTGGGACAGTTGACTATCAGGCCAGGATGGAGAAGAGCTGGGCCTCCGGTCTTGAATGGAGTATTCTGGATCCCAGGCCTTGATTAGTGTCATCTGGATCTCACTCACTGGCTCACAACGTCCAGCCTGTCTCGTTCTCCAAGGGCATCCTGGTGACTCGTCCACTGCGTCCCTCCGCGCAGACGTTATACTGGTTTCACTTGTTGGCGCCAACTAACTTATCGCCTTGTCACTCTGGATTTTTTTTTCACACTGACATTTTATACTAAACCTTTCTCATCAAAGGGTTATTTCCAAAATATTAAGGAGGATAGGGGATAACATACTCATTGCTGGGTGGATGACTGCTGTCATCACCCATAAATCTGAAGATCGGACCTTAGGTACCAGGCTCTGCAGATGTGCTCATGTTTGACCTCAGCTCTATTCATTATCTATGGGATTATCCTATAAATAGAGGACAACTTAATATTTTGGGAATAACCTACACCACATATTCACTTATCCATGTTGTCTGTGGCTCATTTTGGGACAGTGCTGCTTTTTGTGCATTGTATGTACCTGTGTGGACTGGTTCTTATGCCTACCACAATATTGACATGTCACTCCCACGTTCTACAGGTGAGAAACATAGCTAAAGTATACAGTTCCTCCCATCAGTATTTACAAAAAGTAATAAAGTGGAGCACTGCTCTTCAGTGCAGTAAATGCAAGGAGCTAAAAATGGAGTAACTGAAAAAGCACCAATAAATATATAAAAATATTATTTTATTCGTAAACCATTAAAACATGGAAAGATAAATCATAGAAGGTCAATCAAGGAGAGATTCAAGTGGAGGAGGCAAGCAAAAAAACATATTGCAGCAACGCCATAAAGTGATAAATCTCAACTGAGATAAATGAGATCAACCCATGCACATGCCTCTACGGGGAAAATCATATATAGAACCACAGAGCATGACTAAATAAAGCAGAAAAACTGCAATACCAAATGTATCACATAAGTAATGTAGTATAAATAAAAAGTGCAGTGGATACCCATGAAGATGGAGGCTCCTGGCCCTTTCACACTGCCCTGACGCACGTTTCACAGGCGTCAGAGACAATCAAATGGATTTACATTTACTGGCTCTTCAGTGAATAAACTGCGCATTGGTGCACTCCCTGCTAGGTTTTAGTTCACACTTCCCTTATGTAAAATACGCTACTACTGCGTGTTATTACCTGTCCATGTCATGCATAGCTCATTTTTCTGTGTGGATGTACCCTCCATGTTTATCCTGTTTTTATACATGTTTTTACATGTATTATGATAATAAAGTATCTATTTAGCATTTACTATTGCATTTTGTGGGAATCTTTGTAAAAGTTTATTACTGTAATCTACATGGCACATGACGGCTTCATAAAATTAATGGAAGGCTTCAATTTGTGGATATTGGTTACGTCTACAAAATTGTTGAAAACCATGGTGGCAATGAGGCTATAGGTTCCCACACACTAGACCAACGTCAGCTGAATCCGCCAGTACCGGTGGGATCAGGGCCGGCTCCAGGTTTTTGAGGGCCCCGGGTGAAAGAGTCTCAGTGGGCCCCCCCTTTAACACATACCACGATTCATGATCGCATATAACACAACCATGTAGTATATAACACAGCCCACGTAGCATACAACACAGCCACGTAGTATATAGCACAGCCCACGTAGCATATACCAGCCCATATAGTATATAGCACAGCCACATATTATATAACACAGCCCACGTAGTATATAGAACAGCCATGTAGAATATAGCACAGCCCACGTAGCATATAACAACCCACAAAAAAAAAAAAACACTCCTCACCTCTCAACGTGCCCGCGCTGCTCTCTGCTCCGGTTTCGGCGGTTGCCGCTGCACTGCCTGACACACAGTGAGTGCGCGATGACGTCATTGCGCACCCGCAGCGGCAGTGTCGGAGGCAGAGTGGGGAATGATGGGAGAGGGAGCGTCAGGTGACGCTCTCTCCTCCATCATTTGCTTTGAACTTTACCAGCTGACGCTGGAATAGTTCAATGCGGGGGCGGGGGAGTTGGCGCTGGTGACAGGCAGGCCCCCCTGCCACACAGTGGCCCCATAGCGGCTGCGTGATGTGCCGCTAGCTGAGGGCCCCTGGGGGAGCGGGGGCCCTAGGCATCTGCCTGCCCCTAACGCCAGCCCTGAATGGGCCCCCTGTCTCGCCAGGGCCCCGGCACTTGCCCGGATACGCCGGGTGCTGACGCCGGCCCTGGCATGGACTGGCCAACGGTCTAAGGTGTATGGAGGCCTCACAACTGTGAAGATGTTGGGGAGAGATGGACTTGGCATGTCCAATTTTGGACTGCTTTTTCTTTTGTTCTGTGGAAGAAAAGCCACAACTACAGGAATCTGGCAGTGATTCTTTCAAAAAAGACACAGCCGTGCGGAGCTTTCTTGTGTATGGCAAGTCCGGAGAACATATTTGTCAGCAGAAGGATCAGCAAAACCATTGCTGGCCCGTGAGCTATCTATTGTTTATGGGGGACATTAAACACAGATGTTTGAGTCAGTCTGTAATTGAAGTCAGTAGGAATATGGCTTCCTACTGAGGAGTAGACAAAGGAAGATGGAAGATTATTGCACTTATATCCCAACAATCCCAGAGGTGAGGAGATACTGATGTGACAGAATAATTTTCGTGGACCTCTGTTCTTTAAATTAAAACAGGTCGCCCACTCACACCCGATTCTCATCCCATTGATGGAAAACACCAGACTTTAATTTCACCTTCAAATTATCTGCTAATCATAAAGGTTCACATACTTTTGCCACTTACATACATGTGATATTGGATATTTGGATGTCATAGTCTAATATTTTTGACTAATTTGTTTGATTTGATTCTCTTTATCTACTTTTGTGTTAAAATATGATGTAGTTTTAGGTCAGAATTATGCAGAAATATGGAAAATACTAAAGAGTTCACAAACTGTCAACACCACTGTATGGCATAACATGTGCCTTAAATCTAGTTTTCTTATTTAGTAAGTTTATTGCACAGTACCATAGACTTGCAGTTTTATCTTTTTATCTGTTCTTGTTGCATTGTCTATGGGCACAGACTGTGCACACTCAGACTGCTAGGAGTGTCGCCAATGTATGTATAGCCCAGGGACAATATAGGAATTTAATCGCATGGTTGGCATCATATAGACAACCTTCTCCTACTTCCTCTTGCTATATTACCAAATTTTAAAGGGAACCTGTCAGCAGGATTGTGCACAGTAACCTACAGGCAGTGTCAGGTCTGCGCCATTATACTGATTACAATGATACCTGGGTTGATTAAATCCGTCTTGTGGTTGTTGTTTAATCTGTATTTTCAGTTTTCAGTTAATGAGATTCGGATGCAGCCTGTGGGTGGGTATGTGGGCGGGGCAGTGGATGGGATGTGGGCGGGGCTTTTGTGGTGCTTTGCTTACATATACATCAGTATGGGCTTATGACAGATCACTGATCCCTCAGTCACCTGCCCCCTTTTTTACATACTGAATATAATATTGTGTGGAAAAAAAAAATTACCATTCATAAGTGATGCTCCAGCGGATACTATGCCTATATGTATTTATTATTTAGTCATATAGTATTGTGGGGAGAAAAAAAAAATATATATTTTCATCAAAATAGCACCATCAATTGTGCCTGCGCAGTAGCATCTATCGCGTTCCAGTTGATGCTACTGAGAAGGCACCGCTGCCACCATTTTGATGGAGCCAATTTTTTTTCTCTAGCAAAATGATGCCGACATACTAGCATCTATCGCCTTCTGATAGATGCTACTGCGCAGGCACCACCTCCGCCATCTTCCATCTTGATGGAGCCAGTTTTTTCTTCCTCTAGCAAAATGGTGCCAGAGGCGGCACCTGCGCAGTAGCATCCATCGGTACATGATAGATTCTACTGCGCCGGAGTGCCATCGACGCCATTTTGATGAAAATATTTTTTTTTATTCTCCCCACAATACTATATGACTAAATAATAAAATCATATAGGAATATTATCCATCTTATCATGGTACAGCGCAGGCGCCTGCCTCATGAATGTTAATTTTTTTTCTCCACACAATATTCTATGCAGTATGTAAAATAGGGGGCAAGTCAGTGAAGGATCAGTGACCTGTCAGAAGCCATACTGTTGAATACCTAAGCAGAGCACCACATGAAGCCCCGCCCACAGCACCGACCACAGGCCGCCCCGGAGCACGAGCATAATATTAATTCAAAACTGAAAATAAAGATTAAACAACAACCACAAGACGGATTTCATCAACCAAGGTATCATTTTAATCAGTATAACGGGGCCGACCTGACACTATCTGTAGTTTACTGAGCACAATCCTGCTGACAGGTTCCCTTTAAATCTGTGCTTTACTTTTTTATAAAAAGTAAAGATGGGGGCTGGAGTGAAGCGCAGCTGGGCAGAGGCCCCCCATGACTGCTTTGAGCCAGGCAGTCTTTTTAAATAATGCCACGGCTGGGGATAGGAGGATGGCAAGGGAGGGACGAGCTCGAAAGGGGGGAGCTAATAAGGAAAGTGCGGGAAAACCGCCATTCCCTACCTTAATCCAGGACGAGGAAGACGTGCCTGTTGGAGTCGGACGAGTCCATGATGTCCCGGCTGCGAGAGATGGCCAGGTCCAGGAGGGGAGGCTGGCTCGAGGCTCAGCTGGCCTCGATCATTGGAGCTACAGGTGGATCCGGACTGAGTTCACGGGGCAGGAGGACCAGGCCCCCAGAAAGACTCTCACCCGAAGTCACGGCGCGTGGCAGGCGCAGGCTCCGGAGCCCCTCCGGGGACCCTGCGGGCGGTGAGTCCAGTGGTGCTGCCCCCACCGGTCGCTCCCGCTCCGGCAGGAATCCAATTACCTGGCCTGCAGGTGCCGGGCGTCAGGCCCAGGACACCGCCGCTGCTGCTGGGAGCGCCGGACCGGAAGTGCGGCCTGAGCGATCCAGGCAGTGCGCAGCCACCGCTTCCGGACGGTCCCCTGCTCCCAGAGGGCGCGCGGCCGCCGCTTCACCTGCTTCCTCTGGATCCCCGGTGTCCAGAGGGCGAGCGGCCACCGCGCCACCTGCTCCCAATGGATCCCCGGCGCCCAGAGGGCGAGCGGCCACCGCTCCCCCTGCCTCCATCAGGTCCCCAGCGCTCAGGGGGCGTGCAGCAGCAGGCAGAAGAGGAGCACAGCCAGGAAGAGCAGCGGCAGCAGCTAGGAATGCGGACGCCCTACCTGCGGCAGGCACCCACAGCGCATCCCCTCCCAGGGTGCCTGCTGGGATTACTACAAGGAGTACACAGGCGGCGGACGGTCAGCGGCCGGGAGATTTTCAACGTCCCACATACACGGAACGGCGCAGTGGAAGGAGAGATGCAGGCAGCAGTGTCGAGCGGCCTGCCCGTGAGCGAGGAAGGGTACACGACCGGGCGGGCTCGCCCGGGTTTGAGCACGGGGATCGGTCGAGGTCACCTAGGAGGTCCCCCGAGCATAGAGCAGCGCGTACCCGGTACCCATCTGATGGTGAGGTGGCGGGGGATACTGACCACGGACAGAGGAGTGGGTCGGTACAGCAGCTCCACCACGCTCGGGTCCACCCTGGTAACGAGGAGGCCAGGGGCACGGGCCTGGGGCAGAGAGGGCTAGTGGCGCAGCAGTCCCAACACGCTCGGGTCCCCCCTGGTGACGAGGAGGCCAGGGGCGCGGGCCTAGGGCATCGACGCAGCGAGGAGGTGTCGGCGTGCAGCAGCGTTCGTCAAGATGGGTCGGAGCGACAGGGATCCGGAGGTCCGGCTCGCGGGGACACAGCACCCGCACAGCGTTGTTGTAGTCTATGTCTGGTTTGTCGCCCACAGGGGCCGGGTTGCAGGAAGCTAGAGGGGGTCGGTTGGTAGTGTGTGAGGAACGGCAGAGGGGTGGGCCGATTGTTGCGGAGGTGCCAGGTATGCAATATTTATTGCAGGGTATGTCGCAAATTTTGCGTAGATTAGAGGGAGGGTCAGCAACTGGGGTTGCTGCATCGCCGGTTGAGGCGTGGATGTCTGGGCGGGGCGTGGAACCCCCGTCGGGGAGTGGGTTGGCAAGCCCTGGTCGGGTGTTGGAGGTTGCATCGTCAGGTGTATCGGTTTAGATAGAGAAGGACAAAGGCGATACGGTTAAATTAGATGACAGAGCAAAAGGGGAAGTTTATGTGTGCTTTGAAGGGCCGTTGGGAGCGCATTTGAAGAAGGAGGTGAAGGAGAAGATTTGGCGAGATGAGTACGTGGAGATTTTTTCCCTGCTTCCGTTGGAGAAGTTTAACTTGGATAAAGGAAAAAAAAGACGATAGGAAGAAGGAGGAGGAAGAAAAGCGGAGGTGGCGGTTAATTCCGCAGACATTTGTGAATTGGTTGCAGGCATTTGCAATATTGGCGAGTGTAGTGGGGAAGAAGGCGCCCGAGAATTGCTCGGGTTTGTTTTGCTATTTAGACTCGATTGGGGAGGCGCATCGTACATATGGCGGTCAGACGTGGCTGCGGTATGATGAGCAGTTTAGGCAGAGAAAGGTGGTGAGGCCGGAAATTAGGTGGGACCAGAAGGATATAGGCCTTTGGCTGAAGGTTATGGCCCCAGCTAGACATGGGCAGTCCTTTCACGGGACTGGAGGTGGTGGCAGCCAGCAGGCGGGACACAGAAGCAGTAGTCAGGGTGCACAGGGAGCAAAGGAGAAGTCTGGAACATGCTGGCAGTTTAATGACGGTCAGTGTAAATACGGGAATACCTGTAAATTTAAGCATGTGTGTTCCCACTGTAATGGAAGTTCCCACGGGGCTTCAAAATGTTTCAAGAAGGGGAAGGGAAAGCCAGCATTGGGTACCGGTCAAGGGGGAAAGCCCGGTGAGGCTTCGCGAGATGGCCCCCTTTCTAAATAGGTACCTCGATCAAGTGAAGGCAGGTATTATTTTTAATGGTTTTGCGGATGGTTTTAGGATTCCTCCCCCGAGTCACGATGTTCCTTTTTCGATTAAGAATTTGCAGTCGGCAATGTTGCATGCCGAGGTTGTTGATGCTAAACACAAAAAAGAAGTGGAGTTGGGAAGGATGTCGGGGCTGTTTTTGCACCCGCCGACGGAAGGTATGGTGGTTTCCCCTTTGGGGGTGGTGCCTAAGAAAGAGCCGAATAAATTTCGGTTGATTCAGCATTTGTCGTATCCAAAGGGTCGGTCGGTAAATGATGGCATCGCCCAAGAGCTGTGCTCTGTTGACTATACATCATTTGATGCAGCGGTGCAGTGGGTGAGGAGGCACGGCCCGGGGGCTTTGTTGGCAAAGACGGATATTGAATCGGCCTTCCATTTGCTTCCGGTCTACCCGGACAGCGTTCCGTTGTTAGGTTGTTTTTGGAATGGCGGTTACTATTTGGATAGATGTTTACCAATGGGTTGCGCCATTTCTTGTTCCTTGTTTGAGACGTTTAGTACTTTCTTGAAGTGAGCGGTTAGGGACGTGGCGGGAGTTCAGTCTGTTATCCATTATTTGGATGATTTTTTGTTTATTGGTCCGCCTGATTTCGCGGTATGCCGTAATGCGTTAACGGCTATGTTTTGGGTTGCAGAGCGTTTCGGAGTTCCATTAGCAACGGATAAGACGGAAGGTCCCAGTACGGTGTTGACTTTTTTGGGAATTTTAATTGACTCCGAGAGAATGGAGTGTCGGTTGCCGGAGGATAAGCTGGCCCTGCTGCAACAAGAGGTGGATAGAGCTAGGAAGAGGCGGAAGCTGACTTTGAAGGAGTTGCAGTCTCTTTTGGGTAGATTGATTTTTGCATGCAGGATCATACCCATGGGCAGGATATTTTGTCGCAGGTTGTTGGTCGCGACGACAGGTGTGAATGAGCCACACCATTTTATTCATTTGAGCAAGGAACACAGACGACTTGCTAGTGTGGCAACGTTTCTTGAGCAATTACAACGGGCGGTCATTGATTCAACAGGAGGTATTAACCAACTTTGACTGCAAGATATACACGGACGCAGCCGGTTCGGCCGGTTACGGGGCCTGTTGCAGGGGTCGGTGGTGTGCCGGACGTTGGCCGGGCCAGTGGAAGGAGTTGGGCCTTACAAAAAACCTGGTTTTGGTAGAATTGTTTCCTATCGTGGTGGCGGTTTCCATTTGGGGGGAATATTTGCTAACAGGAGGGTTCGTTTTCATTGCGACAATATGAGCGTCGTGTCGGTGATTAATAGTTTATCGGCCTCGTCTCCCCCGGTGATTAAGTTGGTGAGGGAGTTGGTTTTCTGGTGCTTGGAGCTGAACGCTTGTATTTCGGTGGTGCATGTGCCGGGTGTATAGAACTCAATAGCCAATGCATTGTCTCGTTTCCAGTGGGACAGTTTTCGGGAATTGGCGCCGGACACGGAGATCTCGGGAGAGGAATGCCCTTTGCATCTTTGGAGCGTGATTATGGACGAGCGGGCCGGTTGATTCAGGAGTCTGTTACGAGCCAAACCTGGGCATCATACGAAGCCTCGTGGCAGGTATGGCAAAGTTGGGTGTCGGTGTGGGTCCAGTTGGTGTCTGACGAAGATAGGATGTTGGCGGTGTTATTCTTAATCGGCAAGGCGGCCGAGGAAGGTTGGTCGATTTCGAAGGTAAATAAATTCGTTGCTGGATTGGCTTTTGCTTTTAAGTTGCAGGGGTTGGTGGACGCGACAAAACATTTTTTGGTTAGACAAGCACTTAGGGGTTTTAGGAGAGGTAATCAGACGATTGACCATCGCCGCCCCATTTCGTTTAGCCTTTTGGAACGGTTGGGCGGAGTCTTGGAGATTATTTGTGGTTCTAGTTTTGAGTTGGCGTTGTTTCGACTCGCTTTTTCATTAGCATTTTTTGGGGCAATGCGCGTTGGGGAGCTGGTGTCAAGCTCCAAAGTTAGGGCAGGGGGTTTGTTGGTGGAGGATGTGGAAGTTTGGACGGGGGGTATCGTTTTTTGGATTCGGCATTCAAAGACTGACCAAATTGGGAGAGGAAAACGTGTGGTGCTGGGGAGGGTTAACGGGTCTTTGATGTGCCCTAGGGGTTGTCTGGAAGCATACTGGCAGTTGTGGTAAGGCAGAGCCGGCCCTTTGTTGTGTCACGCAGAGGGGTCATTTTTGTCACGCTTTCAGTTCATTGCGGTGTTGAAAAGGGGTTTGCGGGAGTTGGGCCTCTCTCCGGATTTGTTTGGGTCGCATTCATTTCGAATCGGGGCGGCATCGGAAGCTGATAGTTTGGGTTTGGGCGTGGAGGACATACGTAGAATTGGCAGGTGGACTTCGAATCGTTACTTAAGTTACGTCCGTCATTAATTTAGTGGTGTGTTACGATTTTGTATTTGACTCCATTGTTTTTTCTTCATGCATCTTGTTGCAGGTGGGTCCCCTTACTTAGCCTGGATCTTCGGACATTCGTTCGTTCATTGGGGGGCGCTGCGGGCCGAGGTCAGGCCGGACGGAAGGCAACTGGGTTTTAGTAGGCGGCAAGTTGTCATTCGTTGGTTGGGATATAGGGGGATGGTGTGGAGCAGGGCCCTTCCTGAATTTTCCAATGCGGTTCATTTGGATAGACAACCTGACATTTTGATTGTGCATTTGAGGGGGAACGACTTGGGAGTACGGCCTGTCAGGGAGTTGATAAGGGACATACGGTTTGATTTGTTGAGGTTGCAGGTATCATTTCCTGGTGTGTTGATCGTGTGGTCAGATATTGTGCCTAGGAAACGGTGGAGGGTGGCTAGATCTTTGAAGGGTATTAACAGGGCTAGGGTCAAGTTAAATAGGGCAATATCGGGTTTTGTTTCCAGAAACGGGGGTATTAGCGTTAGGCATTTTGAATTGGAGTCGGGGCTTGGTAACTAGTACTGGTTGGAGGACGGAGTTCACTTAAATGCGATTGGAATTGATTTGTGGACTTTGGCATTGAAAGAAGGGTTTGAAAGGGCGTTGGTGGCGTTGGGGCACTCATGAGCCTGAGGTGGTCAGGGCTGTTCGTGTGTGGTGGGGGGGGGGGTGGGGGTTCTTGGAGTTGACGCTGATTGGTTGGGGGAAGGAATTGGAGCATAATTACAGGCAATTTAAAATGTGGTGGGGTTAGATCTGGCATTTTGGTATGGGCTCTGGACGGGGTTTTACCCTGGGAGCTGTTGGTGGTTTTTCTCTTCCCGGAACGGGATGTACGGTGCCCTCGAGCTGGTGATTTACGGTTGAGGGTAATATGGTGGTCGATCTTTTGTGGGGTTTTGCCAGATCTTTTAGCTCCAAGAACCCTCCCCTCAAATTTATATTGTTGTATTAATGTTTATGTTATTTTTGTTAATAAAAGTTGGCCGCTGTGGCCAAAATATCCAAAAGAATATAATTGGTTATGTTTTTATTTAAGGAGAGGGTTGGGTCGGTGGGCAGGTTTTGGTGGTTTAGGTTTACATACGAAGGAAAAGACCGTACTCGGCATACGCGGTCATGTTAGTAATTGCCCTGACCTTGTCTTACCTGCTAATTGGAATCTTTCTGTATAGGAGAGAATGTTTGTAATAAACGTCAATCTTTCATGCCACAGATATATTTAACTGTATTCACGCGTTCAACAAAGGAAAAAAAAAAAACGGGAAGAAAAAATTAAAGTGAACCTGTAACCTGTAGAAATACTATTTACTTACAGATAAGGGATTCATCCTTATAGCGTTTCTCCGGGTGAAAGGTTCCCTTTAAGCAGAGAGCACTAGTAACATAAAAGCAGTGATAGCAGTCAGTTTGTGGAAGTGAAAGGAACGTAAGTTACCCTTGGGTCTTACTACTGCTTACAGCCATTTTTAATCTGTAACACTACAGTAAAAGCTATTCCAAGCAGCAGGATTAGTAAATGTAAATGCCGTGTGAAGTGACATTTACAATATTAGATTGTTGCCTAGCTCTGACTCTGATAAAAGCAAGTGAGGATCATCACTATCAGATCATCCCTGCACAAGTTTTCATCAGTTGATGGTGGTTTCGATAAGTTGCCCCATCTAAAGTTATCATCACACTGCACTATTAAAAATCTACAGTTTAGAGTTTTACATACAGGTGTGCTCAATAGTTTTTTTCAGAGAATATGAATGATAACACCAAAACTTTTTCTCTGCTCATGGTTAGTGGTTGGGTGAAGCCATTGTTGTCGCAGGTCTCGACCTATTCTCTGATGAGTCCACCTTAGAGATGACGTCACGGTGTCAGAGAGACAAGACACAGTACACTAGGTATCTATCTGAAGTATCTCTAGTTTATTGAGCATGCACAGACTTTTTATTCATACTTATGTCGGAAGCAGATTCACTATATATGGGCTAAGCGTCGGAGAGTTTACCATATGTCACCCTGTAGTTTCGCAATCATATTTTTGCACAGAACTTTATTCGTTATCTACCAAGGACATTTCATCCCCCATGCCCTGCTACAATCAGTTCTTGAACAATAACAGCTGCATGAAGAATAGTGAATAACAACTTGTTTTTCTCAACTTCAGTAACACTTACACAAAATGGAGGCAAGCAAGATAAAATGGATCCTGCTATAACAGGCTGTAGGTCATAACAGCCAGAGGGGCAGCAAGTCATAACAGCCAGAGGGTCTCTTCTAAGTAATAAAGACATTTGTCATGATGGGTTGAATAATTCTGAGACTGCAGTGGTCAGGCATTTTCTGTTAAATTTGGAGAAAACACTTGTTATTTAAGTTCTGTTCACCCATTTACATTGCTATTTGGTTTATTGCAAATGGCAGAGAGTTAGTACATTTTAGTAATAAACTAAAATTTTTAATCGGTGGTTGCATTATATATATATATATATATAATATATATATATATATATATATATATATATATATATAAAGGTAATCGTACTTTTAATCGTACTTTTAACACAATTTATCCGATTTAGTGTTTTTCATTGTACGTTATGCACCAGAAAGATTTTTAATGTGATGACTTTGCACAATTGTTTCTCCGACACCCTATGAATATACAATTGTGTTCATTCACTAGAATTGTTTTTCAATATATAGTATTTGGAGTTAAAGGGAACCTCTCACCCCCAAAATCGAAGATGAGCTAAGCCCACCAGCATCAGGGGCTTTAATGCTGTAGAAAAGCCCCCGATTTAACATGAAAGATAAGAAAAACAAGTTAGATTATACTCACCAAGGGGCGGTCCCGGTTCTGTTCGGGTCACAGTGCGGGTCCGGCGCCTCTCATCTTCATTCGATGACGTCCTTTTCCTGCAGCCTGCTGAAAATTTTTTTTAAAAATTCCTATTAGTGTCTTTCCACCCGTCTCCAGCTAAATAGTGGAAAAACACTACATAGGATAACCTAGAGGAGGGTTTTTGGGCCTTGCAGCGCCGTTTACAGCTGTCTGCACGGTCCCCGTGTGAGTTAAAGTCGCTCTGTAGCCCGATCTGCAGAAAAAAAAAAGTAAAGTTCACCAAACACCACTTAACACTTGTGTAGGCCACATTTTATAAATAATAAAGTCTAGTCCACACTTTACAACATTAGTGTTTCTTACACCTGTTAGGAGGAGCATTTCAGGAATAAGCACACTAAGGCCTTAGTACTTTTCTGCTTATCTTTATCTGTCAACCAAGATGAAGAGGGCAGGGAGTAAGGCACGTGGGCGTGGGCGCGGAGCAGGGAGAGGAGCAGGGAGAGGACGTGGTGATTCTGTGCCTGCTGCGGGCACCGGTGACTCGTCATCACTCAGTTTCAGCAGGGAACAGTCCTTCATGCGCAGCTTTGTCGGAGAGCGCCATGCACCGCTGCTGCGTGAAGATCAAATTGAAGCCGTTGTCGGATGGATGGCAGCTAACGCATCCGCATCGACTTCAATTAGTTCCACATCCTCTCAGGCACAGACCACTGGAGAGCAGCCATCTGTCTCTTCACCACCTGCCAAATTGGCCAGGCAGTCAGAGAGCCCAGGACAGGAGTCGTCTCTACTTCTGTTCTCTGAATCTCTTGGCTTGGAAACAGGGGGCCAGCCAAGCAGTATTGGAGAAATGGAAGAAGAGGCAGTGTGCAGTGATGCCCAACAGCTTTGTCTCTCTGACTCTGAAGAGGCGGGTGGGCCAGTGCCTGCGGTGACCACAGCGCAGTACGCATCTGATGATGAAACTCAGGTGCCGCTTTCTGGTGCGTACTGTGCTGCCGAGACTACCCAGGAGGAGCAGTTGGTGGCAGAGGGTAGTGGAGATGATGAGGTCCTTGACCCATCGTGGCGTGAGGAACAGGAAGGTGGTGGGAGCAGCTCAGAGGAAGAGATTCCCCTAACGGGCCAAAGAGGGAGAGGGAGGGGGAAGACTGCGGAGCCTGTAGCCTCCACTTTGGCACCTGTTAGGAGCCTGTCTCTTTCAAAAGCCAAAAAGGGCGCTCCCAAGACTTGCAGTGCCTGGTCCTTTTTTGACACAGTTGCAGATGACATTTGTTTTGTCAAATGCAAGCTGTGCCATCAGAAAGTCAAAAGAGGTAAAAGTGTCAGCAACCTCAATACCACAAATATGTGGAAACATGTGCGGACCAGGCACGCGGTGGAGTTACAAAAACACACTGAAGACCTAGGCCAACCAACAGCGGCAGCTACCACCTCTTCAGCTCGTGTTGCCTCTTCCTCCAGCTCACGCACAGCTGGTTTGGCTTCCTCCCTGGATCGCCATGGAAGAACCTCTGGCACTGTTGTCCAGAGACCTAGTGTAATTCCACCCACAGCACCACATTCCCAGTCATCCTCACACTCCCAGTCTACTCTACAGCCATCGGTAGTACAGGCATGGGAGAAAAGGCGGGCATTCTCGGCCAACTACCCCCGAACACAGGCTCTGAATGCAGGCATTGCCAAACTTCTGTCACTGGAAATGCTCTCATTCAGGCTGGTGGAGACTGACAGCTTCCGTGACTTGATGGCATTGGCAGTCCCACAGTACAAGGTGCCCAGCCGCTTTTACTTCAGCAGGCAAGCTGTCCCTGCCCTGCACAAGCATGTGGAGGGACAAATAAAACACGCGCTACTGAACGCCGTCAGTAGCAAGGTCCACCTCACCACCGATGCGTGGACCAGTCAACATGGACAGGGGCGATACATTTCCCTCACTGCCCATTGGGTTAATGTTGTTGAGCCCGGTACAGATCGTGCGAGTGGCGCAGGACGTGTCCTGCCCACTCCAAGGATTGCAGGAATCCAGTCTGTACGCATTGACTCCTCCTCATACACAAGTTCCTCAGAATCATCGCTGCAGGAGCCGTCACAGTCCACCTCCACATGGACCCGTGAACGTTTACCTATGACCGACATGAGCACAGCCGTGGCCAAACGTCAACAGGCCATCTTGAAACTAGTTTAATTGGGGAATCGAAGCCACACAGCGCAGGAGCTCTGGAATGCCATCAAGCAGGAGAGCGATGTGTGGTTTGTGCCAGCGAATCTCCAGCCAGGCATGGTAGTGTGTGACAATGGCCGAAATCTGGTGGCAGCTTTGGCCCTTGGCAACCTCACTCACATCCCATGTCTGGCACATGTGCTCAATTTGGTTGTGCAGAGTTTTCTGAGGGACTATCCGGATCTTGATGCACTGCTGCACAAGGTCCGCCTAGAGTGTGCTCGCTTGCGACGTTCCAGCTTGGCAAGATCCCGCATTGCTGCTCTGCAGCCCCGATTCCGCCTTCCTGAACACCGCATCATATGTGACCTACCTACCAGATGGAATTCCACGTTACATATGTTGGAGCGGTTGTGTGAGCAGCAGCAAGCAGTAATGGAGTACCAGCTGCATCAGGCGCTAAAAAGTCGCAGTCAGCGCCGATCAGACTTCACAACCACAGAGTGGGCCACTATGAAGGACGTCTGCCAGGTTTTGCGTCCTTTCGATTATTCCACGTGGATGGCAAGTGCAGATGATGCACTAGTCAGCATGACTGTCCCCCTTATCTGCCTGCTTCAGCAAACTTTGCAAGCGTTAAGGGATGATGTTGTGGAAGAGGTGGAGGATGAGGAGTCACCTTTTCCATCAGCTTCTGGAGAGTCAGCGCCACGTGGTTCCTCACAAAGGGGTACGCAGGGGCCACTTTGTGAGGAGGATGAGGAGGAGTCAATGGAGGAGGAAGAGCTCCGTCCAGAGGAGGGAGTGAGACAATTGTCCAGTGGTCAGTGTGTACAGCGAGGGTGGGGTGATGACGAGCGGGCAGAGATCATGTCTCAAGCAGGGGACAGCGTTTCTGGGCCAGTTGGCAGTCTGCAGCACATGGTGGATTTCATGCTGCAGTGCCTGAGAAACGACCGCCGCATCGACCACATTCTCAACATGCCTGATTATTGGGTGTTCACCCCCTCGATCCTCGCTACCGGGACAACGTCCAAAACCTCATCCTAGCGTTGACCCGGGAGCGTAAAATGCGGGAGTACCACGACACACTGGTGAATTCCATCATCTTCTCCAGTCCA
Source organism: Ranitomeya imitator (assembly GCF_032444005.1). Taxonomy (NCBI): domain Eukaryota; kingdom Metazoa; phylum Chordata; class Amphibia; order Anura; family Dendrobatidae; genus Ranitomeya; species Ranitomeya imitator. The sequence continues at coordinate 60,582,127 of NC_091283.1, read as the reverse complement.
ACTGAGAGGAGTGCTGCTAGTGCTTTACAAAGCAGCTCAGTGCGTCGAGGCAGTGGGGGAGGCTCTGCACAAAGAGGGAGCAGAAGCAGTGCCTCTGCCCAAGGCAAACCCAGTATGGCACAACTGTGGCAAACTTTTGTGTGCCCGCCCCAAATGTCTACACCATCACCGGCGGCTCCAGTCAGCAGGAGGCAACGGTTCCGTCAGATGGTGACAGACTACATGGCTTGCCCTCTTACTGTACTCCCAGACGGCTCTTCCCCGTTCAAGTTTTGGGTCTCTAAACTGGATACATGGCCAGAGCTAAGCCAGTATGCATTGGAGGTGCTGGCTTGCCCTGCGGCTAGTGTCTTATCGGAACGTGTCTTTAGTGCCGCAGGTGGTGTACTAACAGACCGTCGCATGCGACTATCCTCCGATAATGTTGACCGGCTTACTTTCCTGAAAATGAACCAGGCCTGGATCTCGCAGGAATTTGCCACTCCTCTGCCTGATTAAGTAATTGGGTGTCATCCAGGTCTCCTGATGTGTTCATCTTTCTACCACCTGAACTGCTATTCCTGGGCTCCAACACCGCCAGTTGCGGCTCAGAAGTGCAGGCTGCACAGTCAAAACATACGACCCAGTGTTATTGGGTTTCAGTAACGTCAGCTGATCCCCAGCTGTGTAGCCGGCAATGTGTCCTGCGACCGCCACACTGGCACAACAACCTAAATGTAAGGGAATCTGTCCCCCCCCCCCCCCCCCGGCGTTTGTTACTGAAAGAGCCATCTTGTGCAGCAGTAATGTTGCACAAGGAAAAGGTAGCTCTTTTAGTTTAGCTCCTTGCACACGCAGAACTTAACACTTATAAAATGTGTTCACTGATACCGTTATACCGTCCCGGAGCTGGGACTTTCCTTCATAATGTGACGCAGCACAGCTGTCATTCCTACCCCCTTGGTGCCATGCGCTGCCTCCTCAGCGTTGTTTTAAGCTGTCACGGAGCCTGCGCTGTTCTGTTATCCCTTGGCCATGGCCAATTTGCGCTGCCTGTCTTCTGACATAATTTGGTGTCAGGCTGGCTGCGCCTGTGCGCCCGCGCTGCCCGAGAACCCGCCTTGCAGTGTCTTCTGATTGAATCACATTGCGAGCCTGGGATCCATGGGCAAGCGCAGTGCATATCTTCACCTCGGGCTCTCGCTCCTCTCCCTCCGCCTTCTTTAGACTGTGCGCCGTCAGCTGATCCCTAATAGCATGCCACGGCCGTGACGCCGCACAGTCTGAAGAAGAGGGAAGGATGGGAGTGAGAGGCGAGGATATGCACTGTGCATGCCCATGGATCCAAGGCCCACAGTGGGATTACATTAGACGACACTGCGAGGTGAGATCTGGAGCAGCGTGGACGCACAGGCACTAACAGCCTGACACCAAATTATGTCAGAAGACAGGCAGCGCAAATTGGGCATGGCCAAGGGATAACAGACCAGCGCAGGCTCCGTGACAGCTTAAAACAACGCTGAGGAGGCAGCGCACGGCACCAAGGGGATAGGAATGACAGCTGTGCTGCGTCCCATTACGAAGGAAATTCCCACCTCCGGGACGGTTTTACGGTATAAGGGGACACATTTTTAGTGTTTACTTCTGTGTTTGCAAGGAGCATAATTAAAAGAGCAACCTTTTCCTTTTGCATCCTTAGTGCTGCACAAGATGGCTCTTTCAGCTACAAACGTCTTGGGGGGGTTAAAGGTTCCATTTCAACTTGCTCCAATCTGGCTTCGGCCTACACTCTGTTCCTCTGCTCCTCCTGCTGTCCCTGGGCTCTAACACCGCCAGTTGGTGCCTGGAAGTGCTGTCTGCACAGTGAACAGTCGCTCCTCTGTTATTGGGGTTCAGTAACGTCAGCTGATCCCCAGCTGTGTGTGCGGCAATACCTCCAATCTGCTCCTCCTGCTGTCCCTGGGCTCTAACACCGCCAGTTGGTGCCTGGAAGTGCTGTCTGCACAGTCAACAGTCGCTCCTCTGTTATTGGGGTTCAGTAACGTCAGCTGATCCCCAGCTGTGTGTGCGGCAATACCTCCAATCTGCTCCTCCTGCTGTCCCTGGGCTCTAACACCACCAGTTGGTTCCTGGAAGTGCTGTCTGCACAGTCAACAGTCGCTCCTCTGTTATTGGGGTTCAGTAACGTCAGCTGATCCCCAGCTGTGTGTGCGGCAATACCTCCAATCTGCTCCTTCTGCTGTCCCTGGGCTCTAACACCGCCAGTTGGTGCCTGGAAGTGCTGTCTGCACAGTCAACAGTCGCTCCTCTGTTATTGGGGTTCAGTAACGTCAGCTGATCCCCAGCTGTGTATCCGGCAACGTGTCATGCGACCGCCACACTGGCACAACAAAAATGTAAGGGAACCTGCCCCCCCCCCTAGGCGTTTGTTACTGAAAGAGCCACCTTGTGCAGCACTAATACTGCACAAGGAAAAGGTCGCTCTTGAAATTATGCTCCTTGGAAACGCTGAACTACACACTCATGTAATGTGTCCCCTCACACCGTCCAACAGTCCCGGAGGTGGGACTTTCCTTTGTAATGTGACGCAGCACAGCCGTCATTCCTACCCCCTTGGCTCCGTGCGCTGCCTCCTTAGCATTGTTTGATTCCGTCAAGGAACCTGCGCTGTTATGTTATCCCTTGGCCATGCACAGTTTGCGCTGCCCGTCCTCTGACATCATTTGTTGTCATCCTGGCTGCGCCTGTGCGTCCACGCTGCCCGAAATCCCACCTCGCAGGGTCGTCTAATGTGATCCCACAGTGGGCCTGGTATCCATGGCCATGCGCAGTGCATATACTAGCCTCTCACTCCGCTTCTTCACGCTTCTTCAGACTAGGCGTCGTCAGCTGATCCCTAATAGCATGCCACGGCCGTGACGCCGCACAGTCTGAAGAAGCAGGAAGGAGGTGAGTGAGAGGCGATGATATGCACTGCGCATGCCCATGGATCCCTGGCCCGCAGTCGGATTACATTAGATGACACTGCGAGGTTGGATCTCGGGAAGCTTTGACGCACAGGCACTGCCAGCCTGACACCTAAATGATGTCAGAAGACGGGCACCGCTAACTGTGCATGGCCAAGGGCTAACATTACAGTGCGGGCTCCGTGACAGAACCAAACAATGTTGAGGAGGTGGCGCACGGCACCAAGGGGGTTGGAATGACGGCTGTGCTGTGTCACATTACAAAGGAAAGTCCCACTTCCGGGACGGTTTAACGGTGTGAGGGGACACATTATATGAGTGTGTACTTCAGCGTTTGCAAGGAGCATAATTTTAGGAGCCACCATTTTCCATGTGCAGTATTACTGCTGTACAAGATGGCTCTTTCAGCAACAAATTCCTGGGGGGGGTTAAAGGTTCCCTTTCAACTTGCTCCACTGCAGGCTTCGGCCTACACTCTGCTCCTCTTTGATTCCCTGGGTTTCAACACTGTCAGTTGCCACCTGGAAGTGTTGTCTACACAGAAAAAACACTAGCTGATGTGTCAGTGGGGTTCGGCACCGCCAGCTGTTCCCCTGCTGTGTAGTCGGCAACGTGTCCAGCACAAGCCACGCTGGCACAACAGAACAAAAGCTGCCACCAGTGCAGGCTTCGGCCTAAACTCTGCTCCTCTCCTCCTCCTGCTGACCCTGGGCTCTAACACCACCAGTTTTTGCCCGGACGTGCTAGCTGCACAGAGAAAAACACCAGTCAATGTGTCAGTGGGGTTCAGCACCGCCAGCTGTTCCCCTGCTGTGTAGCTGGCAACGTGTCCTGCAAACGCCATGCAGGCACCGGAACTGAAATTAAAGGGAACCTGCCCCCACCCCTCCAGGTGTTTCTATGTATAACAGCCAACTTGTACATCAGTACTGCTGCATTTGTACAAGGTGGCTGACTTTTTCTCCTTGCCCACGTTGAATTTAACACGTACAAAATGTGTCTCATTACAGACCATTACAATGTCCCTGAGGTGTGACTTTCCTTTTTAATGACACGCAGCACCCCCCTTGGTAGCGCTGCCCGTCTTCTGACATCATTGGTTGGCTGCCTGTGCCTGTGCGTCCGCCCTGCCCGACACAACCCCCCACGTTGTCTCATGTATTTTGACTGCGAGGGTGTGATTGATGGGCATGTGCAGTGCATATGTTCGCCAGACTTAACTCATCTCCTTCCGCCTTCTTCAGACTGTGCGGCCTCATGGCCGTGGCAGGCGATAAGGGATCAGCTGAGGCCGCCCAGTCTGAAGCAGGTGTAAGGACATGTGTGAGCGGCGAACATATGTCCTGCGCAAGGCCAAAAATCCCAGCTCTGCAGTGTGACTTTATTAAAAGACACTGTGGGTCTGGGATTCATGGTCATTGGTAACCGCACCGGCCAACATGAAATGAGGTGAGAAGACAGGCAGCGCTCACAGCGCATGGCCAAGGGATCACAATAGCGCAGACTCCTGTACAGCAAATAACAACGCTCAGGAGGCTGCGCCCTGCACTAAGGCGTTATTTATGTGCACCTGTGCTGCGTCTCCTTAAAAACACAAGTCACGCCTCCAATACAGTTCTACTGTACAATGGGCAAAATTGTGTACGTCTTTCATTCTGCGTGTGCAATGCGCAAAATTCAAAGAGCAACCTTTCACTTGTGGAGCATTAATGCTGCACAAGATGTGGCTCTTCTACTTTGTAACACCTGAGGGAGGGTTAAAGGTTACCTTTGAAATTGGTTCAATTAGGCATCGGCCTACACTCTGCTCCTCCTGCTGACCCTGGGCTCAAACACCGCCAGTTTCTTCCCGGACGTGCTAGCTGCACAGAGAAGAACACCAGCCAATGTGTTAGTGGGGTTCAGCACCGCCAGCTGTTCCCCTGCTGTGTAGCCGGCATCGTGTCCAGCACAAGCCACGCTGGCACAACAGACCAAAAGCTGCCACCAGTGCAGGCTTCGGCCTACACTCTGCTCCTCTCCTCCTCCTTCTGACCCTGGGCTCTAACACCGCCAGTTGGGGCCCGGACGTGCTAGCTGCACAGAGAAAAACAACAGCCAATGTGTTAGTGGGGTTCAGCACCGCCAGCTGTTCCCCTGCTGTGCAGCCGGCATCGTGTCCAGCACAAGCCACGCTGGCACAACAGACCAAAAGCTGCCACCAGTGCAGGCTTCGGCCTACACTCTGCTCCTCTCCTCCTCCTGCTGACCCTGGGCTCAAACACCGCCAGTTGGGGCCCGGACGTGCTAGCTGCACAGAGAAAAACACCAGCCAATGTGTTAGTGGGGTTCAGCACCGCCAGGTGTTCCCCTGCTGTGTAGCCGGCAACGTGACCTGCAAATGCCACGCAGGCACCTGAACTGAAATTAAAGGGACCCTGACCCCCACCCCCAGGTGTTTCTATGTATAACAGCCACCTTGTACAGCAGTACTGCTGCATTTGTACAAGGTGGGTGACTTTTTCTCCTTGCCAACGTGGAACTCAACACGTACAAAATGTGTCTCATTACGTCATTAGAGACCATTTCACTGCCCCTGAGGTGTGATTCTACTTTTAAATGACACGCAGCACCCCCCTTGGTAGCGCTGCCCGTCTTCTGACATCATTGGTTGGCTGCTTGTGCCTGTGCGTCCGCCCTGCCCGACACAACCCCCCTCGTTGTCTGTTCTATTTTGACTGCGAGGGTGTGATTGATGGGCATATGCAGTGCATATGTTCGCCTGTCTTCACTCATCTCCTTCCGCCTTCTTCAGACTGTGTGGCCTTATGGCCGCGGCATGCGAGAAGGGATCAGCTGAGGCCGCCCAGTCTGAAGCAGGTGTAAGGACATGTGTGACCGGCGAACATATGTCCTGCGCAAGGCCAAAAATCCCAGCTCTGCAGTGTGACTTTATTAAAAGACACTGCGGGTCTGGGATTCATGGCCATTGGTAACCGCACCGGCCAACATGAAATGAGGTCATAAGACAGGCAGCGCTCACAGCGCATGGCCAAGGGATAACAAGAGCGCAGACTCCTGTACAGCAAATAACAACGCTCAGGAGGCTGCGCCCAGCACCAAGGCGTTATTTTGGTGCACCTGTGCTGCGTCTCCTTTAAAAGAAAAGTCACGCCTCCAGTACAGTCTTACTGTATAATGGGCAAAATTTTATACGTCTTTCATTTTGCGTGTGCAATGAGCAAAATTCATAGAGCAACCTCTGACTTGTGCAGCATTAGTGCTGCACAAGGTGTGGCTCTTGTACTTTGCAACACCTGAGGGGGGATTAAAGGTTACCTTTGAAATTGGTTCTAATAGGCTTCGGCCTACACTCTGCTCCTCCTGCAGACCCTGGGCTCTAACTACGCCAGTTGGGGCCCAGAAGTGCTGGCTGCACAGAGAAAAACACCAGCCAATGTGTTAGTGGGGTTCAGCACCACCAGCTGTTCCCCTGCTGTGTAGCCGGCATCGTGTCCAGCACAAGCCACGCTGGCACAACAGACCAAAAGCTGCCACCAGTGCAGGCTTCGGCCTACACTCTGCTCCTCTCCTCCTCCAGCTGACCCTGGGCTCTAACACCGCCAGTTGGGGCCCGGACGTGCTAGCTGCACAGAGAAAAACACCAGCCAATGTGTTAGTGGGGTTCAGCACCGCCAGCTGTTCCCCTGCTGTGTAGCCGGCAACGTGTCCAGCACAAGCCACGCTGGCACAACAGACCAAAAGCTGCCACCAGTGCAGGCTTCGGCCTACACTCTGCTCCTCTCCTCCTCCTGCTGAGCCTGGGCTCTATCACCGCCAGTTTTTGCCCGGATGTGCTAGCTGCACAGAGAAAAACACCAGCCAATGTGTTAGTGGGGTTCAGCAACGCCAGCTGTTCCCCTGCTGTGTAGCCGGCATCGTGTCCTGCAAACGCCATGCAGGCACCTGAACTGAAATTAAAGGGAACCTGCCCCCACCCCCAGGTGTTTCTATGTATAACAGCCACCTTGTACAGCAGTAATGCTGCATTTGTACCAGGTGGCTGACTTTTTCTCCTTGCCCACGTGGAACTCAACACGTGCAAAATGTGTCTCATTACTCATTAGAGACCATTTCACTGCCCCTGAGGTGTGATTCTACTTTTAAATGACACGCAGCACCCCCCTTGGTAACGCTGGCCGTCTTCTGACATCATTGGTTGGCTGGCTGTGCCTGTGCGTCCGCCCTGCCCGACACAACGCCCCTCGTTGTCTGATATATTTGGACTGCGAGGCTGTGATTGATGGGCATGAGCAGTGCATATCTTCTCCTGTCTTCACTCCCCTCCTTCCGCCTTCTTCAGACTGTGCGGCCTCATGGCCTGCGGCATGCGATAAGGGATCAGCTGAGGCCGCCCAGTCTGAAGCAGGTGTAAGGACATGAGTGAGCAGCAAACATATTTACTGCGCAAGGCCATGAATCCCAGCCCTGTAGTGTGACTTTATGAAAAGACACTATGGGTCTGGGATTCATGGCCATCGCTAACCGCACCGGCCAACATGAAATGAGGTCATAAGACAGGCAGCGGTCACAGCGCATGGCCAAGGGATAACAAGAGCGCAGACTCCTGTACAGCAAATATCAACGCTCAGGAGGCTGCGCCCAGCACCAAGGCGTTATTTTGGTGCACCTGTGCTGCGTCTCCTTTAAAAGAAAAGTCACGACTCCAATACAGTCTTACTGTATAATGGGCAAAATTGTGTACGTCTTTCATTCTGCGTGTGCAATGATCAAAATTCATAGAGCAACCGCTGACTTGTGCTGCATTAGTGCTGCACAAGGTGTGGCTCTTGTACTTTGCAACACCTGAGGGGGGGTTAAAGGTTACCTTTGAAATTGGTTCTACTAGGCTTCGGCCTACACTCTGCTCCTCTCCTCCTCCTGCTGACCCTGGGCTCAAACACCGCCAGTTTCTGCCCAGACGTGCTAGCTGCACAGAGAAAAACACCAGCCAATGTGTTAGTGGGTTTCAGCACCGCCAGCTGTTCCCCTGCTGTGTAGCCGGCAACGTGACCTGCAAACGCCACGCAGGCACCTGAACTGAAATTATAGGGAACCTGCCCCCCACCCCCCCAGGTGTTTCTATGTATAACAGCCACCTTGTACAGCAGTACTGCTGCATTTGTACAAGGTGGCTGACTTTTTCTCCTTGCCCACCTTGAATTTAACACGTACAAAATGTGTCTCATTACAGACCATTTCACTGCCCCTGAGGTGTGACTTTCCTTTTTAAATGACACGCAGCACCCCCCTTGGTAGCGCTGCCCGTCTTCTGACATCATTGGTTGGCTGCTTGTGCCTGTGCGTCCGCCCTGCCCGACACAACGCCCCTCGTTGTCTGATCTATTTTGACAGCGAGGGTGTGATTGATGGGCATATGCAGTGCATATGTTCGCCTGTCTTCACTCATCTCCTTCCGCCTTCTTCAGACTGTGTGGCCTTATGGCCGCGGCATGCGAGAAGGGATCAGCTGAGGACGCCCAGTCTGAAGCAGGTGTAAGGACATTTGTGAGCGGCGAACATATTTACTGCACAAGGCCATGAATCCCAGCCCCACAGTGTGAATTATTGAAAACACACTGGGGGTCTGGGATTCATGGCCATCGATAACCGCACCGGCCTACATGAAACGAGGTCATAAGACAGGCAGCGCTCACAGCGCATGGCCAAGGGATAACAAGAGCACAGACTCCTGTACAGCAAATAACAACGCTCAGGAGGCTGCGCCCAGCACCAAGGCGTTATTTTTGGACACCTGTGCCGCGTCTCCTTAAAAAGACAAGTCACGCCTCCAATACAGTTCTACTGTACAATGGGCAAAATTGTGTACGTCTTTCATTCTGCGTGTGCAATGAGCAAAATTTAAAGAGCAACCTCTCACTTGTGGAGCATTACTGCTGCACAAGGTGTGGCTCTTCTACATTGTAACACCTGAGGGTGGGTTAAAGGTTACCTTTGAAATTGGTTCAATTAGGCTTCGGCCTACACTCTGCTCCTCTCCTCCTCCTGCTGACCCTGGGCTCAAACACCGCCAGTTTCTGCCCGGACGTGCTAGCTGCACAGAGAAAAACACCAGCCAATGTGTTAGTGGGGTTCAGCACCGCCAGCTGTTCCCCTGCTGTGTAGTCGGCAACGTGTCCAGCACAAGCCACGCTGGCACAACAGACCAAAGGCTGCCACCAGTGCAGGCTTCGGCCTACACTCTGCTCCTCTCCTCCTCCAGCTGACCCTGGGCTCAAACACCGCCAGTTTCTGCCCGGACATGCTAGCTGCACAGAGAAAAACACCAGCCAATGTGTTAGTGGGGTTCAGCACCGCCAGCTGTTCCCCTGCTGTGTAGTCGGCAACGTGTCCAGCACAAGCCACGCTGGCACAACAGACCAAAAGCTGCCACCAGTGCAGGCTTCGGCCTACACTCTGCTCCTCTCCTCCTCCTGCTGACCCTGGGCTCTAACACCGCCAGTTGGGGCCTGGACGTGCTAGCTGCACAGAGAAAAACACCAGCCAATGTGTTAGTGAGGTTCAGCACCGCCAGCTGTTCCCCTGCTGTGTAGCCGGCATCGTGTCCTGCAAACGCCATGCAGGCACCGGAACTGAAATTAAAGGGAACCTGCTCCCACCCCCCCAGGTGTTTCTATGTATAACAGCCACCGTGTACAGCAGTACTGCTGCATTTGTACAAGGTGGCTGACTTTTTCTCCTTGCCCACCTTGAATTTAACACGTACAAAATGTGTCTCATTACAGACCATTACAATGTCCCAGAGGTGTGACTTTCCTTTTTAATGACACGCAGCACCCCCCTTGGTAGCGCTGCCTGTCTTCTGACATCATTGGTTGGCTGCCTGTGCCTGTGCGTCTGCCCTGCCCGACACAACCCCCCTCGTTGTCTCATGTATTTTGACTGCGAGGGTGTGATTGATGGGCATGTGCAGTGCATATGTTCGCCTGTCTTAACTCATCTCCTTCCGCCTTCTTCAGACTGTGCGGCCTCATGGCCGTGGCAGGCGATAAGGGATCAGCTGAGGCCGCCCAGTCTGAAGCAGGTGTAAGGACATGTGTGAGCGGCGAACATATTTACTGCGCAAGGTCACAAATCCCAGCTCTGCAGTGTGACTTTATTAAAAGACACTGCGGGTCTGGGATTCATGGCCATTGGTAACCGCACCGGCTAACATGAAATGAGGTGAGAAGACAGGCAGCGCTCACAGCGCATGGCCAAGGGATCACAATAGCACAGACTCCTGTATAGCAAATAACAACGCTCACGAGGCTGCGCCCAGCACCAAGGCGTTATTTTTGGATACCTGTGCTGCGTCTCCTTAAAAACACAAGTCACGCCTCCAATACAGTTCTACTGTACAATGGGCAAAATTGTGTACGTCTTTCATTCCGCGGTGCAATGAGCAAAATTCAAAGAGCAACCTTTCACTTGTGGAGCATTACTGCTGCACAAGGTGTGGCTCTTCTACATTGTAACACTTGAGGGTGGGTTAAAGGTTACCTTTGAAATTGGTTCAATTAGGCTTCGGCCTACACTCTGCTCCTCCTGCAGACCCTGGGCTCTAACTACGCCAGTTGGGGCCCGGAAGTGCTGGCTGCACAGAGGAAAACACCCGCCATTGTGTCAGTGGGGTTCAGCACCGCCAGCTGTTCCCCTGCTGTGTAGCCGGCAACGTGTCCAGCACAAGCCACGCTGGCGCAACAGACCAAAAGCTGCCACCAGTGCAGGCTTTGGCATACACTCTGCTCCTCTCCTCCTCCTGCTGACCCTAGGCTCTAACACCGCCAGTTTCTGCCCGGACGTGCTAGCTGCACAGAGAAGAACACCAGCCAATGTGTTAGTGGGGTTCAGCACCGCCAGCTGTTCCCCTGCTGTGTAGCCGGCAACGTGTCCTGCAAACACCATGCAGGCACCTGATCTGAAATTAAAGGGAACCTGCCCCCCCCCAGGTGTTTCTATGTATAACAGCCACCTTGTACAGCAGTACTGCTGCATTTGTACAAGGTGGGTGACTTTTTCTCCTTGCCAACGTGGAACTCAACACGTACAAAATGTGTCTCATTAGAGACCATTACAATGTCCCTGAGGTGTGACTTTCCTTTTTAATGACACGCAGCACCCCCCTTGTTAGCGCTGCCTGTCTTCTGACATCATTGGTTGGCTGGCTGTGCCTGTGCGTCCGCCCTGCCCGACACAACGCCCCTCGTTGTCTGATCTATTTTGACTGCGAGGGTGCGATTGATGGGCATATGCAGTGCATATGTTCGCATGTCTTCACTCATCTCCTTCCGCCTTCTTCAGACTGTGTGGCCTTATGGCCGCGGCATGCGAGAAGGGATCAGCTGAGGACGCCCAGTCTGAAGCAGGTGTAAGGACATGTGTGAGCGGCGAACATATTTACTGCACAAGGCCATGAATCCCAGCCCCGCAGTGTGAATTATTGAAAACACACTGGGGGTCTGGGATTCATGGCCATCGATAACCGCACCGGCCAACATGAAACGAGGTCATAAGACAGGCAGCGCTCACAGCGCATGGCCAAGGGATAACAAGAGCACAGACTCCTGTACAGCAAATAACAACGCTCAGGAGACTGCGCCCAGCACCAAGGCGTTATTTTTGGACACCTGTGCCGCGTCTCCTTAAAAAGACAAGTCACGCCTCCAATACAGTCTTACTGTATAATGGGAAAAATTGTGTATGTCTTTCATTCTGCGTGTGCAATGATCAAAATTCATAGAGCAACCTCTGACTTGTGCTGCATTAGTGCTGCACAAGGTGTGGCTCTTGTACTTTGCAACACCTGAGGGTGGGTTAAAGGTTACCTTTGAAATTGGTTCAATTAGGCTTCGGCCTACACTCTGCTCCTCTCCTCCTCCTGCTGACCCTGGGCTCTTTCACCGCCAGTTTTTGCCCGGACGTGCTAGCTGCACAGAGAAAAACACCAGCCAATGTGTTAGTGGGGTTAAGCACCGCCAGCTGTTCCCCCGCTGTGTAGCCGGCATCGTGTCCTGCAAACGCAACGCAGACACAAAGCTGCCTCCAGTGCAGGCTTCGGCCTACACTATGCTTCCCCTGCTTACCCTTTGCTCCAACACCGCTAGTTGGGGCTCTAGGAAGACAATCTTGAATAGGCAACGCATCCGGGTTCCAGCACCGCCAGCTGGTTCCCGGCAGTGTTTTTGTCACGGGTACTCCCTCGTGCCCAGCCTGGTTCCAGCACCGTCAGCTGTTTCCGGGTAGTGTCAAGCTCACTGAGACGCCTATGCTTGCCCCGTCGTGTTGCGGTTGAGTTAGCCAACTCCAGGGTGCCTCCAGTTTAGGAGCTTCCTATGTGGGCTGCGTGAATTGGTAGTCAAGGCTGGTTCTGTAGTGCCAGTAGGCCAAGCTCCCCCTGTAGGACTGTTGGGGTTCGGTAACTGCGGCTGCCTCGCGGCCTAGCTGTTCTCTCCTCTCCTGTGGACCTTCGGGTCCACCACCTGGTTCCAGCACCGTCAGCTGGTTCCGGGCAGAGCCTTTGGCTTAGGTGCCTCCTCCTGGGTATCCGAGTTCCGCCAACGCCAGGCGGTCCTTGGTAGTGCTTTTAAGCGCGGGCACCTACAGCTTAGTAACCGGGTTCCAGCACCGTCAGCTGGTCCTCGGTGCCATTGGCTCTTGCACACTGGGGCAACGCTTCCGGGTTCCAGCACCGCCAGCTGGTTCCCGGCAGTGTTTTTGTCACGGGTACTCCCTCGTGCCCAGCCTGGTTCCAGCACCGTCAGCTGTTTCCGGGTAGTGTCAAGCTCACTGAGATGCCTATGCTTGCCCCGTCGTGTTGCGGTCGAGTTAGCCAACTCCAGGGTGCCTCCAGTTTAGGAGCTTCCTATGTGGGCTGCGTGAATTGGTAGTCAAGGCTGGTTCTGTAGTGCCAGTAGGCCAAGCTCCCCCTGTAGGACTGTTGGGGTTCGGTAACTGCGGCTGCCTCGCGGCCTAGCTGTTCTCTCCTCTCCTGTGGACCTTCGGGTCCACCACCTGGCTCCAGCACCGTCAGCTGGTTCCGGGCAGAGCCTTTGGCTTAGGTGCCTCCTCCTGGGTATCCGAGTTCCGCCAACGCCAGGCAGTCCTTGGTAGTGCTTTTAAGCGCGGGCACCTACAGCTTAGTAACCGGGTTCCAGCACCGTCAGCTGGTCCTCGGTGCCATTGGCTCTTGCACACTGGGGCAACGCTTCCGGGTTCCAGCACCGCCAGCTGGTTCCCGGCAGTGTTTTTGTCACGGGTACTCCCTCGTGCCCAGCCTGGTTCCAGCACCGTCAGCTGTTTCCGGGTAGTGTCAAGCTCACTGAGATGCCTATGCTTGCCCCGTCGTGTTGCGGTCGAGTTAGCCAACTCCAGGGTGCCTCCAGTTTAGGAGCTTCCTATGTGGGCTGCGTGAATTGGTAGTCAAGGCTGGTTCTGTAGTGCCAGTAGGCCAAGCTCCCCCTGTAGGACTGTTGGGGTTCGGTAACTGCGGCTGCCTCGCGGCCTAGCTGTTCTCTCCTCTACTGTGGACCTTCGGGTCCACCACCTGGTTCCAGCACCGTCAGCTGGTTCCGGGCAGAGCCTTTGGCTTAGGTGCCTCCTCCTGGGTATCCGAGTTCCGCCAATGCCAGGCGGTCCTTGGTAGTGCTTTTAAGCGCGGGCACCTACAGCTTAGTAACTGGGTTCCAGCACCGTCAGCTGGTCCTCGGTGCCATTGGCTCTTGCACACTGGGGCAACGCTTCCGGGTTCCAGCACCGCCAGCTGGTTCCCGGCAGTGTTTTTGTCACGGGTACTCCCTCGTGCCCAGCCTGGTTCCAGCACCGTCAGCTGTTTCCGGGTACTGTCAAACTCACTGAGACACCTATGCGTTGCCCCGTCGTGTTGCGGTCGAGTTAGCCAACTCCAGGGTGCCTCCAGTTTAGGAGCTTCCTATGTGGGCTGCGTGAATTGGCAGTCAAGGCTGGTTCTGTAGTGCCAGTAGGCCAAGCTCCCCCTGTAGGACTGTTGGGGTTCGGTAACTGCGGCTGCCTCGCGGCCTAGCTGTTCTCTCCTCTCCTGTGGACCTTCTGGTCCACATCCTGGTTCCAGCACCGTCAGCTGGTTCTCGGCAGTGTCTTTTGCTCTTGTACCTTCTGCTCCCCATCCTGGTTCCAGTACCGTCAGCTGGTTCCGGGCAGAGCCTTTGGCTTAGGTGCCTCCTTCTGGGTATCCAAGTTCCACCAACGTCAGGTGGTCCTTGGTAGTGCTTTCAGGCACGGGTACCTCCTGCTTAATAACCGGGTTCCAGTAACGTCAGCTGGTTCTCGGTAGTTCCATTGGCTCTTGGACCTTCGGCTACCCATCCGGGTTCCAGTACCGTTAGCTGGTTCTCGGCAGTGTCTTTTGCTCTTGTACCTTCTGCTCCCCATCCTGGTTCCAGTAACGTCAGCTGGTTCCGGGCAGAGCCTTTGGCTTAGGTGCCTCCTTCTGGGTATCCGAGTTCCGCCAACGTCAGGCGGTCCTTGGTAGTGCTTTTTAGCACAGGTACCTCCTGCTTAGTAACCGGGTTCCAGTAACGTCAGCTGGTCCTCGGTAGTTCCATAGGCTCTTGAACCTTCGGGTAGCCATCCGAGTTCCAGTTCCATCAGCTGGTTCTTGGCATTTTCTCAGCCTTCTTGTACCTTCTGCTACATTTCCAAGTTGAAGACCCTAAAGTCCAGGGCCGGCTCCAGGTTTTTGAGGGCCCCGGGCGAAAGAGTCGCAGTGGGCCCCCCCTTTAACACATACCCGATTCATGATCGCATATAAACACAGCCATGTAATATATATCACTGCCCACGTAGTATATAGCAGCCCATGTAGTATATAGCAGCCCACGTAGCATATAGCAGCCCATGTAGTATATAGCACAGCCCACGTAGTATATAGCAGCCCACGTAGTATATAGCAGCCCACGTAATATATAGCAGCGCAGCCCACGTAGTATATAGCAGCGCAGCCCATGTAGAATATAGCAGCGCAGCCCACGTAGTATATAGCAGTGCAGCCCACGTAGTATATAGCAGTGCAGCCCACGTAGTATATAGCAGCGCAGCCCACGTAGTATATAGCAGCGCAGCCCACGTAGTATATAGCAGCGCAGCCCACGTAGTATATAGCAGCGCAGCCCACGTAGAATATAGCAGCGCAGCCCACGTAGTATATAGCAGCGCAGCCCACGTAGTATATAGCAGCGCAGCCCACGTAGAATATAGCAGCGCAGCCCACGTAGAATATAGCAGCGCAGCCCACGTAGTATATAGCAGCGCAGCCCACGTAGTATATAGCAGCGCAGCCCACGTAGTATATAGCAGCGCAGCCACGTAGTATATAGCAGCGCAGCCCACGTAGTATATAGCAGCGCAGCCCACGTAGTATATAGCAGCGCAGCCCATGTAGTATATAGCAGCGCAGCCCACGTAGTATATAGCAGCGCAGCCCACGTAGTATATAGCAGCGCAGCCCACGTAGTATATAGCAGCGCCACTCACTCAGGCACTGGTAGGACTAGGAGCTCCTCCTGAATCTGCCTCATAACTTCAGCAGCACTGCAGCCAGCCAGGGGCAGAGATCAGAGCAGAGAACGTGCTCTCTCCGCCCACAAACAATGTCACACTGGCTGCCTTCTCTTAACCCCTATGTGTGCCTGCCTGGCTGCACTGACTGACTGAGAAGATGCTTGTGTCAGAGCTGGCACATAGGGGTTAAGAGAACACAGCCAGCAGTGACTTTGTGGGCGGAGAGAGCATGTTATCTCCTGCTCTGCTCTCCCAGCTGTATCTATGACAGCGTGAGTGGGCCCCCCTCTCTCCCCAGGGCCCCGGCATTTGCCCAGGTGCGCCGGGTGCTGACGCCGGCCCTGCTAAAGTCGACGACCCGGAAGACCACCCCTAAGATGACGACGACACCAGAGACGACAACCAGTGAGATGACGACGACCCTGGAGATGACGACCCTGAAGACCACCCCGATGACGACGACGACGACGGCGGAGACGACGACGGCGGAGACGACGACCCTGGAGACGACGACATGGAAGACCGAGAAGCAGAAGAACAAGAGGCTGCAGAACAAAGAGCAGAAGAACATTAAGCATAACACTTAATATCAGAGCAAAAGATATTATCTAAATTATATGCAGAAGAAGACTAAGCACTGTATGGGGGTGAGTCTGTTCCTCCTCGTGGTGCCCCTGGATAAAGCCTGATGCTGCAGGCCAAACTGAACGCGGACAAATGTAACTTTTGTGACAGGCAGAACGGAAGGTGTAATCTTCAAACTTTTATAGATAACAACTACGGGAATGCCTGTCACAAATGAGAATATGATGAAGAAGTAGAATAGGAAGAATAATAATAGTTGAATAAAATGAATATGTAGAATAGGAAGAATAATAATAGTTGAATAAAATGAATATGAAGAATGTAATAAAAAAAAAAATAGGTAGAAGATGAAGAAGAAGATGAATAAGGTGAAGAAGAAGTTCATGTCAAAGATGCTGATGATGATGAAGATGAAAGTGTGGGAAAAGTTAAAAAAAAAGAAGGGGAAGGGCGTGGAATAGTGAAACATCAATATCTGACAAAATAAAAAAATTTTTTACATAGTCAATATCTTTGTCACTCCGAACGTCTTTAAAAAAAAAAAAAAACATGCTATTCTATTTGATTGGGCTAAACCTCTATGACTTTAATGTCTCCGCCAACTCCCCAAATACATCCTGCATTATTCTTAGTTGTTTTCCTTCATGTAGAATGAACCTACAAGGAAAGAAAGGGTTTATTTTAATTCCGATATTTTGGTCCCATTGACTTGCATTGGGATCGGGTATCGGTATCGGCGATATCCGATATTTTTTGAATATCGGCCGATCCAATCCGATACCGATACTTTCCGATATCGGAAGGTATCGCTCAACACTATTCATCACTAATCATTATCTCTCCATTGCAGAGATACCCTTTGGTACATGTTTATAATACAGTGCAACTGCTCCCTCTAGTGGCTATTTTACAGAAGTACGTTAAACACAACTGTACAGATTGCAATTAATCATGATGTACGCCTCAATGAACTAGAATTAAAACAAAGTCAGAAAGGTCACCATGGTTATGTAGTGAAAATGCCATTCTTCTCCTGAATCCAGCGTTGCTTTTCTTTTGCTCCTGAGCCTCTCCATTCCTGAGATGTGGCTGATTCTTCCCTGTATATAAATCTGGTCTTTTGTAGTCAAGTTGGTGAGGTGTCTTTTGACAAGTCTACTTTGAGGGTCACACCTAGTTGGCTAAAAAGACTATATGTATAGGGAAGAAGGAGCCATATGTCAGGAACAGAGAGATATAGGAACAGAAGAAAAACAATTCTGGACTCAAGAGAACAGCGGTGAAAAAAATACATGGTTACAGCAGGTGAAAGTCTTCTCTAACCCCAAGGCTGCCGTCACACTCGCAGTATTTGGTCAGTATTTTACATCAGTATTTGTAAGCCAAAACCAGGAGTGGAACAATCAGAGGAAATGTATAATAGAAACACATCACCACTTCTGCATTTATCACCCACTCCTGGTTTTGGCTTACAAATACTGATGTAAAATACTGACCAAATACTGAACGTGTGACGGCAGCCTTAGTGACAGAGCCAATTTGGTACTTAATGACCGGGACAATTTTTCAATTCTGACCACTGTCACTTTATGAGGTTATAACTCTGGAACGCTTTAACAGATCCCGCTGATTCTGAGATTGTTTTTTGTCACATATTGTACTTCATGATAGTGGTAACATTTCTTCGATATTACTTGTGATTATTTATGAAAAAAACAGAAATATGGCGAAAATTTTTTACATTTTACAATTTTCAAACTTTGTATTTTTATGCCCTTAAATCAGAGAGATATGTCACGAAAAATAGTTAATAAATAACATTTCCCACATGTCTACTTTACATCAGCACGATTTTGGAAACAAAATTTTTTTTGTTAGGGAATTATAAAAGTTGACCAGCAATTTCTCATTTTTACAACACCATTTTTTTAGGGACCATATCACATTTGAAGTCATTTTGAGGGGTCTATATGATAGAAAATAACCAAGTGTGACACCATTCTAAAAACTGCACCCCTCAAGGTTCTCAAAACCACATTCAAAAAGTTTATTAACCCTTTACGTGTTTCACAGGAACTGAAACAATGTGGAAGGAAAAAATGAACATTTAACTTTTTTTTGCAAACATTTTACTTCAGAACCATTTTTTTTTTATTTTCACAAGGTAAAAACAGAAATGTAACCATAAATTTTGTTGTGCAATTTCTCCTGAACATGCTGATACCCCATATGTGGGGCTAAACCACTGTTTTGGCGCACCGCAGAGCTTGGAAGTGAAGGAGCGCCGTTTGACTTTTTCAATGCAGAATTGGCTGGAATTGAGATCGGACGCCATGTCACGTTTAGAGAGCCCCTGATGTGCCTAAACAGTGGAAACTCCCCACAAGTGACACCATTTTGGAAACTAGACCCCTTAAGGAACTTATCTAGATGTGTGGTGAGCACTTTGAACCCCCAAGTACTTCACAGAAGTTTATAACGTAGAGCCGTGAAAAAAAAAATCGCATTTGTTTACACAAAAATAATCTTTTCGCCCACAAATTCTTATTTTCACAAGGGTAACAGGAGAAATTAGACTACAAAAGTTGTTGTGCAATTTCTCCTGAGTACGTCGATACCCCATATGTGGGGGTAAACCACTGTTTGGGCACACCGCAGAGCTTGGAAGAGAAGGAGCACCGTTTTACTTTTTCAATGTAGAATTGGCTGGAATTGAGATCGGACGCCATGTCGCGTTTGGAGAGCCCCTGATGTGCCTAAACAGTAGAAACCCCACAAGTGACCCCATTTTGGAAACTAGACCCCCCCAAGGAACTTATCTAGATGTGTGGTGAGAACTTTTGGAGGCCCAAGTGCTTCACAGAAGTTTATAATGCAGCGTCGTGAAAATAAAAAATATTTTTTTTTTCACAAAAAAGATTTTTTAGCCCACAAGTTTTTATTTTCACAAGGGTAACAAGAAAAATTGGACCCCAAAAGTTGTTGTCCAATTTGTCCTGAGTATGCTGGTACCCCATATGTGGGGGTAAACCACTGTTTGGGCGCACGGCAGAGCTCGGAAGGGAAGGAGCGCCGTTTTGGAATGCAGACTTTGATAGAATGGTCTGCGAGCATTATGTTGCATTTGCAGAGCCCCTGATGTACCTAAACAGTAGAAACCCCCAACAATTGACCCCATTTTGGAAACTAGACCCCCCAAGGAACTTATCTAGATATGTGGTGAGAACTTTGAATGCCGAAGTGCTTCACAGAAGTTTATAATGCAGAGTCGTGAAAATAAAAAATATTTTTTTTTCCACAAAAAAGATTTTTTAGCCCCCAAGTTTTTATTTTCACAAGGGTAACAGGAGAAATTGGACCTTAAACGTTGTTGACCAATTTATCCCGAGTACGCTGATGCCCCATATGTGGGAGTAAACAACTGTTTGGGCGCACGGCAGAGCTCAGAAGGGAGGGAGCACCATTTGACTTTTTGAGCGCAAAATTGGCTGTCGTGTTTGGAGACCCCCTGATGTACCTAAACAGTGGAAACCCCCCAATTCTAACTCCAACCCTAACCCCAACACACCCCTAACCCTAATCCCAACCCGATCCATAATCCTAATCACAACCCTAATGATAATCACAACCCTAACCCCAAAACAACCCTATTCTCAACCCTAACCATAACCCTAATCAAAATCCTAAATCCAACACACCCCTAATCCTAATCTCAACCATAACCTCAAACCTAACCCTAATCCCAATACACCCCTAACCCTATTCTCAACCCTAACACTAACCCTAATCCCAAACCTAACCCTAATCCAAAACGTAACCCTAATGCCAACCCTAACCCTAATACCAACCCTAATCCAAACCCTAACCCTAATCCCAACTCTAACCCTAACTTTAGCCGCAACCCTAGCCCTAACTTTAGCCCCAACCCTAATCCAAACCCTAACCCTAATCCCAACTCTAACCCTAACTTTAGCCGCAACCCTAGCCCTAACTTTAGCCCCAACCCTAACCCTAGCGCTAACCCTAATTTTAGCCCCAACCCTAACTTTAGCCCTAACCCTATCCCTAAATTTAGCCCCAACCGTGACCCTAACCCTAAATTTAACCCTAACCCTAGCCCTAACTTTAGCCCCAACCCTAACCCTAGCCCTAAGGCTAGTTTCACACTTGCGTCGTGTGGCATCCGTCGCAATCCGTCGTTTTGGACAAAAAACGTATCCTGCAAATGTGCCCGCAGGATGCCTTTTTTGCCCATAGATTTGTATTGCCGACGGATGGCCACACGTCGCATCCGTCGTGCACTGGATCCATTGTGTTTTGGCGGACCGTCGTCACAAAAAAAGTTCAATGTAGCGTTTTTTTTGTACGTTGTGTCCGCCATTTCCGACCACGCATGCGTGGCCGTAACTCTGAACACTCCTCCCCAGGACATAGACTGGGCAGCAGATGCGTTGAAAAACTGCATCTGCTGCCCACGTTGTGCACAATTTTCACAACATGCGTCAGTACGTCGGGCCGACGCATTGCGACAGCCCCGTACCAACGCAAGTGTGAAAGAAGCCTAACCCTAGCCCTAACCCTGACCCTAGCCCTAACCCTAACCCTAGCCCCAACCCTAACCCTAAATTTAGCCCCAACTCTAACCCTAATTTTAGCCTCGACTCCTCTCTCCTGCCGGCCGGCAGATGGTGGGCGCACTCCGCATGCGCCCGCCATTTTCTTTCCCGATGAAGAAGCCTGCGAGCAGGAGGGGACGCAGGAGGATCCAGGGACACCGGTAAGTATAACAGGGTCCCCGAATCCCCCTATTTCTCTGTCCTTTGATGTGCGATCACATCAGAGGACAGAGAATGACAGATCGTTTTTTGGGGGGTTTTTGCGACCGCCGGTAAACAGTTAATTACCGGCGATCGCAAATCAGGGCTCGGTAAAAACTGACCCCGATCATGTTCTTTGGGGTCTCGGCTACCCCTGGCAGCCGAGACCCCAAAGATCCTCCGGGTGCCGGCCGGCGGGCGCCCGCCATTTTTTTGCCGGAAAAAGATGGCGGCGCCCATCGGGAGCCACGAGGAGCACCAGGGGAGACAGGTGAGTATCGGGGGGCTATCGGGGACCCCATTTCTCTGTCCTCTGATGTGCGATCACATTGGAGGACAGAGAAATGAAAAGGGAAATCGCGGTTTGTTTGTTTTTTGCGACCGCCAGTAAACGGTTAATTACCGGCGATCGCAACTCGGGGGTCGGTAAAAAAACCCCAAATCATGTTCTCTGGGGTCTCGGCTACCCCCGGCAACCGAGACCCCAGAGAAAATCCAACTCTGGGGGGCGCTATTCACTTTTTCCACAGCGCTGTTAATTAACGCCGCTGTGGTTTAAGTACCCTTAACTGCCGCCGTTAAAAGGCGTATCGGCGGTCGTTAAGTGGTTAATACAATTCTAGGAGGCACCATTGTTTGTATACTAAGTTACAGTTAGGTCCATATATATTTGGACAGAGACAACATTTTTCTAATTTTGGTTATAGACATTACCACAATGAATTTTAAACAAAACAACTCAGATGCAGTTGAAGTTCAGACTTTCAGCTTTCATTTGAGGGTATCCACATTAAAATTGGGTGAAGGGTTTAGGAGTTTCAGCTCCTTAACATGTGCCACCCTGTTTTTAAAGGGACCAAAATAAATTGGACAGATTAAATAATTTTAAATAAAATTTTAATTTCTAGTACTTGGTTGAAAACCCTTTGTTGGCAATGACTGCCTGAAGTCTTGAACTCATGGACATCACCAGACGCTGTGTTTCCTCCTTTTTGATGCTCTGCCAGGCCTTCACTGCGGTGGTTTTCAGTTGCTGTTTGTTTGTGGGCCTTTCTGTCTGAAGTTTAGTCTTCAACAAGTGAAATGCAGCTTAATTGGGTTGACATCAGGTGACTGACTTGGCCATTCAAGAATATTCCATTTCTTTGCTTTAATAAACTCCTGGGTTGCTTTGACTTTATGTTTTGGGTCATTGTCCATCTGTAGTATGAAACGGCGACCAATCAGTTTGGCTGCATTTGGCTGGATCTGAGCACACAGTATGGCTCTGAATACCTCAGAATTCATTCGGCTGCTTCTGTCCTGTGTCACATCATCAATAAACACTAGTGACCCAGTGCCACTGGCAGCCATGCATGCCCAAGCCATCACACTGCCTCCGCCGTGTTTTACAGATGATGTGGTATGCTTTGGATCATGAGCTGTACCTCGCCTTCGCCACACTTTTCTCTTTCCATCATTCTGGTAGAGGTTGATCTTGGTTTCATCTGTCCAAAGAATGTTCTTCCAGAACTGTGCTGGCTTTTTAGATGTTTAGATGTAGCAAAATCCAGTCTAGCCTTTTTATTCTTGATACTTATGAGTGGCTTGCACCGTGCAGTGAACCCTCTGTATTTACTTTCATGCAGTCTTCTCTCTATGGTAGATTTGGATATTGATCCGCCGACCTCCTGGAGAGTGTTGGTCACTTGGTTGGCTGTTGTGAAGGGGTTTCTCTTCACCATGGAGATTATTCTGCGATCATCCACCACTGTTGTCTTCCGTGGGTGCCCAGGTCTTTTTGCGTTGACGAGTTCACCAGTGCTTTCTTTCTTTCTCAGGATGTAACAAACTGTAGATTTTGCCACTCCTAATATTGTAGCAATTTTTCGGATGGGTTTTTTCTGTTTTCGCAGCTTAAGGATGGCTTGTTTCACCTGCATGGAGAGCTCCTTTGACCGCATGTTTACTTCACAGCAAAACCTTCCAAATGCAAGCACCACACCTCAAATCAACTCCAGGCCTTTTATCTGCTTAATTGAGAATGACATAATGAAGGCATTGCCCACACCTGTCCATGAAATAGCCTTGGAGTCAATTGTCCAATTACTTTTAGTCCCTTTAGAAACAGGGTGGCACATGTTAAGGAGCTGAAACTCCTAAACCCTTCATCCAATTTTAATGTGGATACCCTCAAATGAAAGCTGAAAGTCTGAACTTCAACTGCATCTGAATTGTTTTGTTTAAAATTAATTGTGGTAATATCTATAACCAAAATTGGAAAAATGTTGTCTCTGTCCAAATATATATGGACCTAACTGTATATCGTTTCTACTGAGCTCAATACCAGCTGTTCACATATTCATAAGAATAGTTGGCTAAAGAAACAATAAAATGAAGACAATAAGCATCGTAAGCTGATAGAAATTATTTTTTCTTGATCATGGAGATAATCATACACCCTTAAAATTACGTTATATTTATTCTGGCTGCCTGTAGATGCCACTAGAGGGGGCTGTAGAGATTACTGCTTAGACATTTATTATGGAGTTCAATTGAAGCTGAATCAATTGTTCTGTCATTAGCTCCCCCTAGTGGTGGTTGCAAGCAACCAGAATTTTGAAATGTAATTATGTCAGGATTATATCCTGACGACACTACCTGCCTGCGCTGCCCCTGGTGCTTGCAATATCACTACTCCAACTCAGGTCAGTCCATAACAAATTCTATGGTTATACAGGGAATATTACACTACTATGTAAAATAAAGATACGTTATGAAATTAATCAGCACAGTGATAAAGGCCTCCTTAAATAAAAGAAATAGCATTTTTGCATTCAGTTGCAGTTACCCATTTTCCCAAATGTGACAAGTGAATCCAATGTTATTCTGGTTGTCATTATGGATGTAGCCTCTCAGACATTGAAGCAAACTGTGAATTACAGCTGATGTGTAGACTTATAAATGCCTCTGTATAAATAATTGTTGTCTTGTACAACCACAGTTTATTACAGGAGCCTTTTTATTGTATAATTACATGTAATCTCCTGCATATTACTACATGTTTTGCAGGGTTTTTTTTTTCACTCAGGTTGGCACGTGTCTGAGTTTTTTGCATGATTGACTTCTGAGAGGTGCTGACTTTCTGATGTTTTCTCCACAAGTTCCTGATTGTCTCATCCTGTAATCTCCTGATTGAACACCCTACTTATACCAGGTACTGCACCTCCTTCATTGTGAGATTATTGAGCTCCCAGCCTTTAGTCTAGTGTCATGATCCCAATGGCAGGGGATCACTTAAGGACAAGCACAGATACAAACAAGCTCTAGGGCGATGGAACCTGAGCTGACCGCGACCCTGAACCTAACACACAAATAAAAGTAGCCGGGGAACGTGCCTACGATGATCCTAGACGTCTCGCTCCAGCCGAAGATCTAACTTCCCCTATTAGAAGAAACACAGACCTCTCTTGCCTCCAGAGAAATTCCCCACAGAAATAGCAGCCCCCCACATATAATGACGGTGAAATGAGAGGAAAGCACATACGCAGTATGAAAACAGTTTCAGCAAAATGAGGCCCGCTAAAGCTAGATAGCAGAGGATACAAAAGTGAACTGCGCGGTCAGCGAAAAACCCTTCAAAAAACCATCCTGAAATTACTTGAACTCATGTGCCAACTCATGGTACATGAGGAGCAATTTCAGCCCACTAGAGCAACCAGCAGCTAAGAATCACATATCTGCAGGCTGGACTAAAAACCAAATAAAGCAAAACACCAAAACAGGAAAATCCAAACTTAGCTTGACCAGAAGGTTCTAGGAGCAGGGAGCAGAGGTAACAAGACACACTGGATACATTGATAACCGGCGAGGAAATGCCAGCAAAGCCAGGTTAAATAGGAAACTCCCATATCCTGATGGAACAGGTGGAACCCAGAGACCCAGGAAAGACAAGTCACCCAGTACCATCAGTAACCACCAGAGGGAGCCCAAAAACAGAACTCACAACAGTACCCCCCCTTGAGGAGGGGTCACCGAACCCTCACGAGAACCACCAGGGAGACCAGGATGAGCCCTATGAAAAGCGCGAACCAAATCATCAGCATGAACATCCGAGGCAACCACCCAAGAATTATCCTCCTGACCATAACCCTTCCACTTGACCAAATACTGGAGTTTCCGTCTGGAAACACGAGAATCCAAGATCTTCTCCACAACATACTCCAATTCTCCCTCCACCAGCACTGGAGCAGGAGGCTCAAGCGAAGGAACAACAGGTACCTCATACTTCCGCAACAACGACCGATGGAACACATTATGAATAGCAAACGATGCCGGGAGATCCAAACGAAACGACACAGGGTTAAGAATTTCCAAGATCCTATAGGGACCGATGAACCGAGGCTTGAACTTAGGAGAAGAGACCTTCATAGGAACAAAACGAGAAGACAACCACACCAAGTCCCCAACAAGAAGTCGAGGACCCACGCGGCGACGGCGATTAGCAAACTGCTGAGCCTTCTCCTGGGACAACTTCAAATTGTCCACCACATGACTCCAAATCCGATGCAACCTATCCACCACCATGTCCACTCCAGGACAATCAGAAGGTTCCACCTGACCAGAGGAAAAACGAGGATGAAACCCCGAATTACAAAAGAAAGGAGAAACCAAGGTAGCAGAACTAGCCCGATTATTAAGGGCAAACTCGGCCAGCGGCAAAAAGGTAACCCAGTCATCCTGATCAGCAGAAACAAAACACCTTAAATAAGTTTCCAAGGTCTGATTAGTTCGTTCAGTCTGGCCATTCGTCTGAGGATGGAATGCAGACGAAAAGGACAAATCAATGCCCATCTTAGCACAGAACGTCCGCCAAAATCTAGACACAAACTGGGATCCCCTGTCAGAAACGATGTTCTCAGGAATCCCATGCAAACGAACCACATTCTGAAAAAACAGAGGGACCAACTCAGAGGAGGAAGGTAACTTAGGCAAGGGTACCAGATGAACCATTTTAGAAAAGCGGTCACACACAACCCAGATGACGGACATTTTTTGAGAGACAGGGAGATCCGAAATAAAGTCCATGGAAATGTGCGTCCAAGGCCTCTTCGGGATAGGCAAAGGTGACAATAATCCACTGGCCCGAGAACAGCAAGGCTTAGCCCGAGCACAAACCTCACAAGACTGCACAAAAGAACGCACATCCCTCGACAAGGAAGGCCACCAAAAAGACCTGGCCACCAAGTCTCTAGTACCAAATATTCCAGGATGACCTGCCAACGCAGAAGAATGGACCTCGGAGATGACTCTACTGGTCCAGTTATCCGGAACAATCAGGCTCTCAGGCGGACAACGATCAGGTTTACCCGCCTGAAACTCCTGCAAAGCACGTCGCAAGTCTGGGGAGACAGCAGACAAAATCACCCCATCCCTAAGGATACCAGAGGGCTCAGAATTTCCAAGGGAGTCAGGCACAAAACTCCTAGAAAGAGCATCCGCCTTCACATTCTTTGAACCTGGCAGGTATGAAACCACAAAATTGAAACGAGAGAAAAACAGTGACCAACGAGCCTGTCTAGGATTCAGACGCCTGGCAGACTCAAGGTAAATCAAATTTTTGTGATCAGTCAAGACCACCACACGATGTATAGCACCCTCTAGCCAATGACGCCACTCCTCAAATGCCCACTTCATGGCCAAAAGTTCCCGATTACCAACATCATAATTCCGCTCAGCCGGCGAAAACTTTCTAGAAAAAAACGCGCATGGCTTCATCACTGAGCCATCGGAGCTTCTCTGTGACAAAACCGCCCCCGCTCCAATCTTGGAAGCATCAACCTCAACCTGAAAAGGGAGCGAAACATCTGGCTGACGAAACACAGGAGCAGAAGAAAACCGGTGCTTAAGTTCCTGAAAGGCCTCCACAGCCGCAGGAGACCAATTAGCAACATCAGCACCCTTCTTAGTCAAATCCGTCAAAGGCTTAACAACACTAGAAAAATTAGTTATAAAACGACGATAGAAATTAGCAAAGCCCAAGAACTTCTGTAGACTCTTAAGAGATGTAGGCTGCGTCCAGTCACAAATAGCCTGAACCTTGACGGGATCCATCTCAATAGTAGAAGGGGAAAAAATATACCCCAAGAAAGAAATCTTCTGGACTCCAAAGAGACACTTTGAGCCTTTTACAAACAAGGAATTGGCCCGCAGGACCTGAAACACCTTCCTGACCTGCTGAACATGAGACTCCCAGTCATCAGAAAAAACCAAAATATCATCCAAATACACAATCATAAATTTATCCAGATATTCACGGAAAATATCGTGCATAAAGGACTGGAAGACTGAAGGAGCATTAGAAAGTCCAAAAGGCATTACCAAATACTCAAAATGGCCCTCAGGCGTATTAAATGCGGTTTTCCACTCATCACCTTGCTTTATTCGTATAAGATTATACGCACCCCGAAGATCAATCTTAGTGAACCATTTAGCCCCCTTAATGCGAGCAAACAAATCAGTCAACAATGGCAAAGGATACTGATATTTTACGGTAATCTTATTCAAAAGACGATAATCTATACAAGGCCTCAAGGAACCATCTTTTTTGGCCACGAAAAAAAAAAACCTGCTCCCAAAGGGGACGAAGATGGACGGATATGTCCCTTTTCCAAGGACTCCTTAACATAATCCCGCATAGCAGTATGCTCTGGCACTGACAGATTGAACAAACGACCTTTAGGAAATTTACTGCCTGGAATTAAATTTATAGCACAATCGCAATCCCTGTGAGGAGGAAGCGAACTGAGCTTAGGCTCCTCAAAAACATCCCGATAGTCAGACAAAAACACAGGAATCTCAGAAGGAGTAGATGAAGCGATAGAAATCGGAGG
Source organism: Ranitomeya imitator (assembly GCF_032444005.1). Classification (NCBI taxonomy): domain Eukaryota; kingdom Metazoa; phylum Chordata; class Amphibia; order Anura; family Dendrobatidae; genus Ranitomeya; species Ranitomeya imitator. Next base: position 60,554,332 of record NC_091283.1, on the reverse strand, counting down.
TGCATCATTATGAACCCCCTGACAACCCCAGCTTAACACAGACATTGATTTCCAGTCAAGGACTGGATTATGAGTTTGTAACCATGGCAGACCAAGCACTAGGACATCATGCAATTTATACAGTACCAGGAAGCGAATCACCTCCTGATGAACAGGAGTCATACGCATGGTCACTTGTGTCCAGTACTGAGGTTTATTCATAGCCAAAGGTGTAGAGTCAATTCCCTTCAAAGGAATAGGGACTTCCAGAGGCTCCAGACTAAACCCACAGCGATTGGCAAATGACCAATCCATAAGACTCAGGGCAGCGCCTGAATCCACATAGGCATCGACGGAAATGGATGATAATGAACAAATCAGAGTCACAGACAGAATGAACTTAGACTGTAAAGTACTAATGGCAACAGACTTATCAACCTTTTTTGTGCGTTTAGAGCATGCTGATATAACATGAGCTGAATCACCACAATAAAAGCACAACCTTTTTTTCCGCCTATAATTTTGCCGTTCACTTCTGGACTGAATTCTATCACATTGCATTATCTCAGGTGACGGTTCAGACGACACCGCCAAATGATGCACAGGTTTGCGCTCCCGTAAACGCCGATCAATCTGAATAGCCATAGTCATAGACTCATTCAGACCAGTAGGCGCAGGGAACCCCACCATAACATCTTTAATGGCCTCAGAAAGGCCATCTCTGAACTTTGCAGCCAGGGCGCACTCATTCCACTGAGTAAGCACCGACCACTTCCGAAATTTTTGACAATAAATTTCTGCTTCATCTTGCCCCTGAGAGAGGGCTAACAAAGCTTTTTCAGCCTGAATCTCTTGGTTAGGTTCCTCATAGAGCAAACCCAATGCCAGAAAAAACGCATCCGCATTAAGCAACGCAGGGTCCCCTGGTGCCAATGCAAATGCCCAATCCTGAGGGTCACCCCGCAGGAAAGATATAATAATCTTGACTTGCTGAGCAGGGTCTCCAGAGTAGCGAGATTTCAAAGAAAGAAACAACTTGCAATTGTTCCTAAAATTCAGAAAACGAGATCTATCTCCAGAAAAAAACTCTGGGACAGGAATTCTAGGTTCAGACATAGGAGCATGTACAATAAAATCCTGTATATTTTGAACCTTAGCGGCAAGATTATTCAGGCTGGAAGCCAAACTCTGGACGTCCATGATAAACAGCTGGGATCAGAGCCATTCAAAGATTAAGAGGAGGAGGAAGTAGCCAGGCTGCAATAAGGCTAGGCAGCAACTCTGAGGGAAAGAGAGAAAAAAAAAAAAAAAACTTCCTCAGACTACTTATCCTCCTACTTCAGCCAATACAATTAACACTTTGTGGGCCGGTTATACTGTCATGATCCCAATGGCAGGGGATCACTTAAGGACAAGCACAGATACAAACAAGCTCTAGGGTGATGGAACCTGAGCTGACCGCGACCCTGAACCTAACACACAAATAAAAGTAGCCGGGGAACGTGCCTACGATGATCCTAGACGTCTCGCTCCAGCCGAAGATCTAACTTCCCCTATTAGAAGAAACACAGACCTCTCTTGCCTCCAGAGAAATTCCCCACAGAAATAGCAGCCCCCCACATATAATGACGGTGAAATGAGAGGAAAGCACATACGCAGTATGAAAACAGTTTCAGCAAAATGAGGCCCGCTAAAGCTAGATAGCAGAGGATACAAAAGTGAACTGCGCGGTCAGCGAAAAACCCTTCAAAAAACCATCCTGAAATTACTTGAACTCATGTGCCAACTCATGGTACATGAGGAGCAATTTCAGCCCACTAGAGCAACCAGCAGCTAAGAATCACATATCTGCAGGCTGGACTAAAAACCAAATAAAGCAAAACACCAAAACAGGAAAATCCAAACTTAGCTTGACCAGAAGGTTCTAGGAGCAGGGAGCAGAGGTAACAAGACACACTGGATACATTGATAACCGGCGAGGAAATGCCAGCAAAGCCAGGTTAAATAGGAAACTCCCATATCCTGATGGAACAGGTGGAACCCAGAGACCCAGGAAAGACAAGTCGCCCAGTACCATCAGTAACCACCAGAGGGAGCCCAAAAACAGAACTCACAACAGTCTAGCTTCTTCCCACCTGCTGATTATCCTCAACTATTATCCTACTGCTGCTCCGTGTACTGACCTCTGGCTATATCCTGACTACATTACCTGCTTATCCTCCCAACTATACTGCTGCTCCGTGTACCGACCTCTGGCTATATCCTGACTACATTACCTGCTTATCCTCCCAACTATACTGCTGCTCTATGTACCGACTTCTGGCTATATCCTGACTAAATTACCTGCTTATCCTCCCAACTATACTGCTGCTCCGTGTACTGACCTCTGGCTATATCCTGACTACATTATCTGCTTATCCTCCCAACTATACTGCTGCTCCGTGTACCGACCTCTGGCTATATCTTGACTACATTACCTGCTTATCCTCCCAACTATACTGCTGCTCTGTGTACCGACTTCTGGCTGTATCCTGACTACGATTCCCACTTATTCTCCCAACTATACTGCTGCTCTGTGTACCGACTTCTGGCTATGTCCTGACTACATTATCTGCTTATCCTCCCAACTATACTGCTGCTCTGTGTACCAACTTCTGGCTATATCCTGACTACGATTCCCACTTATTCTCCCAACTATACTGCTGCTCTGTGTACCAACTTCCAAGTTGGTGCCACCGAGAATGCACAGTAGCAGCTATCGGATCACCTCTATATACACCAATAGCAGCTACTGCGCGAGCGCCATTTTCAAATGGATTTCTTTTTTAAACATCAGGATAACCTCAACCATAATAATTATATGCACATTACACATGCAATCACGCTGCAGCACAGGTGTCATGGCTGGTGCCTGCCTGCAGAAGTTTTTTTTTTTTGAAATTGTAGTATGTATATTAAATATTCTTTATGTAAACTAGGGGGTAGGTCACTGAGGGATCACTGACCTGTCAGCAGTCTTACTTATGAATAGCTAATCAGAACACCACATGAGGAACCCAACACAGGCTGCCCGGATCACGAGCATATCATTAACTTAAAACTGAAAATAAGTATCAAACAACAACCACAAGACGGATTTCATCAACCAAGATATCATTTTAATCAGTATAACGGCACCAACATGACACTGTCTGTAGGTTACTGTGCACAATCCTGCCGACATGTTCCCTTTAAGGAGGGGTTTTGGACGCAGAACCATCAAATATACATCCTCGAATCTGCGTGACTTGAAGTCCTCAGACTTGTCCATGATTCTAAACTTATAGGACACTCTGAAGTCATAAAAAGAACTACTGATTTGTTCTTTTTGGTAGCCAAATTGTAGGAAGGATGTGAGAAAATATTTAACATGTGCACAGAACAAGATGCCATGATCTTCTCTAACACTCCTTCAACCTCTTCCAGTTCCATCTAGGCCTTGGGATTCAATCTCAATGGATTTTATAGTGGACCTACCTCCCTCTATAGAAATGACTGCTATCCTTGTTGTGGTGGATCGGCTCGCAAAGATGGACAATTTTATTCCAACTAAAGGGATTCCTACTGCTGAACAAACCACATAATTAGCGGTCAAAGAGCTATTTAGGCTGCATGGAATTCCTGACAATTACTGATAGAGATGTTCAGTTTACATCAAAATTTTTGAAAAGCTTCTGTACAGCTTTAGGAGTTAAGGTACCTTCACACTGAACAACATTACAATGATAACGATAGCGATCCGTCATGTTGCAGCGTCCTGGATAGCGATCTCGTTGTGTTTGACACGCAGCAGCGATCTGGATCCTGCTGTGACATCGCTGGTCGGAGCTAGAAGTCCGGAACTTTATTTCGTCACTGGATCACCCGCTGACATCGCTGAATCGGCGTGTGTGACGCCGATCCAGCGATGTGTTCACTGGTTTACCCTGGTTACCATTGTAAATGTAAAAAAAAAACACATACTCACATTCCGGTGCCTGTCACGTCCCCGGCGTCCGCTTCCCTGCACTCCTCCTGCATCCTGTGTCAGCGCCGGCCGGCTGTAAAGCAGAGCACAGCGGTGACATCACTGCTCTGCTTTACGGCCGGCGCTTACACAGGATGCAGGAGGAGTGCAGGGAAGCGGACGCCGGGGACGTGACAGGCACCGGAATGTGAGTATGTGTTTTTTTTTTACATTTACAATGGTAACCAGGGTAAACATCGGGTTACTAATCGCGGCCCTGCGCTTAGTAACCTGATGTTTACCCTGGTTACCCGGGGACTTCGGCATCGTTGGTCGCTGGAGAGCTGTCTGTGTGACAGCTCTCCAGCGACCACACAAGGACTTTCCAACGATCACGGCCAGGTCGTATCGCTGGTCGTGATCGTTGGAAAGTTGCTGAGTGTGACGGTACCTTTACTGTCAATTTATCTACTGCCTTCCACCCACAATCCAATGGCCAGACTGAAGAACTAACCAAACTCTTGAACAATACCTGCGCTGCTTTATTTTGTACCTCCAGGATGACTGGGTGGACTATTTACCAACAACAGAATTTGCTTATAATAACTCCAAGCACAGTTCTACATCCCAAAGCCCATTTATTGCTAACTATGGCTTTGATCCGATATTTATTCCTAATTTTCCATTTACTTTGGCTCCCGCTGTTACTGACAGACTTACAAAGTGGCGGAAAGCTCAAGAAGAACTAATTGAGATGTTCACAAAGTCCAAGAAGATTACAAAGAAACAGCTGATAAAGATTGCAAAGCCTCTCCTACCCTTCAGGTTGGTAACAATGTTTGGCTTTCTACAAAAAAATCTGAAAATGAACATATCGTCTTCTAAATTGGATCAAACATTCATAGGACCTTTTCACATTTCTGTACAAATTAACCCGGTTGCTTTATGTTTAAAACTTCCTAATAGCCTGAAAATACATCTTATATTCCATGTATCCTTGCTCAAACCATTCAGTGAGAACCCGTTTCCAGGAAGAACTCAGCCACCTCCTCCACCAGAAAAAAGTCCATGGAGAAGAAGAGTACATTGTGGATACAAATTTGGAATCTTGAAGATTTAAAGTGTGATTGGAATATTTGGTGCAATGGAAGGGTTACGGACCAGAAGATAATGCTTTGGAGCCGGAGGGCAACGTCCATACATGCAGGCTTACGAGAGCCTTTCACCAGAGACATCAGCTCCTGAGATGTCCAGAGGCCATCCTGTAAGGAGGGGAGTACTGTCAGGATTTGAACTCAGCAGCTCTTGTGCACCAGACGGCAGCTCTTTCCTCTGAGCTCTTCAGCTCATTGGACAGTTCCTTGCTAAAGCAGATACTAGTCCCTGTGTTGTTCCTGATGTCTCCAACCTGAGTTTCTGATGTCTCCACCACAAATTCCTGATTGGCTCACCCTGTGATCTCCTGACTGAACACCCTACTTAAACCTGGCACTGCACTTCCATCATTGTGAGATTATTGAGCTCCCAGCCTTTAGTCTAGCTTCTTCCGACCTGTTGCTTATCCTCAAGATCCTACTTCTGCTCCTTTGTCTGTATCCTGACTATGTTACCTGCTTATCCTCTCAACTCTACTGCTGCTCCTTGTACCGACCTCAGGTTATCTCCTGACTACGATTTCTGCTTATCCTCCCAACTATACTGCTGCTCCGTGTACCGACCTCAGGCTATCTCCTGACTACGATTTCTGCTTATCCTTCCAACTATACTGCTGCTCCGTGTACTGACTTTTGGCTGTATCCTCACTCCGATTGCCGCTTATCCTCAAGATCCTACTGCTGCTCCGTGTACCAAACTCTGGCAATATCCTGACTACGATTCCAGCTTATCTTCTCAACTATACTGCTGCTCTGTGTGCTGACCTCTGGCTAAATCCTGACTACCATTCCTGCTAATCCTTAAAAATACACTGCTGCTCCGTGTACCAACCTCTGGCTATCTCCTGACGACACTACCTGCCTGCGCTGCCCCTGGTGGTTGCAGTATCACTACTACAACTCAGGTCAGTCCTTAACAAATTCTATGGTTACACAGTGAATTTTACACTATTATGTAACATAAAGATAAGTTATGAAATTAATCAGCACAGTGATAAAGACCTCCTTAAATAAAAAAAATAGCATTTTTGCATTCAGTTGCAGTTACCCATTTTCCCCAAATGTGACAAGTGAATCCAATGTTATATTGGTTGTCATTGTAGAAGTAGCCTCATAGACATTGAAACTGTACTCAGTGTATTACAGCTGATGTGTAGACTTATAAATGCCTCTGTATAAATAATTGTTGTCTTGTACAAAAACAGTTTATTACAGGAGCCATTTTATTGTATAATTACATGTAATCTTCTGCATATTACTACATGTTTTGCAGGGTTATTTTCACTCGGGTAGGCACATGTCTGAGTTTTTTGCATAATTTACTTCTGAGAGGTGCTGAGTGTCACAGCGGATCTACCATGGAAAAATGGTACTTAAGGCAGTTTATTATAAGAAATCTTAGGAGACCGTGAAGTCATAGGTCTGCTGTATTCATGAATCCTATGCTCCCCCAATAATAGCCAGCCACTGATGTATCTGCCTGTGGTCAAAGTGACCTTCATTCATTGATGAGCGCACGGCTTATGACTACAAGACACTTTTTCTTAGTGGCTACCATTTGGGATAATAACTCAGCAGATCTGTTTAACCCCTTAAAGGTCACTGTATGCAGACCTGTGAGCGCTGTCAGGATTCCCCGGTGTCGGCACTGGGAGCTGTTAATTGGCCACATTTCGACTAGATGTGCCCAGCTTACACTTACATTGAGCAAGGCACGTTTAGTAGTCATGTGACCACATGTATGGAAATCTTCCCGCTCCTGGAGCTGGCACTGGAGAATCCTGACAGCAATCACACTGCACCCTGTGAAGACTCACAAGTCTGCAGTTACATAGAGTGACTGCAGATATTAACCCCGAGCCTGGACAACCTCTTTAATGTCCATTTTAATTTTTACACTGTTTTTTTTTCCTCCTTTTCTTCCAATAGCCATGGATTTTTAATTATTTGTGTCAGAGTAGCCATATGAAGGTTTGGAGATGAGTTGCAGTTTTGAATGACACCATTCATTTTACTATATAATCTACTGAAAAAAAAAAAAAAAAAATTCCCGGCGAGATGGAATAGCTTAAAACAAAAGACAATTCTGCCTTTGTTTTTTGGGTCTTGTTTTTACAGTGATCATTCTACAGTAAAAATGATCCGGCGACATGATTGACATGATTCTCCAGGTCAGTACGATTACAGCAATGAGAAACTTGTATACCGTATATACTCGAGTATAAGCCGACCCGAGTATAAGCCGACCCCCCTAATTTTGCCACAAAAAACTGGGAAAACTTATTGACTCGAGTATAAGCCTAGGGTGGAAATGCAGCATTTACCGGTGAATTTCAAAAATAAAAATAGATCATTATTTCCCCATAGCTGTGCCATATAGTGCTCTACACCATTCATATTTCCCCATAGCTGTGCCCCATATAGTGCTCTGCACCGTTCATTGTGCCCCCTAGCTGTGCCATATACGGTGCTCTGCACCGTTCATTGTGCCCCCTAGCTGTGCCTTATACGGTGCTCTGCACCGTTCATTGTGCCCCCTAGCTGTGCCTTATACGGTGCTCTGCACCGTTCATTGTGCCCCCTAGCTGTGCCTTATACGGTGCTCTGCACCGTTCACTGTGCCCCCTAGCTGTGCCTTATACGGTGCTCTGCACCGTTCATTGTGCCCCCTAGCTGTGCCTTATACGGTGCTCTGCACCGTTCATTGTGCCCCCTAGCTGTGCCTTATACGGTGCTCTGCACCGTTCATTGTGCCCCCTAGCTGTGCCTTATACGGTGCTCTGCACCCTTCATTGTGCCCCCTAGCTGTGCCTTATACGGTGCTCTGCACCGTTCACTGTGCCCCATAGATGCTCCACATTAATCTGTGCTGCCGCTGCTACTGCTGCAATAAAAAAAAAAAAAAACATACTCACCTCCCTTGATTGCAGCTCCCAGCGTCTCGTTCCGGCGCCTCCATCTTCCCGGCGTCTCTGCTCTGACTGATCAGGCAGAGGGCGCCGCGCACACTATATGCGTCATCGCGCCCCCTGCCTGATCAGTCAGAGAGCGCAGACGCCGGGAAGATGGATCGGCGCCCGGCGGCTGGAACGAGGACAGGTGAATATAACATACTCACCTAGTCCTGGCGATCCTCGCGCTGTCCCCTCCTGTCTTCGGCGCTGCAGCTTCTTTCTCTATCAGCGGTCACCGGCACCGCTGATTAGAGAAATGAATAGGCGGCTCCACCCCTATGGGAGGTGGAGCCGCTTATTCATTTCTGTAATGAGCGGTCCCACGTGACCGCTGAAGAGAGGAAGAAGCTGCAGCGCCGAAGCCCGTGGGACGGCAGGGACAGCGCGAGGATCGCTGGGACTAGGTAAGTATACCCCAGCGCCCTCAGCCCCTCACCTGCCGACCCCACCGCTACCGTGACTCGAGTATAAGCCGAGGGGGGCACTTTCAGCCCTAAAATTTGGGCTGAAAATCTCGGCTTATACTCGAGTATATACGGTAGTTTTTATTCACGAGAAATGTTCAATAAGTCATCTCATGTGAATATACAGTATCTATAAATATACAAACACACATATATCTGCTGTGGGGAAAATAAGTGTATGATACACTGACGATTTTGCACGTTTTTCCACCTACAAAGAATGGAGAGGTCTGGAATTTTTATTGTAGGTACCCCTAACAGAATCTAAAAATAAAAAAAAAAACAGAAAATCACATTGTACGATTTTTAAATAATTAAATAGCATGAAATAAATATTTGATCACCTACCAACCAGCAAGAATGGTAAGAAGGCTACAACCATTGCCATACTTATTAGAAAATAGAAGAAACACAAGATGACTGTGAATCTTTATGAGTCTGGGGCTTCATGTAAGATCTCACCTCGTGCGGTAAGAATGATTCTGAGAAAGGTCAGGAATCAGCCCAGAATTACATGGGAGGACCTGGTCAATGACCTGAAGAGAGCTGGGACCGCAGTCTCAAATATTACTGTTATTAACACACCATGCAGTCATGGATTAAAATCCTGCAGTGCATTCGAGGTCCCCCTGCTCAGGCCAGCACATGTCCAGGCCCATTTGAAGTTTACCTTTGCCCATCTGGAGGATCCATAGGAGGAATGGGAGAAGGTTATGTCAAAAGGTCAGGACCAAAATATAACTTTTTGGTGTCAACTCCACTCGCTGTGTTTGGAGGAAGAAGAAGGATGAGTACAACCCCAAGAACACCATACCAACCATGAAGCATGGTGGGGGAAACATCATACTTTGGGGGTGCTTTTCTGCAAAGGGGACAGGACGACTGCACCGTATTCTGGCATAGGCATTGTGAGGCACCAGGCCATCCGCCCTGCCGGTGCATTGTCGCGGTGGTGGTGGTCGAAGCGCGGCTCTGCTCCGTTAGGGCGATAGGAGACCACTAAGAGGTTTGCCGTGACATGGCAGTGGGCTTCATACAGTCTGATCAGAATGTGAAACTAAGAATCTCATATTCAGTGATATATATTTTTGCCTAGCGGCATTAGATCATTGTATGATTTATGGAGGTGCTGTCCACTCTTTTTCACCATATTGCAGCCTCTTTACAGGCAAGTGCTAACTGTATAAAACAGCCGCCATCCCACATTATTTTGGGCAGGCTCAGGTCCTGAGCCCGATCCTTACAGTGGATGTCGGGAAGGGGTTAATGTCTTGGCTATTTCTCTTAATCAACTTATGTTAATGAAAAATTGAAAGGTTTTCCTACGGCAACGTCCAGTTTTCTAGGTTGTCTAGGATTAGGAAAACATGAATGGTCATGAATTGCTCTTCAATAGAAATGAGCTGTAATACCAGATACAACCCATTGAGAGCTGTGGCGCTGTTTCTGTCTGTCATCCTCACTAGTGATGAGCGAAAATACTCATTGCTCGGGTTTTCCCGAGCACGCTTGGGTGACCTCCGAGTATTTGTTAGTGCTTGGAGATTAAGTTTTCATCGCTTCAGCTGAATTAATTTACAGCTACTAGCCAGGCTGAGTACATGTGGGGGTTGCCTGGTTGCTAGGGAATCCCCACATGTACTCAGGCTGGCTGATAGCTGTAAATCATTCAGCTGCTAAGATGAAAACTTAATCTCTGAGCACTAACAAATACTCGGAGGACACCCGAGGTTTTCCCGAGCAACAAGTATACTCGCTCATCACTAATCCTCACCCTAAAAGTTGATGTAATTTTTTATATTGAGATAAGATCATTTATATCTGATATTTGTTCTTTAAGTTTAGATGTGATGTAGAAAAATCATAAAATGATGACAGTGGGGGTAAAGCCTGACACATCTAAAGAGATGTACTGGATCAGTATTTTGCGGAAGTTTTGATATTTTACGTGAGTGTGAATCATAGTGTGATTACATTATGGGATACACTTGTTTATAGTTTTAAGGTAATCCTGAAATTAGGTGTGCCCAAAAATAACACCCCAGCTGCAAGAACCTGTCTGCTCTCATTATGTAATATTCTGACATCTATTACTTGTATCTAAACATGTTTTGCCCAGTAAACTATACACAGACATTTACATACCGTGTGTTTTCTCGGGTCTGGGAAATAAACTTTGACGATAACAGTATGATGGAAGAGGAAGATGGAGAAAAGGAGGAACGTAACATATATCAATTACATAGGAGAAGAGTTTTAAGAGTTATGTCTCACCAAGGACATGGGGATGGGGGCAGTGTTCTGGAATCACTGCGTTGAGAAACACGTGATAGTGTCTCCGCGGTGTTGGATGTTTTGGTCTCCCCGAGGCCAATCATCTGTGCCTTTATAGCCTTTTTACTAGGCACTGCTCCTAATAGCCAGATTCCTACTCCACACTGATGAGGGGCAAAAACCCCGAAACAGCTGTCTGTGGATGGATACCATGCTTGGCATAGGTGGCTTTCCTTCATAGGATGCTGCCCTTCCCGTGGTTGTTCCTTCCCGGGGAAAGGCCTGGCTATTCACTGCTTGCGTTGAGAAACACGTGATGGTGTCTCCGCAGCTTCTTTACATGCATCTGCATATTTCCCATAAGGGATGGGGGCAGTGTTCTGGAATCACTGCGTTGAGAAACACGTGATGGTGTCTCCGCGGTGTTGGATGTTTTGGTCTCCCCGAGGCCAATCATCTGTGCCTTTATAGCCTTTTTACTAGGCACTGCTCCTAATAGCCAGATTCCTACTCCACACTGATGAGGGGCAAAAACCCCGAAACAGCTGTCTGTGGATGGATACCATGCTTGGCATAGGTGGCTTTCCTTCATAGGATGCTGCCCTTCCCGTGGTTGTTCCTTCCCGGGGAAAGGCCTGGCTATTCACTGCTTGCGTCGAGAAACACGTGATGGTGTCTCCGCAGCTTCTTTACATGCATCTGCATATTTCCCATAAGGGATGGGGGCAGTGTTCTGGAATCACTGCGTTGAGAAACACGTGATGGTGTCTCCGCGGTGTTGGATGTTTTGGTCTCCCCGAGGCCAATCATCTGTGCCTTTATAGCCTTTTTACTAGGCACTGCTCCTAATAGCCAGATTCCTACTCCACACTGATGAGGGGCAAAAACCCCGAAACAGCTGTCTGTGGATGGATACCATGCTTGGCATAGGTGGCTTTCCTTCATAGGATGCTGCCCTTCCCGTGGTTGTTCCTTCCCGGGGAAAGGCCTGGCTATTCACTGCTTGCGTCGAGAAACACGTGATGGTGTCTCCGCAGCTTCTTTACATGCATCTGCATATTTCCCATAAGGGATGGGGGCAGTGTTCTGGAATCACTGCGTTGAGAAACACGTGATGGTGTCTCCGCGGTGTTGGATGTTTTGGTCTCCCCGAGGCCAATCATCTGTGCCTTTATAGCCTTTTTACTAGGCACTGCTCCTAATAGCCAGATTCCTACTCCACACTGATGAGGGGCAAAAACCCCGAAACAGCTGTCTGTGGATGGATACCATGCTTGGCATAGGTGGCTTTCCTTCATAGGATGCTGCCCTTCCCGTGGTTGTTCCTTCCCGGGGAAAGGCCTGGCTATTCACTGCTTGCGTCGAGAAACACGTGATGGTGTCTCCGCAGCTTCTTTACATGCATCTGCATATTTCCCATAAGGGATGGGGGCAGTGTTCTGGAATCACTGCGTTGAGAAACACGTGATGGTGTCTCTGCGGTGTTGGATGTTTTGGTCTCCCCGAGGCCAATCATCTGTGCCTTTATCACCAAGGACAACATCGGAAAGGATTTCGTATGTTCTCCTCGTGCTTGTGTGGGTTTCCTCCGGGTTCTCCGTTTTTCTCCCACATTCCAAAGACATCCTGATATTGAATCTAGATTGTGAGCCCCAATGGGGACAGTGATGATGATGTCTGTAAAGCGCTGTGGAATTTATGGCGCTATATAAGTGAGTAAAATAAAAAATAAATATGTTATAGCTGGGGTTCTGACACATGCACATGCTTCATACTACAGCACAGGGGAATGAGAGCCCCCAATTTTCTGGATTGGTGGGGGTATTAACCCCTTCCCGACATGCGCCGTAATAGTACGGCGCATGTCAGGTCCCCTGCTTTGATGTGGGCTCCGGCGCTGAGCCCACATCAAAGTTGCGACATGTCAGCTGTTTTGTACAGCTGACATGTGCACGCAATAGCGGCGGGTGAAATCGCGATTCACCCGCCGCTATTAACCTGTTAAATGCCGCTGTCAAACGATGACAGCGGCATTTAACCGGCGCTTCCTGCCGCGCGGCCGGAAAAGAGCGCATTGCCGACCCCGTCACATGATCGGGGGTCAGCGATGCATCAGGATGGTAACTATAGAGGTCCTTGAGACCTCTATGGTTACTGATGCCGGCCTGCTGTGAGCGCCACCCTGTGGTCGGCGCTCATAGCAAGCCTGCATTTCAGCTACATAGCAGCGATCTGATGATCGCTGCTATGTAGCTGAGCCGATTGAGTTGTGCCAGCTTCTAGCCTCCCATGGAGGCTATTGAAGCATGGCGAAAGTTAAAAAAAAGTTTTTAAAAATATGAAAAAAATAAAAAAAATAAAAGTTTAAATCACCCCCTTTCGCTCCATCCAAAATAAAAAAATTAAACCTTCACATATTTGGTATCGCTGCGTTCAGAATCGCCCGATCTATCAATAAAAAAAAAGCATTAACCTGATCGCTAACCGGCGTAGCGAGAAACAAATTCGAAACGCCAGAATGACTTTTTTTGGTCGCCGTCACATTGCATTAAAATGCAATAACGGGCAATCAAAAGAACGTATCTGCACAAAAGTGGTATCATTAAAAACGACAGCTTGGCACACAAAAAATAAGCCCTCACCCGACCCCAGATCATGAAAAATGGAGACGCTATGGGTATCGGAAAACGGCGCATTTTTTTTTTTAGCAAAGTTTTGAATTTTTTTCACCACTTAGATAAAAATAACCTAGACATGTTAGGTGTCTATGAACTCGTAATGACCTGGAGAATCATAATGGCAGGTCAGTTTTAGCATTTAGTGAACCTAGCAAAAAAGCCAATTAAAAAACATAGTGGGATTGCACTTTTTTGGCAATTTCACCGCACTTGGAACTTTTTTCCCGTTTTCTAGTACAAGACATGGTAAAACCAATGGTGTCGTTCAAAAGTGCAACTCATCCTGCAAAAAGTAAGCCCTCACATGGCCATATTGATGGAAAAATAAAAAAGTTATGGCTCTGGGAAGGAGGGGAGCGAAAAACGAAAACACAAAAATGAAAAAGGGCCGCGGTGGCAAGGTGTTAATAATAATAATAATAATCTTTTATTTTTTATATAGCGCTAACATACTCCGCAGCGCTTTACAGTTTTGCACACATTATCATCGCTGTCCGCGATGGGGCTCACAATCTAAATTCCCTATCAGTATGTCTTTGGAATGTGGGAGGAAACCGGAGAGCCCGGAGGAAACCCACACAAACACAGGGAGAACATACAAACTCCTTGCAGATGTTGTCCAAGGTGGGATTAGAACCGAGACCCTTAGTCAGGGCCGGTTCCAGGTTTCTGTGAGTCCTTGGGCAGCAGAGTCCCGGTAAGTACCCTTTTAGATTTCAGTCTTAGACGTCAAAACAAAAAAGATAAACAATAGGGAAAATTCAAAGACAGTGTAACATAATATTCCTTAAAAATATAATTTTAATCAGATAATCTTAAAAATACCACTTCCCAGTGACAACAACAAAAAATAAACAACAGAATCTATTTGTGCACCTGGCCTAATAGAGTAACCCTACGCTTACCTGCTATCCCTTCCTAACAGTGGAGGTTGGCACCCTGATAGATTATTTGGCGCCCCCACTCCGCGACGGCTGTCACCTGCTCACCCTATTGAGTGACTATCAAGCTATAGGAGGGAAAACAATAAGCAATTAAAAGAGATGAAGGAAGACGTAAAGAAAAAAGACTGGTGCACAAAACAAATATATCAACCTCCTGCAATGGAATCCCGTGTAGGGCTGAAAAAAAATTAAATAACTGAGCAAAGGAAAAAAGGTCTATATGCTCAGAGCGTTTTTATATATAGCAGTCCTCCTGCACACCAGAAAAAATACAGCTGTGTGCATAGATAAACGAGATGATGATAGCAAGGGAGATATATGTAAATAAATGACCTGGTTTCATTTCAGATAAACCTTGTGCATGGCAGCACCCCCCAGATAACAATAAGCAATAGTCGTTATCAGTGTATCAAAATATTGCACAATATTAACCATCTCAGTGTAGCCACTGGCATCTTATACGCCCATATAAATTCATAGTGCCATACAAAAGAAATAGTATACGTAGGCAATAACAGGTGACCACTGATGACTAATGGTAGGTGCTTGCACTCATGCAGAATCAAGTGGACACAAACACATAGTTCCACAGACAGCAAACAAAGGGGGTGTTAACCCCAAAAAGGACACTTAGCTGTCAGTAAACGCCCCGACGCATTTCCCCGTCATACGGTTCTTCAGGGGGCAAAAGTGATAAACCGGAGGTCAAAGATACAGGTGCCCTGATGCCTGGGCAGACCTGATTAGATCCCGAGGAAGGCGCTTATATAATGAAATATACTACCTACTGACCAATAGAGCCAAGAGGCAGGAAGCCACCCCCCCTCAGTTACCGGAAGTGCCGGGTGCAGTAAACAAAAACATAGTCCAAAGATACGGACTAACAAATAAATACATGTCCATAATAATATGGGGTTCCCACCCCCCAGAAACAGTAAAGGATCATTGATCAGAAATCAGATGGAGCACATACCACAACGGAGACAGATCCGCAAAACCATCGGCCGCCGCATGGTGTATACTGGGCGCCGCCATATTGGATAGTAAATACCCAACTGCGCGTGCGCCTGAGACTGCAGCCAAAATCGAGGGACAGCACGCGCGCACTACACACTAGATCAAGAACCAGTGCGCACGCGCAACCCACCATAGGGCAAAGCAGCAGTGCGCTTGCACTAAGAGTAGAATAGATAGCCGCGCGCATGCCACCCCCTTTTTCCTCTCCCCCCCCCCTCCCCTTTTCAGGGGACAAGGGCAGCGAGACCAAAGGAGGGCCACGGGTTAGATAGTAAAAGGAAAAAACGGCCATTCAAGCAGAGCGCTCATATAGTAAACATATATAAAGCACGCCCTAAAGTGGCAGGCAGACCCCCCCGGATACAAATAAGAGTATAAAGAAAACCTTTTTACTGATGAATGACATTTTTAGAAAAGTATACTCCCTAGAGAAAAACCACTATGATAGGTCAATATAGATACAGAGTAATAAAGAATGGTAAAAATATTCTTATATCAAACACAGTTCAGTTTTAGGGGGGTATATCCGTGCGGTATCCAATATAGGGAAATACTCAATAAACTCAATAGATACAGGTCACAATCGACATCTACAAAAAAGTGTAGAATTTGGCATGACGGCTCCAAAATAGGACACCCCATTTATCGATGTACACTGAGACAGGGGCAAAACACAGCTATAAAATGTATACCACATGAATAGATATGCTATGTTACAAAAAGCATGTATATGTCAATGATTCATTCACTCCTCGTGGTGATACGGACTGCATGCGGAAAATCCATTCAGCTTCTCGTTGTAGGAGGGCCTTGTCAAAGTCACCTCCTCTTATCTTTGGTTTCAGCAATTCAATCATACAGAAAGTGATCCCATCCAGGGCACCCCCGTGCACCTGATTGATGTGCCGGGCAACCGGGGTGTCCCTGTTGTGCCTAATGTCCCCAAGGTGCTCACCAAATCTCGTTCTAAGCTCCCTTGTGGTTTTGCCTATATAATCAAGGGGACAAGGGCAGGTAATCTTATACACCACTCCTGATGACTTACAGTTGCCAAAATCTCTAATGTCGAAGCATCTGCCATTCGCCGCACTCCTGAATTGTTTAGTCTGTTTAACATATTGGCACTTGGAACAGTTGCCACACCTGAAGAAACCAAGGGGTCTTCTCTCAAGCCACGTACCTGCTCCCTGTGGTCTCTGATATAAGCTATGTACCAACCGGTCCCCAATTGATCTCCCCCTTCTATAGGTGATACTGAGTGTGGGGGAGATAAAATCTTTTAGGCCCGGATCCGCCCGGAGCACCCCCCAGTGTCTTCTCATGATATGATATATCTTATCAGATTGATTATCAAAAGTCCCTATAAGTCTGACCAGGTCTGAAGCATCCCTGGATTTTTCTCGAGTTCTAAGTAGCGCAGACCTGTCACTCTCGAGTGCCTCCCTGTAGGACTTAGTAAGAATCTCTGGGTGGTAACCTCTCTCCCTAAAACGACGACGTAGCTCACTGGCCTGATATTTAAACGTGTCTACCTCAGAGCAGTTCCTACGAATACGCAGAAACTGCCCTTTTGGTATCCCCCGTTTAAGGGGGGTAGGATGGTGGCTCTGCCACCGGAGCAGGCTATTCGTTGCAGTTGGTTTGCGGTAGGTATTTGTGCTAATACCCCAATCACTGTTTTTTGAGATTGTGAGGTCCAGGAATGCAATAGTGTGTTCCTGATATTCGGACGTGAATCTCATTCCGATATTGTTAACATTGATTTCCCTCACAATCACAATTTCCCTCCTCCGCCCCTGGGCCAGACCACAGTATCAGAATATCGTCAATGTATCTGGCCCAGAGGCCGATATGGGGCTGCCACCATCGCTCATCCTCCGGAAAAATATAGGTTTCCTCCCACCAGCCCAGGAACAAATTTGCATACGTGGGGGCACAAGGGCTCCCCATCGCTGTGCCCCTGAGCTGGTGGAAGTACTTACCATTAAAGATAAAAAAAATTCCGGGTAAGAGTAAAAAAGAGAAGTTGTTTGACAAGATTATTATGCTCGACGCATTCAACCGCTCGCGTCTTCAAGAAGTGGTCAACCGCCTTCATGCCAAAATTATGGGGGATGCTGCTGTAGAGCGCCTCCACATCAATGGAGGCAAGTATAACATGGGGCTCCACAGCAAAATCCTCCAACATACCCAAAAGGTGCGATGTATCCCTAACATACGAGGGAAGTGATAGTACAAAAGGCCTCAAGATATGATCTATATATATCTATATATATACCAACATTTTGAGAGATTGAATCAATTCCTGCCACAATCGGGCAGCCTTTTAACGGGACAAAGCCCTTATGCACCTTCGGGAGGGCATAGAACGTTGGCACAGTGGGGGTAGTTGGAGCAAGAAAGGTGTACTCATTCTTAGATATAAGTCTATTGTCTACAGCCCTAGCCAGTATATCCATGAGCTCGTCAGAGTAGGCCCTGGTGGGGTCTCCTGGTAAGATTTCATAAGTTTGGTAATCGTTGAGGAGTAGGTTACACATCTCCAGGTACTTAGGATGATCTAGGATAACAAGATTACCACCTTTATCAGATGATTTAAAAATTAAGTTGGTATTCTTTTCTAACTTCTTTAGAGCTAGAGACTCATTAGTTGACAGATTCTGATCACTGCCGAGATGGTTATTGGAAATTTTGCATAGATCTGCTTCAACTAGTTTGACCAGTCAGGGCCGGTTCCAGGTTTCTGTGAGTCCTTGGGCAGCAGAGTCCCGGTAAGTACCCTTTTAGATTTCAGTCTTACCTTTTTGCCTTCTAAGAGCTCTAACTATTTTGCTTTTCGGTTGAGTTCTATACGATAAGTGCTTTTTTTCGTGTGAGGAGAGCGGAGAGGATACAAGCTGTAGTTTTTTATTTTTACCATTTTCGCATCCATACTAATTTCTGATCTCATTCTGTTCCTTTTTTTTAGGCTAAGTGACAAGAAAACAGTGATTCTGCCATTTTATTTATTAGTAGGATAATACGATAAATATTATGGGATTTTATTAGTTTAAAAAGTTACGTAATATGTAATTTTTTTTTAGATTTTATTTACTTACTGGGAACAATGTGAGGGGATTTGATCATATAGAAATATATATTTTAAAAAAAATTCATAGTTTAGTGGTTTTTTTGTACAATTTTTGTTAGTCCCCCTAGGAAACATTCAGATTCCAGCTACATGTATTACACAGCCAGAAACCGAACTCTATGGAGTGGCCTCTTCATATATGATCCGGCATTCATGTACAGTAGATGTTGTAAATTGAAATCTGCGTGAACTAGACACTTGCCCAGTCTTTTCGGGTGCTGACACCAGCCCTGCCCTCCCCATGGATAGATGGTAAACGATCTCTTGCATTTGGTCTGGTAAGATATAACGGCAGAATTATTCCTGTTCCGCACTTATTACATCACATCATTGTCCAGATTTTTATAGGAAGCAGAACAAATATACAGTATGTTGTCATGGAGCAATATATTATTAGAACACATAAGAAAGAAAAATAAAATCTGGACCGCGAAAGCGCAGATCCCACAAAGTCGCAAAGTATTTGTAGGTATCAATCTTTAATATGTATTATTAATATTACAATCGATATTTTGGGAAAATCCATTACGGCACATGGCCGGTCATTTATCCATACCCTATAGAGTTTATATATTAGTCCTACAGACAGTTCTTTCACTGTTATAGATTCATGATTATTCCTTGGCGTAATTATAATTATGGAGTAGAGAAACCGGACAGGCTGCTTGAATGTTAACAGCCAGGGAGTGGGCGAATTTTAGGGATGTCGTCATGGGTCACAGGGTGGAGTTATTTAAAAGGTTAGTAATGTTATACAGTAGATATCTATAAGACCTGGGACACACAGGAGCCGGCATCACTTGTTCTTGGTCTATCACATAGAGAGGAGAATCCTCCGAGCTGATCATGGATCCTGCTGACACCATTCAGGCGTCTTTGGCTCAGTTGTTGTACTTGTAGGACAAAATACAGGTGAGTAGCTTGATGATTCTTCTTTTTTTTCCTTGGGTATCTATTTAGTAATCTGAAAAATAACATTTTACAAAGTTGGATCACTTAGAACATAGCTTCTAAAAACATTCCATAGGAGCATGGTAGCCAACATTTGTTTGTGGTAGTCAGGACCAGTATCGGCAGCATGTAAACCAAGGCAGATGTTAGGGCTTCTTAGGTTTAATGAGTCCATGGCGATCTGGGCAAGTATACCCTATACTTGTTAAGCCAAGGACCACTGCAGCCAGTCTCTGATTCAAGCTGCTCGTGGGTTTGTCCCAAGCTGGAAAGCTATCCCCTATCCTAAGGAAAGGTCATAAGTGAATGATTGCTGAGTGTCCTACTGCTGGGACCCCCACTGATTTTATCTGAATGGAGCAGAAGTTGGGAAAATACTTAAAGGGAATCTGTCACCATTTTTATGCCTTAAAAACCATGCCCATCGCCATTAAAAATACCATAAATGGTTTCTACAACCCCTTTATACCCTCAGAGATGCCCCTGAAAATCTCTGCTTCATTTAAGTCCAATGCAAGTTGTGTGGTCTGGTCCGATGGGCAAATCCAGATTGCACTCAGTACCGCCCCGATCCCTTCAAACGCCGCCTTTTCTCTCTGGATGGATGTGGCCTATGTCGTCCACACAGTGCATGAAGTCTCGTGCCTGTGAATTGGAATCCGAGACCCGCAAAGGAAGGATCACTCGGCCCTATGGAGCAGCCAAGGAGCTGGTAATATACAGGTAACGCCGGCGCCTGGGCATTACATGACTTCACACTGATTCTTCTGCTGAGGACCAAGACTTCGAGCACCATGCGGATGACATAGGAGACGTCATCCACTTCCACTCAGATAGAATAGGCGCCGTTTGATGGGACGGGGTCGGCGCTGAATGCGATCTAGATTTGCCCATCGAAACAGACCACACAATTTGTGGATAAATGAATAAAGCACTTTTTCAGATGTATGCAGAGGCACCTCTTATGGTATAAAGTGGTTTTGGGTGTAAGAACCCCCATTTACGTTATGCTTAAAGGTGATGGGCACGGTTTATAAAGCAAAAAATTGATGACAACTTCCCTTTAATCACCCCTTTCTCTTTCATTGCTTCCTCCAGCAATCTCATAATCAATGACTAGAGCAGTGGTGCACATGGTCAACCTCCACTCCTACTAGATGGGGTTATACAAAGTCCAGCAGTTGCTCCAGCAGCAATCAGTAAGTTATCACTTTTCCTATGGATAAGTGATAATTTGACAATTTTATACTACCATGATATCATTAAAAGGGTTGTCTGGTTAAAACAAGTTATCACCTGTCAGCAAGATAAGCGACAACTTGCTGATCAGTGGGCGTCCAATTGTTGGGACCTCCACCAATTCGCACATGGGGTAATTTTTAACCATGACAGGTCATTTTTATCCCCGTTACAAAATTGAAGCGGCAAGTCAGGCTCCTGACAACCGCTCCATTCATTTTTTGTGGCACTGAGTGCAGCGCTTTGGGGAATGAATGGAGTATGGATTACAGCGATAACAGTTCCCCATCCTGACAATTGGTGCGGGTCTCAGTGGACAGACCTCCACTGATCACCAAGTTATCACCTATCCATAACTTGTTTTAATCCCTTCAACAATTTTGAGACATGTGACATATATTAAAGAACAGAGACAAGTACTCAAAGTTCACACTCTTTACTGGTTTCCACACACCTTAGCTAACAATCATCCATGTGGCCATCTCACCCGACCCCCCTATACACAAGCACATTTGGCTCAACCAGACATAAATCAATAGGGAGAGCGGAGTAGCCTGCTGCCAGTCAACACCTCCATTGGGAAACTAGAGAACTAAGCATCAGAACTCAACACGTCAGATCCACATTACACGCTTGGCCCTACCTGCCAAAATCGAGGGATTTGGCTATCTTTCATTTTATTTGTACAGAACCCTTTAGATCCTTTGGATCCAGATGTTTGGTCCAGAGGAAGTTAAATTGAATCTGCCTGGGTGAACGTGGCCACTCACTCCACAAGGGTAATTACATGGAGTGAACTACATACTTTCCATTTATTAATTAGAAATATCAATACGATTAGTCACACAATGACTGGATAGTGTTTTTCGTTAATTGTTTTATTAGGTTAATTGTCTTGTTTTGCTCTTCATCAGACGAACCACTCCTAGGCAGAATTCACACATCCGAGTTTTGCAATGGGCAACTGACTGATTCAGCTTGAATGGCCTCACATCATGGGCCGACTCGTTGGAATATATGTTTGGTCTGTGAATTGGACCAAATTTATACATGTCTATGCTTTATTTCTAGTAGATCATGGCCCATAGGCCCATGTACTATCCTTTAAATATACGAGGGACACAGTTGTGCAAATGAGTCCTTACTGTGGGAAAGGGTCATGATTCCAAAAACTCATTATCTT
The DNA here is from genome assembly GCF_032444005.1 of Ranitomeya imitator. Lineage (NCBI taxonomy): Eukaryota > Metazoa > Chordata > Amphibia > Anura > Dendrobatidae > Ranitomeya > Ranitomeya imitator. The sequence continues at coordinate 60,532,380 of NC_091283.1, read as the reverse complement.
CAAACCCAAAGCTTTTCTCTTGTCAGTGTATAAGAGACCCTTTATCACTTTCATCTATCTAGTTCATGGAAGTAATCTTGCATTCTTCTGATGAACACTTAAGGATATTCGATTAATCTACAGGGACGTAATTTAAAGAGACATCCAGATGTCAACTACTGATCAAGCGGTTCTGATCCTGGTGCCAAGTTTTGGTAAAATTATGGCATCATTGGATTTATTTTTATCGCAGTGCCGGCAGCAGTCCTCAGCTGGGGTGCCACATGTAGGGAACTTGGGATCCATATGTGCCCTCTGAGCCATTAGTTCAACCACTTTACCTTCATGCTTGAGCAACTCCTATCCTTTCTTTTGTGACCCACTTTCAAGATGTAACACTATACTATATTTATATATTTTATTTTTTTATTATTTCTTCACCCTAAATTGTATCTGCATGTTCATAGATATTATAATTTCCCTGGACATGTCCTAAGGGGCATTTTTTTTTTAATTTGTAAGAGACTTGAATAATTATAATGAGTCCAGGTATAAACCATTTTGTCAAACGGTGCGAAACCGGCTAAATAAGATTAAAATAGATAAATCTCCGGGTCCGGATGGCATACACCCACGAGTACTAAGAGAACTAAGTAATGTAATAGATAAACCATTATTTCTTATTTTTAGTGACTCTATAGCGACAGGGTCTGTTCCGCAGGACTGGCGCATAGCAAATGTGGTGCCAATATTCAAAAAGGGCTCTAAAAGTGAACCTGGAAATTATAGGCCAGTAAGTCTAACCTCTATTGTTGGTAAAATATTTGAAGGGTTTCTGAGGGATGTTATTCTGGATTATCTCAATGAGAATAACTGTTTAACTCCATATCAGCATGGGTTTATGAGAAATCGCTCCTGTCAAACCAATCTAATCAGTTTTTATGAAGAGGTAAGCTATAGACTGGACCACGGTGAGTCATTGGACGTGGTATATCTCGATTTTTCCAAAGCGTTTGATACCGTGCCGCACAAGAGGTTGGTACACAAAATGAGAATGCTTGGTCTGGGGGAAAATGTGTGTAAATGGGTTAGTAACTGGCTTAGTGATAGAAAGCAGAGGGTGGTTATAAATGGTATAGTCTCTAACTGGGTCGCTGTGACCAGTGGGGTACCGCAGGGGTCAGTATTGGGACCTGTTCTCTTCAACATATTCATTAATGATCTGGTAGAAGGTTTACACAGTAAAATATCGATATTTGCAGATGATACAAAACTATGTAAAGCAGTTAATACAAGAGAAGATAGTATTCTGCTACAGATGGATCTGGATAAGTTGGAAACTTGGGCTGAAAGGTGGCAGATGAGGTTTAACAATGATAAATGTAAGGTTATACACATGGGAAGAGGGAATCAATATCACCATTACACACTGAACGGGAAACCACTGGGTAAATCTGACAGGGAGAAGGACTTGGGGATCCTAGTTAATGATAAACTTACCTGGAGCAGCCAGTGCCAGGCAGCAGCTGCCAAGGCAAACAGGATCATGGGGTGCATTAAAAGAGGTCTGGATACACATGATGAGAGCATTATACTGCCTCTGTACAAATCCCTAGTTAGACCGCACATGGAGTACTGTGTCCAGTTTTGGGCACCGGTGCTCAGGAAGGATATAATGGAACTAGAGAGAGTACAAAGGAGGGCAACAAAATTAATAAAGGGGATGGGAGAACTACAATACCCAGATAGATTAGCGAAATTAGGATTATTTAGTCTAGAAAAAAGACGACTGAGGGGCGATCTAATAACCATGTATAAGTATATAAGGGGACAATACAAATATCTCGCTGAGGATCTGTTTATACCAAGGAAGGTGACGGGCACAAGGGGGCATTCTTTGCGTCTGGAGGAGAGAAGGTTTTTCCACCAACATAGAAGAGGATTCTTTACTGTTAGGGCAGTGAGAATCTGGAATTGCTTGCCTGAGGAGGTGGTGATGGCGAACTCAGTCGAGGGGTTCAAGAGAGGCCTGGATGTCTTCCTGGAGCAGAACAATATTGTATCATACAATTATTAGGTTCTGTAGAAGGACGTAGATCTGGGGATTTATTATGATGGAATATAGGCTGAACTGGATGGACAAATGTCTTTTTTCGGCCTTACTAACTATGTTACTATGTATGAGTGATAGAAATGTTATGATTAAAGGGAACCTGTCACCCCCAACATCGAAGGTGACCTAAGCCCACCAGCATCAGGGGCTCGTCTACAGCATTCTGGAATGCTGGAGATAAGCCCCCGATGTATCCTAAAAGATAAGAAAAAGAGGTTATATTATACTCTCACCCAGGGGCGGTCCCGGTCCTGGTCCGGTCCGATGGGTGTCGCGATCTGATCCGGCGCCTCCTATCTTCAGGCAGAAGATGACGTCCTCTTCTTGTCTTCACGCTGCTGCTCCGTTGCAGGCGTACTTTGCCCTGATGAGGGCAGAGCAAAGCACTGCAGTGCGCAGGCGTTGGGTCTCTCTGACCTTTCCCGGCGCCTGCGCACTGCAGTACTTTGCTCTGCCCTCAACAGGGCGGACAAAGTGCGCCTGCGCCAGAGCCGCATCGTGAAGACAAGAAGAGGACGTCATCGTAAGAAGATGGGACTGCGACGCCCATCGTACCGGGACCGCCCCTGGGTGAGTATAATCTAACCTCTTTTTCTCATCTTTTAGGATACATCGGTGGCTTATCTACAGCATTACAGAATGCTGTAGATAAGCCCCTGATGCTTGTGGGCTTAGCTCACCTTCGAGTTTGGGGGTGACAGGTTCCCTTTAATAAATTATCGGTGGTCCATGCTTCCAGTAACCTATCTGACATGTTGGATTGAGAACCTAAAGAAAAACCCAAACAAACACATAAAACACAAACAGTGTAGTATAATAAAGTACAGCATGAATACACATGAGTAAGCAAATACCTGGCATAGAAGTGTATCATCCATCTGGCAACTGTCTGCTGCGTAATTGCAAATACTTTTATTATATCTGACTCATGATCAGACCTGCTACAATGAGTATAGATCAGGAGGAAGTTACAACTGTGAAGTGTAAGGAAATATGTAATAAAATAAGTGTATAATTAATCAGGTGGTGTTCAATTTTATATGCAAATAAACCTGGTAAACACCTGGGAGGGAAAGAAAGGGAAACAAAGAGAGAATATGTGAGCTGAGCCCTGCATCAGTGACCACTATGGTTATTTTGGTCTTGTTAAAAGGGTACGATTGCAAAATGTTTGCAAGATCAAGCAACTTTGCAACTTCCACCCCTATTAAAAATGTTCTGTGTTTTCAAAACACAAAGGAATTGTTAATTCCTCTGCGACTGCTACATTGGAAGAGCACACATCAGACCTGTACCATGCGAGTGGTCAATCTGCAGGAATGCACAAACCCCCGGCAGGCAGGGAGCCAATGTACAGGGGAGCGGAGGAAAGAAGATGATAAAAGTCCTTTAAAATTATGACAATGGATGTGATAAAGAAGTGATTATCATAATTTATGCCATATCATTATAATATAGAATGCCAAACATTGAATTACATTTTAGAATTAAGTAGTGATTAACATAACCATGATGTGGTTCAAAGGCCCAAAATCCAAGGCACCAAATGTTCCCCTCCGATTAATCCTTTTATTAGTTACAGAGCAAATGACAAGCAGCGTTTTGGCCACATAGGGCCTTTATCAAACCATAAGTGAACAAAAGTGCAGAGTGGAGCCATTGGTGAATATCCATGATGTGGAATTATGCTGAAGGCTTCATATACAGCGATACTGTGGATCCACACTATTAAATCAATATATGTGCTGCTGTATGGAGATTCATGGGTGTCCATATTACAAGGTCACTTACAGTCATGGAGCATGCTATGATTAAGGGCTGGCATAAGCATCCGGCAAAGTGACAGATTCCCATTGACGACACCTGGCGTTCATGTACCATGAATGTGTGCACTGTATATATGACGTGGGCTCAGCACAGGTAACACAGCATAGGTGATGGCTGTGTTATACAGTCCGCACCTGAGTCTGACCGTTGAAATTGAAGCTAGCGCAGATTGTCGTTTAACCCCTTAGATGCTGCTGTGATGGAGGCATTTAAGAGGTTGGAAAAGGCGTCGTTTACACAGTGCCGATGGCATTGCCATGGTGGCCAGGGGCATACTAAAGGCTTCAGTGTCTGCTTTAAAGCAATGGAGTTCATAGGAGATTTTACAAAACAATGCAGTGTTACAGTTATGCATTATATTGTACAAGTGATCATTTTACATAGGGGGAATAATAATAATGGGAAGAAAGCAATAATGAGGAATGTAAAAAAAAAAAAAAAAATGAGGAAACTATATATATGATATAGGATGAAAATATTTTGGGTCTCAGAACATATTGACACAAAGAAAACATGATTATGGTTTAAAGGAACTGTGTCGTCAGAAAGTAATCTACTGTTTAAATCAAGGTATGGCAATTTTTTGTTTTCATATCACAATCTGCATTAAAAAAAAGTAAAATGAGTAAACTCCTGTTCTTTCAAGACAGGTTTTCAGTAAACTCATTATCACCAGAGTCAGGATTACAATGACAGGTAACACCTCTATACACAGCTGAAAGCACAACACAGGATCCACCAATCACAATAGACGATGTCACAGCTCACCTTCTCAGCCCTCCTTTCACATCAAAATTTGCTTCAGTACAAAAGATAGGATTGGAGTCTATTCATTTCTGTTAACCTACATGTCGATTTCCTGAAACTAAAGGGCGAGTCTAAAAAATAAAAACAGTAGCCAGTATGAAAATTGCAAGATTTCAAATTTTTATTTTTAATACAGATTGTATTATGAAAAAATTGCTAAAAGCTTTAAAATATATATATATTTAACATAAAAGTGAGTTAAACAACAGGTCATAAACTGATGACACATTCCCTTTAAAGACAAACTAAAATATATATATATATCTGGTGTGAATGAGGCTGAGAAAATAAAATTTACAAACTGTGCGTTTATGCAGTTTTTTTCAATACTAATACCATGTTCCTCACTTTATAGTTATGAATTCTACTGTGACTAAAGAATAATGCCGCTATTCAAAATTCTGGGTCAAAATGGCAACAAAAGGTAATGAGCATAAGCTTCCGATGTGTAAATTTCTATCATGGTACTAAAGAGAATTAATATTTCATTTATTTCCTTAAGTGATAAATCTTTTGTCAAAATTTGAATAATTAATTCATTGCTTAATCTGAATTAAATGTTTTCCCAGTCCTATGTAAATAAATGGGCAAATTCATCCTTTCAACTAATTTTTCTATTTCACAAATGCATCTGAAAAACAAATAAGGAAGCAGGTAGTCTTGATTACATTATTGACTATATTTTTCCCAAAATCGCTATGCAGTCCTAGGGATTTCTATAAAAATCTATAAGTGTACTTCAGTTGCAAACAAATAATAATAAATACCAAAGTAATAGAAACCCAATAGCATGATTAATTAAATATACCAAAAAAAACACCAACTATAAGAAAAGGCTAAAATTATCCCATTAAAATCTTATGTGAAAGTATGTGTTTACTGAAAACACATTTTATCCAAGAATTGACATTGAAAAATCAATCCTGGAGGAGAAAGAAGCAGATTTCTCTGATAAGATATACAGCAGCATGTAAAACTTTGGGCACCCCTGGTCAAAATTACAGTTATTGTGAACATTTAAGCAAGTTGAGGATGAAATGATCTCTAAAGGCCTAAAGTTAAAGATGACACATTTGATTTGCATTTTATGCAAACAAATATAGACATATTTTCAAAATGTAAAATTTTTAAAAATTACAAAAAGGAAAATGGGCAGATGCAAAAGTTTGGACATCCTGCATCAACCCCTTTTGAAAGTATCACAGCTTTTAAAAGCTTTTTTGTAGCTAGACAAGAGTCTTTCAATTCTTGTTTGAGGGATTTTCATCAATTCTGCCTTGGGACAATTCTTCCAGTTCTGTGAGATTCCTAGGTCATCTTGCATGCCCACTTGATGGCCAAGTTCTCAGGAGGAGAGTTTCCTACTCAGGTATAGGACTGGATGTTCATCCCCATCTACTAGCTTGAACAACACACCTCCCAACTTGACCTCGGAGTCGTCCGTTTGGACCACGAACTCCTTTGTGAAGTCACGTGCAACCAAGAACGGCTGTTTGCATAGGACAAGCTTCAACTCCTGGAACGCCATCTCCGCTTCAGAGGACCACTTGGCTATTGACGTCTTTGTGCCCTTAAGAATGTTAGAGGGGTGGCTATAATGGCAAAATTTGGCATAAATCGCTGATAGTATCCTACAATCCTCAGAAAGGCCCGAACTTGCTTCTTGGAGCCTGGTTGTGGCCAATTTTGGATTGCCTCTACCTTATTTACTTGTGACTTTATTTAGCCCATTTTGCCTCTTCCTTACCCATGGCACACTTCTTTTGGTTCATGATAAACCCTGCCTTCCTCAGTGCATCCAGTACCACCTGAACCTTCTGCAGGTGACATACCCAATCCGGGCTGAAGATTACAATATTGCCCAGATAAGAAGCGCCATACTGTGTGAGAGGCTAGGATCCGATCCATGGCCCTCTGGAAAGTAGCTAGGACTCCCTGCAGACCGAACGGCATCCTGGTGTATTGAAAGCATCCGTCAGGCATAGAGAAGGCCGTCTTCTACTTTGCATTTGAGGACAGAATTTGCCAGTAGCCTTTTGTTAGGTCCAGGGTGATGATATATCTGGCTGACCCTAACCTCTCAATGAGCTCATTAACCAGGGGCATTGGATATGAGTCGAACTTGGACACCTCATTTAGCTTCCTGTAGTTGTTACAGAAACGCCACTCTATGTCCGGCTTCGGCACAAGGACAATGGGGCTGGACCAGCCACTCTTTAACTCCTTGATGACTCAACATTTTCCTCACCTCCTTGGAGAGCACCTCACAATCAGATATGGCTTTTGGTTCACCCTTACATGCGGTTCCATCAGGATTTCATGCTCCAAGATCTGCGTACAACCTGGCAATTCTGAAAACAGGTCCCATTTCTGCTGAAGCAACTCTCGGCACTGTTGCTTCTGGGCCGGTGACAATGTCTCTACCAATATGACATCCTTGACCCTGGCTTCAGGGTTAGCCCGCACATAGCTTCCACCAGTTCCCTGTCCTGCCATAGCTTGAGCAGGTTAATGTGGTATACCTGGTACGGCTTTCTTCTCCCAGGTTTGTGGACCTTGCTGTTGACGTTACTCAACCTCATATGGCCCTTTCCACTTGGCCAGGAGCTTACTTTCCATGTGGGGAACAGCACAAGCATCTGGTCTCCAAGGCTGAACTGTCTCAGTCTCGTTGCCCGATTGTAGACCCTTGCCTGGGTCTCTTGTGCTTGCAAAGGCTCTCCTTCACAATCAGCATCACCTTTGTTATCCGGTCTTGCATCTGGGCCACATGCTCGATGATGCTTCAGTCGGATGTAACCTCTGCTTCCCAGTTCTCCTTTGCAATATTCAGAAGTCCCTTAGGGTGCTGTCTGTGTAGCAACTTGAATGGTGAGAACCCCATAAAGGCCTGTGTGACTTCCCTCATAGACAACAACAGGTATGGCTGTAGTAAATCCCAGTCTCAGCCATCCTTCTCCACGACCTACTTAAGCATGGATTTCAAGGACTTGTTGAACGTGTCCACCAGGAAGTCTGTCTTTGGATGGTACACCAACGTCTGGAGTTGTGTAATCTGGAGTGCCTTACACAACTCCCTCATCACTTTGGGCATAAATGGAGTTCCTTGGTCTGTCAGCACCTTTTTTGGCAGGCGGCCCGTCAAGGAGAAAATATAGACTAACTCTCGGGCTATGCTCCTGGCGGAGGAGTTTCTCAGTGGTACTGCCTCGAGGTTCCATATTGCATAGTCCATCACCACTAGGATGTATTGTTGCCCCTTGGTGGAATTAACTAGTGGCCCTTCAAGGTCCATGGTAAACTGGTCAAAGGGGACCTCTATAATGGGCAATGGCACTAGGGGACTTCGGAAGTGGCATACGGGAGCAGTTAGCTGAGGAGTAGGGCAGGACTGGCAGTAGTTAGCAATCTCTCTGTGACATTCAGGCCAGTAGAACCTCTGCAGGACCGTTCTTCAATTTTGTCTACTCCCAGATGCCACCCTAAGACATGAGAATGGGCCAGGTCTAGAATCCTACGCCTATAGGGACCCGGTATTAACAACTGTGCTACCACTTCCTCTCTTAGATTAGTGACCCGATATAGCAGCTCCTGATTTAAAGCAAAATATGGAAACCTGGTGTCAGTCCCTGGCTCTTGAGCAATCCCATCTATCACAGTTACATTGCCAAATGTCCATTTTAGAGTAGGATCCCGCATTTGAGCCGTCCCAAAATTTCCCCCAGAAACCCCCAGTTCAGGAATCTTGACCTCATTGGTCGCCATCTCGTCCTCGCCACCAGCAAAGGCAAACAGGGTAAACTCATCCGCCTCCGACTGGGAAGGGGATTCATCATGGTGGGACCGGCTATTTTATGAGTCACAGTCACCTGGTACTTCACCCGGGACTTGTAATTTATCCACATTTGTCACACATGCTCCCTGGCAAATTGCCCACACTTATAGCATCAACTGTGGTAGATTGGCTCACTTTGCTGGAACATTATATCTTTAAGACTCTCACTGTTTTTTTAGGAGTTCTGCATAAGCCAGTACAGGGTTATCAAAATAAGACAAGGCTTTCCTGGCATAAGGAAAAAAAAACAAAGCAAAAATTACAGCACAGTCCATGTGGTTGCGGGGATCTGCCCGCTCAGTAAAAAAACAACATTTTTAGCTTCCTTGTCAGGACACCTTGCACTGGAGTTTCACTCTCCAGGACAACCGAACACTGAATGCCTCTGGAGGCCGACTATTTAAGCCCCAGACCACACCCTGGGGTGGAGATATGGTGGACAACCTCCCACTCGCTCTATGGTTGTCCACATAAACTCAGCCCTTAAAATGGCCGATTAACCCATCTCAACACATAGTGTGCTGGGTGAAACTGCTGGGTTTGAAATCACTGAAGTTAATAGCCTCAGTGAAACATATCTCCCAGCCAGCACTTTGCCAGTGACTGTGTCACACCGTGCATAATAGTTGGCATACCCACTAGAGAAATTGATATGGTGCTGGTTTCAAAATTGCACCAGAGGTCAATTCATGCAGGATTAAAAAAAAACAAGCAAAAAAAAACCACAGTGGGCAGAGATTTCTATAAATCACATCCACTTTGCAGAACTGTAAGCCGATGGGTTCTTAGGCAGTGAAACTACACAGCTAAAAAAACTTAACCTTAGTTGCCTGAAAACAGTTTACAGTGATGAGGCATCAGATTTGTTTTTTGACATTAAAGGGAACCTGTCTTGTAAATTTTAACCTGCAGATATGGGTTTAATCTGAAGGTTAATAGTGTTCTGAACTTGACTGGTGCTGTCACTGAGAGCCCCACCGCCGAGAGGATTGGGTTTCAGTTATAGGGGTGGTGCCGCTGCAGGTCCAGTCATCGCTGAGTGTATGGAGAGCAGCGGCTGTAACCGCATTCCACACTGACTGACAGCTGGCCCTTATGCTGATCCTGCTGTCAGTCAGTGCTGGAGGGTGGGTACAGCTGCTGCTTACTCTGTACTGAGCAGTGACTGAAGCCGTGCCGGCCCACCCATATAACTGGAAGCCTCAGGCTACAAAGACAAGTTCATTTCCTTCCAGCAGCTGGGCTCTAAGTGCGGGTGCAACCCCAATGGTTTTTTTGCATGACAGGTTCCCTTTACCTATGTGTTTCCATAGTAACAGACTACAAACAGTCTGTGTAGTCAGATTCTGCAGTCAAGGAAATAAAAAAATAGGAGAAAGATGTATTCATGGAGACACAGAGGTGATGCAGAAAGAAAGAAAAAATATTAAAAAATGTTAGATGTGCAAAACTGTTTGCAAAGGTCAATACCCTTTAATCATCGCATAGTAGAAAAGCTGTGCAATTTTCTAAACCCTAATTATGAATCCCCTCCTTTGTCTGCAAGTCCTCTGCTTTCTTTCAGTAAATAGAAATGTTATTGATTGCATCTAAAAGAAGACATTTCTCATAAAAGGACAGTGTGAACATTGCATTAGGCTATGCCCATGTTGGCATAGGGGCATGGGCCACAACACTGCCATATCCATCACCACCATGACCCACTGACTTGTATGAAAATTGGTTTCTAGCATGGCATTTATCCCTGATCATGTGGCAAGGGCCAATAAAGGGTCTGACATTGATTTGTAGGGTATCTAAAAGTCCTTGTAAAGTGCGTTCAACATTTACATTGCTCCAAGTGCAGCTTTCCTAATTAACTACAATTATGGAATTTACCATATACTGTATGATTGAGGATCATCTTAAGTTATCTAAAATGTGTGTTTGCATTGTTCTTAAAGGAAAAGAGACAGAAGATGACATCTATTGTGCTTGCCTGTCAAAAGCATTATGCCAGGTGGCTACACCAGTTACTGTTGGCTTATACGCCCCATTCGGAGGCCGGGTGTACATGCTTTTGGATCGCATCACAAGTAAGCAGATCTTATAAATCTATTATTCCATATGAAGTCGAAGCGTCTATACAATCTTATATAATCTTATATAATCTATATAATCTTTTGTTCTTTCATTTGATTTATATTTTAGTCTCATTTATCTTTTGCAGAATGCATGCGGGAGGAAGCATCGCGTATAACACAAAAAGAAGAAAAAAACTTGGAGAAAGCCACAGTGAAAGCCACCGGATGGGGTTTCCTACATCTACTTTGGCGTCTATTTTTCTACTGCCCTTTAGTAACTGAACGTCACTTAGAACGCAAAAGTATTAAGTTTATATTTGTACACTTCAGCGCTTGGCAGTATGCAGGCAGTGACCGACTGTGGGCTGGCCTGGTCACCACACTCTGCGAGGAAATACGTCGGAACTTCGGAGTTTTTCCACACAGTATATTTAACGCCTTGGGTTGCAAACCTAAAAGAAATCTAGAATCTGATGGCAGAGAGTGGACCATCAGAAGGACTTTTTGCATTATACTGGCGGTCTGCATTGTCTTGCTTCTCATTGGGTTGCCCCTCTTGGTTATACCAATCAAATCTAAAAGCCATGGAGGTGAAGAGAGAGTCTCAACAGTTTTTGGGAGTTTAATGACTGTAGTGGCAGGATCAGGAATTGTCATGACACTGTTTAAGCTAGGAAAGAGCGTCATTATTAGCCAAAAGCATAAAATCGAGCGACTGGTCAATAGCGAGAAATTTAGTTCTCAAATGGGTTTTATGAATGAGGTGAAAAAAGAGGTGGAACTGATAAGCCAAATGGTTCAATTCATGGAAATTTTCCAAAGGCAGAAGATTCGGGTGGTCTTACAGATCACCAGTCTGGAGCTCTGTGCACCTGACAAAGTGGTTGGAGTATTGGATGCTATGAACACTCTATTATCTGACCAGAGATCTCCATTTATTTCCATACTGGTAGTTGACCCCAACATCATTGTCACTTGTTTAGAGAACGCAGGCTCACTTAAAGGTATGGCAGACAATGGGTACATGTTCCTCAACCGCACTGTCACGTTGCCTTTCTCTGTTCCGGCTCTTGGTAAGAAGACAAAGCTGCAACTTCTGAAGAAAGCTGTACAAAGGACAGAAGATCTTATTGATTGGCCTTGCAGGAATGACGCCAATCGGGGCACTAAGACTGGAATTACAGAACCCATGAAGCTGCTTAGAGACGACCTCTTAGAAGATGAAGAGCCAGAGGTGAACCTACCACCTTATCAACCAGCTTACTGCATCCAGGAAGCATTTTATGCCCTATACAATGAGCGTGAAGTTCTCCATGAATATATTCCTGATAGCATATGTCAAATGAAACGAATTGTCAATGCTATCCCTGTCATGGTCCACCTAATGATGCTGAGTAAAATACCATGGGGTAACATGTCTTCCAAATCTGTAGCTGCTTGGGTCGTTCTCTGCAATCAATGGCCATGTAGACTGAGCTGGATTCTTCAATGTCTAGAGGATGAAGAGCAACAAGGATGTAAGGAAGGGTTCAATGATTATCTCCTGTGGGACATGTTTAAGGAAAACAGCAAAGAACTGTTTTCCTTGAAAGCTGGGCTGAAGAATCTTTTGGACTTGGATGGAGATCCGGAGATTTTCCAAAAGTTTCTCTCTCACGACTTTCCTTTTACGGTTGACGAATCCAGAAGGCTGATGACGTGTACGATTAATCTGGATTATTCGATAAAACACAAGATGGGACTTACCCGTGGAATCAACAACCTTCAAAATGATTGGAAAACAACAATTGTAGAGAGTAAAATTGAGAAAATAGAAATGGTGGATAAAAACAACAAAATAGACGTCAGTGACGTGGTTGGAATGCAGGTTATTCAATGTAACAAAGACAATGAGCTTAGAAATGAGTGGGAGACACAGGTCTATCGGTGCAGAGCTGACGTTCATCGGGAGAAAGGTCTACCTGAAATGATGCAGGCAAAAGAGATTAGAAGCAGAGGATCAGAACTCAGGTGTGATGAGGAGCAGTCCAAAAGGCACAGTTCTTTAAAACAGAAATTATTAAAAGAAGTATGTGGGAATAATGAGGATGTGAGTGAAATGGATAGTGTAAGTAGAAATTTAGTAGAAGACGAAATCCCATGGATAGATGAAGAAGATTGCAGGGTACAAGTAAAAGAACAGTATAAGAGATTAGAAGAGGAAAGAAGTTTAGAACGAGAAACCGTACTATAATGTGAAAATTTTAGGCTTTCTATCTGTAAGTATGTTCCTCCTCACTGTCTTTTGAGAAAAGGAAGCGATAGCTGCCAGGTTGTGCACCGAGAAACTGTTGGGACATTTTGAGTACAACTTCTTTGTGGTTCCAAATCTGCAGCTTTCTTAGATTAGGTGGAAACATTCTCATAGACATTACAAGGGGTATCTGGTTTACAAAACTCATTTTTTTAATACCTTAGTAGGTTGTGTTAAGCCAATATAGGGGAATTCCTTTTATTTATATCCTTCATAAATTAGCCAGAATGTAGCAGCTACAATGAGCCTTTCTCTCTTTCGGGAGGACACATCTCATTTGGATAGGCCCTCATATTTGATTAGTGTGGGTCTGACAATTGAGATCATCATGATAAATGGGCTATTGTGCTCCTGCGAGAGCCATATCCTCTTCATTGTTTCCAGAAGCATAGCCTGTTCTAGGTTTTTCAGATGCCAAACGACAAAGAATCCCTGTGCAAGAACAGTATAGATGGACTCCTTGATTTCTAACTGCTAATTTAACGACGAGGCGGTGCCTACCATGTATGACCTCATTCATGGCACTTCAGAAAATTCCTCACAGCTGTGTCAATCCACCCGTAATTGTGAGACCTGGATATGAAGGAGCATAGCCTCTTACATGTCATCTGGTAGACAGTAGAAACCACTGTCCTTGCACAGGCGGCACATGTTGTGCTCTCTTTTGATAGGGATATTGACCACCATTTTTCATGTTGACTCCAAAAATAAAGATTGTCATAATTAGCACGTGAAAATATTAGATGAGAAATAAAAATTCCTGTTTTACAGTTAATTTGTGTATAATACACATAAATAAAATAACTATGATTATATAAAATATTGATAAAAACTTTTGGATGCATTAATGAGTCAGTAAAAATAGAGATAATTACACCAAATTGTACTATTGGTGATTCATAGAAAAAGAATGTAATGTAATTTGTGGTCCAAACTAGCTTCAGAGTTTCTCTGACATTTGTGGCAGAGACTGGGGACTAGGAAGCTGGTGTCTATATACATTTCTATGTCAAATAGGGGCACAATGGTTCCAAATTTTGCATTTATTCCCTTGTACGGAGTGCATTTTGGTGAAGAGCATTTTATACTTTTTTGTACTTATATTTTTTTCCATGAAGGAGACATTAAGCAAATTATATCAGTAAAATCATATGATTCATATCATATTGGCAGAGGCTTAGCAGGTTATTTCAGCGATGAATCACAGGAGGGAGACCATCAAAGGAGAACCACAAAATGCAAGACATTGAAATCCCCTTATCACATGTTAACAATGCTGAAAACTTTTTGAATGCTTAATTCCCACATGGAGATTTCATTAAAGAGTAAATGATATGTCAGAAGTTTTGATAATTGAAGGTCCGGATGCTGAGACTTCCACCAATCACTGAAGTGAAGGAGAAGAAGTGTTCAGTCCTTGTTCTGCCATATACTAAAGATGGCTCATATAGTTTTATAGACTGTGATTTACTAAATTAAAGGACACTTCCATAATACAACACATGGTAGAAGATACCACAATTTTTCAATCGAATTCCCATCCATATCCAAGCTCTCCTACACTCAACCAGATGTTCAAGTAGGCACTGCCCCATTGAGAGACACAGAGTATAGTGGTTAAGTCTTGATTCAATGCTTTGCATGCCAGTCATGATGGACTGTGAACTGGAGAAAGACGTGACAAATTCATTAAAAGGCGTACACCTCTTCATGAATTTGGCATAATTTTCAGCTGCTGTTCTCCACCGCAAGAAACATAATGTCACACACAGGCAGTGACTTACACATATAGTTCTACACATGCAGCCACACTTACATACCTTAACCACGCGGGCACATCTTTACACATCTACTTCTACACATGCAGCCACACTTACATACCTTAACCATGCGGGCACATCTTTACACATCTACTTCTACACATGCATCCACACTTACATACCTTAACCATGCAGGCACACCTTTACACATCTACTTCTACACATGCAGCCACAGTTACATACCTTAACCACGCAGGCACACCTTTACACACCTACTTCTACACATGCAGCCACACTTACATACCTTAACCACGCGGGCACATCTTTACACATCTACTTCTACACATGCATCCACACTTACATACCTTAACCACGCAGGCACACCTTTACACATATACATCTACACATGCAGCCACACTTACATACCTTAACCACGCGGGCACATCTTTACACATATACTTCTACACATGCAGCCACACTTACACACCTTAACCACGCAGGCACACCTTTACACATCTACTTCTACACATGCATCCACACTTACATACCTTAACCACGCAGGCACACCTTTACACATATACATCTACACATGCAGCCACACTTACATACCTTAACCACGCGGGCACATCTTTACACATATACTTCTACACATGCAGCCACACTTACATACCTTAACCACGCAGGCACACCTTTACACATCTACTTCTACACATGCAGCCACACTTACATACCTTAACCACGCGGGCACATCTTTACACATCTACTTCTACACATGCAGCCACACTTACATACCTTAACCACGCAGGCACACCTTTACACACCTACTTCTACACATGCAGCCACACTTACATACCTTAACCACGCAGGCACACCTTTACACACCTACTTCTACACATGCAGCCACACTTACTTACCTTAACCACGCAGGCACACCTTTACACATATACATCTACACATGCAGCCACACTTACATACCTTAACCACGCAGGCACATCTTTACACATCTACTTCTACACATGCAGCCACACTTACATACCTTAACCATGCGGGCACATCTTTACACATCTACTTCTACACATGCAGCCACACTTACACACCTTAATCACGCAGGCACACCTTTACACATATACATCTACACATGCAGCCACACTTACATACCTTAACCACGCAGGCACACCTTTACACATCTACTTCTACACATGCAGCCACACTTACATACCTTAACCACGCAGGCACACCTTTACACATCTACTTCTACACATGCAGCCACACTTACTTACCTTAACCACGCAGGCACACCTTTACACATATACTTCTACACATGCAGCCACACTTACATACCTTAACCACGCAGGCACACCTTTACACACCTACTTCTACACATGCAGCCACACTTACATACCTTAATCACGCAGGCACACCTTTACACATCTACTTCTACACATGCAGCCACACTTACATACCTTAACCACGCAGGCACACCTTTACACATCTACTTCTACACATGCAGCCACACTTACATACCTTAATCACGCAGGCACACCTTTACACATATACTTCTACACATGCAGCCACACTTACATACCTTAACCACGCAGGCACACCTTTACACATATACTTCTACACATGCAGCCACACTTACATACCTTAACCACGCAGGCACACCTTTACACACCTACTTCTACACATGCAGCCACACTTACACACCTTAACCATGCAGGCACACCTTTACACATATACTTCTACACGTGCAGCCACACTTAGATAGCTTAATCACGCAGGCACACCTTTACACACCTACTTCTACACATGCAGCCACACTTACACACCTTAACCACGCAGGCACACCTTTACACATATACTTCTACACGTGCAGCCACACTTAGATAGCTTAATCACGCAGGCACACCTTTACACATCTACTTCTACACATGCAACCACACTTACATACCTATACCACGCGGTCACATCTTTACACATATACACATGTAATTACACTATTATACACATAATTCTACACCTGCAGGAAAAATCTTTACTTGCATACTCTTACTCATACTTTTACACAGACACTTCCTTTTTTTATACTCAAACTTCTATAGGCACATTTTTACACTCTCTACACAAGCAGGCATGGGCAGACATACTGCCGGTTCAACCGGCTGCACCGAGGCCCGGAGGCTACGGTGGGCCCCTGCAGGCCGGCTAATAATGAGGGCAATCTGGCCAGTTTATCCAGCCCCGAGGCTCCGGGGGGCCACGGGCCAGATTGCCCTCATGTGCACCAGGCAGGGAGCAATCCCTGCAGCTCCGCTGCCTGCATGAGACAATGTCAGCGGAGCGGAGGTGCAGGGAATGGATCCATCCTGCTTCCTGCCCGCGCTTCCTGTCTCACACAACAGCGGCTGAATGACATCATCATTGAGCACCGCGGCTGTACAAGACAGGAAGCTGCCAGTGATGGTGTGGCTACAGGATACCATGCGCAGAGGTGAGGTGTGTGTATAGATGTGTGTACATGCAGAGAGGTGAATGGTGCTGTGTGTGTCTATGTGTGTATGCAGAGAGGTGAATGGTGCTGTGTGTGTCTGTGTGTGTGTATGCAGAGAGGTGAATGGTGCTGTGTGGTGTATGTGTATGCAGAGAGGAGAATGGTGCTGTGTGTGTCTGTGTGTGTGTATGTAGAGAGGTGAATGGTGCTGTGTGTGTCTGTGTGTGTGTGTATGCAGAGAGGTGAATGGTGCTGTGTGGTGTATGTGTATGCAGAGAGGTGAATGGTGCTGTGTGTGTCTGTGTGTGTATGCAGAGAGGTGAATGGTGCTGTGTGTGTCTGTGTGTGTGTGTGTATGCAGAGAGGTGAATGGTGCTGTGTGTGTCTGTGTGTGTGTATGTAGAGAGGTGAATGGTGCTGTGTGTGTCTGTGTGTGTGTGTATGCAGAGAGGTGAATGGTGCTGTGTGGTGTATGTGCATGCAGGGAGGTGAATGGTGCTGTGTGTGTGTGTGTGTGTGTATGTAGAGAGGTGAATGGTGCTGTGTGTGTCTGTGTGTGTGTATGCAGAGAGGTGAATGGTGCTGTGTGTGTGTGTGTGTATGTAGAGAGGTGAATGGTGCTGTGTGGTGTATGTGTATGTAGAGAGGTGAATGGTGCTGTGTGTGTCTGTGTGTGTGTATGTAGAGAGGTGAATGGTGCTGTGTGTGTCTGTGTGTGTGTATGTAGAGAGGTGAAGGGTGCTGTGTGTGTGTGTGTATGCAGAGAGGTGAATGGTGCTGTGTGTGTGTGTATGTAGAGAGGTGAATGGTGCTGTGTGTGTCTGTGTGTGTGTATGCAGAGAGGTGAATGGTGCTGTGTGGTGTATGTGTATGCAGAGAGGTGAATGGTGCTGTGTGTGTCTGTGTGTGTGTATGTAGAGAGGTGAATGGTGCTGTGTGTGTCTGTGTGTGTGTATGCAGAGAGGTGAATGGTGCTGTGTGTGTGTGTGTGTGTGTGTGTATGCAGAGAGGTGAATGGTGCTGTGTGGTGTATGTGTATGCAGAGAAGAGAATGGTGCTGTGTGTGTCTGTGTGTGTGTGTATGCAGAGAGGTGAATGGTGCTGTGTGTGTGTGTGTATGCAGAGAGGTGAATGGTGCTGTGTGGTGTATGTGTATGCAGAGAGGTGAATGGTGCTGTGTGGTATATGTGTATGCAGAGAAGAGAATGGTGCTGTGTGTGTCTGTTTGTGAGTGTGTATGTAGAGAGGTGAAGGGTGCTGTGTGTGTCTGTGTGTCTGTGTGTATGCAGAGAGGTGAATGGTGCTGTGTGGTGTATGTGTATGCAGAGAGGAGAATGGTGCTGTGTGTGTGTATGTAGAGAGGTGAATGGTGCTGTGTGGTGTATGTATATGCAGAGAGGTGAATGGTGCTGTGTGTGTATCTGTGTGTGTGTATGCAGAGAGGTGAATGGTGCTGTGTGGTGTATGTGTATGCAGAGAAGAGAATGGTGCTGTGTGTGTCTGTTTGTGAGTGTGTATGTAGAGAGGTGAAGGGTGCTGTGTGTGTCTGTGTGTGTATGCAGAGAGGTGAATGGTGCTGTGTGGTGCATGTGTATGCAGAGAGGTGAATGGTGCTGTGTGGTGCATGTGTATGCAAAGAGGTGAATGGTGCTGTGTGTGTCTGTGTGTGTGTATGTAGAGAGGTGAATGGTGCTGTGTGTGTCTGTGTGTGTATGCAGAGAGGTGAATGGTGCTGTGTGTGTGTGTGTGTATGCAGAGAGGTGAATGGTGTTGTGTGTGTATGTGTATGCAGAGAGGTGAATGGTGCTGTGTGTGTCAGTCTGTCTGTGTGTGTGGTGTATGTGTATGCAGAGAGGTGAATGGTGCTGTGTGTGTCTGTGTGACTGTGTGTTTGTGTATGCAGAGAGGTGAATGGTGCTGTGTGTGTGTATGTAGAGAGGTGAAGGGTGCTGTGTGTGTGTGTGTGTGTGTGTGTGTGCAGAGAGGTGAATGGTGCTGTGTGTGTCTGTGTGTGTATGCAGAGAGGTGAATGGTGCTGTGTGTGTCTCTGTGTGTGTGTATGTAGAGAGGTGAATGGTGCTGTGTGTGTCTGTGTGTGTGTGTGTGTAGGTGGAGGAGAGGGCAATGATCGGGTGATGGGACAGAAGGCAATGATTGGGTTGACGGAGAGGGCAATGATGGGTGTGATGGGGCAGAAGGCAATGATTAGGTTGATGGAGAGGGCAATGATAGGGGTGGTGGGGGAGAAAGCAATGATAGCGGTGGTGGAAAGGGCAATGATGGGAGTGGTGGGGAGAAGGAAATTATGGAGGCTGTGTAATGGGCAATGATGGGGTGGTGGGGGAGGAGGAGATGATGAAGGTAGTGGAATGGGTAATGATGGGGAGAAGGCAATGATGATGACAGTGGAAAGGACAATGATGGGGTGGTGGGGAGGAGGCAATGATGAAGGTCAAGGAATGGGTAATGATGGGGGTGGTTGGGAGGAGGACGTGATGGAGGTCGTGGAATGGGTAATGATGAGGGTGATGGGGTGATGACAATGATGGTGGCAGTGGAAAGGACAATGATGGGGTGGTGGGGAGGAGGCAATGATGGAGGTGGTGGAACAGTGCCCTCTTTTATTCCATAGTCCCCTCTCTTGTTAGATATAAAATGAGTACTGATGGAGGAGGTGACCAGACGACCAGTCCATCAGCTCCTCCTTTAGAAAAGAAGCTTTCCCATGCTCCATCAGCCATCACTGCATTATACATCAAGACAAGACAGGACGGTGTGTAATAAAAAACAGGGCTCTATAAAATCCAATATGTAAGGGACGGCAATATACATAATAAAGGAGACTATGTAATATATACATGTATGTGTGTGTGGCTATCTATCTATCTATCTATCTATCTATCTATCTATCTATCTATCTATCTATCTATCTATCTATATATCTATCTATAGCTTTGTCACCTTAAAAGGGGGGGGGCAGACAAATTTCCTGCACAGGGGCCCCAAGCTGTCTGTGTCCGCCCCTGCAAATAGGCATACCTTTGCATACATATACCCACACATCACACATGCAGGCACACTTTACACACTGGCATGCATTTACATGCATGCTTCTACACATGTATTTACACTTACAGTATACACACAGTTTTGCATTTCTACGCATGCTACTACACATGTAAACATTTTTTTACACACATACTCCTACACACTCAGGCATACTTTTACATGCATATTTCCATGCATGCCCTCACGGTTTTGCACACATACTCCTTCATTTCCTACACATGCAAGAAAACTTTTACTCACATACTTCAAGACGTGTACATTATTACAAGCATGCTTCTACACGCACTGAGACACCTTTATATGCATACCCCTTCACTTGATGCTCTTACACAGATGCACCCACACACAGGCACACTTTTACACACATACTCTGTTATGACCTGGTGGTCAGGACAATAATGGACCTGGTGGTTAATAGCACACAGAATGACCTGATAGTTACTGATAATAAGGACGAGCTCTGGGACGTGGAAACTCTGCTGACCGCAATCCCTAAACCTATCAACCACACTAGAAATAGCCGTGGATTGCGCCTAACGCTCCCTATGCAACTCGGCACAGCCTAAGAAACTAGCTAGCCCTGAAGATAGGAAAATAAAGCCTACCTTGCCTCAGAGAAACTCCCCAAAGGAAAAGGCAGCCCCCCACATATAATGACTGTGAGCAAAGATGAAAATACAAACACAGAGATGAAATAGATTAAGCAAAGTGAGGCCCGACTCACTAAACAGACCGAGGATAGGAAAGGTTGCTTTGCGGTCAGCACAAAAACCTACAAAAAGACCACGCAGAGGGCGCAAAAAGACCCTCCGCACCGACTCACGGTGTGGAGGCGCTCCCTCTGCGTCCCAGAGCTTCCAGCAAGCAAGACAACAAATTAAATAGCAAGCTGGACAGAAAAATAGCAAACCAAAGAAATACAAGCTGTAACTTAGCTTCTGATGGGAAGACAGGTCACAAGAACGATCCAGGAGAAAACTAGACCAATACTGGAACATTGACAGGTGGCCTGGAGCAAAGATCTAAGTGGAGTTAAATAGAGCAGCAGCTAACGAATTAACCTCGTCACCTGTGAAAGGAAACTCAGAAACACCCACCAGAGGAAGTCCATGGACGGAACCAGCCGAAGTACCATTCATGACCACAGGAGGGAGCCCGACAACAGAATTCACAACAATACTCCCACACACACACAAGCATGCATTTATGCACATACTTCTACCCATCATGTCACGTCATCATATTCATATTTCTATAGGCATGAGTTTACACTCATACTACTACACACAGGCACTTTTTGACACACATTTTTCTGCAGAAGCAGACAAGCATTATTCGTTGTACAGTTGCAATTAAAATAATTAAACCCCCATTACAAATTAGAGTTATTAGCAAAATGTAAAAACTGTCTGCTCTTTGTAAAGAAAACAAAAAAGTAGCTCAAAAAAACTAATATGACAAGTGGTTTCTTCAAATTCAACTCAACATGCCACTTTTAACAACTACCAAATTCTAAAAATTATTCAACCCCATTATGTCAAGCATATTTAGTATTTAGTACATTTATTTTGGCTGTTGTGGCCTGCTGCCAGCATGAAACACTGCCAAAGAGCAACTTCTCGGACCATTCCTCAGGAATCTTATCACATTTCTTATGGGCAATTGATGTTTGTTGTAGCTTATTGTGCTGCTATCCTTAGAGGACAGGGATACAGGGTCATTGAACAATTGATGCTTCCTAATATGTTGATTACCCATTGTATCAGTCCATGCAGCTTGTTGATCTGCAAAGATTGAATGATAATGTCATACCGGCCTCCACTGTTGCTGCGGCTGCTTCCTCGGTCGGGTCCTCCCGCTTCGTCTCCGCCCACAGCTCCGGGCATTGCGCTGGTTCCCTGGTTCATCTTCCTGCTGTTCGGGGGTTCCGACGTGGTGCTCGTGCTTCTTCCTCCCTCCGTCCTGTGTCCGCTCTACACATGCGCCTTAGGTCACGGGCGCGCTCCTTCATTTTCTTAACCCTTCCTGCGTCCTCCCTGGTCCTGGGTCCTCCAATCAGGTAACTGCTCGGGCTATATCAGGCGTCTCCTCTATATTGGAGTGGTATAGAAAATACTTCAGCACAGCCTAGAGGAGGAGGTGCATAATCATGGGTTCCCAAACCCCGGTATATATAGTGCAAGTGACTAGCACACTCCAAGATATCGTGATGCAAACGGGGGTTTATTTACATACAGTAAATCAAACGTTTCGGTCAATATAGGACCTTCATCAGTGTA
Organism: Ranitomeya imitator; assembly: GCF_032444005.1. Taxonomy (NCBI): domain Eukaryota; kingdom Metazoa; phylum Chordata; class Amphibia; order Anura; family Dendrobatidae; genus Ranitomeya; species Ranitomeya imitator. The sequence goes on along the minus strand of NC_091283.1, from coordinate 60,509,864 downwards.
CTATAAGGGAATATATACAAAAGAATAAACGTAAATAAAATTATAACAAAAAGTAATAGATAACAAAAAAGCAAAATATAAAAGAAACAAAAGTATATACATCACAGAATTGGACGGTCATATATATGGATCATCATAGACAACTCCAATAAAACATACAAAATATCATACATCTCTGTTTGTAGGGTATATATATAGAAATGAATAGCCACGTATAAATGAGGCAGCTAAGGTATTTTAAAGGGAAAATCCGGGAGGGAAGGGTTTCCAAAGGAGTGACATGGGTTAGATAGATAAATCTGGAAAACGCTTTTGAGGAAAACCAAATAACTGGATGGACAACGTACCTAGAGATAGCTGTAAGTCATAATAGAGCCCCCAATAAAGAGATAATTGCATCTGTGAGAGAGGCAATGGGTACATGCTTAAATAGAAGAAAAGATGGTATAACTATAAAAGACCCCAAAAAAAAGGCTAGGTACATACCTAAGACAACAGGCCCTGGAAAGTTTGTGGGCCACAAAGCACAGTGGAGTCTGCCTAAAAAAAGGCATATAGGACAGTATAAGGATACTGGCATAGACAAGCGCTAACCAGAGAAAAGCCACGTGCTAGGATGGAAATGGAGGACTTACCCACTGGTGTATGAAACTGGAATACACGCGGTGTCCACCGCAAGTGTAATAGAAAGAGACATGCCCGGTGTGTCTATTTATAGTGAAAGCAGGCAGCGCTAATGCCCGCGCTGAAGAGCGGCTCGGAGTGACCGGAAGGGGCGGAGCGGTAGTGACGCGAGCGTCACATGACCGCAAAGGCAGAGAGAGATGCGTTCCACTCATAGAGGCAGGCCACAAGGAAAAAAATGGTTGTGCGTTCCACTTGAACAGCCGCAGAGAGGGAGCAAGGAGCGGCAAGGGTGCCGGCAATGTATGACCTAAAGGGGAAAAGGTGCTAGTTCCACATGCTGGAGGAACATGATGGTACATTACTAGAGGTGACCACAAAGGTGCAGTAAAAGTGTGTGTGTCTCATGGAAGTTACGTCAGAAGAGATGATACAGTAACATACGCCAAATCGAACAAATATAGTGGTGTATTCCAAATAGTGAGCCGCTTCTACAGAATGGAGTAAGGTGGCCGTAGAGTGTCCACACAGATAGAGATGGAGGAGAATTCAGAAAGGTCGGTTCTGTAAAGAGAGAGACATAATTAATATGGGGAAACAGCACCGTACAGCTATGAGGCAAAAAATAAAATAAAATTATAATGGTAAAGTGGACAATTCTAGATAATGGGACTAAAATATAGTAGATGAACTAAGAAGGCATGTGGTGCAAAGATATACACAATGTGGGACTAATTGGCAGGGCCACATTGTAAAAAGTAAAAAATTTTTTTAATGGATAATATATATAGCCCTTATATCAGAGTATACAATCTAGAACTAGCATATGGTATAATGTATAGTGGAACACTACCTAAGAGCAGCTACGACGTGGAACATACATATTGAAAGTATATGGACGTAAACCTTAGATATTTGATCATCACACATAGGAGTCCACTGGTGCTTGTATAATGTCAAAAAAGCTGAAACATAAATAGTCATCCAGAGCAATCACAATGTGGTAAAGATTACAACAGATAAAGGTAACCGTGAACAAGAGGCAAAAACATATGAAACGTGACCCTGTATCAAATAAAGGATGACAGCTCATAGTCTCTGTTTAGGCCTTTCGGGCTTAACGTATCGAGCTCATGGATCCAGTATGCCTCTCTACGCTTGAGCATAGTAACCCGATCCCCCCCACGTCGAGGTGGTGTGACCTGTTCGATAATCTGGAACTTAAGTTGAGATAAATTGTGTCCTTTTTCCACAAAGTGTGATGGTAAGGGAAGTAACAGATTTTTGCATCGTATGGTAGATTTATGTTTAGAGATTCTAGCTTTGACAGGTTGGGTGGTTTCACCTATATACAGCAATCCGCACGGGCATTTAATTAAATATACTGCGAAATTTGTGTTACAAGTAAAGAAATTATTGACGGGATAGCTCTTGCCAGTATGCGGATGATGAATTATATTGCCCCTGAGTATGTTATTACACTGATTACAATTCAGACATGGGAAAGTCCCTGTTTTCGGTTGGCTCAAAAAACGTTGTGTAGTGTGTAATTGAGATGAGCCGATGTCTGCTCTTATCAGACTGTCTTTTATGTTGCGCGGCCTCTTAAAACAGGGTAAGAAAGGTTGTTGGAATTCATTAACGTTAGGATATGCCATCTGTAAGATGTGCCAATGCTGGCGAATGGTCTTGTGGAGTATAAAGGCAGCCGGATGATATTGGTGTATGAAAGGAATCCGTGAGGAGGCAGGAGGTCTTTTATGAATGTCATGGTCCGTGGTGGCTTTGTCTAAAATGCGTAATGGGTAGCCCCTTTCACGGAATTTCGATTTCATCTCTGAAATTCTCTGATCTTTGATCACAGGATCGGAGACAATTTTAGTTACTCTATTCAGCTGAGACTTTGGGATAGATTTCTTCATGTTGGGAGGATGGAAGCTATCATAGTGTAACAAACTGTTACGATCCGTAGGTTTTGAATACAGATCAGTGGATAAGTTACCATCGATGTCCTTCTTGACCAATGTGTCCAAGAAGCTGATTTGATGGGGGTCATGTGACATAGTGAAATCTAGTCCGGGCCACGCATTTTTAAGGAATTGGAAGAAAATCTGTAATGAGTCGAGGTCGCCTTTCCAGATACAAAATATATCATCGATGTATCTTTTCCATGTTAATACATGTTGACGGAACAGACTATTAGTGTAAATCAGGGTGTCCTCGTAATGGGCCATGTAGGCATTGGCATATGGGGGTGCCACATTAGAGCCCATGGCCGAGCCCTTGGTTTGGAGGTAGTATGAATCCTCGAACAAGAAGAAATTGTTGTTAAGGACAACAGACAACAGTGTACAGCAGAGATCTATGAGACCAGAGTTGGTATTGTTGTTGGAAAGAAGCCACCGAGTAGAGTGGATGCCATCTGTGTGTGGTATAGATGTATATAGGTCCTTCACATCGAAGGACACCAATATAGCATCAGGAGGAACCGGAGTGATATCCTCAATAATTTGTAGAAAGGCTCCTGTGTCGAGTAAGAAGGACCGGGTATTCCTGATCATGGGTGTGAGGATTTTTTCTAAATAGATTGAAATGGGGGCTAGAACAGAATCCGTGGAGGCTACGATAGGTCGCCCTGGTGGGTTGTGTAAGTCTTTATGGATCTTGGGGAGAATGTAAAAAACAGGCGTGATCGGGTGTTTTTTAATTAGAAAGGCGTGTGTTTTATCGTCCAGTATGCCGCGTGTCTGGAACTCGTCTAATGTGGTTTTAACAGTGTCTTGAATAGCAGTTGTCGGGTTATGGGATAATTTTCTGTAGGTAGTAGAATCCCCCAACTGGCGGTATACTTCGTTCCTATAATGGAGTTTATCCATTATCACTATGGCTCCACCCTTATCAGCCGGCTTGATAATTATGTCCTTTTCTTGTTGTAAAGATTTTAGGGCCTGTCTCTCTGTTGCGGACAGGTTCGAGGGATAGTAAATTGATCCCCTGTCTACATCTTTCCGCAAGTTTTTGAATGACTTGTCCACAAAGTGGATGAAAGTCTCCAAGGGGTGTGAGCCCTTGGGTGGTTGGTATGTGCTCTTGTCTCTGAGGCCAAGGCTAGCTGCGGTGATACCTGCTGAGGGAAACTGTGTAATGGAAGGTGCAACCGGATTAATCTGGGAGAAATGTAATTTTAATCTAAGGGACCTATAGAACCTCTGCAGATCCATATCCATCTGGAAGGTATTATGCTTGTGACTCGGGCAATATGAGAGACCTTTTTGTAAGACACTGTGTTCGGCGATTCCTAGAGATTTGGAAGAGATGTTGACCACTAACGGTTGTGTACCTGGGATCTGGTTATCCGTGTGAAGTCCATATTTCTTGGACCTGTTGAGTCCCCGTCTGGTCCTCTTCTTTTCTCTCGTCGTCTCTGACGGCCTAAAAAACGACCCTGATGTTGGTATCTTCCGGATTTCTCCGGGTCCGAGTCGGAGGTTGTATAGTCCACGGATGAACGATAACCATCCTGTCTGAAAGGCTTTTTGGTGGTTGATTTGTCCTGCCATTGGTAGACCCTGTTGAGTTCGTAGTCCTCGAGATCTCGCTGAAATTTAGATCTTTTTTTCAGTTCGATGTCACGACGGTGTTGGTTTATGTTGGTTTCTATTTTCTTTTTGAGTGCGTTGAACTCTTCTACAGGTACGGCCGAGCAGAGTTGACTTTCAATGTTCTTAATCTGCTCTTGCGTGGAAGAAATTTCCTTGTGCAGATGTTCTAGTGTGAGAACCATGAGATCAAAAGAGCACTTGTTAAGGATTTGTTCAAATTTGATACAAAAATCAGGGGAGTTGCTGAATAAAGTAGGGCGAAGTGAGACCCTCAAGCCCCGTGGTATTCTCTGTGCTTTGAGGTATTCGGTTAGAGTGGCCCCGTGGAGTTCAAGGTTAGTGCACCGTCTGAGTTCGCGTTCCCAATCTCTACCCCGTGTTTCACTAGGGGGGATTTTAAGAAAATCACTTGGGATTTTAGACAGAGCGATGATATTAGATGTCTCCTCAGAGTTGTACGAAAAAGTGAGGGCTGACATGACAATCGGGCGTGCTAAGTATATGGGAAAATACAGTGGTATAGAAAATACTTCAGCACAGCCTAGAGGAGGAGGTGCATAATCATGGGTTCCCAAACCCCGGTATATATAGTGCAAGTGACTAGCACACTCCAAGATATCGTGATGCAAACGGGGGTTTATTTACATACAGTAAATCAAACGTTTCGGTCAATATAGGACCTTCATCAGTGTACTATAAGGGAATATATACAAAAGAATAAACGTAAATAAAATTATAACAAAAAGTAATAGATAACAAAAAAGCAAAATATAAAAGAAACAAAAGTATATACATCACAGAATTGGACGGTCATATATATGGATCATCATAGACAACTCCAATAAAACATACAAAATATCATACATCTCTGTTTGTAGGGTATATATATAGAAATGAATAGCCACGTATAAATGAGGCAGCTAAGGTATTTTAAAGGGAAAATCCGGGAGGGAAGGGTTTCCAAAGGAGTGACATGGGTTAGATAGATAAATCTGGAAAACGCTTTTGAGGAAAACCAAATAACTGGATGGACAACGTACCTAGAGATAGCTGTAAGTCATAATAGAGCCCCCAATAAAGAGATAATTGCATCTGTGAGAGAGGCAATGGGTACATGCTTAAATAGAAGAAAAGATGGTATAACTATAAAAGACCCCAAAAAAAAGGCTAGGTACATACCTAAGACAACAGGCCCTGGAAAGTTTGTGGGCCACAAAGCACAGTGGAGTCTGCCTAAAAAAAGGCATATAGGACAGTATAAGGATACTGGCATAGACAAGCGCTAACCAGAGAAAAGCCACGTGCTAGGATGGAAATGGAGGACTTACCCACTGGTGTATGAAACTGGAATACACGCGGTGTCCACCGCAAGTGTAATAGAAAGAGACATGCCCGGTGTGTCTATTTATAGTGAAAGCAGGCAGCGCTAATGCCCGCGCTGAAGAGCGGCTCGGAGTGACCGGAAGGGGCGGAGCGGTAGTGACGCGAGCGTCACATGACCGCAAAGGCAGAGAGAGATGCGTTCCACTCATAGAGGCAGGCCACAAGGAAAAAAATGGTTGTGCGTTCCACTTGAACAGCCGCAGAGAGGGAGCAAGGAGCGGCAAGGGTGCCGGCAATGTATGACCTAAAGGGGAAAAGGTGCTAGTTCCACATGCTGGAGGAACATGATGGTACATTACTAGAGGTGACCACAAAGGTGCAGTAAAAGTGTGTGTGTCTCATGGAAGTTACGTCAGAAGAGATGATACAGTAACATACGCCAAATCGAACAAATATAGTGGTGTATTCCAAATAGTGAGCCGCTTCTACAGAATGGAGTAAGGTGGCCGTAGAGTGTCCACACAGATAGAGATGGAGGAGAATTCAGAAAGGTCGGTTCTGTAAAGAGAGAGACATAATTAATATGGGGAAACAGCACCGTACAGCTATGAGGCAAAAAATAAAATAAAATTATAATGGTAAAGTGGACAATTCTAGATAATGGGACTAAAATATAGTAGATGAACTAAGAAGGCATGTGGTGCAAAGATATACACAATGTGGGACTAATTGGCAGGGCCACATTGTAAAAAGTAAAAAATTTTTTTAATGGATAATATATATAGCCCTTATATCAGAGTATACAATCTAGAACTAGCATATGGTATAATGTATAGTGGAACACTACCTAAGAGCAGCTACGACGTGGAACATACATATTGAAAGTATATGGACGTAAACCTTAGATATTTGATCATCACACATAGGAGTCCACTGGTGCTTGTATAATGTCAAAAAAGCTGAAACATAAATAGTCATCCAGAGCAATCACAATGTGGTAAAGATTACAACAGATTAAGGTAACCGTGAACAAGAGGCAAAAACATATGAAACGTGACCCTGTATCAAATAAAGGATGACAGCTCATAGTCTCTGTTTAGGCCTTTCGGGCTTAACGTATCGAGCTCATGGATCCAGTATGCCTCTCTACGCTTGAGCATAGTAACCCGATCCCCCCCACGTCGAGGTGGTGTGACCTGTTCGATAATCTGGAACTTAAGTTGAGATAAATTGTGTCCTTTTTCCACAAAGTGTGATGGTAAGGGAAGTAACAGATTTTTGCATCGTATGGTAGATTTATGTTTAGAGATTCTAGCTTTGACAGGTTGGGTGGTTTCACCTATATACAGCAATCCGCACGGGCATTTAATTAAATATACTGCGAAATTTGTGTTACAAGTAAAGAAATTATTGACGGGATAGCTCTTGCCAGTATGCGGATGATGAATTATATTGCCCCTGAGTATGTTATTACACTGATTACAATTCAGACATGGGAAAGTCCCTGTTTTCGGGTGGCTCAAAAAACGTTGTGTAGTGTGTAATTGAGATGAGCCGATGTCTGCTCTTATCAGACTGTCTTTTATGTTGCGCGGCCTCTTAAAACAGGGTAAGAAAGGTTGTTGGAATTCATTAACGTTAGGATATGCCATCTGTAAGATGTGCCAATGCTGGCGAATGGTCTTGTGGAGTATAAAGGCAGCCGGATGATATTGGTGTATGAAAGGAATCCGTGAGGAGGCAGGAGGTCTTTTATGAATGTCATGGTCCGTGGTGGCTTTGTCTAAAATGCGTAATGGGTAGCCCCTTTCACGGAATTTCGATTTCATCTCTGAAATTCTCTGATCTTTGATCACAGGATCGGAGACAATTTTAGTTACTCTATTCAGCTGAGACTTTGGGATAGATTTCTTCATGTTGGGAGGATGGAAGCTATCATAGTGTAACAAACTGTTACGATCCGTAGGTTTTGAATACAGATCAGTGGATAAGTTACCATCGATGTCCTTCTTGACCAATGTGTCCAAGAAGCTGATTTGATGGGGGTCATGTGACATAGTGAAATCTAGTCCGGGCCACGCATTTTTAAGGAATTGGAAGAAAATCTGTAATGAGTCGAGGTCGCCTTTCCAGATACAAAATATATCATCGATGTATCTTTTCCATGTTAATACATGTTGACGGAACAGACTATTAGTGTAAATCAGGGTGTCCTCGTAATGGGCCATGTAGGCATTGGCATATGGGGGTGCCACATTAGAGCCCATGGCCGAGCCCTTGGTTTGGAGGTAGTATGAATCCTCGAACAAGAAGAAATTGTTGTTAAGGACAACAGACAACAGTGTACAGCAGAGATCTATGAGACCAGAGTTGGTATTGTTGTTGGAAAGAAGCCACCGAGTAGAGTGGATGCCATCTGTGTGTGGTATAGATGTATATAGGTCCTTCACATCGAAGGACACCAATATAGCATCAGGAGGAACCGGAGTGATATCCTCAATAATTTGTAGAAAGGCTCCTGTGTCGAGTAAGAAGGACCGGGTATTCCTGATCATGGGTGTGAGGATTTTTTCTAAATAGATTGAAATGGGGGCTAGAACAGAATCCGTGGAGGCTACGATAGGTCGCCCTGGTGGGTTGTGTAAGTCTTTATGGATCTTGGGGAGAATGTAAAAAACAGGCGTGATCGGGTGTTTTTTAATTAGAAAGGCGTGTGTTTTATCGTCCAGTATGCCGCGTGTCTGGAACTCGTCTAATGTGGTTTTAACAGTGTCTTGAATAGCAGTTGTCGGGTTATGGGATAATTTTCTGTAGGTAGTAGAATCCCCCAACTGGCGGTATACTTCGTTCCTATAATGGAGTTTATCCATTATCACTATGGCTCCACCCTTATCAGCCGGCTTGATAATTATGTCCTTTTCTTGTTGTAAAGATTTTAGGGCCTGTCTCTCTGTTGCGGACAGGTTCGAGGGATAGTAAATTGATCCCCTGTCTACATCTTTCCGCAAGTTTTTGAATGACTTGTCCACAAAGTGGATGAAAGTCTCCAAGGGGTGTGAGCCCTTGGGTGGTTGGTATGTGCTCTTGTCTCTGAGGCCAAGGCTAGCTGCGGTGATACCTGCTGAGGGAAACTGTGTAATGGAAGGTGCAACCGGATTAATCTGGGAGAAATGTAATTTTAATCTAAGGGACCTATAGAACCTCTGCAGATCCATATCCATCTGGAAGGTATTATGCTTGTGACTCGGGCAATATGAGAGACCTTTTTGTAAGACACTGTGTTCGGCGATTCCTAGAGATTTGGAAGAGATGTTGACCACTAACGGTTGTGTACCTGGGATCTGGTTATCCGTGTGAAGTCCATATTTCTTGGACCTGTTGAGTCCCCGTCTGGTCCTCTTCTTTTCTCTCGTCGTCTCTGACGGCCTAAAAAACGACCCTGATGTTGGTATCTTCCGGATTTCTCCGGGTCCGAGTCGGAGGTTGTATAGTCCACGGATGAACGATAACCATCCTGTCTGAAAGGCTTTTTGGTGGTTGATTTGTCCTGCCATTGGTAGACCCTGTTGAGTTCGTAGTCCTCGAGATCTCGCTGAAATTTAGATCTTTTTTTCAGTTCGATGTCACGACGGTGTTGGTTTATGTTGGTTTCTATTTTCTTTTTGAGTGCGTTGAACTCTTCTACAGGTACGGCCGAGCAGAGTTGACTTTCAATGTTCTTAATCTGCTCTTGCGTGGAAGAAATTTCCTTGTGCAGATGTTCTAGTGTGAGAACCATGAGATCAAAAGAGCACTTGTTAAGGATTTGTTCAAATTTGATACAAAAATCAGGGGAGTTGCTGAATAAAGTAGGGCGAAGTGAGACCCTCAAGCCCCGTGGTATTCTCTGTGCTTTGAGGTATTCGGTTAGAGTGGCCCCGTGGAGTTCAAGGTTAGTGCACCGTCTGAGTTCGCGTTCCCAATCTCTACCCCGTGTTTCACTAGGGGGGATTTTAAGAAAATCACTTGGGATTTTAGACAGAGCGATGATATTAGATGTCTCCTCAGAGTTGTACGAAAAAGTGAGGGCTGACATGACAATCGGGCGTGCTAAGTATATGGGAAAATACAGTGGTATAGAAAATACTTCAGCACAGCCTAGAGGAGGAGGTGCATAATCATGGGTTCCCAAACCCCGGTATATATAGTGCAAGTGACTAGCACACTCCAAGATATCGTGATGCAAACGGGGGTTTATTTACATACAGTAAATCAAACGTTTCGGTCAATATAGGACCTTCATCAGTGTACTATAAGGGAATATATACAAAAGAATAAACGTAAATAAAATTATAACAAAAAGTAATAGATAACAAAAAAGCAAAATATAAAAGAAACAAAAGTATATACATCACAGAATTGGACGGTCATATATATGGATCATCATAGACAACTCCAATAAAACATACAAAATATCATACATCTCTGTTTGTAGGGTATATATATAGAAATGAATAGCCACGTATAAATGAGGCAGCTAAGGTATTTTAAAGGGAAAATCCGGGAGGGAACGGTATCATCCGCATACTGGCAAGAGCTATCCCGTCAATAATTTCTTTACTTGTAACACAAATTTCGCAGTATATTTAATTAAATGCCCGTGCGGATTGCTGTATATAGGTGAAACCACCCAACCTGTCAAAGCTAGAATCTCTAAACATAAATCTACCATACGATGCAAAAATCTGTTACTTCCCTTACCATCACACTTTGTGGAAAAAGGACACAATTTATCTCAACTTAAGTTCCAGATTATCGAACAGGTCACACCACCTCGACGTGGGGGGGATCGGGTTACTATGCTCAAGCGTAGAGAGGCATACTGGATCCATGAGCTCGATACGTTAAGCCCGAAAGGCCTAAACAGAGACTATGAGCTGTCATCCTTTATTTGATACAGGGTCACGTTTCATATGTTTTTGCCTCTTGTTCACGGTTACCTTTATCTGTTGTAATCTTTACCACATTGTGATTGCTCTGGATGACTATTTATGTTTCAGCTTTTTTGACATTATACAAGCACCAGTGGACTCCTATGTGTGATGATCAAATATCTAAGGTTTACGTCCATATACTTTCAATATGTATGTTCCACGTCGTAGCTGCTCTTAGGTAGTGTTCCACTATACATTATACCATATGCTAGTTCTAGATTGTATACTCTGATATAAGGGCTATATATATTATCCATTAAAAAAATTTTTTACTTTTTACAATGTGGCCCTGCCAATTAGTCCCACATTGTGTATATCTTTGCACCACATGCCTTCTTAGTTCATCTACTATATTTTAGTCCCATTATCTAGAATTGTCCACTTTACCATTATAATTTTATTTTATTTTTTGCCTCATAGCTGTACGGTGCTGTTTCCCCATATTAATTATGTCTCTCTCTTTACAGAACCGACCTTTCTGAATTCTCCTCCATCTCTATCTGTGTGGACACTCTACGGCCACCTTACTCCATTCTGTAGAAGCGGCTCACTATTTGGAATACACCACTATATTTGTTCGATTTGGCGTATGTTACTGTATCATCTCTTCTGACGTAACTTCCATGAGACACACACACTTTTACTGCACCTTTGTGGTCACCTCTAGTAATGTACCATCATGTTCCTCCAGCATGTGGAACTAGCACCTTTTCCCCTTTAGGTCATACATTGCCGGCACCCTTGCCGCTCCTTGCTCCCTCTCTGCGGCTGTTCAAGTGGAACGCACAACCATTTTTTTCCTTGTGGCCTGCCTCTATGAGTGGAACGCATCTCTCTCTGCCTTTGCGGTCATGTGACGCTCGCGTCACTACCGCTCCGCCCCTTCCGGTCACTCCGAGCCGCTCTTCAGCGCGGGCATTAGCGCTGCCTGCTTTCACTATAAATAGACACACCGGGCATGTCTCTTTCTATTACACTTGCGGTGGACACCGCGTGTATTCCAGTTTCATACACCAGTGGGTAAGTCCTCCATTTCCATCCTAGCACGTGGCTTTTCTCTGGTTAGCGCTTGTCTATGCCAGTATCCTTATACTGTCCTATATGCCTTTTTTTAGGCAGACTCCACTGTGCTTTGTGGCCCACAAACTTTCTAGGGCCTGTTGTCTTAGGTATGTACCTAGCCTTTTTTTGGGGGTCTTTTATAGTTATACCATCTTTTCTTCTATTTAAGCATGTACCCATTGCCTCTCTCACAGATGCAATTATCTCTTTATTGGGGGCTCTATTATGACTTACAGCTATCTCTAGGTACGTTGTCCATCCAGTTATTTGGTTTTCCTCAAAAGCGTTTTCCAGATTTATCTATCTAACCCATGTCACTCCTTTGGAAACCCTTCCCTCCCGGATTTTCCCTTTAAAATACCTTAGCTGCCTCATTTATACGTGGCTATTCATTTCTATATATATACCCTACAAACAGAGATGTATGATATTTTGTATGTTTTATTGGAGTTGTCTATGATGATCCATATATATGACCGTCCAATTCTGTGATGTATATACTTTTGTTTCTTTTATATTTTGCTTTTTTGTTATCTATTACTTTTTGTTATAATTTTATTTACGTTTATTCTTTTGTATATATTCCCTTATAGTACACTGATGAAGGTCCTATATTGACCGAAACGTTTGATTTACTGTATGTAAATAAACCCCCGTTTGCATCACGATATCTTGGAGTGTGCTAGTCACTTGCACTATATATCCTCTATATTGGAGGCGCCTGATTATTGTGTGCTACTCGTGCTCAGTTTAGGCCTTGTCTGGTTCTGACTCCTCCTCTGCTCCTGACTATTTTGCTCTCGCAGGCTACTTTCCTGTGTTATCCCCGTCTCACTCCGTTTCCTAGCCCTGTCTCCTGCAGTCCATTTCTGTGTTTCCGTTTCCCTTTTCCAAACAGTCCTGCTTGTTTTTCCCTCTTCACTCCCGTCTTCCGTCTCCAGTCCCTCCTGAGCCATTCCTCTTGGTGCCAGCTACTGCGGTATTTGACCCCCTCGGGCCTGCTCCTAACGATCCCTGTATAGGGGTTGGCTCTCCCGGGTTCCCTCGCTTGTGGGTGCGTCAGTACCACGACCCAGAGGGTCCACTCTCTTTTTACGTCCATTCCAGATGTCACAGATAAACTATGTAGATTGTTTGAATACTCGAACAATGAGAGTTGACCCTATCCCACCTTCCCCCTGACCTGTGGATGATGGCCTGAAGGACAGATGTGGGCATAAAAAGGACCTTTATTCTTCTGCAGGGAGTCTCTACAGAACAGTAGCCAAAGCACCATGGCTCCAAACAGAGGAATACAGATTTAAAACACTCTACAAGATACCAGCTTCAGAGATCATGGCCCCAGCTGGAGAAGTACAGATCTGATCCATTGACCATTATTGAACCCATGGAGACATTCGGAGAAGCCAGGTTGGGACAATCAGGTCACCTTGCTCCATTGAGATGTTTGGAGAAGCCATGTTAGGACAACCAGGTGACTTGTCCCATGGAAACATTTGGAGAAGCCAGCTTGGGACAATCAGGTCACCTAGCCACTTACTACAAAGGACTGTCAGCTTCCTAAGCTTGCTGATACCTCTTCTCTATGGGTGCCCATCAAAAGTGGTTTGCCACTGGTTGGGATAGTTGGCCCTGGAAGCCCTAAATTTGCCGCAGCTTTATTACCGGCGAGCCAGCGGAAGAGTGAGACAATGTAATTTGCACCATCTTGTGCATTTGCTGGGACTGTACTATGTGTTACTGATAACAAGTGACTAGCACACTCCAAGAGATTGTGATGCAAAATAAAGGGGTTTATTACATACAAAGTCACAAACGTTTCGGTCAACTCTTGACCTTCATCAGTGTGCTAGAAAGAAAATTATATACAGAACAAAAATATATATATATTAACAAAACTGGGAGTGTAACAAAATAGGACATAGTGATAACAAAACAACAGAAGTATATACATCACGAGAAACAAAAAGTCATAAGACGTAGAGAGATATACAAACATGGAGTACAAACAGCAAAAACCGCATCTATGTTAGAGTAAAGCTGCAGATCGTTATATGTGCAAGGAACCGCAAGAATAGAACATAAGTACCAGTGTGGGACTAGAAAATTATCTAATATATAATTGCCTAGAATACTACTTCCTGCAATTTGTGCCAACTTCCGTGGCTTTGTCCGGAGCTAATGTCCGGAGCTAATGTGCTAATGTCCGGAGATAAGTGACATCAACAGTGTCCAGTGTCTGATTGGTTGCCGCCTGCTGCGAGCGACCAATCAGAAACGTGCCGTACTGTGACACACTCCGCCCGCCATTTTGGTGTGATTTTTGAATTTTTACCTCACAGCAAGTTTCTACTGCGTGGAGGCGGGCCCAGTGACGTTGCTCTTCAAGCTCCTGCCGAATTTCGTCAAAAAAATGATAATACCATTTACCAAAACTATATATAATAATAATAATAATAATAATTTTATTTATATAGCGCCAACATATTCCGCAGCGCTTTACAAATTATAGAGGGGACTTGTACAGACAATAAACATTACATCATAACAGAAATACAGTTCAAAACAGATACCAGGAGGAGTGAGGGCCCTGCTCGCAAGCTTACAAACTATGGGGAAAAGGGGAGACACGAGAGGTGGATGGTAACAATTGCTTTAGTTATTCGGACCAGCTATAGTGTAAGGCTCGGGTGTTCATGTAAAGCTGCATGAACCAGTTACCTGCCTAAGTATGTAGCAGTACAGACACAGAGGGCTAATACTGCATAAAGTGTATGAGAACATGATGCGAGGAACCTTTTTTTTTTTTTTTTTTTTTATTATAAATAGGCCACACAGGGATCGTTAGGTTAATGCATTGAGGCGGTAGGCCAGTCTGAACAAATGAGTTTTTAGGGCACGCTTAAAACTGTGGGGATTGGGGATTAATCGTATTAACCTAGGTAGTGCATTCCAAAGAATCGGCGCAGCACGTGTAAAGTCTTGGAGACGGGAGTGGGAGGTTCTGATTATTGAGGATGCTAACCTGAGGTCATATATATATATATATATATATATATATATATATATTTAGTTGTGAAGTGGTTCAGTGACATTTTCACACCAATTTTGAACTTTTGTTTGGTGTTTTCTCCATATACTGCCTATTATTCACTGACTGTTATACTGAGAGACTGCCGTTTATTAACCTCTTCTTTGCCACATTGGGTATATTGCTCTATTATTTGCCACATAAGGACATTGTCCATTATTGCCCAGCAATTTCTCTGCAATATAAACTGCCTATTTATTAATATCTGCATTCCTGCAAAGAACTATTGCCTATTATTAACTGGCTATTTTCCTACTACCTGACACTGCCTCTTATTAACCTGTTGTTTGCCACCACCACGCTTAAAGCTGTTTAGCTTAGCCAACATGAGCTCTAATAGTAAGGATACTAATGACACAGAGCCCAAAGCTGCTGATGGCGCACGTAAGATTAGGTCTGATAGAAAGTATACTAATAATGCAGAGCAAAAAGACGCCGATGCCGCACGTAAGCGCAAACAGCGTGCTAACAAGAGTACAGAGGATAGATGCAAGCGCATGGACACTGTTAAGTATACTAATGACACAGAGTCCAAAGCTTATGATGGCGCACATAAGATCAGGTCTGATATAAAGTATGGTAATGATGCAGAGCGAAAAGCCGCCGATGCCGGACGTAAGCGCAAACAGCGTGTTAACAAGAGTACAGAGGATAGATGCAAGTGCCTGGATACTGTTAAGTATACTAATGACACAGAGCCCAAAGCTGCTGATGGCGCACGTAAGATCAGGTCTGATATAAAGTATGGTAATGATGCAGAGCGAAAAGCCGTCGATGCTGCACGTAAGTATGCGCCAGTATGGGTACTAAGAGCCTTTCCACATAATAATGAAATATTTTAAAATGTCATAGAACATACCAATATACATAGTTATTGATACATATTATCCTTTCCCCTTTAGGTCATACATTGCCGGCACCCTTGCCGCTCCTTGCTCCCTCTCTGCGGCTGTTCAAGTGGAACGCACAACCATTTTTTTCCTTGTGGCCTGCCTCTATGAGTGGAACGCATCTCTCTCTGCCTTTGCGGTCATGTGACGCTCGCGTCACTACCGCTCCGCCCCTTCCGGTCACTCCGAGCCGCTCTTCAGCGCGGGCATTAGCGCTGCCTGCTTTCACTATAAATAGACACACCGGGCATGTCTCTTTCTATTACACTTGCGGTGGACACCGCGTGTATTCCAGTTTCATACACCAGTGGGTAAGTCCTCCATTTCCATCCTAGCACGTGGCTTTTCTCTGGTTAGCGCTTGTCTATGCCAGTATCCTTATACTGTCCTATATGCCTTTTTTTAGGCAGACTCCACTGTGCTTTGTGGCCCACAAACTTTCCAGGGCCTGTTGTCTTAGGTATGTACCTAGCCTTTTTTTGGGGGTCTTTTATAGTTATACCATCTTTTCTTCTATTTAAGCATGTACCCATTGCCTCTCTCACAGATGCAATTATCTCTTTATTGGGGGCTCTATTATGACTTACAGCTATCTCTAGGTACGTTGTCCATCCAGTTATTTGGTTTTCCTCAAAAGCGTTTTCCAGATTTATCTATCTAACCCATGTCACTCCTTTGGAAACCCTTCCCTCCCGGATTTTCCCTTTAAAATACCTTAGCTGCCTCATTTATACGTGGCTATTCATTTCTATATATATACCCTACAAACAGAGATGTATGATATTTTGTATGTTTTATTGGAGTTGTCTATGATGATCCATATATATGACCGTCCAATTCTGTGATGTATATACTTTTGTTTCTTTTATATTTTGCTTTTTTGTTATCTATTACTTTTTGTTATAATTTTATTTACGTTTATTCTTTTGTATATATTCCCTTATAGTACACTGATGAAGGTCCTATATTGACCGAAACGTTTGATTTACTGTATGTAAATAAACCCCCGTTTGCATCACGATATCTTGGAGTGTGCTAGTCACTTGCACTATATATCCTCTATATTGGAGGCGCCTGATTATTGTGTGCTACTCGTGCTCAGTTTAGGCCTTGTCTGGTTCTGACTCCTCCTCTGCTCCTGACTATTTTGCTCTCGCAGGCTACTTTCCTGTGTTATCCCCGTCTCACTCCGTTTCCTAGCCCTGTCTCCTGCAGTCCATTTCTGTGTTTCCGTTTCCCTTTTCCAAACAGTCCTGCTTGTTTTTCCCTCTTCACTCCCGTCTTCCGTCTCCAGTCCCTCCTGAGCCATTCCTCTTGGTGCCAGCTACTGCGGTATTTGACCCCCTCGGGCCTGCTCCTAACGATCCCTGTATAGGGGTTGGCTCTCCCGGGTTCCCTCGCTTGTGGGTGCGTCAGTACCACGACCCAGAGGGTCCACTCTCTTTTTACGTCCATTCCAGATGTCACAGATAAACTATGTAGATTGTTTGAATACTCGAACAATGAGAGTTGACCCTATCCCACCTTCCCCCTGACCTGTGGATGATGGCCTGAAGGACAGATGTGGGCATAAAAAGGACCTTTATTCTTCTGCAGGGAGTCTCTACAGAACAGTAGCCAAAGCACCATGGCTCCAAACAGAGGAATACAGATTTAAAACACTCTACAAGATACCAGCTTCAGAGATCATGGCCCCAGCTGGAGAAGTACAGATCTGATCCATTGACCATTATTGAACCCATGGAGACATTCGGAGAAGCCAGGTTGGGACAATCAGGTCACCTTGCTCCATTGAGATGTTTGGAGAAGCCATGTTAGGACAACCAGGTGACTTGTCCCATGGAAACATTTGGAGAAGCCAGCTTGGGACAATCAGGTCACCTAGCCACTTACTACAAAGGACTGTCAGCTTCCTAAGCTTGCTGATACCTCTTCTCTATGGGTGCCCATCAAAAGTGGTTTGCCACTGGTTGGGATAGTTGGCCCTGGAAGCCCTAAATTTGCCGCAGCTTTATTACCGGCGAGCCAGCGGAAGAGTGAGACAATGTAATTTGCACCATCTTGTGCATTTGCTGGGACTGTACTATGTGTTACTGATAACAAGTGACTAGCACACTCCAAGAGATTGTGATGCAAAATAAAGGGGTTTATTACATACAAAGTCACAAACGTTTCGGTCAACTCTTGACCTTCATCAGTGTGCTAGAAAGAAAATTATATACAGAACAAAAATATATATATATTAACAAAACTGGGAGTGTAACAAAATAGGACATAGTGATAACAAAACAACAGAAGTATATACATCACGAGAAACAAAAAGTCATAAGACGTAGAGAGATATACAAACATGGAGTACAAACAGCAAAAACCGCATCTATGTTAGAGTAAAGCTGCAGATCGTTATATGTGCAAGGAACCGCAAGAATAGAACATAAGTACCAGTGTGGGACTAGAAAATTATCTAATATATAATTGCCTAGAATACTACTTCCTGCAATTTGTGCCAACTTCCGTGGCTTTGTCCGGAGCTAATGTCCGGAGCTAATGTGCTAATGTCCGGAGATAAGTGACATCAACAGTGTCCAGTGTCTGATTGGTTGCCGCCTGCTGCGAGCGACCAATCAGAAACGTGCCGTACTGTGACACACTCCGCCCGCCATTTTGGTGTGATTTTTGAATTTTTACCTCACAGCAAGTTTCTACTGCGTGGACGCGGGCCCAGTGACGTTGCTCTTCAAGCTCCTGCCGAATTTCGTCAAAAAAATGATAATACCATTTACCAAAACTATATATAATAATAATAATAATAATAATTTTATTTATATAGCGCCAACATATTCCGCAGTGCTTTACAAATTATAGAGGGGACTTGTACAGACAATAAACATTACATCATAACAGAAATACAGTTCAAAACAGATACCAGGAGGAGTGAGGGCCCTGCTCGCAAGCTTACAAACTATGGGGAAAAGGGGAGACACGAGAGGTGGATGGTAACAATTGCTTTAGTTATTCGGACCAGCTATAGTGTAAGGCTCGGGTGTTCATGTAAAGCTGCATGAACCAGTTACCTGCCTAAGTATGTAGCAGTACAGACACAGAGGGCTAATACTGCATAAAGTGTATGAGAACATGATGCGAGGAACCTTTTTTTTTTTTTTTTTTTTTATTATAAATAGGCCACACAGGGATCGTTAGGTTAATGCATTGAGGCGGTAGGCCAGTCTGAACAAATGAGTTTTTAGGGCACGCTTAAAACTGTGGGGATTGGGGATTAATCGTATTAACCTAGGTAGTGCATTCCAAAGAATCGGCGCAGCACGTGTAAAGTCTTGGAGACGGGAGTGGGAGGTTCTGATTATTGAGGATGCTAACCTGAGGTCATATATATATATATATATATATATATATATATATATATATATATATTAGTTGTGAAGTGGTTCAGTGACATTTTCACACCAATTTTGAACTTTTGTTTGGTGTTTTCTCCATATACTGCCTATTATTCACTGACTGTTATACTGAGAGACTGCCGTTTATTAACCTCTTCTTTGCCACATTGGGTATATTGCTCTATTATTTGCCACATAAGGACATTGTCCATTATTGCCCAGCAATTTCTCTGCAATATAAACTGCCTATTTATTAATATCTGCATTCCTGCAAAGAACTATTGCCTATTATTAACTGGCTATTTTCCTACTACCTGACACTGCCTCTTATTAACCTGTTGTTTGCCACCACCACGCTTAAAGCTGTTTAGCTTAGCCAACATGAGCTCTAATAGTAAGGATACTAATGACACAGAGCCCAAAGCTGCTGATGGCGCACGTAAGATTAGGTCTGATAGAAAGTATACTAATAATGCAGAGCAAAAAGACGCCGATGCCGCACGTAAGCGCAAACAGCGTGCTAACAAGAGTACAGAGGATAGATGCAAGCGCATGGACACTGTTAAGTATACTAATGACACAGAGTCCAAAGCTTATGATGGCGCACATAAGATCAGGTCTGATATAAAGTATGGTAATGATGCAGAGCGAAAAGCCGCCGATGCCGGACGTAAGCGCAAACAGCGTGTTAACAAGAGTACAGAGGATAGATGCAAGTGCCTGGATACTGTTAAGTATACTAATGACACAGAGCCCAAAGCTGCTGATGGCGCACGTAAGATCAGGTCTGATATAAAGTATGGTAATGATGCAGAGCGAAAAGCCGTCGATGCTGCACGTAAGTATGCGCCAGTATGGGTACTAAGAGCCTTTCCACATAATAATGAAATATTTTAAAATGTCATAGAACATACCAATATACATAGTTATTGATACATATTATTTATTATTTACATTATTGTTCTTAAGCAAAGAACCGTTGTTGTGGCATTTGCCACAACACGCAAAGTTGTCGTCTGATGTCTTTCATCCCTCCCCTCATAAGCATGTTCATGGATCCTGTGTAACTGTACCTTAAATAACAAGAATTGTCAAGAGCTGGTGAGTGCAGCCATTTTTTGTTCTTTTGTTACTATTATGTATTAATTGTATTATTCTTACATTTGAATAAATAAAGTATATATGGATTCTAGACTCCCGATTCTTTAGAATCGGGCTGCCATCTAGTATATATATATATATATATATATATATATATATAGTGGCAAGGCAAGGAGAAGACTAAAATAGTATGGCAGTGGAGCGAGGGTGGGGGGAAGGGGTGGTTACAGTAAATGATAGGAGACCTACCTAAGTACACCTGTATGTATGGATGAGCCCCAAATTGGAATACAATAAATTGCATCTATAGAGAATGGAAATATAATAATGACCTATATAGCTGTTGTGTCGTTACAGTGTGCTATGTGAGACTAAACGTAGTACTAGCGTGAGGGTACATACCAATCAGATAGTTCTGGTGAGCTTGAACCAGACAAGGTAGCAGGGAAAAATCTATAGAGGAGAATATACTGAATAAAACAGGGGGTATATATCGTTGGAAAAATTATAGTTTAATATAGTATAGTGCCAACTGACTACGACATGGGTACATACCCGGTAAGATTGATAGGCCAATGGAAGGAACCTTATGGCTGCAAATTAGAATGCCGATCTATAGGGGTAAAAAATATGTATAAACACACATAAGCCGAAAGGTTGCTGGGAAGGCCTAGCACATGGGCAATATATGGGACTAGTGTAGGTAAAACCTGATCAAAAGAACTTACCAGCGCACAGAAAATATGAGTCTCCGCGGTGTCCACCGCAAGGAGGAGTGTGTGGTAATGTGCCTAGTTGGGCTATAAATAGAGAATGGAAAGGCGCGCAGTAGCAGCCGGAATGTGGTCCGGAGAAGGGGCGGGGCGGTGATGACGCCGGTGTCAGCTGGCCACAGGGGGCGGTAACATGTGCGTTCCACAGAGGAAAAAGAAGATGGAGGTGCGTTCCAGAGAAGAAAGCGGTGATGACGCCGGTGCCAGCTGGCCACAAGGGGCGGTAACATGTGCGTTCCATAGAGGAGGATGAAGATGGAGGTGCGTTCCAACAGAGAAACCGGTGAATCGCTGTGCGGGTGGCAGTGGAGTGTCACAGGCAGCAGAAGCATGGGATCAAAATGGACGGTTCTGTAAAAACAAAACTAAAATTAGTATATGATGGTACTAGGGCCACACATGTACTATGTGTTACTGTCTGTTGGTGGTTCAATAAATTTTTGCCACACTGTTTTAACCTCACCCAATGTTGTGCGAGTAGTATTCTGCCCACGGGAAAAGCAGCGCAAGCGTTCAGTTGGATGAGCCCTGACCCATACGGTCATTCTAAAGACAGCAAGGCCAGGGGACGAGAGCACCCACTGACCATCATGTCTCCACAGTTACCTTGCACAAACAAGTAAAGGGATACAAAAAATAGCGATTGCATTGAATGTTCCTATACTAACAGATGGAAAAAGAGTTTGCAAGTTCAAAGTTAAAAGGAACACTAGTCACACCAGTGACCTGAATGTAGTGGAGCCAGCAAAACAAATAGCTGCAGGCAGTTTGCAAATTTTCCTAATAAACCTAATTTGCAATGAGGGTTGAACAATTTTGATTTCCTCTCTACATTTACACTGTTACTAAGGCATCACTAGAGATCATCTTAGGAACCACAACCCATTTATTATGTTGATCATTTATCCCTAATGTTGGACACCCACAGATTAAAGGTTGAGCTCACTGACGGATTCTTAGGTGACCTGACTCTATAGCCAGCAATGTGCAGAGAAACAAAGAGCCCTTGATCCAGATGGTAATAAATGTTTAATTAATGTCAATTATAAAACATGTTTTTAGTACAAAACACTTTAGTTAAGTTAAAAAAATGCCCCTCGAAGGTATCCATATCCTTTAAAGCAGGGGTCCCCAACTCCAGTCCTCAAGGCCCACCAACATGTCATGTTTTCAGGATTTCCTTAGTCTTGCCCAGCTAATAATTGCATCACCTGTGCAATGCAAAGGAAATCCTGAAAACATGACCTGTTGGTGGGCCTTGAGGACTGGAGTTGGGGACCCCTGCTTTAAAGGGATTGAGAAGTTATCACCATCTGGCTATCTCAGGAAGTCCCACATAGAATAAAGGTGTACATGCTTGACCTCCACTACAGTAATATTCAAAATTGCTTTTTCCTCTGCTCTCACAATGTAAATCTAAATCATTGCTGCTGTTCAGAAGATTATCTGGGTAATAACATAGACACAATCTGTCATTTAGGAGTGGACAGGGAGAGATTCAGAGCACGATTACACAGTATGGGGGTAATGGGATTAGTACACATGGCAGAATTCTGGTGCTGATACCATGACGGTCACTTTACAGACAAGATATGACAGCGTATTGCCCAAAGGTGTTAAGGTACCGTCACACTGACCAACTTAACAACGATATCGCTAGCGATCCGTGACGTTGCAGCGTCCTGGATAGCGATATCGTTGTGTTTGACACGCAGCAGCGATCTGGATCCTGCCTTGACATCGCTGGTCGGAGCAGAAAGTCCAGAACTTTATTTCGTCACTGGACTTCCCGCAGACATCGCTGAATCGGCGTGTGAGATGCCGATTCAGCGATGTCTTCACTGGTAACCAGGGTAAACATCGGGTTACTAAGCGCAGGGCTGCTCTTAGTAACCCGATTGTTACCCTGGTTACCAGTGTAAATGTAAAAAAAAAAAAACACTACATACTCACATTCCGGTGTCTGTGGCATCCCCCGGCGTTCTGCAGTCCTGCACTGTGAGCGCCGACCGTAAAGCAGAGCACAGCGGTGACGTCACCGCTCTGCTTTATGGCCGGCGCTTACAGTACAGGGAAGCAGAACGCCGGGGGACAGACAGCGGAAGGTAAGTATGTAGAGTTTTTTTTTTTTTTTACATTTACCACTGGTAACCAGGGTAAACATCGGGTTACTAAGCACGGCCCTGCGCTTAGTAACCCGATGTTTACCCTGGTTACCCGGGGACCGGCATCGTTGGTCGCTGGAGAGCTGTCTGTGTGACATCTCTCCAGCGACCACACAACGACTAAACAGCGACGCTGCAGCGATCGGCATCTTTGTCTTGATTGCTGCAGCGTCGCTAAATGTGACGGTACCTTTAGGCTATATGAGAATATATTTACTGTGTTATATGATTCTAAAGTGTCAAGGCAGTAAAATAAAGAAGTAATTACAGATTATCGCTTTTAAAAAATACTTTTTATGTAATTTATATATTCATATTTTATTTTTTGTAATAAAATATATATGTGACGCCCAGGAGACCGGGATACCCAGCACCGGACCAATGGAGTCTGTCTCTTGAGGGGGATGTCACGGGTGGCTTGACCCGGTGCTGTGGCCTCAGGCAATGCACAGTGTAAGGGGTATCATGAGGGGACAGGCACTTACTTGATCAGCAGCAGGTTCTCCCAGCGGTGACGATCTCGATCCTGGATAGATGGCTATTGTCCAAATGAAAGACTGAGGCACTGAAACGTTTAACCAGTTTACTTTAACATAAAAGGATTTACAACCAGTCCTGTCACCGGAGTCTGTATGGGAACTCTGAGTTACTTTGACCCTGCCGGGGTCTTCGCCTCTTATTGTGCGCAATTTCTGTGTGGCCCTGCTGCTGTATGTGAACTGGCTGCCGGCCCAATCTGTCCCCTCCGGGTCCTGGTTCGACGGGCAACCCGAGTCCTTTTATCGGTTTACCCCCTCTGGGAGTACCGCTGAACTCTGTGTCTGTTGCTGCATCCGACCCTAGTGAAGCTGATATCACCTCACGTTTTTCCGGTTGCTGTATTATATATAATGAATACAGCCACGGATCCGGTATCCGTCTTTGCGCCTGTTCTGGGTAGTGATTAATGCTATCCGGTTCTCACAATGTCCTTTTTCTCTATCCCTCTTCTCCTCAGGCCGGTGATTTAGGCCTGGTAACAGTCACAGGGCTGTTAGAGATTCAACTGTATGACCTCTCACTATCAGCTCCTTGGCCCAACTGCCCAACTGCCAGTTCTTCTCTCAGACCAGAATGGATCAAGGGGAGTCTCTGGAGCTCCCCCTTCTGGCCGGAGGTGGTAGTGCAGTCTTGCTATTTTAGTATTTGTACTTACTGTCAGTAACTATTTTTGTGGCAAATACCCCTAGGGGTGCCACATTCCCCCTTAGTTAAGAACAGTACTCCGGGACTGTGGGACAATAACATTTTGAAATAACAATTAATATGTACAGAGTCTTAAAAATGAAAAGTTACAAAAACCACTCAAGGAAACAAAAATAGAGTTCTGTAAAAAGTCACTTCAAATAGCGTCCATTAATACAGTTCTATCCTTGAAGGTATTAGGAACGGCACTGTACTTAGTGTCCAGGAATTTAGTTCCATTTTTCCAACGGAGTTATCAATATAAAGTCTAAAGAAAGTTCAAAAAGAGCAAAAAGCAAAGTTCAAAAAGCAGTCTTTCCGGAGCTTTGATTTAGTGCCTCCGGGCTGATAAAAAGTTCAAGAATATGCAATAAGTTCATACAGACAAGTCTCTGTAGGCACTGGGCTTAAACGTTGCAGACTGATAGCAATGACTATACTACATTTTCTGTTTAACTATATACGGCATAACATATATACAATTCACATTATGAGCTTTATAGTTGGTAATCTGCATACCTGGCCGGTAATTGACCCTGGGTACTACGCTGTGATCTACGTAATAGCGGTGTCTCTTCATGTGGTGTACTACTGTCTACTGCGGATGTAGTATCTGCCCGCTCTGCTAAAGATAATTCCACGACTATGGAGTTGGCAAGTCCACCGTGAATGGGATTACTCTGACCAGGAATCTGTTCTTCCTGGCCTGGAACCTCCTGTAGTACGGGGTCAGCCTCTTCCTGTCTTGGGACTTCTGGTATTGGGTTCGGTGTTGGGTAAAAGGCCACCATGGGAACCACTACTGCACCATGGTATGTTAGTAGGGTTTTGGGAAAGTCTCCTATACAGGTGTGATACACTTCCTCTTCTTTTTCCTTTACTGGTTGAACCTGTATGGGTTGAATAACTTCTGGTTCTGGCTGGACAACGTCTGGCTCTTTCAATGCTTCCGGACATAATTTAAGATTGTCTCTTGACACTAGTACAGATGTTAAGCCTCCGTTTTTGCTAATGAGACACATTTTAGGATTATCCACTCTTGTTGGTAAAACTGTGTAGGGTACGGCTTCCCACTGATTGTCCAGTTTATTGGTTCGACGATTTCTCTTGAGCACTTGGTCACCCGGTCTTAATGGGGTCGCTAGAGCATTCTGGTTGAAAGTTCGCTCTTGTCTTTCTCTAGTTTGCTGAAGGCTTCTTTCCACACTCTCTTGCACTTGGCGATACTGCTTTTGCTGTATGATATCCCAATTGGAGTCTTGAACTTCTGCGTCTGGTTTCAGAATCCCCATTTCTAGATCGATTGGTAATTGGCCGGGTCTTGCACGCATAAGGTAAGCTGGGGTGCAGTTGGTGGAGCTCACCGGGACATGATTATACAGATCCACCAAGTCAGGCAATTTCTCTGGCCATTGATTCCTTTCTGTCTCAGGTAAAGTCTTTAGTAGGTCTATTACAATATGGTTCATCTTCTCGCATAAGCCGTTTGTTTGTGGATGATAGGCCGTCGTCCGGATCTTTTTGCAACCATACATATTACAGAATTCTCTGAAGATCTCTGATTCAAAGGCTGTACCTTGGTCGGTGAGAACCTGTTCCGGATATCCATGGGGTCTACAAAAGTACGTTTGGAACGCTTCGGCTGCTGTTTTTGCTGTCAGATCTTTTACGGGTACTACTACCAAGAAACGTGAATAATGGTCCACGATGGTCAAGGCATAGACATAGCCGGACCGGCTTGGTGTCAACTTCACGTGGTCCATGGCTACAAGTTCAAGTGGTTGTTTGGTGATTATGGGCTGCAGTGGTGCTCTTTGGTTCTTTTGATCGTTTCTTCTGAGGTTACACGGGCCACAATTTCTGCACCACTGTTCGATTGATTTTCTCATCCCGACCCAATAAAATCTTTCTCTTAGAAGTACTTCTAACTTTTTCCAACCGAAGTGACCAGCACCATTATGGTAAGCTTCGAGGACCATCTTCACATCTTGTTTAGGCACAATAATCTGCCAAACCAATTCATGTGTTTTCGGATTGGTGTATCTTCTACAGAGCTTCCCTTGATACAGGAACATTTTGCCTCTCTCTTTCCAGAGTTGATGCGTCTCTTCTGGGGCATCCTCATAGGGATATGCACTTTGCTCAGTCAACAGTTCCTTCACCAACTTCACAGCCGGATTGCTGTCTTGGGTGTCAGCCCATCTATGGTGTGCTAATGGATTAAAATTCACCTCTTGTTGTTTCTGATAGGTACTTGACTGATGATGTTTTGCCTTGGGACGATGGAAGGCTGGTAGTTCAATTTCTTCAAGCTCCCCCGTTTCCTCTTCTACATCTCTCAAG
The DNA here is from genome assembly GCF_032444005.1 of Ranitomeya imitator. Classification (NCBI taxonomy): domain Eukaryota; kingdom Metazoa; phylum Chordata; class Amphibia; order Anura; family Dendrobatidae; genus Ranitomeya; species Ranitomeya imitator. The sequence goes on along the minus strand of NC_091283.1, from coordinate 60,483,295 downwards.
TGTTGCATCCGGGATAGGGCATCGGCATTTCCATTCTTGCGACCTGCTCGATACTTGATTATGAAGTTGTAATTAGATAACCGGGCTATCCATCGCTGTTCTAACGCACCTAATTTGGCTGTGTCCAGGTGGGTCAACGGATTGTTGTCAGTATAGACAATAAATTCTGCAGCGGCCAGATAGTGTTTGAAACGCTCCGTCACAGCCCAAACTACTGCCAGTAGTTCCAATTTGAAGGAGCTGTAATTTTCTGAATTTCTTTCAGTAGGCCGGAGCTTTCTACTTGCAAAGGCGATGACTTTCTCCCGACCTTCTTGCTTTTGTGACAGCACCGCTCCTAGTCCCACATTACTGGCATCGGTGTAGAGGATGAAAGGTTTATGGTAATCTGGGTATGCCAGAACCTCTTCTCCGGTTAGTGCCTTCTTTAGTTGTTCAAAGGAGTCTTCCCTTTCGTCGTTCCACTGAAAAGGAGGGTTTCGGTTTGAAGGTTTCTTCGTCTGCCCTACCAAGGTGTCTTGCAAGGGTGCTGCCAACTTGGTAAATCCTTTTATAAATCTGCGATAGTAACCCACCAATCCCAGGAATTGTCTCACTTCTTTTGCGCTGGTAGGTCTTGGCCAATCCCTTATGGCGCTTATTTTCTCGGGATCTGGTGCTACTCCCTCCGAACTCACGATGTGTCCCAGGTACTGTACCTTTGGCTTGAGAAGGTGACATTTGGATGGCTTGACTTTCATGCCATACCTGGATAAGGCTTTGAACACTTCTGCCAGGTCTATTAAGTGTTGTTCGTAAGTCTTTGAGTAGACGATCACATCATCTAGGTACAGGAGGACGGTCTCGAAGTTCTTGTGTCCGAGGCAGCATTCCATCAGCCGCTGGAAGGTACCGGATGCGTTGCAGAGTCCGAACGGCATGCGATTAAATTCACATAGACCCATTGGTGTGGTGAATGCCGTCTTTTCCTTATCTCTCTCAGCCACAGGGACTTGCCAATACCCGCTTGTTAAGTCTAAGGTGGAAAAATAATTAGCAGATTTCAAAGCAGTTAAGGACTCTTCTATCCTAGGCAAGGGGTAGGCGTCTTTATGGGTGATGTCATTAATCTTCCGGTAGTCTACGCACATTCTCATGGTTCCGTCCTTTTTTTTGACAATCACTAGAGGGGCCGCCCAGGGGCTACAGCTGTCTCTTATTACCCCGGCCTGTTTCATTTCCCTCAGCATATCTTTTGCACATTGATAGTGAGCGGGCGGTATGGGTCTATATCTTTCTATTATTGGGGGATGGTCACCTGTGGGGATTGTGTGTTCTACCCCTTCTATCCGTCCGAAGTCCAATGGGTGTTTACTGAAGACTTGTTCATATTCCGTCACTAGCCTATACACCCCTTGTTTTTGATGGGTAGGTGTTGAATTTATGCCCACGTGTAGCTGTTGGCACCAATCCTCCATTTCTCCATCTGAGCCATTGCCTTCCACCTGACAGGTTGGTTCTAAGGGCTCAATGGTTGTGATGGCATTGTTGTCAACAGTATATAGCTTTGCCATTGTAGCATACCTTGGCAAAGTGACCTCTTCCTCTCCACAGTTCAAAAGTCGTACCGGCACTCGTCCCCGGTGTACCTCGACTATCCCTCGTGCTGTGAGTATAGTGGGCCTGCTGTCGGTGTACACTGGTTCTATTAAGGCTTGATAATCTCGTCCCTTAGTACCAATGGCTGCTCTACACCATACCAGCATTTCTGTTTTTGGTGGGATTACAATAGACGTTGGATCACTTACCCTCACACTGCCGATTTCTCCACCTGCAACTTCTACCTGTTGCCTTAACATCAATACTTTTATTTCCCTCCGGAGAACTCTCTGCTGGCAGGATTGGGCAGTTTCAGCAATTTGCTGTAAGACAGAAATGACTTCGGAAAAGCAGTTCTCTAACACATTCATTCCTATCAATACAGTTGGTTCACAGTTCCGCCGGTCAACATCAACAACAATTATACCCTGTTTCTTCAGTTCTACTTTACCAATCTTTATGGTCATCTCCCTGAATCCTAGTTTCGGTACCAACTTACCATTACTGGCCCATATATCTAGTTCAACATCAGAGGGCCCTTTATCAATATCTGCATCAGCCCAGTACCTCTTATAAAGGATATACGGTATAGATGAAATCTGGGAACCTGTGTCCAGCAAAGCGTTGAGGGGAATTCCGTCCAGCACGATAGGGATAATGGGTCGTCCTCCGATGTACCTGTCGTGCCAGGGTGTTGGGCCTTGAAAGTTCATTCCTGCGAAGCGGCCCGCATTCCCAGGGGATTCCCGTTTAAATCACAATCTCGTGCAAAGTGGCCCGGCTGCTGGCAACGGCGGCAAATAGGCTGTCCATCCGGTTGGTAGCGGTCGCGGGGTCGTCCTCTCCATGTCGGGTATCTCCGGGGTCTCATCCATGGAACATCCTCTCTACAGTTTGCCAACTCCATCTTGTGTCCTCTCATCTCCTGCATGGTTTTAGCCATTGAAGCAACAACATCAGCTAAAGAGTCAAGCTTTTGTTGAAGAGCCTCATTAGTACTGGGCCCCAGGGGCTTAGCAATGGCCCCAGACATAGCTGATGTCACTGGCACTCCCTGTTGTTGAGGTGCCTCTGCCATGGGTTGCGCAGGATCCTGATCCCGAGGTGCCTCTGCCAGCTGGAGACGTATAGCGCTCTCCTTTAATTGGGCAAATGTCAATTCAGGGTTCTTAAAAACAAGCATGCTCACATGCCCCCGGTGAGAAGGGGTGTAGAGTCCCTCAATAAATTGATCTCTTAGCAGTTTATCCGCTCCGGTGTTAAAAATGGGTTCAGCCAGTGTAAGTGATTTAAGGGCTTCCTGCAGGTTTAAGGCAAAGTCTCTCACGCCCTCATTAGCTTTTTGTTTGCAACTAAAGAATCGTATTTTAGCTTTGCTGCTGGCCGTGGTTTCAAATGTAGCTTTTAATCCAGCAAATATGCCTTCAACAGTGCCTTTTAGATCAGCTGCCCATGCTGTGACTTCTCGCTTAGCATGGCCACTTAACTGCATCATCAGGAGACTAACACGCTGAACTTCACCCACAGGGAACATGTCAAAATGGGCCAGCATCTTTTCTCTGAAATCGTCAAGGGTATTAGGCTCACCTTCATACATTGGAAGCCATGGGCCACCCGGGGTATATGGCATCAGCACCGGCATGATGGGCGCCACTCCTTGCACCGCTGTGCTACCGGACTCTCTATCGACACTCTGTCTTTCAGCTGCATTAGCGTTGCCGAGTGCTGCGGCGTCTCCGTGCTGCGACATACTGTGCCCCCTTAGTTAATCCGGACCCTTCCGGTCCTCCGCTTCCGTCGGGATAGTGTAGATTCGTTCCGCTGTGCAGCAGGATCGATTTTCCCCTTGCTCTGATGTCAGAGCGCTCAGCTTGGTGCCGCCCACAATGACACGCCCCCTGCTGCTCCCACCCACCGCGCTCTGTAATGGCGGATTCTGAAGTTTTTCAGTTAGACTGGGGCTCAGGTGATGGCGTAGCTCAATTAACAGTCTCGTGCCTAACGGTTATGAAGTGATTACCTCAGGGGATGGCGGCCATCTTTACTCCATTATAACCAATGGGGAAAAGTCACTTTCAATAGTTTTCAATGGGGAATGGATTTTTCTTTAATAAAGTCAATTTTCAAGATTTTTCATCCCAGTTTTCACAGTTTTGGGCTCCAATCACGGCACACAATACCCGGTATACGGGCTGGCTAGATCCTGTTCGTGACGCCAATTGTGACGCCCAGGAGACCGGGATACCCAGCACTGGACCAATGGAGTCTGTCTCTTGAGGGGGATGTCACGGGTGGCTTGACCCGATGCTGTGGCCTCAGGCAATGCACAGTGTAAGGGGTATCATGAGGGGACAGGCACTTACTTGATCAGCAGCAGGTTCTCCCAGCGGTGACGATCTCGATCCTGGATAGATGGCTATTGTCCAAATGAAAGACTGAGGCACTGAAACGTTTAACCAGTTTACTTTAACATAAAAGGATTTACAACCAGTCCTGTCACCGGAGTCTGTATGGGAACTCTGAGTTACTTTGACCCTGCCGGGGTCTTCGCCTCTTATTGTGCGCAATTTCTGTGTGGCCCTGCTGCTGTATGTGAACTGGCTGCCGGCCCAATCTGTCCCCTCCGGGTCCTGGTTCGACGGGCAACCCGAGTCCTTTTATCGGTTTACCCCCTCTGGGAGTACCGCTGAACTCTGTGTCTGTTGCTGCATCCGACCCTAGTGAAGCTGATATCACCTCACGTTTTTCCGGTTGCTGTATTATATATAATGAATACAGCCACGGATCCGGTATCCGTCTTTGCGCCTGTTCTGGGTAGTGATTAATGCTACCCGGTTCTCACAATGTCCTTTTTCTCTATCCCTCTTCTCCTCAGGCCGGTGATTTAGGCCTGGTAACAGTCACAGGGCTGTTAGAGATTCAACTGTATGACCTCTTACTATCAGCTCCTTGGCCCAACTGCCCAACTGCCAGTTCTTCTCTCAGACCAGAATGGATCAAGGGGAGTCTCTGGAGCTTCCCCTTCTGGCCGGAGGTGGTAGTGCAGTCTTGCTATTTTAGTATTTGTACTTACTGTCAGTAACTATTTTTGTGGCAAATACCCCTAGGGGTGCCACATTTACAACTACATAAAATGGTGTTTCCTTTTCCCTTAAGCATTGTTTTAATTTATATTTAAGAAATCAATAATACACACGACTTGTGTTTTTTTTATTTGTGTGTTTTGTTTTCTTTCTAAAACAAAATTAAAATGTGAATGTATGTTGATACTTTTCACAATAAGAAATGATCTGATTGAAAAAAAAATTCAATAATACCAGTATCAGAGAAATCTGCTTCTTTCTCCTCCAGGACTGATCATTGAGGCCGGCGTCACACACAACGTCTAAAAAATCGGTCCGTTTTATACGGACGAGAATCGCACAAATGTTTCCTAAACACTGATCCGTCTGTAATCCGATTGTAATGCGAGGATGCGATTTCCTCGCATGTGAGCGTCCATTCGAAATCCGTTTGACATCCGTCTGGCGATATTTTGTCGGCGGCTAGCAAAATGGACAAATAACGGTTTTTAGGCCTGTAATAAATTAAAAACAGCAGCCAGACACCTATTTATTGTGAGGCTACCAACTTTACCCAACATTTGTTGCTTGTTTTGTGTTAGTTGTGCTTTGTGACAAACATGACAGATAGACTGGCATTGAACCACCACTGAGCGTGTGCTTTTCAATTGTGTTTTCTTCCGACATTTTTGAGAGGCATACCCTGTGATTGTGGATCCACGAAGGAGGAGCAAGAATGTTGGTCCATCCACTTTTGAGGCAAAGGCTAACTAAAAGGACATTTCCCCCATCTAGAATCATGTCTGCGTAGCCATCCTGACAATTATTTGCCATATTCTTGGATGGGCCTTGTTTTTTTTTTTTTTTTTTTGGTGATATTGGGCACCCTGAGGTCACGTTTCCGGACACCAGAATGCACAAACCTATTTCTTGAGAGGAGCGGCTTATCATTACGTTATTGTATGTCTAAACAATGATATGTTGCTGTTCCTAGAATCAGCATAGTTACTTCCCTGCCCTAGGACCCTCCCTCCCCATCGTCCCCTTGATGACTTAAAGTACGTGATGAGTTAACAACTTATTTAGTGTCACCTCAGGGTGCTACTCCCTGTCAAGAGGATGCATTATCTATGTAGTGTTGTTAGATTTTCCTAGCATAAACTCTCTTCATTTCCTGCTTTTGGGTATGTTCTTTTGCTATTGTTTTCCTGTTATATTTAGCTAACAAATTACGTAACATGTCCTAACATTAAGGGTATGTTCACACGTTCAGGATTTCCATCCTTTTTTTTTCAGGACAGTTTTTTTAAAAAACTGCAGCTCTTGGCAGAAAACGCAGGTCCTTTTTTTGTCCTTTTTTGATGCGTTTTTGATGCGTTTTTTGATGCGTTTTTTGATGCGTTTTTTTATCCTTTTTTTACTGTGTGTTTCCTAGGAAGCTTTTTAGGGCTAAAATGGCTGAAAATACCCTAACCCTACCCCTAACCCTAACCCTACCCCTAACCCTAACCCTACCCCTAACCCTAACCCTACCCCTACCCCTACCCCTAACCCTAACCCTACCCCTACCCCTAACCCTACCCCTACCCCTAACCCTACCCCTAACCCTACCCCTACCCCTAACCCTACCCCTAACCCTACCCCTAACCCTAACCCTAACCCTACCCCTAACCCTACCCCTAACCCTAACCCTACCCCTACCCCTAACCCTACCCCTAACCCTACCCCTAACCCTAACCCTATTCTAACCTTAGTGAAAAAAAAAAAAAAAATTCTTAATTTTTTTATTGTCCCTACCAATGGGGGTGACAAAGTGGGGGGGTGTCATTTACTATTTTTTTTATTTTGATCACTGAGATGAGGTTATATCTCAGTGATCAAAATGCACTTTGGAGCGAATCTGCCGGCCGGCAGATTCGGCGGGCGCACTGCGCATGCGCCCGCCATTTTGCAAGATGGCGGCGCCCAGGGAGAAGACGGCCGGACGGACACCGGGACGCCGGGTAAGTATAATGGGGGGAGATTAGGGCACGGGGGGGGCATCGGAGCACTGGGGGGGGGCATCGGAGCACGGGGGGGGGCATCGGAGCACGGGGGGGCGGGATCGGAGCACGGGGGGGCAGCCACACTCCGCCCACGCACTTCCGCCCGCTCCCCCGCACTTCCTGCTGCAGCGGTTCTGCACATCAAATCGCAGTAAAACCCGCAGATATATTTTTGATCTGCGGGTTTTACTGCGATTTTGACCTCACAATGGAGGTCTATGGGTGCAGAACCGCTGCGGTTCAGGAAGAAGAATTGACATGCTCCTTCTTTTTTCCGGGAGCTATTCAGCGCGGCTTTTTTTTTACAATTTCCGGACCATGTGCACAGTGTGTCCTGTTTTCCATAGGGTACAGTGTACTGTACCCTGCATGGAAAACAGCTGCGGAACCGCAGCGGCAAAACCGCCGCGGTTCCGCGGTAAAAAACGCACTGTGTGAACATGGCCTAACAAGGAGTCATTGTGCTTAAACGTGGAACTTTTTATTTTTTGTTTTGTATGAAAATTAGAAAACCATATTTCAAACATATGGTGTAATGTTATCCTCACATATCAATGTCCAAATATAAAACCAAACATAAAATTTTTTTATAAAAAAATAGAAGGCACTCACTGTGTCACAAAATCAAAACTACAAATGATGGTAGGTCGGGGGTGGAGAAGGCGGTGGTCCAGATTGGGTTGCTTGCCTAGGTTGCTGGTCAACCTCAGTGTCAGCATGTGTGGTGGCAGACAGACCTGGATTCTGTTGGAACCTTCCAGGATCCAGTTGTGGGTTTTGGTATTGTAAATTTTGTAAATGTTGAGGGTTGTCCTGAGTGTAGGGCTGACCAAACTGACTATATCCCCCAATATGGCCATGTCGCCCATACCCATGTTGTGGCCAGCCAACAACATTGGGTATGTTCAAGTGGCCATATTGGGCATGTGCACTATGGCCCATATATTGGCCTTGATGAGGCACATTTGTGAGTGGTGCTAGCTGTGGCGGAGGTGTAGGCATCCGTGCTTGAGTAGGAGGAGGAGCTTGTGGAGGATGAGAGGCTGATTCACCTTGCACTTGATGGCTTACATGTGACTCTATTGGATTATCATTTGTAAGCTGCCACCTTTCTAAAAAAGAAAAAACAGGCCTGGGATTATTGGGTGGGGTACTGGCATCTAGGACTATTTGTATAGCCCCTCTTGTACGCAACCGGAACTCACGGGGAATAGCCCTGAGATACTGTGCCAGACTGCGTCCATATGCGTCCTCCCCATCATCACGAGTCACTGATGACAAGTAATCCAAAACACCTCTGTCCACCTGAGTCCTTGTGACAGACCCTGCTCCTTCTCTTCTTCGCCGGGCTCGCCGTGGGATGCCAGAAGCCTGGGGAGAGGCAGCCAGAGGCATGGTGGGGCTGCTACTGATGGCCTGTTCATCGGGATGTGCAGCCTGGCTTTCTGATTCCGGTGGTGGTAGTGGTGGTGGTGGTGCTGATTGGGTGCTTCTGGAAAGTGATGAGGAAGGACCAGCCTGTTCATCATCATCACCCACTGGATCAATTTGCACCTCTGATTCGGTACCCGTCTCCCTCTCTGTCAGGTTTGACTCAGTGCTATATTTAGAAATTAAATCATATAAATTAAATAAATTCAAACACCAAAATAAAACAAAAACATAATAATAAAATTCACTTACGGTCTCAGATCCATCACCGGAGCTAGGAAATTCAGCCTGTCAAAGTAGAGGTATTTCCTCTTGGTGGTTCCATCCGCACCACTCCGGCTCCGCAGCTGTCTCTCCCTCCTATATGAATCCCTACAGCTACGCCAACGCCTTGTCACATCATTCACTGAAATGTAACACAAAACACAAGTTTTGAAAACACAAATATGGTATGTTCAGACCATAAAAAAACTGACTTTGCAAACAAAAAAAATCAATTAATTAATTGATTAAACCACCCAAAAAAAAAAGGGTGGAAAAGGACCTTCATCAGAACATACTTGAAAAGGAAAGTAACTACAATGATGATGTTTTTATTCACCTATATACTGGCTAAGATAGGGGCAAAACATCAACAAGAAATGTTACAATTTTTGAGTGAAAAATGTGGTAATTAATGCATAGCAAAGTAATGGGGACAACATACATTGCGGCCCAAAATTTAGGGGGGAAACATTCACACATAACAATGTGCCGTAATACTTTGAAAAAGCTGGTTATCTGACAAGGAGGACACTTTTGCTAAATTCCCCCCCCCTCAAACTACAAAAATGCACATTTTACTGTGTTGACAAAACCACAAAAAAAATACATTAGTGTACTTACTAATTCTCTCCTGGTCCTCCCGAGATCTGTCTGCATAATCTGGGAACATTTGGCAACATATTCTTCTCCACGCTGCCTCCTTGCATGCCCGGTCGGCATAGTGGGCATCTCTCTGGTCCCATAGTTCTGGTCTCTCTTGGACCAGAACTATGAGCATCTCGACGTTAATTAGCGTCGACATGCTTGTAGGAATCCGTGGAGGCGTTGTTCCTGGTTTTTTTAACTCTCCCAGTGTAATTAGCATGCCAAAGCTTCCTGGCAATGCCTGATGCAATTTCCTGTCACCTGGCGAAGTCTGGCGATTTAATCGCAAGTCACACTTGTGGTCCGTTTGTAATCCGATTTTTCCTCGCATCCATAGACTTGCATTGGCGAGTCCGATCCGATAATCGGTGACAATCGCAGCATGCTGCGATTGTCTCGGACCGAGGAAAACGGGCGTCAAAAAGTCGGCTGCTGGGAGCGGCCCCATATGTTAACATTGGTCCGAGTGCAATGCGATGTTTTATCGCATTGCACTCGGCCGTTTTAAACGCCAGTGTGACGCCGGCCTAACCCTCAATCCAGGGGTAAAATCTGTATTCAGTGAAGACATATTCCCATTGCTAAAAAAGGAGATGGTAGTTGCAGATTATAAATTTTTAAGGTGTTGGGAAGAGGGGTGAACTAGAGGCAAACACAAACATTCTGCTGCAAGTTCTCCTGAAATAACAGTTGCACTTTAAATTTTTTTTTGTTTTTGTTTTTTTTTTTACCATAGATTTAAACTGAAATTGCCATTTCAGGAGAAACTTGCAGCAGAATTTCTGTTTCCTCTCCTCCATAGAATTTTCTAAGCTCCAACTGTCATCTCAGTAATGTGAAAGTATGTCTTTATTGAATATAGTTGGCGCTATATAAATAAAAATTATTATTATTAATATAGATTTTATCCAAGAATTGACATTGAAAAATCAATCCTGGAGAAAGAAGCAGATTTCTCTGATAATATATATTCCAAAGCTGCTGATTTCCATGTGTTAATAATATAACAAAAAAAACAAGAATTAAAATTGTAAAAAAAAACTATTCCTATTACTTTCATAAAAATGTATATACATGCACGACATAATGAAAAAATGTTAAATCTGTCTCTAAAATGCTGAAGGATTAAAACTGTGAAAAAATGGCAACACAAGGCAATAAAAGTCTGCATTATGTAAGGCTAGGGTCACATTGCGTTAGGGAAGTCCGTTTAACGCAATGTCCCAAAAGGGATCACGTTAGCCGATCCCGCTAGCGCAGATCCCCGATCTGCGCTAGCGAGGAACAGACCGTGAACGCTGCAAGCAGCGTTCACGGTCCGTCACTCAAATGACGGCACATCGCTAGAGATGCGTTCGCCATTACAGGCAATGGCGGCGTTAATGGACTACGTTACACCGCGTTATGCCGCGGTGTAACGTAGTCCGTTAAACGCGGTCACATAACGCAATGTGACCCTAGCCTTAACCCCTTTCTGACATCGGACATACTAGGTGGTGTGGGCCTGCATGGCCACGTACGGGATAGTAAGTCATCTCCGGTCAGACGTGCTCACGGGGGAGTGCGGCCGATCGGTGCCGGGTGTCAGCTGACTATCCGGCACTGTGTGCCAGGAGCGGTCACGGACCTCTCCTGGCACATTAACCCCCCGGCACACTGCGATCAAACATGATCACAATGTTCCAGTGGCATAGGGAAGCATCGTGCAGGGAGGGGGCTCCCTGAATACTTCCCTGAGACCCTTGGAGCAATGCGATGTGATCGCGTTGCTCCGAGGGTCTCTTACCTCCTCCTCCCTGCAGGCCCGGATCCAAAATGGCCACAGGGGGCCTTCCGAGTCCTGCAGTGAGGTGGCTTCCAAGCGCCTGCTCAGAGCAGGCATCGGGAAGCCTCCCTGCTGTGCCTGTCAGAGCGCTGAAAAAATACAAATGTTATAGTCCTCAAAATAAAGCAATGCAAAAATAATTCTTTTATATATAAAATATTTTTTAGCGTATAAAAGCGCCAAAACATGAAAAAAATATAAATGCGGTATCGCTGTAATCGTACTGACCCGAAGAATAAAACTGCTTTATCAATTTTACGAAACGTGGACCGGTATAAGCCCCCCCCCCCAAAAAAAAAAAGAAATTCATGAATAGCTGGTTTTTGTTCATTCTACCTCACAAAAATCGGAATAAAAAGCGATCAAAAAATGTCACGTGCCCGAAAATGGTACCAATAAAAACGTCAACTCGTCCCGCAAAAAAACAAGACCTCAGATGACTCTGTGAACCAAAATATGAAAAAATTATAGCTCTCAACATGTGGAGACGCAAAAACAATTTTTTGCAATAAAAAGCTCTTTTAGTGTGTGACGGCTGCCAATCATAAAAATCCACCAAAAAAATGCTTTAAAAAGAAATCAAACACCCCTTCATCACCCCCATAGTTAGGGAAAAATAATAAAATTGTAAAAAATGTATTTATTTCCATTTTCACATTAGGGTTAGGGTTAGGGCTAAAGTTAGGGTTAGGGTTGGGGCTAAAGTTAGAGTTAGGGTTGGGGTTAAAGTTAGGGTTAGGGTTGGTGCTAAAGTTAGGGTTTGGGCTAAAGTTAGGGTTAGGGTTGGGGCTAAAGTTAGGGTTAGGGATGGGGCTAAAGTTAGGGTTAGGGTTGGGGCTAAAGTTAGGGTTTGGATTACATTTAGGGTTGGGATTAGGGTTAGGGGTGTGGTTAGTGTTATGGTTGGGATTAGGGTTAGGGGTGTTTTTGGGTTAGGTTTTCAGTTAGAATTGGGGGGTTTCCACTGTTCAGGCACATCAGGGGCTCTCCAAACGCGACATGGCGTCCGACCTCAATTCCAGCCAATTCTGCGTTGAAAAAGTAAAACTGTGCTCCTTCTCTTCCGAGCTCTCTCATTCACCCAAACAGGGGTTTACCCCAACATATGGGGTATCAGTGTACTCAGGACAAATTGGACAGCAACTTTTGGGGTCCAATTTGTCCTGTTACCCATGGGGAAATAAAGATTTGGGGGTTAAAATATCATTTTCGTGGAAAAAAATATATTTTTTTATTTTCACAGCTCTGCATTATAAACTGTAGTGAAACACTTAGAGGTTCAAAGTTTCAATGGTTAGGCACATCAGGGGCTCTCCAAACGTGATATGGCATCCCATCTCAATTCCAGACAATTTTGCATTGAAAAGTCAAATGGCGCTCCTTCCCTTCCAAGCTCTGCCATGCACCCAAACAGTAGTTTACCCCCACATATGGTGTATCAGTGTACTCAAAACAAATTGCACAACAACTTTTGGGGTCCAGTTTCTTCTGTTACCCTTGGGAAAATAAAAAATTGGGGCGAAAAAATCATCTTTGTGAAAAATATCATTTTTTATTTTTACGGCTCTACTTTATAAACATTATAAACTCCTATGAAGCACTTAGTGGGTCAAAGTGCTCACCACACATCTAGATAAGTTTCTTAGGGGGTCTACTTTCCAAAATGGTGTCACTTGTGGGGGGTTTCAATGTTTAGGCACATCAGGGGCTCTCCGAATGCGACATGGCATCCGATTCCAGTCAATTTTGCACTGAAAAGTCAAATGGCGCTCCTTCCCTTCCGAGCTCTGCCATGCGCCCAAACAGTGGTTTACCCCCACATGTGGGGTATTATTGTACTCAGGACAATTTGGACAACAAATTTTGGGGTCCAATTTCTCCTGTTACCCTTGGTAAAATAAAACAAATTGGAGCTGAAATAAATTTTTTGTGAAAAAAAGTTAAATGTTCATTTTTTTTTAAACATTCCAAAAATTCCTGTGAAACACCTGAAGAGTTAATAAACTTTTTGAATGTGGTTTTGAGCACCTTGAGATGTGCAGTTTTTATAATGGTGTCACAATTGGTTATTTTCTATCATATAGACCCCTCAAAATGACTTCAAATGTGATGTGGTCCCTAAAAAAAATGGTGTTATAAAAATGAGAAATTGCTGGTCATTTTTTAACTCTTATAACTCCCTAACATAAAAAAATTTTGGTTCGAAAATTGTGCTGATGTAAAGTAGACATGTGGGAAATGTTACTTATTAAGTATTTTGTGTGACACATATCCGTAATTTAAGGGCATAAAAATTAAAAGTTGGAAAATTGCGAAATTTTCTAAATGTTCGCCAAATTTCCATTTTTTTCACAAATAAATGCAGGTAATATCAAACAAATTTTACCACTATCATGAAGTACAATATGTCATGAGAAAACAATGTCAGAATCATCAGGATCCGTTGAAGTGTTCCAGAGTTATAACCTTATAAAGGGACAGTGGTCAGAATTGTAAAAATTGGCCCGGTCATTAACGTGGGGGTAAAGGGGTTAAAGTAGTGAACCGTAGCAAAAACTACATTAATTTGGTATCGTTGCAATTGTGCTGACTGAAACCATAATGCTACATATAATTTATGCAGCACAGGGAAGGCTGTAAAAAATAAGACAATGGTGGAATTCCATTTTTTTTACCTTCCATAACACAACTATGTTTTCTTAAAGGGGCTATGTATTGCAGACCAATTCGTAGGTAATTTCTCTTAATATGGTAAGATCTATGGGCCGGACATAGATCTCCGTGAGAATCTCCCTCCAGAGCTTATTGTAAATTAAAGGGGGTGATACTGGTGTAAGACATGTAGATGGGGAGTGTAAAGTGACCGCAGGCGGTAACCGTGACCGAGCTGCTGGTTCACATCGCCCCGGTACTTGAAAGAAAAATCGGGTCCCAGTCCCAATGTGCATCACACTCACATGTAGGCTACAGGCCTCCGCTGCCTCCAGGCCTCCATCTTGCGGAGCCGCAGCACATAATTCAGGGAACACGCAGTTCATTTTAACAGTTTACTGGACAGTTCAGCTTCATCAGGTTGTACGTAATGCTTCTTGCTTCCTTAACTCAGTCCTTTTCCAGCATTACTCTCCGTTCCTCCTGGACTAACCCTACGTTTGCTACTCCTGTCACCCCCAGGGATTTCATGCCCAGTCACGCAGTACAGCCGGGATCCATTACCTTCCCTTCCTGCGGTTCCCTGTCCATCATCCCTTGTACACCAGAGGATAAGGCACCTGTTCCGAGCCCTGAGCTCCGGACGTTACAGGAAAGTCCACAAGCGAATCTATTAAGACCCCCCACTGCCATGAACAATAGATCCTCGCTGCCGCCAGCAGCCCACTGCACCTCTATGTGACCTCAGTTACTGCACTTCCATATCTATCAGGAAGTAGTCTAATTTATACTGGCATTATCTCCTTCCCATTGTGGGCTAGTCCCAAACATTAGCTGTATCTTATCCTATGTCTCCAGCTAACTACGGTTAGTACTTATACCAGTATGTACTAAGCCTGTTGTCCTTATCTCATGTCCTAAGTCATAATCTATTTCTTACCCTATGCTGCACATTATCATATCACAGTCTATACATGTTACACTTATGTATTATCTCTCCATTACTCATCCCCCTTACATTATCACATCACAATATATCACACAAGATATACAAAAGACGTAGAACACTATTTGCATGACGCGATTGGTGACTTCAGGGGTAGGAATGCGTTAGTACAGTCCACCACTCTTACAGGAGAGCAGACTGTCAGCCATTACATGTCTCACACTGGTGACGCCTCCTTCCATTTACAATAATCTCTGGAGGTGGATTATTGTGGAGATCTATGTCCGGCCCAGAGATCTTAACAGCTCAATTACATATTAAGAAAAATGTGGATTTCCCAGGAATAAGACATCGGATCGCAGATATCAAGGTATCGTTTTATTCAGCTTCCTATGACCTACATGCACATATAGACGGCTAAGGAGGAACGATCCTACTGACAGATACCCTTCAACAATTTCAATTTTGTATGTAGTTGTCCGATATTAGAAAAATCAGCCGATCAGCATTTCCGGATGCCGGCCAGATCTGCGCAGTTGTGCCACTGCACAGCAAAGTTCTGCCGACTGCGTAGTGGCTGTGGTCGGCTACTGCATGCCTGCCCCTATACGACTGAATAATGGCGGATCCTCAGTACCCGGCTGCGGCCATCATGCAGTTGACGGAGCCGTGTTGTTCTGCTCCACAACTGATCACATCTAGCGCGGACCGGAAACTGATGATCGGCTGATTTTTTTTTTTCCAATATCGGTAAACCCCTTTAATTTATCTGATATTGATGAGATATTCTGAAGATAGCTCTTCAGCATAATCATAGCGGACAACCCCTTTAATGCAGTTGAGAAAAAGTCAAATAGGGTAAAAACAAGACCTTAAAAAATAATAAATGGCGGAATTGCATTTTACTGTTTCGCCGCACTGAACGGTGTCATTCAAAACTACGACGCGTCCGAGGAGAAAAATAACAAACAAAAGCGCAAAAACAACACAAGGTGCGTACTAATGGGTTAATGTCAGTATTTGGCGCAGTGCTTTTTGTAGAAAATTGAAGAAAAAAAAACTCATTTTAATCTGATAGAGCTTGTAACACCATGTGTAGTCTGTTACCATGGTGACATACAGCTCTGCATAGATGCTGCATACACACACAGGTTGTTTTTTTTTGTCCAAAATAACTTTATGTGTCACATACACTCTCTGGTAATCTGGACACAAATGTTCTATTCCTTTATTATGTGCATTTCTATGACCACAGCTGACAGCCGCTCGGCAATTCTGCAATGCACGCTGGGATTTGTAGTTTTAAAAAAAAAAAATCAATTCTCCCAAACTCTATTGCAGTGCAGACGCTCTTTCCCCAGTTGTCACTCTTTATGGTCCGTCCTTCCTTTATTCTCCGGTCCTCCTTGGCCTCTATGGTGGTTGCTGACGCGGCAGACGCTGATTGGCTCAGCTGTTTTCTGGCGTCGCAGCCTGGCAGAGACCTGAGACAGAGACATGTGACCCGGAAACTGAGTTTAGACAGCAAGAGACAGTCCTGGGACGACAGAGACAAACAAGGAGCAGCAGAGGAGAAGACAGAGGCTGCCCTGTGTGCGGGCGCTGAGGGGCTTCCTGCACAGACTGGCGGCAGCTGGTGTAACACTGGGGAGCCATGTAACACGGCTGCTGTCCACATGCTGCTGGGGACTGACAGCCACTGAGAGGTAATGAGCCTGTCTGTATGGTGTGACACTGCCAGGGGCCACGTATCCAGGGGCCACGTATCCAGGGGCCACATTATCTTGTCTGTTATTTCTCAGGAGGGTGGGGAGAAGCGGCGCTTTAGACCCCCGGCACCGCTTATCTCTGCAGGACATACTCCTAGATTGTAAGACTAGGGTCCCCCATATTCACATGCACTCCCCCAATATTCAGTCACGTGCACGCCGCCGTATTTCAGCTCCGTTTTGCATGTCGTGGTGATCGATCGCTCGTGGGGGGCCGCTACTCGACCTCAGGATTTATATGGGGTCTATTCCGGGTCTAAGGTCTTGTTTAGCGAGCTTTCTCTGGACTCACGGCGGCTCCCAGGGGCCCTTAGTCTTGTTATTTTGTGCCCATTTGTATCCAAAGAGATGGCCGTGGTCTCAAATTACCGTCAGCTGTGACTGTCACTATGGACCCTTCCCCCGGGGGTCACACAAGTGATCTTGGAGGGACCAGAGTGAAATCCATAACTTCTTACAAGTTTCCTAATAATGCTCAGACCTTTATAACTCCCCCCCCCCCCCCCCCAGAGTATAGAGTTCTTCCCCCATAAATGGCAAGGAGTGTTATCTGCTTGTATGATGGAAGAATCAATATGACCGCCATTACTGCTGAAGAACAAAGTTGTCATTTTCCCTAGAGTGCATGCGTGTTCCTATAGTCTGAGCATGCATGTGTATGGAGGTTTCGCCAATAGTTTTTATTGGAGCATGATTTTTTTTACATGGTAAATTTGCCTGGCCACTGTTCACAAGTTTATTATTAAGGAGATTGCAATATGAGCAAGTAATGGGTTAGGATTGGGCCCCATGCCACTAACCCTAAAAATGAAGAGGCCGTCTCACTGTTTTGCTGCATCAGACCAGGGTGCTGCATCCGATCTTATCCAGTTGAACAGGGTTGTGCAGCAGTTCCTCTGCGCCGCAGGTGCGCAGGAAAAGACTGATTCATCAGGCTATCCCCTTCATTCCCAGGATTTATCGGGGTCCCAGCAGCTATGAAGTGATCACATATCTAACCTTATGCTGTCATCCAATGAGGGTTTTGTAAAGATGGGCTGGAGCAGTAAAGATGTACATGGGTGTCCCCCAGCTTTTCCTTAAACTGATGTAACTAGGAAAAGCCTGAATACAACTTATAGGACGAGTCCCAGTCGTGTTAGTTCTGTTTGGTAATTTAGGGGAAATGCTCAGTAAGGAGAAGCGAGACTGTGACGTTCAATAATCTGTCATGCGATTACGGTACTTCTTTGTTGAGGCAAATTGTGCACATTATTTTTTTTTTTTTTGTAAAGAGACTGTGATATTCAGTTCATCTGTAACCTAATAATCCAGAAAATCTGAAAATCCAACCCTTGCTTCCAGCAGAGATCTGCAGACTAGTGTGGAATTTCACAAGAGCAGACGACTGAGCAAAGAGAAGTGATTAGGAAATCCTTATGATAAGGGTATGTTCACACACACCTGCAACTGAAAAATCCATTCCTTCTGTGTGCTTGGGACTGCGTCTGTAGCATGTGTACGGCTGGGACTGCGTCTGTAGCATGTGTACGGCTGGGACTGCGTCTGTAGCATGTGTACGGCTGGGACTGCGTCTGTAGCATGTGTACGGCTGGGACTGCGTCTGTAGCATGTGTACGGCTGGGACTGCGTCTGTAGCATGTGTACGGCTGGGACTGCGTCTGTAGCATGTGTACGGCTGGGACTGCGTCTGTAGCATGTGTACGGCTGGGACTGCGTCTGTAGCATGTGTACGGCTGGGACTGCGTCTGTAGCATGTGTACGGCTGGGACTGCGTCTGTAGCATGTGTACGGCTGGGACTGCGTCTGTAGCATGTGTACGGCTGGGACTGCGTCTGTAGCATGTGTACGGCTGGGACTGCGTCTGTAGCATGTGTACGGCTGGGACTGCGTCTGTAGCATGTGTACGGCTGGGACTGCGTCTGTAGCATGTGTACGGCTGGGACTGCGTCTGTAGCATGTGTACGGCTGGGACTGCGTCTGTAGCATGTGTACGGCTGGGACTGCGTCTGTAGCATGTGTACGGCTGGGACTGCGTCTGTAGCATGTGTACGGCTGGGACTGCGTCTGTAGCATGTGTACGGCTGGGACTGCGTCTGTAGCATGTGTACGGCTGGGACTGCGTCTGTAGCATGTGTACGGCTGGGACTGCGTCTGTAGCATGTGTACGGCTGGGACTGCGTCTGTAGCATGTGTACGGCTGGGACTGCGTCTGTAGCATGTGTACGGCTGGGACTGCGTCTGTAGCATGTGTACGGCTGGGACTGCGTCTGTAGCATGTGTACGGCTGGGACTGCGTCTGTAGCATGTGTACGGCTGGGACTGCGTCTGTAGCATGTGTACGGCTGGGACTGCGTCTGTAGCATGTGTACGGCTGGGACTGCGTCTGTAGCATGTGTACGGCTGGGACTGCGTCTGTAGCATGTGTACGGCTGGGACTGCGTCTGTAGCATGTGTACGGCTGGGACTGCGTCTGTAGCATGTGTACGGCTGGGACTGCGTCTGTAGCATGTGTACGGCTGGGACTGCGTCTGTAGCATGTGTACGGCTGGGACTGCGTCTGTAGCATGTGTACGGCTGGGACTGCGTCTGTAGCATGTGTACGGCTGGGACTGCGTCTGTAGCATGTGTACGGCTGGGACTGCGTCTGTAGCATGTGTACGGCTGGGACTGCGTCTGTAGCATGTGTACGGCTGGGACTGCGTCTGTAGCATGTGTACGGCTGGGACTGCGTCTGTAGCATGTGTACGGCTGGGACTGCGTCTGTAGCATGTGTACGGCTGGGACTGCGTCTGTAGCATGTGTACGGCTGGGACTGCGTCTGTAGCATGTGTACGGCTGGGACTGCGTCTGTAGCATGTGTACGGCTGGGACTGCGTCTGTAGCATGTGTACGGCTGGGACTGCGTCTGTAGCATGTGTACGGCTGGGACTGCGTCTGTAGCATGTGTACGGCTGGGACTGCGTCTGTAGCATGTGTACGGCTGGGACTGCGTCTGTAGCATGTGTACGGCTGGGACTGCGTCTGTAGCATGTGTACGGCTGGGACTGCGTCTGTAGCATGTGTACGGCTGGGACTGCGTCTGTAGCATGTGTACGGCTGGGACTGCGTCTGTAGCATGTGTACGGCTGGGACTGCGTCTGTAGCATGTGTACGGCTGGGACTGCGTCTGTAGCATGTGTACGGCTGGGACTGCGTCTGTAGCATGTGTACGGCTGGGACTGCGTCTGTAGCATGTGTACGGCTGGGACTGCGTCTGTAGCATGTGTACGGCTGGGACTGCGTCTGTAGCATGTGTACGGCTGGGACTGCGTCTGTAGCATGTGTACGGCTGGGACTGCGTCTGTAGCATGTGTACGGCTGGGACTGCGTCTGTAGCATGTGTACGGCTGGGACTGCGTCTGTAGCATGTGTACGGCTGGGACTGCGTCTGTAGCATGTGTACGGCTGGGACTGCGTCTGTAGCATGTGTACGGCTGGGACTGCGTCTGTAGCATGTGTACGGCTGGGACTGCGTCTGTAGCATGTGTACGGCTGGGACTGCGTCTGTAGCATGTGTACGGCTGGGACTGCGTCTGTAGCATGTGTACGGCTGGGACTGCGTCTGTAGCATGTGTACGGCTGGGACTGCGTCTGTAGCATGTGTACGGCTGGGACTGCGTCTGTAGCATGTGTACGGCTGGGACTGCGTCTGTAGCATGTGTACGGCTGGGACTGCGTCTGTAGCATGTGTACGGCTGGGACTGCGTCTGTAGCATGTGTACGGCTGGGACTGCGTCTGTAGCATGTGTACGGCTGGGACTGCGTCTGTAGCATGTGTACGGCTGGGACTGCGTCTGTAGCATGTGTACGGCTGGGACTGCGTCTGTAGCATGTGTACGGCTGGGACTGCGTCTGTAGCATGTGTACGGCTGGGACTGCGTCTGTAGCATGTGTACGGCTGGGACTGCGTCTGTAGCATGTGTACGGCTGGGACTGCGTCTGTAGCATGTGTACGGCTGGGACTGCGTCTGTAGCATGTGTACGGCTGGGACTGCGTCTGTAGCATGTGTACGGCTGGGACTGCGTCTGTAGCATGTGTACGGCTGGGACTGCGTCTGTAGCATGTGTACGGCTGGGACTGCGTCTGTAGCATGTGTACGGCTGGGACTGCGTCTGTAGCATGTGTACGGCTGGGACTGCGTCTGTAGCATGTGTACGGCTGGGACTGCGTCTGTAGCATGTGTACGGCTGGGACTGCGTCTGTAGCATGTGTACGGCTGGGACTGCGTCTGTAGCATGTGTACGGCTGGGACTGCGTCTGTAGCATGTGTACGGCTGGGACTGCGTCTGTAGCATGTGTACGGCTGGGACTGCGTCTGTAGCATGTGTACGGCTGGGACTGCGTCTGTAGCATGTGTACGGCTGGGACTGCGTCTGTAGCATGTGTACGGCTGGGACTGCGTCTGTAGCATGTGTACGGCTGGGACTGCGTCTGTAGCATGTGTACGGCTGGGACTGCGTCTGTAGCATGTGTACGGCTGGGACTGCGTCTGTAGCATGTGTACGGCTGGGACTGCGTCTGTAGCATGTGTACGGCTGGGACTGCGTCTGTAGCATGTGTACGGCTGGGACTGCGTCTGTAGCATGTGTACGGCTGGGACTGCGTCTGTAGCATGTGTACGGCTGGGACTGCGTCTGTAGCATGTGTACGGCTGGGACTGCGTCTGTAGCATGTGTACGGCTGGGACTGCGTCTGTAGCATGTGTACGGCTGGGACTGCGTCTGTAGCATGTGTACGGCTGGGACTGCGTCTGTAGCATGTGTACGGCTGGGACTGCGTCTGTAGCATGTGTACGGCTGGGACTGCGTCTGTAGCATGTGTACGGCTGGGACTGCGTCTGTAGCATGTGTACGGCTGGGACTGCGTCTGTAGCATGTGTACGGCTGGGACTGCGTCTGTAGCATGTGTACGGCTGGGACTGCGTCTGTAGCATGTGTACGGCTGGGACTGCGTCTGTAGCATGTGTACGGCTGGGACTGCGTCTGTAGCATGTGTACGGCTGGGACTGCGTCTGTAGCATGTGTACGGCTGGGACTGCGTCTGTAGCATGTGTACGGCTGGGACTGCGTCTGTAGCATGTGTACGGCTGGGACTGCGTCTGTAGCATGTGTACGGCTGGGACTGCGTCTGTAGCATGTGTACGGCTGGGACTGCGTCTGTAGCATGTGTACGGCTGGGACTGCGTCTGTAGCATGTGTACGGCTGGGACTGCGTCTGTAGCATGTGTACGGCTGGGACTGCGTCTGTAGCATGTGTACGGCTGGGACTGGGTCTGTAGCATGTGTACGGCTGGGACTGGGTCTGTAGCATGTGTACGGCTGGGACTGGGTCTGTAGCATGTGTACGGCTGGGACTGGGTCTGTAGCATGTGTACGGCTGGGACTGGGTCTGTAGCATGTGTACGGCTGGGACTGGGTCTGTAGCATGTGTACGGCTGGGACTGGGTCTGTAGCATGTGTACGGCTGGGACTGGGTCTGTAGCATGTGTACGGCTGGGACTGGGTCTGTAGCATGTGTACGGCTGGGACTGGGTCTGTAGCATGTGTACGACTGGGTCTGTAGCATGTGTACGGCTGGGGCTGGGTCTGTAGCATGTGTACGGCTGGGACTGGGTCTGTAGCATGTGTACGGCTGGGACTGCGTCTGTAGCATGTGTACGGCTGGGACTGCGTCTGTAGCATGTGTACGGCTGGGACTGCGTCTGTAGCATGTGTACGGCTTTCTGCAGGCCTCGGTCAGATGGGACAGTCGCAGAAATCTCTGTAGCAGATCTGCCGCTTGTGAATGTACTTTTATAGCACCAAAGTCTGTGTTAAATCAATTACTCCCAATATTGCAAGTTGTCACCTTTTCACAGGTTAGGCGAGACCTTGCTGGCTCTGGGACTCCTACAGGACCCCAGAAAGGGCTCAAAATGTCCGTGAGTGGAGCGCAAGCACGCTTGTGTGGTCATTGCTCCATTTTGGCTGTGCATTTCAGAGCCCCTTTCCTGGGATCAGTGGGGTCAAACCTTTACCCATCAGCTAGTTATCACCTTGTGGATAGTTGATATTGTGCATTGTTGAATATAAAGGGTCACATACAAATGAAGTAGATTTCAGGGGGATCAGCTGGTCATGTCATATATGGCCAGCTAGACCTTTTATTTTCGCCTTCTGTACCAATGGGTCTTATAATATTTTCAGTGACCAATAATTCAGAATACGGTACTTGATGATAATCTGGGAATCTACCAGGGTTTATTGATGCTAGATTAAATAGCAAAAGTCTGCTTTCCTAACATGTCTTGTTTGATAAGTACCTACATTTCCCATAATACAGTAATTATGTATAATCGTTTCTTATCTTGTACTGTTCCTCTTTTATTCCTCCTGGAAACTTATGAATGAGCGAACTGTCATCAGTTATGGGGTGGTCAGCCCTCCACAATATAATATTCACAGAAGTCAAATAAAAGGAACGTCAGAAATTTTATACTATGGGAAATACTTAGGGAGATGATATTTAAGGTTTTGGTACGTTGCATGATGAACTGATACTAATATGTTTGGTGTGTTACAGGCTTCTGGTGCGTGATCTAACGATGGCTTCCATGGCTGGATAAGTACCTGCTACTATGGAGATGCCTGCAGTCTTGGAAAGTGCAAATCTTCCCTCTGAGGGGTCACTTAAACAGGAGGAACATATTGAGGCAGAGGACAATGGGGACGCTTTGTGCACACAGGAAGGCTCGAGTGATGAGCAGTGCAGCAATGAAAACACTAAACAAGAAGATGGCACAGATGTGGTGGGCGAGGTGCCCGTTCAGGACAGTATAGACAATTTACCATCTGTACATACTGCTCCTCAAGAGAACATGAGGGTGGAAGTGACTGTGGAAAATTCTCCAGGATCTGCAGGTTCGCTGGGTAGTGCCCAGGAACAGGCCAAGGACTCGTCTTCCATTGCCTCATTACCAGTTATCCAGGATTTGGAGGCTTTGCCTCATAGGACCGAATCGGCTTCTTCTTCCTCCAGTGCGGTCATTACAGATGAAGCAAAGGTTGATTGTGATGAGGGGACTCCATCCACTGGAGCAGCAGATCTAGAAAATCATAGTAAGGGGGCCAAAGAGGAAGGGGCCCCAGAGGAGGACAATGGCCGCAATAAACAGGGGCCAAAGAGGGTCACATTTCCTTGCGATGATGACATTGTTTCTGGTGCCCTAGAACCCAAAGACCCGTGGAGACATGGTGAGGACTGTGATGCTTTACTTACTACTGTAATGTCACTGAGCAAAGACAAATGGCAGTCCAGTGCTTCTAGTACCTGGGCTGGGGGACAAAGATTGGACTTGGGGGAAAAGCCAACTATTCTGATAGTTGCTTCTCCAGTCCAGACATTAGGTGGATTAGTGGATTTTACCAGTTTCTAGATTGGTAAGCCGCTGGCCGACCCCCACGTTTTGGTGTACCCTGTGTAAGAACCTAATAAGTTACTGGTTTCCTATGACATCTCTGAACTTAATAGGAGATGCCAAAGTGTATTTCTTCTCCGGCATTGCAGATTTTACCCCGCATGTTCAGTATCGCAGCCATTAGTGGGTTAAGAGATCCTTAACTCCCAGATTACTAATGGACTAATTTGCTAGGTCTAGAATAACCCACATGGCCGAAAAATACTTTAATGGGGTTGGTCTATAATCGCAGCTTATCAGGTATACACCAGGCACATGGTCAGTGTGTTTGATCACTAGGGGTCCCATGCCACTTGTTTGGACATAACGGTGGTCACGTATGTAGGCTCTGGGAGTGGTGGAGATAGACAAGTGCTGTGCTCAGTCCCATGGACTTTAAATACAGTGGCAGCATTGGACGTTGTTAGTTTCCATTGATGTGTTCGTTGCTTTGATGGAAAACCTGCACACTGTGTAATTTTCACCTGATTTCCCCCCAAAATATGATGGTGACTGCGGAGACTCTGGTGCAGGTGTAACTGTACCATTACCACGGTGTGCAGTCTGGTTGTGTTAGGATTATTTCCAGGATTTTTAGCTGCTGGATCTCTGATTGTCATTGTTAGAAATATTTGGCTCCTTTCTTCCAGTAACCGTGATTCTCCTAAATATGGATTGTGCCTTGTATTTGCAGGTCAGCTCCATTCACTTCAATGGGGATGAGTTGCAATACCAGACCAAACTCTCGTGCTCAGGGGTGATGCAGTTGCTGGAAGAAATCGTTATTGTTTTTTTTTTTTTATTATTCTCCTGGACAGCCCCTATCAATGACTCAAAACCAATACTATGCACCTGAATAGGGGATTTTCTGCTGCACATGCATGTATTTCTGGAGGTCCTATTGGGGCAGTCTCAGGATTTTCTACAAGTCTTCTGTATTTAAATGCACCTTATTTTAGGTTTGATTTGGATGCGAATATGGCGCGGTTAGGACATGTCAGCAGCTTGAACTGGTACTATTCTACTGCAAATTTGCTGTGTTTGTGCACAGTGGTAATGTATCATCACTGTTTGCTGCAGGAATGACTTGTGCTGGGGGCATAAAATCATTAGTCCAAGTATATTTCCCATTTAAAGGAATTGTCTCCTCTTTTAAAATGGGTAAAAATCGTGACGTGCTTATATAAAAAAAAAAAGTTGCAATTTAGCTCCTCTTAAAAATCTCTTCTCAAGATCAGAGTGATCTTTAATTCTTTTGTGTACTGCTCATTGCCTAGGTTAGCAACCACTGCGTTGGTATCAGAGGTGGCTGATTTCCTAGGCAAGGATTGTGCTTGCAAGTGCTGCTGCAAAGCTGGCTGGATCCGACCAGCAATAATGGTCTTGATGCTGCAGGGACAAGACCATGCCACTGCTCGGAACTGTCAATCATCAGGAGCGCCCCGCTCCCCCGGCAAGCAGGAAAGTGGTGAGGCAGAGGAGCAGTGTGCTTCTGAATGAAGAGGCTGAGACAACCCCTTTATCTTATTCCCTTGTTTTACATATATCCCAAGTAAATTATTATTTTTTAACTGGAAAAACAATTACGGTACTTTCTTTTCTGATGTGAAAATCCAGTTTGATGTCTGAGTACATTAGAACCTGTGTGATACATAGGTGCAGTGGCTAGAATGGTGCTTGTCAGGGTTATTATACACATGCAGCTATTGAAATTCCACATGCCATGTACCAGCTACAAGTGTCGGCATGTAAGCACAGCCCCGCAGAGCCGGATCGCTCTGGCCCTATAGTATTACATTGATCTGAAACCAGATCTGACCTCTTTCTGGGTTGATTAATTATAAATCAAACCCAGCACTTATTAGTTATTTATTAACCAGTCGTACCATTCCTGCTCTTGTTTTAAAGTCTTCTCATTACGGAATGACGCTCTGGGAATTTCTACTATGATTTCTGGTGCAGGGGATTGGAGGTCTAGATGCTAATTTTCATGCCATTAGTCAGACGTTAGCAAAAAAAAAAAGTGTGTGTTCAAGGGCAGGAAAATGAAATGTTGGAGACGGCAGAATCTTCCCGTCAGTAAGTGATAGGCAGGAATATACGGTCGGTGCACTGTATACATCGTTATATACCATTATTTGCACCCGTCACTTCAGGGCATTGTCTTGGTGACAATTGCAGGAACTTTGTGACCTTGTTGCAGCGGCAACGCATGGTAGTCTATGGAGGAGACATAACCCACAGTACATTGTAGATAAATTGTGCTCGCTTCTTAATAAATTTGACGCCTCACAGCCTATACACTTGCCATGTGGCATATAAAAGTTTGGGCGCCCATGGTCAAAATTACAGTTATTGTAAACAGTTAAGCAAGTTAATGAAATTGTCTCTAAAAGGGCTAACGTTAAAGATTATACATTTCCTTTGTATTGCAGGCCAACATATATATTGTCATATTTTTTTTTTTTTTACATTTTAAAAATGACAAAAGGGGAAAATGGGTTAATTCAAAAGATTGGATATCGTGCATGTTTAGTACTTAGTAGCACCCTCTTTTTGCATGTATCGCAGCTTGTAAAATCTTTTTGTAGCCAATCAATAGTCTTTCAATTCTTGTTTGAGGGATTTTCCTCCATTCTTCCTTGGAAAATTTTTCCTGTTCTGTGAGATCCCTGGGTCGTCTTTCATCCTCTGCTATTTTGAGGTCTAGCC